>NC_137902.1:45164000-45764000 GCF_963455335.1 Martes martes | reverse complement strand
AGGCAGACGCTAATTCATCTTTTAAGATCAGTTCAATCATTTCCTGTTGCAGTCTCCAGAGTCACTCATTCTTTCCCCTCAGTGAAAATCTAGTTATAAATATTTATATGCTTGGGTGCATCATATAGTTATCTGTTTACAGATTTCTCAAAAATTAAAATAGCACATTTTTCTGGTTCTCTGAAAATACAGGTAAAGGAGACTTATAAAACTGTAGTGCCTAGAGGTAGACCTGATCCAGTCAGAGATGTGCCAATAAGGGATGCTTGAATTGAGAGCCAAGGATTGAGTAGTGACGAAGGAAGAAGAGAATTGTACTCTTGGCAAAACATTTGGAAATGCATTCCAGGGAAAACATGTGCAAAGAAAGAACATGGTGAAGATAAGGGTCTGAAAGGAAGTTCAGTACAGCTGAGAAGGGGAGGTTGACCCATGTAGAGGCAGGACTTTGTCAGGCACATTAAACAATGTTTCACCCTAAAAATAAGGGTAATTGTGCTTCTTACTCAGTACATCTTACATGCCAGAATCTCTTTGAAGCCTTCAAATACATTAGCTTTTGCAATTGCCAGTGACCCTCTAAGGTGGATGCTATTATAATCTCAATTTTACAGAAGAGGCAACCGAGGCACAGGCATACGAAGTTACTGCCATAAGGTTTACAGGGAATTGTAGAAACTGGGTGCAAACTCACATAGTCAGGCTCTGGTCTGGATGTCAGGTAGAGAACTGTTGGGCAGGTGGGGCGAGAGGGGATGCTGGTCAACCAGGCAGGCTGATCCCTGAAGACGTCCGAATGATCCACGATGATATTTAGACTGGAAGAGTGAGAGAGCATTATTTTGTGAAAGCAAATTTCAGTTTTTCCAGAACACCTTGAAGTGAAGGCTTTGGATTGGAAAGAAGGTTGTAAATTACTATCAGAATTAGTCATTTTAGTGATTGAAACGTTTCAGGGACAAATATGCCATGCCGTACCTTGATGGGAGGAACTATTTGAGAGAAATGACTGCCAGTTTCTCCGGTGCACGGGTCTAAAATATGGGTTTAAAGGGAAAGGCAATCCGCATTATCCCAAGTGGGGCCTGATGGAGGTTATAAACAACCAAGTTTTGGGAGGATCTTTGAAACTTAATTAGCTTTTACATGTAAACTAGCAAGATCAAATTACCCTCAGGTTAGATATTTGAGAAGCTTTGTATTAATATGGAAAATCTACTCTATATTGCAAAGGTAGAGTGGACACAATAACAAAAAGGAATTAATTTATGCAGGTCAGAAGGCTCTGTAGAAATCTATGTGTGCAGCATTCATTGGGAGTGTTTGTGTTTTACAGATGATTGTTGGTGGTGGAAGAAGTCACAATGTTGAGAATATGCTTAATGCTTTTATTCCTAGCTTTAATTTATGAAAAAAACCTCACCTTTAAAGACTAAAATGTAGTCAGATGTTTAAGCCTAACAAACTCTCCCCAGAGATTTACTGAGCTCCTTCTTCAGATGAAAAATAATTTCTGTAATCAGTGGTCTCTAAAACACCAAACCAATTAATTCATACATTTTTATGGTATAATTAGGGAGCTAAACACACTGAACTTAATACTTTAGGGATAAGCTATGGGCATCACTGATGTTTATAAGGAAGTACAAGTATTATGTCTTAAACTAGACTATTTTCCATTGTTGGACTATCCTGTTTTTATGAGATAATCTATTTTAAAAAATGGAAACCCATTGATTTCCCATCGTTACTTCAGAAAAGATCCATAATGTTTATTATTATTATTATTATTATTATTATTTAAGACAAACTTGGCCACCAAGAAATCAGAATGTTTGTGGATAATGGAAGTCACATTTAAACATTTCAAAAATACCTCACTGTGTTTTTAAGTGTAGATCCTGGTTGGGTTTGGAATAACACATTTTCTTTGGTCACATGCCTAAAACAGAAACTGAAAGCCGCAAGGCCACTCCTGTTTTTAGGTGCTGATATGGAGGCTCAGTAAAGCTTATTAATTTACTGCATTCATACTAGTTACTAAAGTTAATATTCTTCCAGTTAGGTAGCCTAGTATCGTATAAGTTATTTTAAAAACTTAATTTTTTTCACCTGTACAGAAAGGCATCAGCATTCAATAATTAACTGAGTATTTCTTTATTGTTCTTATATCTTCTTAAAGACATATAATCATTATATATGTTCTTAAAGAAATATAATTCTTTCATGGAAATAGATACATTTTGAAATCCTATATTTTTATTTACATGTTACTTCTATGAAAGAAATGCATACTCATCAAATAAAAGGTAGAAATAGAGATTTTTTTTAAAACAGGAGAAAATGGCTATGTAGTTCTAGAACCCATTGAAATACAGTAATAGTATCTTAATTTCCAGCCTTGTACATGTTTGCCTCCAATTTTTTCACTATATTTTGTATTATTTTAGATTTGCTTAGAGAGTTATAATATAATATCTATATGAAGGCAATTTGTATGGTCAGAAACTCAGTTCAAACAGACTAACATACTTACAGGAACTATTGGTCTATGTCGTTCTCCTGGCAAGGTTAGATCCAGCAACTCAAAGAAGTCTCCAAAGCCTCATATTCTTTTCATATTTTTTCTTCCTTTCTAAGCAAATACCTTGTAAACCTGTTTCTCATTTCTACCTCTCCCCTGAACAGCTCAACAGAGAACTTAACCTTTTGGAATACATGGCTATAGTTGACTTACGCCTCCGTCTTGGTTTCTGACTTAATCTGTGCCTTCATTTTCCGAGCTGATTTGAGTCCTTTTTGCCACTGGGTCCTGGAATTAGAAGTAACAATTCCTAGTGATCCTGTCTTTCTAAGTCTGTTACACAATTTAAAACATTCAGTAAGACCAGCTGTTCTTAGAAGAACAGAAGTCATAATTAGGGATGCAATGATTTCACACTAAACTATAGTTATACAAGATATAACTACATTTTAGTGTTCATCAATTTTTATTTCATACCGTATCTGTCTTCAAGGAACAAATGAACCAAGTGCATTAAGATACACAGAGCTGAATTTATTTAATATGCATTTTTTCATTTCTGCTGTAGGAAAAAAAAATGTTCTATCTTATGTAAACTCTATAAACTGTTATGTAAAATAATTTCCTCCCTGATACTATAGTTCTGTCTGTTTGCTCAAATCCAAATGATGCCAAATGGTACACCCATCTTAGAAAACAGTTTGGCAGTTTATTACAAAATTAAACATATGATTACTCTAAGACCTCACAAACCTCACTTCTAGGAAATTACTCTAAATAAATGAAATTTATGTTCATATATAAACCTGCACAATAATGTTAAAGCCAGTTGCCCCAAATTGGAATAGGTAAATGGATATATACAATAGAATGCTATTTAATAATAAAAAGGAACAAACTTACATATATATATATAAAATATATTCTATTGAGAATATATTATATATATGTAAATATACAAATATATATAATATATATTATATACATTATATATGTATATATATATGAACCTAAATGAGGATAGCCATATTAAATACCTTGTGATTCCATTTATGACATTCTGAAAATGCAAGGGACAGATCAGAGATTGCTAGGGGTTGGTAGTAGGGGAAGGTACAGTTGTTAAAAGAACAGCCTGAAGGAATTCTTTGTTGTGTTGAGATAGTTCTTTATCCTGTTTGTGATGGTGGCCACAAGGATCTTTGCATGTGTTAAACTCATAAAACTATACACCTAAAAACTGAGTACTACTGTATTTTCTTTAAAAATTCCAAGTTCTCAGTGAACAAAATTCCACTAGTGCTATCACATGCAAATAAATCTATAACACCTGCAACTCCTATCTACTGTCCTTTCCCAAATCTCTGAAACCTTGTGTAACGTTATGCTTCATATTTCAGTCAGGTGATGCTTTTGATTCTGGCATGACACGTATGAAGGACTTGAGGACCAAATTAAAGAAGGGGAAATCAGTGCAGGTGCTGTGTCAGGATAAGTCAACATTATCATTACGTAGAAGGGAACAGAGAAGGCTATGTGGCAACAATGACGTAATCTTTGCATGACATAGAGAGGCTTATGGGACTGGCCTAAATGGCAAATTATTAAAGTCTTTGTACTTAGTTACAAAGAGAAAAAGGACAATTATATAAGAAATCTGGATCACCCACCAGCAGAAATAGAACTGAATTGTTGGATGCTGTCCACCTGTAAAAATTGGATTTCCCAAATGCTTCTGTAGTGCTTATTCAGCTCTACTTGAGGTTTTATCATTCTGCCTTTTTTTTTTTTTTCTTTTCATGGCCAGCAGTGAGGATGGTATTAAGGGCAGTGCCATGTCCTAGTTTTGTGTCTATGTGATCCTGAAAATTAGTGAGAACGTGCCCATTCTATACCAGTCTGCAGCTACCCCTGGGTAATGTTTTGTGGCATCAGCATGGATTTCAAACAGGACCTCCTTCTCCCTTTGGAGCACCTTTAAACTTTGCAGGAAAGAGCACACAGCACTCTCTTGGAAATGAAGTTCCTTCTGAGTAAGTCATTTCCACTGCTGTCAGTTTGACGCCAAGTATCTGCAAGGAAAACATTAAACTATTCTATCAAGCAGTGCCTCCATGGCTTTCCTGAGCACCACAAGGAATATTAGCCACATTTGCTTTTGAGGATATAATGATTTAGAGGTTATGCATGATTCTTTGACCAAACTGCAGTACTGCGGAGGATCTTCAGTTGGCCTTGTCCTTTAGTTGCGCACCTGCAATTTCAGTGCAACTTGTGTAAGCATTGTGGAAATGTTGTTCATTCAATCAGCAAACTTTTTTTTTTTATTTTTGCCTATCCTGAATCAGACATAACTTAAGACATTCAAAGATCCTTTATATGTGTGTTTTGGAAAAAAGAGAGAGGAAAAGATAAGGAAAATAAAAAGAAAAAAAAATACCGATGTCAAGTATGTGTGATAAATTCTGGGCTAAACAAATTTAAACAGGATTCCTGCCAGTGTGAAATTTGAGACCTGGCCCCTGCTCATTTGCACTGTGACTTTGCAAGGCTGGACCCTAAGTTGTTCTGGTTCTCAGATCTCTCTGACTGTGGAAACCACTCCGAGACATTCCCTGCTGTTGTTTTTTTATGTTTTTGTTTCTTTTCTAGTTGTTAGAACAATTTGGTAGTCCTAGTGTTCTGTTCTAAACACTTGAGATAATGCTTTTATGGATGATAACAAAATAAGATCATCTCTCACATCTTAAATATTTAGTATTGATTTTTAATCAGTCATGCTACATATTACCACAGAGCCAAGGAAAATTGCAAGCAGGGACCAGAGTGCTATCTGCCAAGCCACTGGTAACATACAGCCTTGTTTTTCTGAAGTATTGTTTTCAAATTGGAATTTAGCTGTGCCGGTGGTACTCCCCAGAGTAGGTCAGAATGGTATAGATACCAATTTGCTGTAATTTTTTGAAGAACTAGATGATTAGTCAGCTTTGCTATGTGGTAAATTATCTTCTCTGCTTGGGTTAAAAACTGTCAATTAAAAATGGCTGATTTGCAGCCAGAATTTGGTAAGAATGGCCCATGCACTGAATAAGTATGTTCTCTGACCTAACTGAACTGAATATATGAGTTGTATAAGTGATATATGGGTTTTCAGTAATTTGAAGAGAGATCTAATATGTAAATACAATTTTCTTTCTGTTATCCTAGCCCAGGTACTTGAGCTATATTTAGTGTTAGACATGCAATATGTGCTTTTGATGAATACATTAATTTTTTAATTCTAGGTGAAGAGTTTGTGCACTCAATAGAATTGTGTTCAGAGAAAATAGATCACAATCACAGAATAAGAATCAATTTCTAGAAAGAGATGATGGCATAACATTTAATATTGCTTTCCTAAAGTCTAAAATACATTAAGTGTCCATCTAGCACTGTATTTAATCTAATCTGATCATGAATTTATAATGTCTTTAAAAATATAATTTCATTAATAAGCTCCAGAATCCACCAGACAGTCTATAATCTGGTAGCATCTTAGCTTAAATTATTATTGATATTATCATTATTATTATTATTTTGAGAGAGAGAGAGTGAGAGCATGCCCTTGCACATGAGCTGGGGGAGAGAGGGGCAGAGGGAGAGGGAGAAAGAGAATCTTAAGCAGGCTCTCTGCTCTGTGTAGAGCTTAACTGGGCTCAGGGTGGTGAGACCGTGAGGTGAGTCCAAATCAAGCATTGGACACTTAACTGACTGAGTCCTCCAGACACCCCACTTGAATTTTTTTAATATACCTTTATAATTATATATAGAGGATCATTGCCAAAAGAGAACTGAGCTGTATGTATTGTTACTGAAAGTGAATTTAGAGTATATAAATGTTTGTATATTAATGTGTTCTTGGTATCTTTGGCTTATTCTGTAAGATGTCAAAACTCTAATTGACACATCATTTGACTTAGTTGAAACTTAGAGTGAACAATTAAAATTTTCTTAATTTCACCAAAATGTCAAATTTTGCTATGGTATTTATCTTTCTCAAACTGACTTATTTTGCTCTATAATACCCTCTAGCTCCGTCCATGCCATTACAAATGGCAAGATTTCGTTCTTTTTTATGGCTGAATAATATTCCATTGTATATATTTGCCACATCTCCTTTATCCATTCATCTACCGATGGATGCTTGGGCTGCTTCCATAATTTAACTATTGTAGATATGTGGCTATAAACATATGGGTGCATGTGTCCTTTCAAATTAATGTTTTACATTTTTTGGGTAAATAAACAGTAGTGTGATTCCTAGTTGGGAGGGTAGTCTATTTTAACTTTTTGAGGAACTTCCTCTCTGTACTATTTTTCATAGTGGCTGCTCTAATTTGCATTCCCACCAGTTGTGCACAAAGGTTCCTTTTTCTCCACATCCTAGCACTTTTTGTTTCTTGTGTTGTTGATTATAGCCACTATGACAGGTGTGAGGTGGTATCTCTTTGTAGTTTTGATTTGCATCCCTGATGATGAGGGATGTTGAGCATCTTTTCTTGTGTCTGTTGGCCATCTGGATGTCTTCTTTGGAGAAATGTCTGTTCATGTCTTCTGCCCATTTTTGATTGGACTATTGCTTGGGGGATATTGAGTTGTAATAATTCCTTATTTATTTTGGATATTAACCCTTTATTGGATATGTTATTTGCAAATATCCTCTCCCATTCTGTAGGTTGCCTTTTAGTTTTGGTGACTGTTTCCTTTGCTGTGCAGGAACTTCATTTCAATGTAGACCCTGTAGTTTATTTTTGCCTTTATTTCTCTTGCCTCAGGAGACCTATCTAGAAACATGTTGCTATGTTCGATATCAATATTTCATTTTGAAATTTGTATCCATGTACACAAGTAATTGGTTATGTCATTCTTTTTGCATTATGTTTACTAGATTTAGATGTTGAGAGGTTTTTCTTGTTCGTTTCATAAAATAAGTTTTACAACCTGCATGTTGTTCAGTTGCTTAATATTATTTATATAAATAGATATCATATCTTATATTAAGGTTAGTAGAATGCATCTGGGAAATCATGTGGGTCTTGGGCCACTTTATAACGACAGGCAGCCGATTGTCTTCCCCACCTTTTATGTGATCATTGGACTGTTTAGGTTTTCTACAGTTTTGGCAGTCAATTATGGGACATTATATTCTGTTTGAAATCATCTAGAAAAATCCTCTAGATTACCAATTTTTACATTACCAAATATATCCATAATATTTTTGTAATTTTCATGAATATCTCTTTTGTATCTATTACATGTCATTTATCATATATGATGTGCATGTTTGTCTCTCTTATTTTTTAAATAATTGGCCATTCTAGAGTTTACTTGTTTTGTTATTTTCTCAAAGAGCTCTCGTTCAGTTTTATTTAATTATATATTTTTGGCTTTCATTTTAGCTTTTTGTTTCATTAATGTTAGTTGATTTTTTTTCTTCCCTAATTCTCCTCCCTTTTTTATTAGAGTTTATATTAATGCTTGCTTTGTCTTGGAAGTTTTAGAGTGCAACATATTCGTTAAAGTAATTAGGATTCAGAGGCAATTATGTGCAACAAACATCTTTATCTCTAATCTTGCTTAAAAATAACTGTGCAACCTTTTTTGAGAAGCTACCTTTTCCTAAAAGTTTGAATCGGCTTTGAACCAATGGAATCGATTTACCTGTAATTCAAGTGGCTGCAAGAGGATAGATCCCTTGGCAAATGATTGCAATTATTGCATCTGCAGTTATAAAATTAATGTGCTAAGCACTTAGCACAAGAGATCATATATTAGCTTACAATAAGCACTTTGCCTTTCCATATTGTCTCACTGTAATTATTAAGCCTCTGTTGCAAATGTATTTTAAATTTCGAGAGTGATTAAAATGGCATCTTTATTGTTTACTGTGGTCATTGCTGACTATAGTAAATTGCTTGCTGAGTCAGCTTAAATATAGAAAATGTGCACATATCCTGGATTTTTTCCCAGAAAGGAATGTGACTTCTGGTCGTATAAATGCAGAACAAATCCCTTTGGATTTAGAAATTTGTGAATTTCCTTAAGCACAGTAGATTAGCAGTTAATCTTTCTTTCTCAGCTAGGTTTAAATCCTGGAGCAATTTTGTGGACTCTCAGAAGTAATATTTTTGCCTAAACTGCTTATATTGCTGGATATCAAGAAATAAGACACCCAAGAATGGTATTGATGGAAATCAGGGAAATAGATGATACTTTTAAAAACCAAATGAGGGGTGCCTGGGTGGCTCAGTGGGTTAAGCCTCTGCTTTCAGCTCAGGTCATGATCCCAAGGTCCTGGGATCCAGTCCTGCATCTGGCTTCCTGCCCAGCGGGGAGCCTGTTTCTCCCTTTCCCACTCTTCCTCCTTGTGTTCCCTCTCTCTCTGTGTCTCTCTCTGTCAAATAAATAAATAAAATCTTAAAAACAAAACAAAAAAACAAACAAATAAATTATACAAAATGTATCAAATTATACAAACATATCACATTAAAATATGAAATTTTATTTGCATATGGAAGCAATGAAGCTTTAATATAAATGGGAAGGATTTCCCAGAAAATGTTGTTGTTGACTGATTACTGTCCTGGTAACTTTTAGTTGAGGGAAGATGATTTGTTAGTCAACTGGATTGCAGTAAAAACAACATTGGATTTGGTGCCAAATCTGGGTCCTGCTATTTACTATTTCTGTGAACTTGAAAGTCATGTAACCTCTCTGAACCTCCATTTTTATAGGTATAAAAAGTTTTATTAATATCAGTACTCTGTATAAGGGGCAGTTCGTTGACTCTCATGGTTCTACAGGGAAGATGAGCATGTCTGTCCCATGATGAAGCAGGTGCTGTTAATACCGTGGGAGCTGGAGGAGGATCCTGGCAAGGCTTTGTCAAGAAGAAATGATTAGAAGAAGTGATGTAGTTAAAATGTCCATATTACCCTGAATGATCTTCATAGTCAGTGCAATTCTTGTGAAAATACCAGTGGCACTCTTTATAGAAATAGGAAAAAGAAAATCCAAAAATTCATATGGAACCACAAAGACCATCAATAACCAAAGTGGTCTTGAGCAAGAAGAACAATCTGGAGCCATCACAGTTCCTGATTTCAAAGTACATCACAAAACTATAGGAACAAAACATAATGGTTCTGGCATAAAAACAAATACATGGACCAACAGGTCAAAATAGAGAGCCCAGAGATAAATCCGCATATTTACAGTCAATGGATCTTTGACAAGGGAGCCAGCAACACCCCATGGGGAAAGGCTAGTCACTTCAATAAATGGTGCAGGAAAACTGGATATCCACAAGCAAAGGAATGAAAATTGGTCCTTTATAGGACATCATACACAAAAATAAACTCAAAATGGATACACACTTAGATATAAGCCCCAAGACTGTAAAACTAAAAAAAAGAAAAAAGAAAAAAAAAGGGAAAAATCTTGACAATGCTCTTGCAATAATTTTTTTTTGCATAGGATTGAGACGTAGGATTGCATCAAACTAAAAAGCTTCTGGGTAACACAGAAAACAGTCATCAGAGTAAAAAGGCAGCCTATGGAATGGGAGGAAATATATGCAAACTATTTATCTAAAGGAGGTTAATATCCAAGATATATAAAGAATTCAGACAACTCAGTTGTAAGAAACCAAAACATGTCTAAAAATGGCAAAGGACCTGAGCAGACATTTCCAAAAGAGGACTTACAGATGGCCAATAGCTACATAATAAAACATTTTCAGGATCACTAATCATCAGGCAATTATAAATCAAGACCACATGAGTTATCACCCCACACATATTAGAATAGCTATTATCAAAAAGACAAAAGATGTGTTGGTGAGAATGTGGAGAAAGGAGAACACTTGTACTATTGGAGGAATGTAGACAGGTGTAACAAGAATATCCCTCAAAAAATTAAAAATAGGTTTATCATATGATCCTGCAGTCCCACTTCTGGGTATAGATCCAAAAGAATGGAAAACAGCATCTTTAGTAGTTTTCTGCACTCTTATGTACATCGAGGCATTATTTGCCATTAGCCAAGATAGGTAAACAACCCAAATATTGGTCAGTAGATGAATAGGTAAAGATACATAATGTAATATTATTCAGCCTTAAAAAAGTGGAAAATTCTCACATTTGTGACAACATGGATAGATGTTGTGGTAAGTGAAATAAACCAGAGATAGGGAAACAAATACTGTGTATCTCACTAGTATGTGGAATCTAAATTCAAATTCATAGAAGTGAGAGTAGAATTGTGGTTTCCAGGGGCTGGGGGAGTGGGGTAAATGGGGAGATGATGGTCAGGGGTAAAAACTTCTGAGTTATGCAAGATGAATCCATTCTGGAGATTGAATGCACAGCAGTGTGACTACAGTTATGACGGTACTATGTCGTATACTTTAGACTTACTCAGAAGGTAAATTTTGAGTGGTCTCACCACCAATAATAATAATAATAATAGTAATAATAATAATAAATTAGGTGAGGTGACTAATATGTTAAATTAGCTTCATTGTGGTGATTATTTCACCAAGTACATGTATATCAATATATCAATTATCCACCTCAAATATATATAATTTTTTTAAAAGACTTCAGTTATCTATTTAGAGAGAGAGAGAGAGAGCAAGAGTGCATGAGCAGGAGGAGGGGCAAAGGGAGAGGAAGTGAAAGCTTCTCAAGCAGACTCTGCACTGAGCGTGGAGCCTGAAGTGGGGCTTGAGCCCATGACCCTGAGATCATGACCTAAGGTGAAATCAAGAGTCAGACACTTAATCAATGGAGCCACTCAGGTGCCCCTAAATATATATAATTTTATTGACATTTATGTCTCCATAAACCTGGAGGGAAAACAGCATAAAAAGTCCTCATTTTGCAGCTCAAAGAATATTTAAAATGCTGGGGCACCTGGGTGGCTCAGTGGGTTAAGCCTCTGCCTTTAGCTCAGGTCATGGTCTCAGAGTCCTGGGATCGAACCCCACATCGGGCTCTCTGCTCAGCGGGGAGCCTGCTTCCCCCCTCTCTCTGCCTGTCTCTCTGCCTACTTGTGATCTCTCTGTGTCAAATAAATAAAAAAAATCTTTTAATAAAAAAAAAAGAATATTTAAAATGTAAAATTAGTCTGTTTCTTTTTAAAAGTAAAAATCAGTAATAGTGATAGTAAAAAAATAAAAAGTAAAAGAAGGGAGATGAAATTGGATTTTAGATAGGAAAACCCAAAGGTGGTATATTCATGACAGGTAGAAAATGAGGAAAGTAATTAAATTACTTTAGTAGTTCTTAGAAAAAGGAAATCCTTCACTATTTTGTCAGGATCACACATAGTCAACTGTGAAGACTGACCACACGTGCCCACGAGGCTGCTTACTACACTGAGAATGCATGCATATTTTAATCGTAAAGCTAGGGCTCTTGTCCTAATTGTATTTTTCTTTTTCCTGGTTGGAGAATTTAGCTCTAATATCCATTTTAGGGAGATTGCTGTTGTGTTGCAAACAAGTGACTTCCTGAGTCCTCATTTCTACATTTGCAATGATACTGTGGTACCTCCTTGTTAGTCAGTGAGATGACGCATTTCCATTCACTAATGGTTGCCAGCATTCTTAAATGTTGGAGGCATGTGAATTACCTTTCCTTGACTACTCAACACATTTTGATTCACCATTCATTCAACAAATATTTATGCATGCTGACTCTGTGGTGGTGACAGTGCTAAGTTCTACAGTAGGAAAGGAGTCTCAACATAATGGAGATGCAGGTGAAGGGAGGCAAGTAGACATGAATCAAACAGTCACAGGAATAAACATAATTACAAACCATAATATGGGATATGAAGGTGCTCTGGTCTGGTCATAGACGCTAAGCAAGCCTTCACAGAAAAATGGCATTTAATCAAGATCTCAAGTGTCAGTAAGATTTTGTGATACAAGAGATGGGTATGGAGTAGAGAGAAGATTCCAAATATGGACTATAGCGTGAACAACAGGCTAGATTCAGGAGGGGCCATGGTTTACATTGAAGTTGCCGAGGACACGCTAAGGTGGCTGCAGTTCACAAACAGGAATCAGAAGGGTGTGTAGCACAGTCTTCCTGCTCTTGGGTTTTGCTTCAGTTTCAAAGATTGGTGTTATCCATGGGGGAAATACTGGTCTTCAGACTGTGAGCTTCAATAGCTGCAAACCATTTTACCAGAAACTGAAAATAAAGGCATCAGGTGGGGACCATCAAATATCAAAGGTTATATTTCTATATGAATTTCCTATGACATAAGGCCCATTGAGGAGGGATGTACATAGAAGCTGCTTTGAAGTGATATCTAACAGGCCTGTTTCTGCCAGCTGGGTTTTGGTGTTCTAGGCTGAACTAGAAGTTGATATAATTTGGCTCAGTTGTGTGTCTTTCCTTAGAGGGAGACAAGTCACCAGAATAATAAATCACCTAAGGAGCTTTCAGTAAGATAGCGTGGAATCCCTTTGACTTTTACATATCTCCCTGACATTTACATTTGAAGATGATACTCAGAAATGCAAGGGTTATAGACACAGCCTGAACTTCAAATAACATATCTGTAGACCTGAGAGGAGTAAGAAAGAAAAGATGAGAGAGAAAGGAGAGAGAGAGCACTAGCCTAGGAAACTTCTGTGATGTTTTAGGATCCAGTGGGTGCTTTTGGGTTTTCCCTCCACCGTGACACCCCACTTGACATAGCACTATTACAGGTGATGATGAATAGTCTGGGACAAAACCACCAGCCTGGGGAAATTGGGATGTCATTCATGTAATAAATATTTATTGGACACTTACATTATTCTAGGTGGTTAAGAAAACGAATAATTATGGCTCTTTAAGTTCATTTCCATTGGAATGCTAGACTCATGAACAATTACAATACTGTTGATTAATTTTTTTTTAAGATTTTATTTATTTATTTGACACAGAGAGAGAGAGAGATCACAAGTAGGCAGAGAGGCAGGCAGAGAGAAAGGGGGAAGCAGGCTCCCTGCCGAGCAGAGAGCCTGATGAGGGACTCGATTCCAGGACCCTGAGATCATGACCTGAGCCGAAGGCAGAGGCTTAACCCACTGAGCCACCCAGGAGTCCCTGATTAATATTTTTTAAGAACACACAATGTCACACACCTGATAAGTGATTTATACCAATTATCTCATTGATACTTTTGACAACATTTTTTTTTTTTTTTCAGATAGGGTAACCAAGACTTAAAGAACTTAAGTAACTAGGCCAAGAAGCCATAGTTTGTAAGCGACAAACCTAGGATTAAACTCCGTTTTCTCTTCTGCTGCAACTCATGCTCTTAACCACATTTCTATTTTATTCAAAAAGATGAAAAAACAGATGTATGACCAATAAACTCAGGGAGCATCTGAGAATGATTAGAAACTGAAAAGACTTCAGGGAAGAGGCAGTGTCTGGCTCTGGATCACTGCTCTTGAACAGGGACAATTGTCTTCATCCCCGGTCAGATCACTGAGATTTTATAAATGTGGACTCCATCCATGGTGGTTTCGTTATGGGAAAACAAGTGAATTGGTCATCTTTGGAAGATAATAGGAAATACCTTCATTATCTTGAACACTAGTAAGTAAAACAAACAAAAAATGAAGCATTTATCTCCCTTTTTCTATATAAAAGCATTCCAGCTAATAAGTGAAGGGAGAAATAATGGAATAGCACCATTTTGCCAACCCTCAGTAAATTAACATGTTTGTGTTCTTAAAAACTATTCTGATGTGTGTAAAGAAGCAAGAATTTCAGAGGAATTCATAAGCTATAGTCTGGGGGTGAGACAGTCAACTGACAACTAATACATAATTTTAATTTGTAACTAGGACTGCAGAGAAGATGCACTGATAGTGAATAATAAGGGATGGGGTGGTGGCAGAGGCAAAGGGAGAGCCTTCTTGGGTCAGATGTGCTGGGCAGGACTGCCTGATACGACCAATCAATGAGATGACCCTAGGAGTAAAAAGACCTACTAAAAAAGTTTTCAAGGCAGAAGGAAAGAAAGACAGGTATGAAAGCCCCAGGGCATGTTCAGAACATGGAAGCAGAAAAGACCATGGAAAATATATTGTCGGAAGAAAATAAAAGGTAATTGGAACATTGCCTCTGTTTTCACGTTTCTTAATCCATTTTTCCTTCTAAAATTTTAGAATGAAGAGTGCTCCCGGTCAAATTCTTGACGGATGTTATTATCGGGATCTTTGTAAAATTACTTAGTGCAGAACCAACAAGGATAGATTTGCATAAGCAGTGATCTGAATGCATGCAACATTTGAAATAGTAAATGCTATGCAGTCTGATCAAATATTTAAGGAGAATAAAGGCTTTAATTTAGTTTCAAAAGCCATGTTATGGAAGTAGTTAAGAAGGTAATTAGTATCTTCTATCTAATTCCAACATATAATACACTTGGAAGTTCTAGTTCCCTTTTTTCTTTAGCACGTTCTTCTGGCCGGATGACCCCAGGGCAATTTTCTTTGCCACCCTACAGATTCTCCTAGCATTCTATAAAATCAACTGTCATTATTTGAACAACCTTGGCAGATGATACCACACTATATGTATGCCTTCTAGATACATACATAGCTATCAACTAGGGGTGGCTAGTACAAGTGCCCTTAAGAGCCTGAATATTTGAAAAAGATAATAGGAAATCACAGTATTGTGTACATCTCCCTTAAATGCATTCACAATGATCTAATTTACTTAACCTCTGTGTGTATGTGTGTGTGTATGCACGTGCACGTGTATATGCACGTGCTATACAAATCAGACATACCTCTGAATTTTACTTGAGGGCAGGATGTTAGTCTGCCCTTTCTAATCTAGATCTTTCTAGAGAAGGGTATAATGGGCATGCCTTCTTAGCGATCTTACTGTGTCTGCAGTAACAGTGTTCTACTTATCAAATACCTTTCTCCTGTTGCATCCCCTGCCTTCATGGTGATGTGTGTACCTAAGTAGCTTCTCCAGCCAAAAATGTGGGAATTATTTTAGATTCTTCTCTCCTCTCCACTTGTAGTATCACTCCGACACCAAGACTTGTTGACTCTATCCCTTCAACGTGCACCCGAGGGCTAGGCTCTTCTCCCCATCCTCTCTGTTTCAGTCCTGGCAAGTTACGTCTAAACGTCTGTTACATCTGGTTCACTGCTTTGAATCTCTCCAATTCATTCTCCATATGGCCAGGAGCATGGACTTACGAGAATGTCTTATGTCATTACAAGAGGTAAAGTTTTCCATTGAGCATAGAGCAAGTTTATCCTTAGCTTTATTTTCAAACTGCCTACTATGTGACCTCAAGTTGCCCAAATCTGATAATGCCTTTTCAGCCATCAACACTCAGATACTTAAATTGGGGTAAAATGCTTGCTCATATTATCAACATTCCTGAGACCACACTTTCGTTTTTCATACCAAGGCTTTTCAGTCATTGTCCTTTTGTCTGGGGCACCGCTCCCCCCCCTCTCACCTCCCCCCAACCCCGCCGCCTTCTACTCCTTTGTTCATAACCCACCTTAATGTCAGTACCTCTGAGAAAACTTTCTCTGCATTCCAGATTGATAAAGTCACTCCCCTCCTTTTGCTCTGAATGCTCTTTATTAATAATTCTACCTTAACATTTGCCCAACTGAACTGCAATTATCTGCCTGGGCATCTTTCTCATTGACAAGACTGTGAACTACCTTCCCTGAGGGCAGCAACCATGGATTTTAAACTAGTACAGGGTGGGGACAAAGTGGATGTTTCATAGTTATCTAAGGAATGAGTGAGTGAGTGAATGAATTGATCCATGTGCAGCTGGATTCTAGAAATTGCACTAGCGTTTTTAATGTCACTTTCCTAAGTCAGTTAGGGCTCAAAATTTTATATGCATTTTTTTTCCTACTCATTGCATACACACACACACACCCCTTTGATAAGAAAAAAAATAAATTTGCCTTATCTTTGTATTCTGTGTGACAACAAACACAGTTGTATTGCTCTTTAAATAGTTGTCGGGTTGAAAATCATAAAAATGTGCTAGAACTTTCAAGATGTCCAGAAACTCTGTGTCAGGAGAGCTTAAAATCCCTTTATACATGGTGGACAGAGAATTTTCCAGTGAATATTGGAAAGCCTTAAGGCCTTCTGCTATGCAAATATGAATGGCTGGTCTTGTCACACTCAGTCCCATCAACTCCCACTCCCACTCTGTGTAAAACTTACGTTATGTAGATTTCCTTTTAGTAAACTCAGTTCTATCATATCTTTTAAATGTTGATTTATGAGAAGATAAGATTTATTAGAGAGTTACATGATAGCTGGTATTGCTAACAGCATCTCTTTAGCCCATAATAGAGGAAGCATTCAAGGACAGTGTACTTTACCTGAAAAGTGTCCCTAAGAAATTTGCATCCCTGAGAAACTTAGAACAGCAGAGGGATTGCAGTCAGTGTTTCACAGAATCCACAGACCTTACCTACTCTTGCAAACATTTTTGAAATTTGACAAGTGAAATATATGTTGTGATTTTCCTGGGGCAGCATGTAGTATTCAGTGTTTGCCCACAGTTGCTCCCTTCTTTTGTGCAGCCTCTAGCAAAGCTGCAGTTTAACCCAGAAGAAAACTCTCTTTGGAATGGGCTATAAGATATGTGTATTTCAAAAAATATTTTGTGAAATTCCACATACTCTGTTCTTCACATACATTTATGGAGTATTTTCTGTGGACCAAGAAATGAGTATGTGGTGAGTAACAGTTAAACACGATCATGGCCTTTGAGGGGCTCACATCTTTAGATGTCAGCACACTTCTATGCTTGGAATAAATTTAATTTTTAAAGGAAGTAAACATAAAGGCATTTCATATTTATGTTGAAGAAACCCAGATCCTGCTTGTGTCTTACAGCTGCTACCCTTCTTCCCAGTTTACCCTGGATTAGAATGATGTCACCTCCATCAAGAAAGTGGTTTCCTGGGGTGCCTGGGTGTCTCAGTTATTAAGCGTCTGCCTTCATTCAGCTCAGGTCATGATCCCAAGGCCCCAGGATCCAATCCTGCACTGGGCTCCTTGCTCAGCAAGGAGTTTGCTCCTCCCTCTCCCTCTCCCTCTGCCCCTCCCCCTGCCCATGCTTGCTTGTCTTGCTCTCTGTCTCTCTCAAATAAATAAATAAAATCTTATAAACAAACAAACAAAAAAAGCAAAAAACAGGAAAGAGGTTTCCTTCTGGGTCCTGCTAATGACAACTTTATTTTATTTAATTGACATGTTACCTTGTATAAGGTGTACAACATGTTGATTTGATAAACATATATTGCAATGTGATTGCCACTGTCATTTAAGCTAACACATCTATCATGTCACATAATTATCATTTATTGGGGAGTGGAAATAATAAAGATCTCTTAGCAAGTTTGATGTCCATAATACAATATTGTTGTTTATATTCATTACACTGTGCATTAGATTTCCGGACTTATGTATCTACCAGTTGCAAGTTTGTGTCCTTGAACCACATCTCTTCTGTTCCTCCACCTGCCCCCATCCCCAGCTCCTGGTGACTACTATTCTACTCTTTGTTTTCACAAGTTTGACTATTTTAGATCTCCCATGTAAGTGAAATCATGCAATATTTTAATGAGTTTTAATTTTTTAAAAGAATTTATTTATTTGACAGAGAACGAGAACAAGCAGGGGACCAGCAGGCAGAGGGAGAGGGAGAAGCAGACTCCCTGCTGAGCTTGAGTCCAAAGTGGGTCTTGATCCCAGGACCCTGGGATAATGACCTGAGCTGAATGAAGTCAGACACTTAATGAACTGAGCCACCTAGGTGCCCCTATTTTTTTTTTTTTTTTTTTTTTTTAGGATTTATTTGAGAGAGAGAAAGAGCAAGCAGAGGGAGGGGCAGAGGGAGAGAGAGAGAGAGAGAGAGAGAGAGAGAGAATCTCCAAGCCGACTCCCTGCTGAGCGGGGAGCCCAACACAGGGCTCATCCCAGGACTCTGAGATCATGACTTGTTGAAGTCAAGAGTTGTATGCTCAACCAACTGAGCCACCCAGGTGCCCCAATTTAATGATGACTCTAAAAAAAAAAAAGTTCACCATGCATTATACATTTTATTGATTTGATATATACACAGATATATATATATATATATATATATATATATATATATTCTAATTGTACCATCAAAGGAGCCAAAAACTCTGTTGAACTCTGATGTCTGCCCTGAAAGTCAACGGCAAAGCCTTAGCTCTGTAGTTTATCAAAGTAAAACAACCCGTCCTCTGTCATTCAGTGTGCAATGACCTGAACCTATAGGGAAAGTAGCAAGAATGTGAAAAGCACTGGGATACTGCAGCCAGCAGGCTTTTCTTCCTGCTCCCAAGCATAGACTTGGCGAGACTGGAGTAGCCTAGGACCCGGAACTATCTGGATCCTGAGGAGCGGTACTCCTGGATGGTGGTGTGAGCTGAGGCCAGGCAGCAGCTACTGCCCTGAGGGTGGAGGAAGCTTTCCTAGAGAACGTGTGTGAGGAACTGGGGCCCCAGACATGAGGAGTATATGGACCGGAAGGGAATGACAAGCATCAAGAAGAGCCTGTGAGATCGAGAGGAGCCAGGCCAGTTTTTTGTCATTCTTGTACCGCCTACACTGGCATGGGGCCCCACACACACTCAGAATTCCCTTTCTATTGGCTGAGTGCAGGAGTGAAATAAGGCCTAAATGAAAGAGAAACTCAATGTTCCAAGATGAGATCATTTTTGCATTTGCCCCAGCTTGGGGCTGGTCTGGCTTTGCAGATTACTGTGGATAATGAGGGAGAATAGTAACTGCAATCAATAGCAAAGAGTCGGTAACTGAACTTCATGGTGAGTCAATCTATAAAGCCATTCTTGCATCCGTCTCAGCTAAGATGGACTTTAGTGGCCCAAGAGACCCCACCCCAAAGAGCCACACCTTCAGCACATCAAGACCTTCTCACACTGCTCCACATCAGGTGTGTGTCTGGTCCCAGGCTCTCATGCCCACCCCAATTCAGGGTAAAATATGTCCTATTCACTCGATTCATTTTTTAACTCACATACATTTTTTGAGTCCCATTCTATCAAAGATTGTAAAGGGTAGAGACAAAAATAAAAGACAAGGTTATAAGAACTTAAGATCTGGTGGGAAGAGACCGTGGAGGATTGCCTGGGGGTGTGATACACCTGTTGGTGATTCTACACACTGATCTCCAGGATAGGGTGCTAAACAGGAGTTTGGAAAGAAGCTTCATGAAAGCAGTTTCTGTGTATGTGGTTTTTGTTATTTTTGTTTTAGTTGGTTTCAGGGCAACAGCTCTGTAGAAAAAGCATAGAAGAGTCTGTAGGCAAATAAGTTTGAGAAACACCATTACATCCCTCTCTAGCAAATTTTTAAAAAATGTATTCATATACTGCAAGTTCTCAGAAATCCTGCAGTAAAGTAAAATCCTACTTATTGAACTACCCTCATGGATGTCTCATTGGGGAATGCTGGTCTGTAACTTCCAGAGAGCTTTCCTTAGTTTTTGTGGGTATGTCACAGGCATTCTGCGTGCAGTAGAAAAGACTTGCAGTAGTTTGTAATTTAGTGCTTCCCCAAGATGGAACCGACCTCAGTTGTCATTTTGGCCAACCTTCTAGCCAACCAACCGGTTAAAGATTCTACACAGTGGCCTTGGCTGCTGGCTAACCAATTCTCCTTGGTGGGACTCTCAATTCACTATATACTGAATTAGGATTCATAACCTCTGCCTTTTCTCCGAGATGTTACTTTCTGAAGAAATCTGCCCACACCCTCCTCTGGAGGAAATTGAAAGCATTCATCAAGTCCCTTCCTTGAGTCTTTCAGAACCTTGACTTATTAGACCCAATAAAGCTGTGGAGTCCAATTTTTCTTGTCCTCTGCTTAGGGGGATTTTTTAAAATGCCCTTCAAACACATTTATTGATTGGATAATTATCATGGATTTAATTTGGTCAACACAAAATTATTTACCAAACTCTGTATTGACAGTTTTCTTTTGGTAAATCTTACTCAACCCAACAGAGATCACAATGTAATGATAGCCTAATCAAGTACTCACCAGGTGCCCGGGCACAGCTGAGGACTTTGTTTTCCACAGTCACTCTCTTAGTTAATGTGACACTGTGTTTATCTGTGTGTTCTCACCAGTGTTCCACTCAACATTATCCTTAAGTTGATATGAAAGGTATTTTTTTTCCTATTACAACCCTTATCAACTATGTTACTGATGAGCTCTTTCGTCCTGGAACAAAAACAACCAAAAAACAAAACAGAACAAAACAAAAACAAACAAACAAACAAAAACAATATAAAAGCAAACAGTTCTGTGATTTTTGCTATGTACCAAACAGTGTTTTAAGTGCTGTATACAATTTAACCCACATAATTCTCAGAATACTCTATTGGAAGGTGAAATTCATATCCTCATTTCATAGAGAGAAACTGAGATTAAGAGAGTTTAAATAACTTGTCCAGATGAGTCAAATAGCAAGGATTGGAACCTGGACTTGAACCCAAGTAGTCTTGTTCCAAAGTCCACAGTCCTAACAATCGTATGCTGTCCCTTGTCTTGATTGAATTATTAGAGACCTGATCCTAGAAACATCCCAGCACAATTTATTTGACTGTCAAATATTTAAAGAAATGAAGAATCACCTGTGAATATGAAAAGTAGGGTGAATTCCTGTAGACAAATATTAATATTAGAAAATTTACCTGATAAATGCAAACAATTTAACAAAACCCAGGAGTGATGGAATAGGGAACTGGGGTGTTTGTTTCCCATTTCACAAAATAAAACAACCAAGCTTGCATTTGCCTCGACAACTAGTTTGTTTAGCTTCTCAGAGGAATAGCAGCAAGTGTAAATAAAATCAATAACAACAACTGAATAATCTTAACGGGTGATATTTATCAGCTTTCCTCTGTATGCCTCAGCTTGTCTATTTTATTTCTGCATACATGATTTCTCATTTGGGTTTCTGAGCCATATAGTGCTTCAGCAATATATGCATCAAACATTTTGAAAGTCTTCCCCAAGAGGCAACGACCACTTGAATCATACATTGCCATGCAAAGTGGCAACAGTTAGACCTACCTATGTGATTGTCTTTGAAGAATTTCATCCAGGACAAAAAAAAAAGTAATTTAAAAAGACTTCCATGTTTGATGATTCAGAACAAAAAATATTGGCCCTATGCAATGTTATAGTGTGTAAGCAGGGACCATGCTTTCCTTTTTTCTGTTCAGTATCCAGCATGGTCTCTTCTAGTATTTCGCCCTCTAGACCCATGAGCATCCCCAGATCTCAGATGTTTTGCAAAACCAGAGTTATTACCCTTGCTGGTGTCTAATAATCCTATTTATGGCCTAGCCACGATGGAGGTAATTATTAGTATTCATAGCCATGTTCTATAAACTCATAATGGTGTGTTTCATTGTTTGTGGTGTTAGCCTTGGGCTGTTAGACATAATTCTGTTTATGGCTGTGAAGTCAGGCTGTCCATCCAGAACATGACAGATTATATATTCACTACATCTGCTGAATCAGCTGGGTTTGTGCCATGAATACCGCATACTCATTTGCAGAACTCACTAGGCTTCTGAGAGAACATCTATAGGCTTTGACTTATAATGTTTAGAACACAATTTGTTTCATTTTGCTCAGTTAAATTTATCCCTTATGGTTTTGTTATCTGTAACTTGTATTTTGATTTACAAGTTGAAATTCCAGTTTGTTTGTTTTGTTTTGTTTCACCATGGTGTAATATCTATGTGAGAATTCCTTTTTTTTTTTTTTTTCACCTTGGATCAGGAAACTCAAACAACCATCTTATCCATCCACTTAGAGACTGAAGTATCACATTTTTCATGATGTTCAATCAAAATGTACTCATGGTCAGCTGTCCTCTTATATTTTTGTTTTGTTCTCTGTCACAGTTGGAAGTTTAGACCCCTTATGATGAGGACATGTATTCGTTTTGGTAGTGTCTTCATTCAAGAACAGATTCCCTCCGATTTTTGGCTCTCCCACATTTATCAATGGCTTTCAGGTCACCCTGAGTAACAATGTTCATTGTCAACTGAAGAGGAGAAAATGCGGATGATTTTGGATTAGGGTTGGAGAGGATATCCGTGTCTTCTAACCACATTCCATTAGCCAGAAGTCAGTCATGTGACCCCACTTAGATGCAAGGACTTCTGAGAAATGTACCTCCTGGTTTGGGGAGCGTTCAAGCAATTCTGTACTGTGAAAGAGAAGTATGAATCTTTGGTCTTTGGAATCTCTCTCTCCCACACCGTGTGATAATTAGCCTCTCTGAGCCTCAGTTTCTCAAATTGCAAAAGAAGGAAATTTAGCTACCTCACAGTTATCATTAGATGGAATTATGTACATTAAGCAACATGTGAACTCTAAAGTCCTACCTGGATTTCAAGTATTTTAATGTTATAATAATAATTTTTTAAAGATTTTTATTTATTTTAGAGAGAGAGCACGTGCATGCACATGAGTTGGGGGAGGGACATAGGGAGAGGGAGAAGGAGAATCTCAAGCAGACTCCATGCTGAGTGCAGAGCCCAACAGGAGGCTCCATCTCACAACCCAGAGGTCATGACCTGAGCCAAAACCGAGAGTCAGTTGCTTAACCCATTGAGCACCCAGGTGCCCCATTATCATAATAACTAATAATGATATTAGTGTAGGGGCACCTGGGTGGCTCATTGGGTTAAGCCTCTGCCTTCAGCTCAGGTCATGATTTCAGGGTCCTGGGATGGAGCCCAGCATCCGGCTCTCTGCTCAGCGGGGGGCCTGCTCCCCCGCCCCACCGCCTGCCTCTCTGCTACTTGTGATCTCCCTCTCGGTCAAATAAATTAAAAAAAAAAATCTTTAAAACAATAATGATTTAGTGTAAAAATGATTTCAAATATCTTAATCTAGCCTAGGAAATGAAAAGAGTGCTAAGGAGCTAGGCCATATGATGAGCAAAGTGTTTTTTATTTTCAGAGTTGTCCTTTTTCTTGAGAGCTTCTATCATGTGTATCTGATATGCCAGCACAGATCATGGAGTCAAATATTCCAGATAACAAGGAGTCTGGGCAAACCAGGATGGTTGTCCACCGTATCTATAAACTAATATCCGATCACTTCCTAAAATAGTCTTCTGTAATCATTACATTAATTTAAAGGTAAAAATCACCAACCCAAAGAAAATGCCCAACTTAGGCCTCACACAAAATTGTCTGAAATAATGAGAGCTCCATGTGGAATGAAACCAGTGTGCAATGCATAAATGGCACCTGTATCTGTGCTATGGGACTTGATGTAGGAAAGATAATGCACAGGTTAAAAGCATGAGGCTTTGAAGTCAGAACAGCCTAGTTTGAACTTGGCTTTACATTAATCAGTTGCCTGAAATTCAAGTAAGTTCACTGTCTGCTCCTCTGTTTTCTCATTTATCCAACAGAGAGAAGGTTATAAAATCAGATAGTTTTTGTGAGAGTAGAATGTGATCATGCTTCTAAGTACTGGCTGCAGAGGAGATGTTCTATAGGGATTTAACTAGGGCCGTTCACGTGTCATATCCTTACTCAGAACAGACATGCTGTAGACCTATAAAATCATACAGTGGGGAATAAAAGCAGGACTGGAACCCAGGAATCTCTGAACCCAAAACCCTTTCTCATGAACACTACATTTTATTGCCTTTCTGGGTTGCATTGTGCCTGTCCCATGGTTGTTGCTCAATAAATCACAGTAATCACTGTTATCTTTCACATTTGTGCCCAGGTCAGTTTTGCCTAGATCATGCTGTGTACTCCATTCCCCAGTGACCCAGTTATTATGTTTGAGCAGTTCCCACAGTGCTAATGGAGCCCTGACAGCTCCACACCCTCTGAGATCTTGGCTCTTCTGGAACCTTCTCCTCAAGTCACAAACTCTTAATGGGATAAGGTCAAGGAAATCTCATTTCATAGTTATGCATAAAAAGTCATATGTGTTGTCCTTATTCTGCATTACTTATTTTCATCTATTTGTGATAGTTCTGTTTTTCTGGGTTTGAAGTTTGAATTATGACTTTATTTCCCTTATAAAATTGGTTTTGAGGAAGAATAAAACAGAACAGACAAGAATATTTTGGAGACAAAGGATGGAGTGTAGTATATGCTGTACAGATATGCAAAAAGCTAAAAAAATAAAAGCAATGCCAAAATCATTTGAAAAAAAAAAATAGGTCAAGGACACAAAATACAACTTCCCACGTATAAAGTATGATTGAGCTGGTGTTTCTAATCGATGAGGAAAGGTTCAATCGCTTGATAAATACTGCACATTCAGGCAAAAAACATGTTACTTCTTTTTCTCATCTTACAACCTTTCGCAAATGTAATTTCAGATGGATTGAACATTTAAATGAATAAAGTAAAACCACAAAAGAAGCAGAAAACACAACTGGATATTTCTGTGACCTCAGGGAGGGAAAATGTTATTCTAAACAAAAAAGCTTGAAGGGATCTACAGAGGCAAATTGTATATTTGGGTACTTAAATGCTAAAAGAAATCTGTATGTCAAGAAACATATAAAGCACAATGAAAGGCAAACACTAAACGGGGGGAAACACTTGCAGCATACCTTTCATTTACTTTTTACAATATTCCTGGGAGGTCGATATTATCTCCATTTACATTTGAGGAAGTGGCGACCCTGACACTTTAAGTAATTTTGTAACTTGCCCAAAGTCACCCTGCTAATGAGCAGAGGTCTGAAATTTGAACCCTTAAAAACTGAACTCTAAGGGCTCTTCATCTCATCCCAGAGCTCCCCAAGTAAGAAAATAGCTCTAGACAATTGCTATCATGTTTTGTTTTGTTTCCCCAAGGTGGGCAGCCATTTACTTTCAGATGATGTAATTTTGGTACCTCTCCTCAGTATTCCTCAGAATAAAAGAAACCTTAATATTTAGTGGTAAATAAAACTCTGGTAAAACAGAATTGTGATACCAAAAATGAATGAATGAATGAATGAATGAATGAATGAATGAATGAATGAAATGGAAGTAACAACATGCCCTAGGAAATGCTTTGGGAAGCCTCATTGCCTGCTGACCACCAAAAGCTCCTCCTGGGGCTGGAACTTGGTCCTCCTTGGGCCTAATGTTCCACGAGCTGACAAGGCCATCCCCTGGAGGTTTGGTTCTCACCCACATCACTCTCTTCACAGGGTCCCCACGCTTCCCACCCTTACCCCACCCCTAATTAGCAGTCTCAGGAGTCTGTGCTATGGGATATATCATTTTTTTCTCCCTGGAATAGCCCTGGTCATGATGGATACCAAGGAAACTGTTTTTCAAGGCATGAGACAGTATTAAGATCCTTTTGAAATCTCCCCCAGAGTAAAGTAATCCGTCCCTCTAAATGCCTTCTGTTAAAGCAAATCACAGTAGAGTGCAGTTATCTGTTCACCTGATTCTTCTCGTGACCCGTTCTATGAAGCTTCTCATTCCACTGCTAGATATCCCTTTCATCTCTCTGTCTCCTGAATCTAGCACCCAGTCTGGAATTTTGTAGGAGCTGCTTAACTGTCTGGGGAACTAAACCGACTGTGTGGTAAAATAACAGTACTCTCCGTTAATTCTAAAATGTATTCAGTTGAGTATCATACTCCATAGGCCATCACCTGCTGGAAGACTAGAAGGGGGAACTCTGACAAACACCATCTTGCAGGCCCTGGGGACCCAAACGCCAGCAGACACAACTTTAGGTCACCATTGTCCTGTGAAGAGGCACTGATCATGGAAATGAAGAGTGCAGGAGAATCTTGGGAGCGAGGAACTCAAGTCTTCTCCTCTCTCTCGGCCAATTTTCCCAGTAAGGACATCCTACAGAGGGCCCAGGGCCCATGGTCTGGGTTCTCGTTTTTATACAGTTAAACACAGGGCAAAAGAAACATGCAGCATGGGCCTGGAGGCAAAGGGCATGATGAAAGGGCACCTCATGGCATGGTGAGGGCCTTGGAAGAAGGAGAGGCCTGCTTACGAGCTTCAGGCCTTAGGGGGATGAATAGTCCACTGCCCGTACCCAGGACCTATCCCGAGTCACTGCCACACATGTTCTCTGCAGGGATGGCTCGGTCCATAGCTCCCAGCTCAACTAGGGGCGACTGCCCATGCTTGTCCTCCTCTTCCGCCTGGAATTGAAGAAGGGGATGGATCAGAGTATGTAAGCTCTTTTGAGGAGCAGGAAGTGGGACTCTTCTAGGAAAGGTCCCCCTCACATCCCCACGGCCTTCTATCTTTCCTATATAATCTCATTGTTCTGTGTTTATTATCAGTGGCAAACTTTTTTGTCTACTCTGTTCTACATATTTTCCAAGGTGCCAGGGTACAAAGGTGAACATTATTCATCTACAGAGAATTTGTCACACTCATCCCTAGGGAATTCACGGTCTATGCACCAGAAGTACACACACACACACACACACACACACACAATCACTAAATGAACGGATTCCGAATGAGTGGCACGAAGAAGGCTCTGAGGAGTGAATTAGGAGAAAGGTGGAAAACTGGAACTAAAGGCATCAGGGACCAAGTCCTAAAACAGAAACCCTAGGGGCTCAGTTGGTTAAGTTGCTGCCTTCGGCTCAGGTCATTGTCCCAGGGTCCTGAGATGGGAGACCTGAGTTGGGCTCCCCGCTTCTCCCTCTCCCCTTGGTCCTCCCCCTGCTTGTGCTCTCTTTCTCTCTCCCCCTCTCAAATAAATAAATAAATAAAATCTGTAAAAAAAAATTATAAATAAATAAAACAGAAAACACTTTGGGGATAAAATAGATCTGGATTCAAATGCCTGCTCTGCCGTTTCTTAATTCCCAAACCATAGACCCAACATCTTGCAGCATCATTTTCTCATCTAAAAAAATGAGGAAATAATATTTATCACTAGTTTGGGTAAGAGTTAGCACACTCACATAAATGTTCTCCAGGCCTCAGCAGCCTGTGGGTAGAAATGAAGACTCACTCCTCTTTGTGCCCAGCATTTTCTATAGCATTGTTACCACTCAAGGAAATGGAAGGCCTTGAGCCTCCCACACTGTTGGTCCATTTGCCTACAGTATCTCCCAGATTGATGCAGTCTGCTCGTCCCACTGTAGCTGCAGCTTCATTGCCCCAACCCAGCCATGGCCAGGGCTGCCACCAAAATGCCCTCTGGTCCATATTCCCCTACCTTACCCAGCGATTGCTGGGGCCACTGAAGAAGCCCAGCCTCCTACTTCTCTCCTGCTATGATTTTGTCATTTGCATACCGTCTTGAGTTACATCTAATGCTGCCCTGTTCAGTCACTGGAACATGACTGTGAGCTTTGTCATGCATCCGTGTGTGCTGTGGGCCCTGCTGCCCCTGCTCCAGGTCCCAGCTTGCTCTGCAGTGTTGCATTGGTCTTTAGTTGCTGCTGCTGCTGCTACTACTACTACTACTACTACCACCAGCACTATTATTACCACTGCCATCAGACTCTGTGGACTGATAGGATTGGGTTGTGCACAATGGCAAGCGTATGCATTTATTCATTCAAAACATCTATGAACACTTACTGTGCATTGAGCTTTACTTCAGACAGTAGGGATACAATAGTGAGCACACTGACCCAATCATGTCCTCATCCACCCATTTATAGTCTAGAAATCTCCCTTCACTTCTACTTTCATGCTTGGAGGAGAGAACAACATAACCTCCCTCTGTCCCATAGTGAGTTCTTTCTCCAGATGTCTGCAGCATCCTGAAATTTAGCCTCTGCTCCGGCCATTGGCACCTCCAACAGCATCCACTTGATTCTAGGGGCAAGGAGTACCATTCTCTTCAAAATAACAAATGTATCAACCCCACCTCCTGACTCTGTGGGAGTGCCATTTTGTTTGGGTCACTGACTGTAGCAAACAGTAGTTAAAGTTATCCCTAATTCTCAGAACCCCTTGGTTCCAACCAGATCATTTTTTTTCAAAGGGGGGATAATCTTATTTTTCATTGGTTCACTTTCATGGTTGTCAAAATGTGTGATATTGGACAGAAAAGGCAGGGTATGGTTTTTGAATGTGCTAGAAGAGTTGAAAAATGGTAAGGCCATTATTTCCTTCATGTTAGTGAGGATTTGCTTCTTGTTTCTCCCAACTAAGTTTGGGGCCTCTTCCTCTTCTTTGTGATGCACACAAGTTCTAACCTTGCTTATAGGCCCTCTCCCAATATTTTCCTTTCCCCTGGCCCCTGTAAAGTATACTGACCTCACAGTATACTTTAAAGATTGCATTTGAGAGAATAAATTCAGAGTAGAGATCATGGAAACCTGTAGAACACAGCCATGGAACACAGTCCAGTGGCTAAAGGTACCAGTTTTAGAGGTCAAGGATCCTGACCTCACCATTTTCTCTTAGTGACCTTGGGCAAATCACTTAATCTCTGTGGTTTGTTTTCTGGAAAAAAAAGGTGGGGGCGTGGCTTTGAAAGTTGTAGTACTGACTTAACAAATCATGTCTGGAAAATGTGAGGCACAGAATCTTTCACATGATATATAGATAGTGAATACACACTAGGTCCTGATCATATGGTGAATTTTAACTACCTCTTCCTTTTCTTCCCTTTTCCTCCATAATGATACTTCATTTGCTCTGTTTGATCTTTTTCTCTCAAATAATTCTCTGTTCTGGGGTGTGGGTTTTTTGTTTGTTTGTTTGTTTGTTTTTGGTTTGTTTTCTGTTCAGGTTAAGGCTGAGCTCTGAGTATGACACAAAATTTGGAGGTAGCATGTGTTTCTTGGATCCGCATGTTGAAGGATCATGGCAGAGTACGGGATCTGCCAAAGGGGCAGGCAGGCTCCTGAGCAGAGCAGTCAGTTCCAGAAGAGCACAAAGCCTATACTACTGTGGGCCTGGTAACACTCAGCTGTGTCTCTGTAACCCTGCTGGAGCCCAGCAATGGGATCCGCAGTATGTGGGACACCAACAACCCCCCGCCCCCGCCTACCACCTCTGAGAGGGGTACACCATTTCCCCATATGCTCATCCTTTGAGCAGTCCTCACCTGTGCTGAATATCTCAGTTATTCCCACCTTCATTTGTCATGTGAATTGCTACTCTATATCTGTGCTGTTTTTCACATGACTTTATGTGTTCCTAAGTCAGGCTTCAGGGTATGCTCTTGGATTGCTGGCTTACATCATTCACCATTACTACTGTGTGTCAAGGGTTCTCTGCCTGGGATATTTTCTCAGTCCCCTGCTCAAATTCCCAACTCTGTTCCTTAGGTCCTGTATTTTCAGCATGGCACCTGTCACACCCACTAATAGTGATTCTGGATTGAACCCAATGGTATGTGGGTCATATAGATACAGATATATGATGTGAAATTGCTGGCATAAACCATTTGATTATTTCACATGATTTGAATTACTGTTAATCTACCCACCTATTAAAATATTAGTTACATGAGAAAAGACAAGGAGAACTTCTTTTCTCTACTTTGGCAACACTGGGCACAGAGTTTGGTGCACAGTTGATACCTGAATAGTATATATTGAATAACTGAATTAAGTATGCAAAAGGGCTTTATAGATTCTGAAGCCCAATTCAAATGTTAGAGACTGCTGTTATAAAACATTGAGCATATCACAGTATATTAGCATGAAAATGGAACCTGTCTTTAGAGGCCAAGGTGGGGATGAAAAAAGAAGTAAATGTGAGACTTTGCACCAGGGAAGTTAAAGTATTTTCCTGAGCCCTCAGAGCTATGGGGGATGAGCAAATTACACTTTAGAGAGTACCCCCCTTCTATATATACACATGTATCTCCATATATAGGCATATATATGTCATGCATATATATACATATAAATATGTATGTATATATACATACATACATACAAAATATAAGTAATATATATACATATATTTATATATGTGTGTGTGTGTGTGTATATGTGTGTGTATGTATATATATATATATATATATATATATAATTTTTTCTTTTGTTTATAAGGAATTTCCAAATTGCTGCAACAGATGCCATAGAGTCATTGAAAGTTTTCAGACAGGGGAATATTTATTGAAACCTGAAGTTTTTAGACAGTCCCCTAGCAGCAAGCATGCCTGATAGGATGGAGAGGTTGAGGAAAGAGGAGAAGACACCCAGAGATGCTGAGTCCTGAACATAGGCCATGCAGGCGGGAGCTGAGGAGGGGAGAAGGACAGGAAAAGATTGAATGGATATTTCCTCTCAATGGAGGGGAAGGGGAAGGGAAATGGGCAGTCTGAACTGATCCCCAGAATGGGGTAGATTGGGGGCCATGTAGATAGATAGCATTGCTATTCTCTGATGCTTTAGGAAGGGCAGCTTTAGGGAGAAAGGTAACGATTTTGATTTTAAGCATATTGAGTGGGTGGTGTCACTGCGTACGTCTGGAATTGACCTTGCAACGTGAATAGGCTGGCACTGTCTTTTGTTTTGGCTTGATTCTGTTTTCCTATTTGATTGATGTGAAGAGGATGGCTTGGGGAGGTGGCTTGAATGGCCAGAATAGAAAATAAGCCCAGAGATAGGGCTGGTACTGAACTCAGGACTCCTGCGTTCTGTGATCTCTCCATATATCCGTCCATGTACCAGAAAGTCCTGCTGGAATTAATGGATGTCTGCTCCCCAGCATTCTTGGCCTCCTCAGGATTGGATGTACTCTGAAATTGACTAGTGAGCAGAACTTTTAGGATTTTAATTAATCATTAACTGGTTTGCCCTCCGAGCACTTTTTGCTCCTGCTTTGAATTTTTAGACAGATGGCAGGGACTTATTTCCTCAGCCTTGTCATCGATTCACATGGCAGCTGAAATATCAAGCACAGACTGGCAGAAGATCATCATTCATTATAATTAGTCTTCTTTGATCACTTGTCCTTTGTCCTAAGTACAGTAGCAACATTTAATTGTGGCTGAAGTATTTGTCAAGAACGGCATCTAAACTGCTCTCTCTGTCTCCATAAACGCACAAGGACACTACTGACGGGGAGAGGCCGCATTCCCAAATCGTTTTGTAAGTAGCTCACAAGCAGTAGAAGGAGTAGGTTTAGAAACACAAACCTGCATATGGGCCATTCTTTGATCATGTCAGTTGATATTGGGAATTTAGTGATTCTGTGAGGATTTGGTAAGAAAAGGAACTAACATTAAGTGAGGGCCTCCTATGTGCTTCATAATTTATTGACATGGGCTCAGTTGATCTTCAGAACATTCCAAGGCTGACTATCTGGGCAAAATCATACAGCAACCATGTGGCAGAGGCAGGAAGCAAAACCCTTCAGCTACCTGAAGCAGAGCTCATGCGTATGTACAGATTAGTTTAGCTGTACCCCCTTGGGGTATCTAACCAGGTTAGATAGTGAAATATAATAGACACCATCCTATCACTCTCTGAATCTTGAAAAGGTTGCGCCAAAAGGATGATACTGAGAGGGGCAGTCGCTGGGTGATACGTTGTTGCAAAGTTAATTCCCTGTTCTGTTCATGAAAACTATCATTATCGAGTAAAGGGATAACGCTATCTTATGTCTGTAGTGTAGACTTCAACAGTTAAAAAAGTAATTGTATGACTTAGGTGTCAGTCTTTATCCTCACTCCCCTGACTCTTATGGATTAGGCGAGGGAAGGGGTGTTATGACCATTTTAAAGATGAAGAAATTGAGGGGCGCCTGCGTGGCTCAATCAGTAGAGCCTCCAACTCTTCATTTTGGCTCCGGTCATGTTCTTGGCGTCGTGAGATTGGGCCCCACATCGGGTTCCCTCTCCCTGTCTCCCTCCCACCCCCAACCCTCATGCACACTATCTAAAAAAATAAATAAATAAATAAATAAAGATGAGGAAATTGAGACTTAGAGGTGTCATTGCCACTGAGGGTCAGGTAGCTTTTAATTCATCAGATTCTGGAACCATAGATTTACGTGCTTTCTCCAAAATAAGATCCAAGCAGAAGCAAACATACATGAAGAGTGAAGCTCCGACAGATTTTTCTTAGAGGCTGACATTCACCTCTAAGTCATATGGTTAGGGTTTGCTTCTTACCACTTTTCAATTTTTGACACTAAGTGATAATTATAGAGCCCGAGAAGCACCCAGTGCATTTGCAAGAGCTAATTGACTCGAAGGAGGGAAGGCTGATTGTGCAGCGGAATCCAAACTACCAATTAAAAGAGAAGGAATCCACATGCACATGATATCCAGGATATTTATATCGCAGAGAGAAGTAAAAGAGCCAGCCTTCCCTGCCACTGTGGAGATAGCCTGTCAGTCAAAGGACCTGGCCCCCGGGGTGGTCAGCTTGCAGCCAAGACCACAGTGAGGCCTGGGAAGCCCACCCCATCAGCAGCCTCCTAGACTTTTAATGAGTGTTTCCAAGGCTTCACGTCCAAAGGCTAAAATGGGAAACCTTGGCAAATGAAGAGATTAGATTCAATGTACAGTGAGAGAGGAAATCAGGCAAGCAGGAGTGGTATCAATCAATTAATTGTCAGAAAATGAGGCTCAGAATAGACTGAGAATACTACCTTTTATACAGTGTGTTGGAGTTTACAGAGTTTATGGCCCTCACAACAGCAACCCCTTAGGAAGCAGAAGTGTTATCCCCAGCTTACGGAGGGGAAGTGCCTGGCGCTCTTGTCGACGTGCCCTGGTGCTAGAGGAGCCAAGATCTGAGTCTAGGTTTCTGACTCCTGTTTGCAACCCCAGGGCTGCTCACCATGATGGGAGCTGGGGACACTGGTGGGAAGTGTCCAAATGTTTGGTTTGTGTTTAATTCTCCTAAAAACCTTGTTTAAAAAAAAAAAAAACAAAAAAAATGAAAGAAAGAAAAAAAAAGAACCTGTCTTCCTGGAGAGTGTCTGTACGGTGGCACACAGGGGTGGCTGCAAGGCCAACAATAATGGGGTCATTAACTGAAAAACAGCACTGGCACAAAGTGACAGCCATGCTAGGGTCTTAATTAGGTTCTGGCTAAAGCAGAGAAGGAGCACATTTGTGGGAGATCCTGGTGGACTAAATTAGTATCACGTTAAGAATTCCCCGTCTGAGATGCCTCAAGTTAGTCACCATGTGGTTCAAAAAATTACACAATCCTGGGGTTCCAAGAACGCCCATTTCTTAGGAGAAGGGAGAGCTTGCTTCCCCAAAGACTAGCTCCATTGAGGAGATTAGCTTGGGATTCCTTTATCTTCCCTGACAAACAGTTTAACTTCAGAGATTTCTCAACTGTGAGTCCAGTGTTTCTGTCCCAGTGACAGATGCTAAAGGCTGGCTGTGAACCTGGGTGTCCAGGGCTGAAAAACAGTTAGCAGGGCCCACTGGGTGTTTCTGCAACAGAAGTTAAATGGTGCTGGAAAGGAAATTAGGATCATGGATGACCTGAGGCCCTGGCCTAAGATCTGGGAGCTGAGGGACTAAAAGACCAGTGTGGGGTAGTGGGGACAGCCCTGAAGTCCCATGGACTTTATATTAAATGGAGTTTCTGCTTTCCATTGCTTGTGCATGTAGGACTGTCATATCAATATTGCTGATCCCTTTTCAGTACCTTTAAAATGTACCTAATCATTTCTATGTTTAAGAGGAGTCATACAGATTGCATGAGGTAGGGTATGTGACAGACATCGCTGTGCACACAGTAAGTGCTCAGGGAACTTGAATTGCTTCTGAATATCTCCAGCCTGGGAAGCTTCTGTAAGGGCTGATCCTGTCTATCAAGATGTGTCTCATCTGCAAAGAATGATCGCCCAGGCCCACATGTCCCTGCTTTGACTGAGGTCCCAACCTGCCAGACTTCATTGCCTTTGCTCCCCATGTCATTCCCTTGACCTCCTTCCCAACTTTTTTTGTCTTTACTGCCAGGCACCTGACTCTGGCCTTTGTGTTTTTTGCATGATCACGGCTCTCTCATTCTTAGACGATTCCTCCAGTATCTGTCTCTCTTACTGGGTACAGCAACTCTCACTGTTTTTGGAAAAACACCTTACCCACTCCATCACCACCCTCTGGGGTCATGGACTCCAGAGAGAGAGCCTACTAGCCCTTCTTCCCTGAAGAGAGTCTGTGTCATAAGAGTCGCTGGGGTGGAGTAATAGGATCCCTAAAGCAGTGTCCTGGCCCCTTTCTTTGGCTCCTTGATAGATTCTACTGGGAAGGAATTAACCTCAATATCCACCTCTTTATTGGAACCAGAGTCATCTTATGAGTGTATGACCAGCTAGACAAGGGCTGAATGAATCAGACTCTCTGGACTGGGCAAACCAGGGCCTTGATATAGACTTCTTCTAAGAGGGAACAGATAGACAGTGGGGGCCAAGAAGCCAGAAGAAGACAGGTGAGTAAGCAGGATTCTGCCTGTAGAAAGGTGCTAAATGATAAGCCCTCAGGCAGGCAGGGTGGGTGGATCCCAGACCAGAGGCCCTGGGGTCCAATACTGGGCTCTGGAAACAAGGAGACAGCATTAAGGAGCTGGCGTCTTCCCTAGAAGTCAACTAATGGTGTGTTTCTAGAAAGAGGGTCAGGGTCTAGGAGACTCTAGCTCCTCAAGCAGGCCAAGGAAGAAACATTATGTGGCTTCCATCCTGGAAGGAGTTGACATGAGCAGGGCATTGATGCACTGGTTTAGGCATAGACATAGAAGCCATTTATGAGAGAGGCACACAGTGAGGAGATAGAGGTCGAGAAGGGGCAGGGAGTGCGATCTGGGCTCCAGGACTCTGGGCTCGATAGGGAGCAGTTGGTCACAGACCCTGAGGCAGAAGAAGCCCAGATGGAGAGGCGTCTGCAAGGAGTTGCAGGAAAATGCAAGCTGGCAAGTCCACAGCCTGACTGCAGAACCTCCATAAACTTACCAGAAAAGGGGCCATTATCATGTTTGTCTGCTCCATAGGACATAAGGTCACCTGTCATAACATGTAAAGGAGCCCTACACACAGGAAACCTCTGCACTTTATTTACAGGTCTATTCTTTGATTATAGAACTGCTGGATTTTTTTTTTTTTAGCTCATCATAATGTTCACGAAATGTTAGCTATTCAAATATTTGCAGTTCTTATCATAGCAAGAGAAATTCTGAGATGATAATTTATGTTTATGCATCACCTCTTTTCCCCATTTAAGAAGGTCATAGGCTCTAGGCTTCCTGACCTACAAGATGATTTTTTTCCTAATTTTATCTTCTCCAAGCTACCACATTCATAATGAACATTTAAGAGACAGTGTACCTCTGGGCACAACAAAGAAAAAATAGATGTTTCCCTGGATCCAAAGCAATCTGGAATCCTGGAAAGAGGAGCAAGTGTTGTAGGTTCCATAGAAGAAAGAACTAGTGTCCTCTTTTCTGGAAGTATATCAGGAAGGTGGCCTGCCTATAGAGAGGAAAGTTTATGCATCTAGAACAAAGGGTTCTAGGGCTCTGATCGCTGGTCCTAAAAGGAACAGGATGTCAGGGACAGTAGAACCCTAACTGGTAACCCATGGGGGTTGGTGCTCTGTGATCGATGAGCCAGTGCGTCCTGGTACTGGGGAGTTCTAGACCTTTCACCAGCATGGGATTTGGGGACGTGCTAGCAGAAGGAATTTAACCTCAGCCATGAGTGTGTTTGATCTTCTTTTCACCTTGGTGGAGAAGGATATTTGGAGTTAACTTTAAGTTGATTTTAAGTTGATTTCAAGGAAACAAACAGTATGACCTTTCTGCACACATATATGTGTGTGTCTCAAAGGTCATACATTTTGTATAATTGTTCTGTGGTCACATAGCTCCTGCGGGAAATGGAGAAGAACATTTCCCCAGAACCTCCTGTATGCTGCTCCTGTTTTCAGCACATCGCTAAGGCATGTGAGCATCTTTCGTCTTCACATTAACCTCTGAAGTATTAGCGTCCCCTTTTGTATAGATTTAAAAGACTGAATTAATAATGGTGAAGTGACCTTTGTACCGGGATCCGTGGTTTTGTATCAGAACTGGGCTTTGAACCCCGTTTGTGTGATTCCAAGGCCCAGCCTTCCTGCACAACACACACTAGTCACCCAAGAAGGAAGAGATTAGAGGTGGCAGCGATAATCTCTTATGAGGGAAGACCTGGTGGCTGTGGCGGCAGGTTTCCTGACTGTGAATATAAAAATAAATAACATGTGAAGGAGCCCTACATACAGGAAACCTCTGAACTTTATTTACAGGTCTATTCTTTGATTACAGAACTGCTGGAATTTTTTTTTTTTTTTAGCTCATCATAATGCTCACTAAATATTAGCTTTTTGAATATTTGCAATTATTATGGTAGCAAGAGGAATTCTGAAATTACAATTTATGTTTCTGTATCACATATATCATATGTGATCTAACATAGTTGTCTTGACTTTTATGAGTGTTGGATCTTCAGAAAGAGCACAGTGGAGGCGCTGGATCATTGAGGAGGGTGAGGGCACATTTTAAAGACCTTCAGTAGCACCTAGACCTGTTTTGCTTTGGAAAAACAGTTACCATTCCCCTACCCCAGCAGTGAGGAGGGAATTTCTATGGATATGTTGGCATTGTCCGGGAGACAACGGATACAAAAACACCTGCCAGATTTCTCCAAGGCAAAGAATTCTGTGAGGAGGGTGCTGAATTATAGCCAGGAATCAAATGGACTGCAGGGGCACAGGCGCTAGGAAATGCCTCACTGGATATCAGCTAGTGCCATAGATCTGTTACATATAATTAAGTCTTCAGGATGGCCAGCAGAAGTGGCTGTTCCCATCACCCTGTTCTGGTGGAACTGCAAGGACCTGAGGGAGGAGGAGGGAGAGGTGGGTGGGGTGGGGGAGGGGAGAGAGTAAGAGAGAGAATGCATTTAAATCAATGAGAATGGGATGGTGGAAGAAAAAACAAGCAAGTTTCCTGACTTCTTGCTACAACAGAGCAGGGTTTCTTAGAGCTCAAGAAGAGAAGCCCCAGGTCAACCAGTCCGCAGTTTCTTTGTGAAATGAGTGAGCATACCTGCAACATTTCACATCTATTCTTAACTAGGTTTGTAGTTAATAAATAAGTTATATATAACTAGCTAGTTGTATGTAACTAGCTATAGTTATTTACTTGCCTTGTGGAGTTATTATTCATTTGCTTTTCAAAACTGGTACTTAAGGGAAAGGAGACAGATTTCCTCCCTTCCTCTCTCCCTCTCTTCCTTCCTCCTTCCCTTCCTCCCTTTATTTCTTTCCTTCCCTCCATGATTTTTTTCCTTCCATTTTCTCCCTCTCTTTCTGCCATACACATTTATTGAGCACCTGTGTGTACCAGGTGCTGAGATAAATACAAAGGAGACAGTGATCATCAGACACAAAAAGAGCTTGTGATCTATGCTATGAAGAAACCCAGATCCATAGAATATGTCAAAGAAGGATCTACAGCGTCAGAAGCGTTAAACTGATCTTGAAACATGAGTAGCATTTCAGTAGACAAAGACTGCCTCTTTTGAGGGAAAGGTAGGACACTGGCTATGAGGAAGCTCGATGACTGCACTGATTGAGACCGACACTTGAGGATGTGACCATTTCTAGACCATCTGGAATAGATGTGAGTGTGCGAGACACATCCTGAGCCCTTGTGAGGGCGGAGGATGTGGTCTCAAAAGTCTAGGAGTCTGGCTGCCTCCTCTGGGCACCAGGTCTTTTGAAGCTTCCTGAATGGGTGGGCTGCATGGCCAGCTCAGACCAGGGGACAGGTGCTCCTGTGTGTCTGAAGTCACCTTAATTCAAGACGTTTACTTACTGGGTATGGAAGCTCAGATTCGAAGGTGAACAAGGCTGTGTGTCATCATCATGGTTCATCTCTCCTAATTACTTTCTTGATTATGGTCAAAACAGAGCCAGGAGTGATCATTGTAACTTGTCTCTTGGAGTGGGCATACTAAGAAATTCAGTGTAGTGACAGACCATTTGCCTTTCTTCCGTCCCATCTAGGCAATTGTGTAAAACTGGGTCCTGGTTCTGCCCTGTCAGACTGTTGAAGAGGAGGTGCCCGGGGGCCTTTGTGTACTATGACATCAAGGGGCAGCCTTCCTTCTGGCTTATTCCTAACCTGCTTCTGAGATGCGGGCCCTACATTCCATGCTACCACGAGACCCAGCTAAAAGAAGGCCGGCTGGTTTTTGAGTTCCCTTTTAACAAAGGTCTCTTTAAATATTTTTCAGGGTGAACAGATTATTAATATTTTCAGTAAAGTTATTTTCCAGTGCGAGGCAGGTTGCTTGATGAAAATCACTGAAGCCCTGGAGCCAGATAAGAGGAGGGGGAAGTTCCTCATTTCACTACTCAGGCCTGAGTAATGGTGGGCAAGTGGCTGAACCACTCTAGCCCTCAGTTTGCTCCTCTCTTGAGGATGTGTTAAAAGGATCACAGAGGCTAGAATGTGTAAAATGTATAATATGTAGTCAATAAGAGAGAACAATGATTTTGCAATGATAACCACAGACACAGAGAGAGGGGAGAGTTCAGCAGCACTGTGGGAAGACTGGAAGGATTTTGCATTCTTTGAATAGAGCTTATCAGAGGCTCCTGAGCCCCGAATAAGTACTTTACAAAGAAAGCACATAACCTCAGGACAGGTGTAGACTGGGTTTAGCATCCAGCTGGATGGAGCCTCAGCCCTGGGTCACAGTCATCAGGCCAAGGGGCCTCTAGCCGTGGTGACCTTCTAGTCTCAGCCCGATTCCCACTGGCCACCACCACTTAGCCTCAGATTCTGGAACCCTCCTTTTCCCCACAGTTATGTTTCCTGAGATTCAATCTCAGTTTTCATTCCTGGAAACAGTCGTGAGCTGAAGTGAGAAATTTCAGGCTCCCTCCTGGGACCCTCCTCCCCAACTCAGCCCTTAGGGGCTTCTGTTTGGATAGCTGGGTCCTACCCCATTCCCGGGACTGCTGCACACACAATCCCAGTCTCCTGGTACCCTGGTTCGGCAGCCGTCTCTCTCTGTCACGGTCCCCATGTTTCTCTGGGCAAGAGCCGGCAGAGACTCCAGGCTCCTTCCTGGCCCAGAACTCTGAATTTCTCCTTTCTGCCCCTTTCTGTTCAGTCCCACTAAAAGCCTTCTCTGGTCCTGATTGCGTGCTGGCAACCATGACACCTGAACTATTGAGAGAGTATGGTAGATTCTGAAGACAGAACTTTAAAAAATAAATAAATACATATTTTTTAAAGAGTGAGAGAGAGAGAAAGAGAGTGAGTATGAGTGGGGTGTGGGGGTGGCAGAGGGAGAGGAAGAGAAATCCTCAAGCAGACTGCTTGCTGAATGCAAAGGCGAATAAGGGGCTCCATCTCAGGAACCTGAGATCATGACCTGAGCCGAAACCAAGAGTCAGACGCTTAACCCACAAGCCACCCAGGCGCCCCTGAAGAGAGCTCTTAATGTTATTCTTCAGGCAGAATCAAATGACATCTTCTGTATAAGTTGCATTATATACATATATATGTTTTTGTTACTGGGAGGTCTTATCTCTTCCAAAGATAAGCAACATTTTCCAAAGTTGCTACCATAACTTTAGGGAAATTAAAACAGAGTATCTTATTAATAATTGAGCTTTGCATGTTTCTTAAAGTTTGGAGCCAAATTATAATTGATTTATTCAGCAAATAACTACTCAGCATGTGCTATGGGAGGGGTTATGTATGTGCCAAGAAGGGTAAACTACGAAGTATGAATGGATGTTGGAGATAAATATCATATTTGAAATTAAAAACTGTATTTACTAGAGCAAATACCGTCTCTCACTTCCATCTAATCATAATCCTTTATATCCTCAAATTACCCTTGGTCAAATTCTTATTGCGTTTTTGACACTTACAAAAAAGAATTGCTAGATATTTGAAAAACCAAACAGAAAAATGGGAGCCAAACCTGGGACTTTGAAAATATTTTATTCAAAATACGTTTATTATGGATGTGTGTCTGCACATATAGATGCATATGTAACAGGAAGGATATAGGACACGGGACACTCTTAAAATACCTTAGTTCCATGGTTGGAGATTTACTTTCTACCAGAAACTGATCCAAAGTATGTAAATGACAATTAGCTGTCCAATTATTTATACATTGAGAAAGAGAGAATTTGTGCTGCCTTTCAATAAGTCTTCTCCCTTTAAAATGTTGCCTTATCATAGAGGCTACTTAATAGAATATTTTCTAATGGGTTATCAAACATCTCCATTTAATGGCAAATCCCCATTGGGTCTCCCTGCCCAAATAATGCGCGGTTCTTCTCGACTAATTCATTTAGGAGGACAACAGACACCTCAGGGGAGACATTTAACTTCTTTCTTCAGAAGGACTCCTGTGTGTGGTAATGAAAGCCAAGCGTGTTAGCCTCTTCTTCTCCTTCTCTCCCCATTATCTCAGATAACAGGAATTAATTAGCATCCTGCAGTCTTTCACTTTAAACTCTACTTTGAGAGACTCATATGCTTAGTGATTTCTTATTGTTTTTTGTTGGGTTTTTGATTTTTTTTTCCTTATGCTGGAAAATGGCAGGGCTGCTTCTTGAATCTCTTGAATAAGCCAAATAATCAATAGGAACAATGCTTCCTTCTCTTTTCTGAGTAAATATCCTCTATTCACTGAGAGGAAGGGGTGTGGTGCAGGCACTGGGGAGAAGTAGAGCTCATTTTCCCTTGGAGCTGATTCATAGTGCCTGCTGCAATTTCCAAAAACTGTTTGCTAGCCTAACAATGGACCAGCTATGGGATTTCAACAGAATCAGTGTGGGCTTTCTCTGAATGCACCCAACTGGTGACACACATTCTAAAATAATGTTGTGATTATCCGGCCAGAGAACATGGTGGTGATATTCACAGTGCTAGATGATGTGATGTCTACCCATACAGGCGTTCTTCTATAACACTCTTCTATAGCGTTCAATCTATCAGGCTAAAACAAGTGCCTGCTCCGAGCCAGACGTTGAGCTATGTGTTGTGTGAAGAGAGGACTTTTTCTGTGTCCCTGTGGAGTGTAAAAGGTGATGGGAGTAATAAGAAAAGTAGAAGATCAATGAATTATGAGACAACATGTAAAAAAGAAAAAAAAAAAAGGACAACATGTAGCCAGTATCATGGAGAGATACGTCAAATGTATTAGAGGTGAAAAAATTTACTTTTCAGTATATAAGAGGCAAGAGATAGAATGACATCAGGAAGATCCGCCCCCCCCCCCCCCCGCCCTAGAATTAAACAACAGAAACAACTGGAAGCAGACTTAAAGGACTCTACAGGAGCTCTGGAAATCCGTCAGAGAGCTACAGCAGCCAAATGAACATGCAGTCCAAAGCAAGCCACATTCAGGGGTTGCCACTGTTGTGACATTTTCCACTCACCCTTTCCCTTCCCCCTTCTCAGTGTGGTATAGTACCATTTGGAGGAAATGGCTCCCTCCCCACTTCCCTTCATAAACCAGAAAGAAGAGAGAAGACTGAATTTGCAACATTCTAACCCATCTGTGGACTACCTGAGATTTTGGTCTCTGGGTCAACTATGTTGGAGTTCAGAGAGCCAGAAGGAGCTTGGATCTCCGGCTCTGGAAGCCATGGGAAGCAGCAGGCATGGCTCATGCAAATTGCAAGGGGGCTGCAGACTTGCAGACACTTGAGACAAGATTACTGATGGAAGTATACAATAGACAGTAAAGGCAAGAAGAAACAAAACTGAGACTCTTGGAGCAAGTATGGCATTTGAATATAGTTGTGTACATGGGGGAATTGTAAAGAAGAACATGCAAAAGCCCACGGGATACATATAACCAGAAAAGTCCAGAGCAAATCTTAGGATTTCATACCAGGTTGATGAGTGAATGTCTTCCCCTGCCTGGAGCCAGTCTGCAAAGATTGCGAAAGGTAGCTGTTTTCACAAGTGCCCAGATTTTAATAAAATATTGCAAGGCATCAAAAGAAACAAGAATGCATGGCATATTGAAAGGAACAAAATAATCCCTAGAAACAGTACCTGAAGAAAGACCAGCATTGGATTTACTAAATGAGGACTTTATTATTAATAATAATAATACTATTATTATTATCATCATCATCATCATCATCATCATAAGTAGGTTCCATGCCTAATGTAGAGCCCAGTGCAGGGCTTGAACTCATAACCCTGAGATCAAGATCTGAGCCAAGAGCAAGAGTTGGATGCCTAACCAGTTGAGCCACCCAGACACTCTTAGATGAAGACTTTAAAACAGTTGTCTTAAATATCCTCGAGGAGCTAAGAGAAACCATGGACAAAACCAAGAAGAAATCAAGGAAATAATATATGAATAGAATGAGAATATCAACAAAGAGACAGAAATTTTTTAAAAAAAGAACCAAACAAGAGCAACTGGGTGGCTCCATCAATTAAGCATCTGCCTTTGGCTCAGGTCGTGATCTCAGGGCCCTGTGTCAGGCTTCCTACTCAGTGGAGAGTTCGCTTCTCCCTCTGTCCCTCTCCCCCACTCACGTTCTCTTTCTCTCTCAAATAAATAAAATCTAAAACAAAACAAAACAAAACAAAACCCCCAGAAATACAGAAATTATGGAGATAAAGACACAGTCACTGAATTGAAAAACTCACTATCGGAGTTCAACAGCAGACCCAGGTAGGCAGAAGCAAGCATCAGCAACCTTGAAGAAACATCATTTTAAATGATCAAGTCTGAGAAGCAGAAGGAGACAAGAATGAAGAAAAGAGCGAACAGAATATAAGAGACTTAGATGACATCATCCAGAAGATCAATATATTCATTCATTATGAGAACTCCAGAGGAGAAGAGAAAGGGGTAGGAAGATTTGATAAGAAATAATATCTGGAAACTTCCCAAATTTATGTAAAGAAATGGATATACAAATATAAGAAGCTCAAAAAACTTCAAGTGGAATCCAAAGAGACCCAAACTGGGATGCATTATAGTGAAACTGAGAAGTCAAAGACAAATAGAATCTTGAAAGCAACAAGAAATAAGCAGTGCATTATATACAAGAGAGCCTCTGTAAGATTATAGGCTAATTTCCCAGGAGAAACATTGCAGACCAAAAGGCAGTGGGATGATATGTTTGAAGACCTGAAAGAGAACAAAAACAAAACAAAGAACCCACCAACCAAGATTTTAAGGTAACAAGCTAACTTTATACCTGAAGGAACTAGATAGTCTTTGTCTGATCGAGAGATTGGAGGACAAGCCCAGTGGTATACCTGGGCCAGTGTAGACAGTAGAGTCTGAATGTAAAACCATGTAGGAGGGCATGGGTAGGGTAGGGGGGCAGTGCTGGAGAAGTTGATGTTCAGCAAGATTCCTAGAATTAAAATAAGGGGACACTGTATGGAACTTTTATGTAGATACCCATGGGAACTGATGGCAAGGACCCCCGGAGTGCACCTTTAGTGTAAGAGGGAGACCACAAAACATGTTTGTGGCCTGAGGCATGGGAACTCCAGATCCTTATAAGGTAGACATATCAAGTAGGGTCTTAAGTTCAGAGATGGGACACAGTGAGTTCCAGGAAAACAAAGCCAGACAAATAAAAACATGATCAAGGCTTTAAGAAACAGCCTAATTGACCTGTATTATTATAGTAATAATGTCAGTATATGGTGCCACGAATTTAACAAATTTAACACCTATTCTTGTAGGGCCGCGTTAGCTGGATTGTTGTACTTTCCCTTTTTTCCGTGGATAATTTGGTGCTACCTCTCAGAGCAAGTGACTCCAACAACTTGAGTCGGTGTCCTTCACCACTTACGCTATATAAATAAATTTAGCTCAGTGTAATACTGAGCATGGAGTTATATAGGTCACATCTTAAAGGGCTGACCTTCAGATGGCAGTGTTTATAGACCATGGTGGAACCTTGAACATTTTTAGCAGGCTAGAGATGAGAATAGAAATTGCTCTGGGAAGACTGTTTGCAACACAAATACGAAATAAGTTGGTGAAAGGCAAGGCTGAAAAGAGAGAGCTCCATTAGGGAGCAGAAAGGAGCAAGGTCTAAATGGAGATGGAGGAGCGGAGTGTAGAATGATTCGAAAAGCTCTGAGAAAGTTGAATCAATTGAATTTCACTGCAATTAGCTAACGGGGGCCAAAGACACTGCCAGACTTTACAATGACCCTGGGGCATCTCAAGCTGTGTGGAGACCAATAACTCCTGGCATAAGGAGGTGAAGGAAGGAAACTATTCTGAATTGGTTAGAATTAATTGCAGAAATCCCCATTCAGATCTTCTTTGGGATTTAAAGAATACATTTTGAATATGCATAATTAATCTGAAAGTAATAGCATGAATCCTAAATACTTGGGAAGCTCAGTACTACCATGGGCACTAAGCTCTTTAATAGGGCACCCACTTTCTCTCAACTGGGCGAGATTTCAGTCGTTCAGCAATCATAGGGCTGCTCTAGTCATTTGGGATCACACTGAGTGCTGACTTGTATCTGTCCTGAAAATTAGTTTGATGTCCTTTCGACTTATCCTATTGTGTCCTTTTATATGTCATACTAGTGTAAACTTGGAAATAATTAAAAACAATAGACAAGAACCTTCTTATCTTTTTTAGTATTCCTTTATGTGGGGAATAATTGATTGGGTAAAGTGGATTACATTTCAATATTCAGACGGGCTCCTTTTGTTATTATTTTCAACTTTTTATCTGCTTTTTAAATTACCTTGCCTATTTCGAAAGCACAGAGCAGTTCTCTTGTGTTTCTTTTTTGGTGCAAGACAATGTAGAAAGGCCGATGGCATAAAGTTGAGGGATATCCACTATCCAATTTAATATCCTTAGATAATTGACATTTTAGGAGAAATAGTCCTTTGAAATTAGCATGAGGTAATGTGATAGACCGGGAAAAGCATGGAAGCTAGTGTCAAACTGACTCGAATTTCTCCACTGGTACTGGCACTTAAGAGCTGTGCCACTGTGGGAGTTGGATTAAATCATTGAACCTCAGTTTCTTTGTCAGAAATATAGGAATAATAATATGTCTGGCTCAGGGTATATAATAGATATATGCTTGGCAGATAGTAAAAAATAGTCTACCCTTCAAAAAAATGTGTTTCTGTCCTGCCCTAAAAAAGAATGCCTAATGTTTTTGAGGTTCATCTGCTATGATTAATGAAAGAAGCCAGACACAAAAGACCACATATTGAATGACTCCATTTATATGAAGGGTCAGGAAAAAGCAAATATACAGAGACCAATTGCTAAAAGTAGATGAGTGGTTATGTGGGACTTGGAGGTAGGATGCCAGGTAGCTCCTTATGTGTATGAGGTTTCTTTCGGGATAATAAAAATATTCTAAAAGTAGATAATGGTGATTTTTTTTCCACTACTCTGTAATTATACAAAAATACACTGAAGTCTAAACTTTCAAAGGTAAGTTTTGTGTGTTAAATATATCACAGTAAAGCCATTTAAAACTAAAAATCATTTCTATATGCTGACCTGAATATCCTAAATGAAATAATCTGTGCCTATGGAAATGGGAGACTTTTTTTTTTAAAGATTTCATTTATTTATTTGGCAGAGAGAGAGAGAGAGATCACAAATAGGCAGAGAGGCAGGCGGGGAGGAGGGAGCAGGCTCCCTGCTGAGCAGAGAGCCCATTGCGGGGCTCGATCCCAGGACCCTGAGATCATGACCTGAGCCGAAGGCAGAGGCTTAACCCAATGAGTCACCCAGGCACCCCAGGAAACCTTTTTTATACCAGGGGAGGGATCTCTTGTATTTCTTTCTCTCTACACGTATCTTTGTATTTGAGTCATGGTCAGTTTTGTTTGGTAATAAATAGCTCCCCAAATCACAGTGACTTTTAATGTTCTTCTTACTCATATTGCATGTTGGCATCTATTTAGATCTATTTGTGTCTATGGTACGCAAGTCTGCTTAGCTGTGGTATATGTGTCTTCTTGTTCTTGAAGCAGCTGCTTTAATGGCACATGCCGGTTCTTGGGCTCTGGGGAAAGAGAAGACTGAGTCAAACCTATTAGCTTTTAAAGCTTCTTCTCCGATAAGCTATATTTCACAGCTGTTCACATGTCATTGGCCAAAGGAACCCACATAGTCCAATCTAGTGCCAATGCAAGTAAACATGGACTCCTTCCACGGAATGAGTTGATTATGAGTATTTATGGATAATACTGCAATAATCTAATCTACCAGGGCTGGGGGAATACCTGTCTAGCATCCTTACTAGTGCTTAACCTTCCATCAGGGCCTTTGATCCCTCCTACTGTCTTACCATGCTAGTGTTGCCTGGTTCCCTTTCCCCACTGGGATCTTTCCTTGATTTAAATCAAGGGTAAATCTATAAATTTGTAAATCTATTTCTCCCCTACTGTGAAAGAGCCTGTTGATGTTCCTAGTTACCTACCCATGCCTTCCATTCCTTGTAATGCCAGACATCAAAAATTACTGCTAGTTTAACGTCAGGACTGTTTCTCTATCAAATTTAACCCTTTATATTCTGGCTTCGTTCCTCTCAACCCATTGAATTTCCTCTTTCTTAAGCCTTTGGCGGCCTTGGTTGACAAATCCTAATGACATTTTCTTCAGCCATTATTTATTTTGATGGTGGTGGCATTTGTCCTGTAAACTCGTAAAATACAAAAGTTCTGACCCCCCCCCTTGCCTATCAAATTTCACATTCTTCTTTTCCCTGCATTCCCTTCCTGTGTGATCTCAGACAGTCCCAGATCTTTAGTTTTTACTTCTGAGAATATGATTCATATATTAACATGTTTGCCTCAGCTTTCTTGAATAAGAAAACTAAGGGTCAATATGAGTTCTATTTTAACTAATCACATTCCTTTTGCATATTCCAACAAATATTTTCTTAAAGATGATGGAAATTGAAGGTGTGTTTTTTTCTGAGAAATTTAAAAACAATGAATCTTAGGTTTAATTATTCTACTCTGAAGTATTACCCCATGTAGCTGCAAGTAGTTTGCAAATTGCAAAGTTATCACTCTAAGGTAGAAATATAACATTTTATTTGAAGTATGGCTTTGCTTTGTCACTGGGTTTTGGGCAAGCATTCAGGAGTCCAGTATTAAGTTTATAAAGAATCAATGTTTGTGGACACATTTTATGATGTTCACATATTAATCAAGGGGAAGAAGTGAAGAAAATAGGGCAGTATGGCTGGGCATTCTTTATTTCTCTGCTTGGCACTTGATAAAACATTTTTATTTATTTGTTTTAAAAACACAATGAAGTAACTCGTGTGACCTCTGTTTTCTATAAAGAAATAGAGAATATGGGAACTTAAGTAATAGATATAAAGTTAAATCAATGTAATTGGCCAAGTTTTCAGGGCTGTGAAACTTGCCACTGTGTGGAGGGCATGGGGGGGTGCATTTCTGGCACTTTAGCTGTCTCGTTAGCAAGTAGACTTCACATGTAAGAAAAATCCAGTATATATGGAAAGCTGCGAAATAATAACCAACATGAACAAGTAGGAAACATCTTTTAGTTGAAACAGGAATTGGGCAACAAATCATGCCAGTTGGTTAAGAGAAGCAACACTCTGCCTTAGGAGCTTGTAGAGCTGAGATGGGGATCCTTAAATATACTCTGCACACATTCTGTGAGTAGCCCCCCAGCTACCATGCAGAAGCTGCTGAGATGCTCATATTTATATGACCCAACCAAGAGGGCAGTATTTGATTAAGGCTTAAGGCAAAGTGGACCATAACACAGTGTTCTGAGTGATCTACAGTGACGATCCCAGTTTCAGATGAGAAAGTTTAAGAGTTCTGTCCTCCTGTTCCCTCAGTGCCCGCTGCCAGGTTCTGCAGAGTACCCTGGCTGCTTCTGGAGATGGCTTTACTATATAAGAGAAACTTTATGGTTGTCAGTAACATGATAGAGCCATGTCTCAGTGTCTGGCCTTCTTTTCTTACAGTCTCTGTCTGTCTGTCTTTCTGTCTACTTCTTGAACCCAGGATCCCAGTGAGTGGAAGCAGATCCTCTTCACTCCACTCTTTCTCCAAGACTCTTTCATGACTTCCTTGAACCCATGACCCCCCCCCCCCCTTTATGTCTTTTTAAACAATGCAATTCATTGCTTAATTTTACTATGCTTTATGCTGGGAATTGAAGGGGTTTGGTAATAGTGAACTTGGAGTTTGTTGCAGACAGACTGGGATGGGTCCTCTTTTCACCTCTGGGAACTTACCTCTCTTACTGGGAAACAATACTCTTTACCTTATTAGGCTGTTGTCAACACTCAATTCCTTCTGGAAATACTGGTATAAAGAATGATCACAGTATTTAACACAAAATGAGTTGTCAACACATATTAACTGCTATTACATTTGTTTCTATTGTTGTGCAAGACTGTGTACTATTCCCCCCCCACCCCCAAAGAAATCTGCTCTTTCTGTGTTTACTTCTATCAGTTACATTTTTGCTTAAGGCACTCTCCTGACTTGGCTTTAAAGAAGACATTTTTCCCCCTCTCTTCAGCTCTCACACCCAATTCTATCAATTTTTCTCTTAACAATTTTACTTCTGAATGCTTCTTCTCTTCCTCACTGTCACGGTATGTTTTGGCGAGTAATTTAACTGTGCTTCTAACCAGGACATACCATGGCCTCCATGGGAGGCTGGGAGGAACAAAATGCATCATAGATTTAAAATGCACTTTGTGAACTCCTAAGTGCTATTTGATTAAATGAACAATAACTTTGTTTTACAAGATAATATAGAATTAAACGATTGAAACCATTCACTTCCAGAAATATTGTACACTAATCTTCATTTTCCTTTAAGCCTGTATTGTCAAAATTATTTCTTTCTCCATAGAACTCAAAAACAAATAAACAAACAGTCACTGTAGATGAATGCAAGCGCTCTGGAAATATTAGTTATTCAGTATTGATTACTCCTCTATCAGAAGCTAATGAATATTGGTGTAACCCCTAACTGGTTGTTGAGTTCTGTTGTTTACCGAGATGGGCATCATGATTTCTACTCTTGGCAGTAAACTTACTGTTTTGTTTCTATCCTTTCATCCCTAAAAGCTTTGATGTGATGACTCCCTGGAGAAGAACTCAAAAACACAACAAAAGATGTATAAGTAAAATTTGGGCATCTCTTCAATGCAGTGGTTTCCTTTCCATTTTTAAAGTCAAAAACATAAAAATAGGAAATGGTTGGAGGTTGTATGCAAAGAATCAGAAGTACTCCGTTAACAATCCACATGTAGAATTATGCAAAAAGATCAAGCAAATATAAATATATAACACATGTATTTCTCTTTTTTAAAGATTTTACTCACTCATTTATTTATTTATTTAGAGTGCAGGTGTGGGGGAGGGGCAGCAGGCGAGAGAGGAAGAATTTCAAGCAGACTCCTCACTCAGCACAGAGCCTGATGTGGGGCTTGATCTCAGGACTCCGAGGTCACAACCTGAGCTGAAATCAAGAGTCGGATGCTTAAACTGCTAAGCCAATCAGACACCCCATAACACATGTATTTCTTGAATTACTGTTTTGAATTGTCACTAAGGCTTTTACAAGCATTAAATGTGCTTAATGGAAGGCAGCTACACTATGTCCAAATTTACATCCTGAGCTAAGGTTCTGATTCCTGAATAGTCGGATGCTAGAACTCATCCTATAGCTGCTCTGAGTCTCCTGTGTCTAGTTATAGGTTCAGCTGTGTTCTCATTTGGAAAGAAGTTGCTGCCCCCTCTTTTCCCATCTCTTTCCATTTAGCTGAAACGAGAAAGATTTTGTCTTCTAGAGGCAAGAATTTGGAGGCCTGACTTTCTAGTCCTGGTGCTGCATTCCCATGGGACATGGAAGAACTGAGATGCTCAGTCGGGCAAGCAGAGTGTGGTTCTCAGACAGGCATCATCAATGACACCAGGGAAGTAGTGGAAATTCACATTCCTGGGCCCTGAATCAGAGTTTCTGAGGATGGGGTGCAGCCATCTGTGTTTTAATTAACCCTCTTGGTGATTGATGTGCTCATTAATGTTTGGGGAGCACAAGGCTAGTCACATGTCTGTAGGCAATAAGGTTTGTTTATTTTCCTGGAGATGTAATCATGGGTGGGTGGGTGGGGTTTGGATAGTGAGTGGGGGATCCTGGTACATAATGAGGCACCCAGAGTATTAGGATGTGGGGGCAACGATGAGGGAGTCAAAAATTCTAGGTCTCGGTTAGCCAGAATAAGTTCTGGAGGGAGCTGACCATACCATAAAGGAGAGCCAGCTTCACCTGCCAGTCCAGGTCCTAACAGCTGCAGATGTGCAAGGACTTTTTTTTTTTTTTTTCTTGAATGAATTAACAGGTAACCTCAGTTCAGATAAATTCCAAAATTCAAATTTTCTGTCCAGGAAGGGCAGAGAAGAAGAGATCTGACCCATGAAAAGAAAGCTGGATGTAGAGGGGATTTCTAGGAACATTTGCACTTCTACCTGCATGTGCAGAACCTAGGTCAGAGGCCAGCATGTCATTTGCTAGAGGCCTGGGTTTCCAAGTTGGAAGAAGCTAACAGGAAGAAGTACTTCCTGTGAAACACACATGATCAGCTTACAGAGTTGGGTCATCTCAGGCAGTGCAGTGATGAAGGCAGCGCTTATTCTGCTCTTTAGAAGACTGAGCAGATTCTGACTTGAAGCTCTCAAGGTTTATGAGTTGGTTATCTTAAACTTCATGAGCCTTTCTGAAAAGGAGCAAATAATCTCTGAAGTCCCCCAAATGAGACACTTTGTAAATATTTATAAAGATCAAAGCAAGAACGACATTATGGTGCTGGTGAGGTAAAGCAGGCATCACTGGGAGTAGCTGATTCTCTGCTTTTTAATGTACAAACATACCTCATTTTATTATGCCTTGTTTTATTTTGCTTTGACAATACTGTGTTTTTTACATATTGAAATCTTGTGGCAACCCTACGTCGGCGCCATTTTTCCAACAGCGTTTGCTCATTCGTGTCTGTGTGTCATATTTTGGTAATTATAACATTTCAAATATTTTCACTATTATTCTATTTGTTATGGGCATCTGTGATCAGCGATCTTTGATAGTACTATTGTAATTGCTTTGAGATATTGCCTCACCCACACCAGAGGGCAAATTTAATTGATGAATATTGTGTATGTTCTGACAGCTCCACCCACTGGCGATTCCTCCATTTTTCTCCCTGTCTTCAGGCTCCCTGATCCCTGAGAAACAACCATATTGAAATTAGGCCAATTAATAACCCTTCAATGGCTTCCCAGTGTTCAACTGAAAGGACGAGTTGCAGGGGTCTCGCTTTAAATCAAAAGGCAGAAGTGATTCAGCTTAGTGAGGAAAGCTTGTCGACAGCTGAGATAGGCTAAAAGCTAGGCCTCTTGCCCCAAACAGTTAAGCAAGTTGTGAAGGCAAAGGAAAAGTTCTTAAAGGAAGTAGGAAGTGCTACTCCAGAGAACAGACTAAATGATAAAAAAGTGAAACAGCCTATTGTTGATGTGGAGAAAGTATGGGAGTCTGGATAGAAGATCAGACCAGGCACAACATTCCCTTAACCTAAAGCCTAATCCAGAGCAAGGGGGCTAACTCTCTTCACTTCCATGAGGGCTGGAAGAAGTGAGGAGGCTGAAGGAGAAATGTCTGGAGCTACCAGCAGTTGATTCATAATGTTTAAGAGAATAAGTCATCTTCATAACTAAAGTGCTGTTGTAGAGGCTGTGACAAGTCTATCCAGAGGATCTAGCTAAGACAATTAATAAAGGTGGCCATATTAAACAACAGATTTTCAATGCAGATGAAATGTCCTGATATTGGAAGATGATGCCATCTAGGACTTTCATAGCTAGAGAGGAGAAGTTAGTGCCTGGCCTCAAAGCTTTAGAAGACAGACTGACTCTCTTGGTATTAATGCAGCTGGTGACTTTAAGTTAAAGCCGATGTTCATTGATTTTTCAGAAGGTCCTAGGGCTCTTAAGAATTATGCTAAATCTACTCTGCCTGTGCTATATAAATTGAACAACAAAGCCTGGATGACAGCACATCTATTTACAACTTAGCTTTCTGAATATCTTAAGCCCACTGTTGAGACCTACTGCTCCAAAAAAATTCCTTTCAAAATATTACCACTCATCGACAATGCACCTGGTCACCCAAGAGCTCTGATGGAATTATACAAGATTAATGTTGTTTTCATGTCACTACCACAGCATCCATTCTGCAGCCCATGGATCAAGGAGTCATTTTGAATTTCAAGTCTTATTATTTAAGAAATAGATTTTATAAGGCCACAACTGCTATAAGTCATGATTCTTCTGATGGATCTGGGGAAAGTCAATTGAAAACCTCCTGAAACCTCTAGATGCCATTAGGAACATTTGTGATTCATAGAAAGAGATCAAAATACCAACATTAATAGAAACGTGGAAGAAATTAATTCTAATTCTTTCAAATGACTTTGAGGGTTCAAGACTTCTGTGGAGGAAGTAACTGCAGAAGTTGTAGAAATAACATGAGAACTAGAATTAGAAGTGAAGCCTGAAGAAGAACCTGAACTGCTACAATCTTATGATCGAATGTGAACAAATATTAAGTTGCTTGAGCCAGGCAAGTGGTGTCTTGAGGTGGAATCTACTCCTGGTGAAGCTACTGAGAAGAATGTTGAAATGACAACAGGATTTCGAATATTGTATAAACTTAGTTGACAAAGTAGTAGAGCATTTTGAAGAGGTTGACTCTAATTTTCAAAGAAGTTCTACTGCGAGTAAAATGCTATCAAACAGCGTCCATGATGCAGAGAAGCAGGGAAATTGTTCATGAGAGGAAGAGTCCGTCGATGCGGCAACTTCATTGTTGTCTAATTTTAAGACATTGCCACAGCCACTCAGCCTTCAGCAGCCACCGCCCTGGTCAGTCAGCAGCCATCAACATGGAGGCAAGACCCTGCGCCAGCAAGAGGTTACAGCACACTGAAAGCTCAGATGATGGTTAACAATTTCAGCAATAAGATATTTTTTAATTAAGGTATGGACGTGTTTTTAAGCGTAATGCTATTGAACACTAGATATACTACAATATAGTGTAAATATAACTAGGAATCCATAAAATTCATTTGACTTGCTTTACTGTAATATTTGTTTATTGCAATCACCTGGAACTGAGCTTGCAATATCTTTGTCTCTGCCTGTAGATGGCTTCCCAGAAAAGTACAATGAAGCTGCAGCATTTAACAAAAATAAAAATCAGACCCCATTCTCCTTTTTTAAAGAGGTTTTTTCCCTCTTACTAATGGAAATTTTTTACAATAATATCTTGGGTTGAAAAGTATGGACAGAACCAATCTTTCAAAGTCTGCTCATGTCCGATAATTCCTGACCACCCCCAGCACCTGGACAGCATGGTGGATTTTATTATTGTGTGCACTGCCCTTGATGTGCCTATTAGGATTTAGGCACAATGTTTTGAAATTTAGAGGCAGTGGAAAATCCTGCCTTTTAATTGCCATGAGCACTGCTAAGAAAATACTATGTGGGTTAGACTTCAATTTGCTTTTCGTATGTAACGACCATCTGGAAATATAATTATACCCTTAAACTTTTAATTCCAACATCTACTAATTTTTAATGTATTTGGATCTATGAGCATGCATGTTAGTTTTTTTATAATGACTTTATAGTTTGCAGAAAATAATGTAGTGATTTGAGACAAGGTCGCATTCTTGCCCATTTTCAGCTGGATTGACCCCCTGATCTTCTGTACAGTTCAGGCATTCAGTGTATGGTTCACATGCATGCCTTCCCTTCCTGAGTTTCAAAAGCAAGCCGTATAGCATAGTGGGTAAGAAGTAGAGTTTCAGAGTCAGTCTCAGATGTTTCTGAGTCCAGGCACCATTCTTTGTCTTTATGCCCTTGGACAAGTTGCCTAAGGTCACTGAGCCTTAGTTTTGTTGTGTGGAAATGAGAATTATAATAGCTCTATCCCAGGTTTGTGTTGAAGCTTAAAGGCGGTAATGTATATTAAGAATTTAGCCCAGTGTCTAGCACGTATCAACACGTAATAACTATTTTTATTATAATTATTTTTAATATAGATTTTTTATTGTTGTTATCATTATTATTTTTAAATTCATGCATTTTTATTCCTTAAATAAATCACCTTTGATGTTGCTACCATTATCCTCTCTTCTAATCAAAGCAGCCCCTGCTCTGCAACAGCCAGGGACTTGTATGCTAGTGGTTTTCTTGTGAAATTTCCTTAGGCTAAGCCAGAGTTTAATATGAAGATCTTGTCATTAGAGTTGCTTTCCTAGTAGAACCACATATTAGCCAGGGATAGGATTGTTGGGTTAGAGGACTTTCCAGGTACTTCAGTCTATAAGCTCTCCAGAGCTTGTCCTGGATTTTGTATCCACATGGGATATGTGGACTCTGCCAGCTTTTCCCAGAATACTTTCTACTGGTCACCTCAGTTTCTTTTCACTTTTATCATCTAAAAAGTAGAAATAATCTCAGTTTACATATTTATAAAATGAGAATGATACCTCTGAAAATCTGTGGTACACTAAAAACCAGGTCATGTGGTTGTAGCATCTTTCACAATTCATCTTGCGTCGAACAAGGGGAGATAAAGTGTCTCGTGAATGCTGTTGTGCTTGTGTCTCCTGACCCCAGTATAGGGCCTAGAAGAACTCAATCCACAGTTGTGTCCCGACTGTAACCCTGCTCCATCCAAATGGCCTTATAAGCTTCCAATACTTTAAATGAATCCCAAGATGGACTATTTTTTTAGATAAACCTGAAAAAGAATGTATCTTTAAATGAATTGCCTGTTTATAATGTATAAAGCACCCTTATACAAATTGATAACGATGTATGTTTGAATAATTCAAGAAACAGGATGTCAATAGCTTTTAGCATCAGGTACCAAGAGAGCTTCTGCTTTTGAATATTAATTTGACTAATTTGGGATATTAGGGTAGTTATTATGGTAAGCACATACACAGAGTAGTAGGACTTGTGAAGGGTAATCTAATCAGAAACAGGGGCATCTAGCCTTACTTTAAAATGTAGCAATTATCCTAAAGTCTCATAAGGAATATTCTGCACCTGATGAAGAGGAAGATACCCCAAGTAAAATGTAAATGAACATAAAGTGATTTGTCGGGAATAATTCTGGGAGGAATAAGTATGAGTCTACTTTGGTTTTGTATTTTCCTCCCACTTAACCATAGAGTCTTTTTTAATTAATAATTTTGTAAGTCAGTAATAAAGCCAAGAGTTTCATCTCCCTCTAAGTATACAAATGCACTTAAGGTGAACATCATCTTTCCTCAGAACAAGGAATTGCCAATTTTAAGTTTTCAGTAACTAATTTATGACCATATTGGATGGACTGTCATTCATTTGTTTGTTTATTTTAATTTTCAAAGTTGACATGGATGATGCTATCATTATTCCCTTCTTATGGGTAAACAAATGGAGGATCAGAGAACTAAGTAACTTTCCCAAAGTCACAGAATGAGTGGAGCTGATGGGTGAAGACAGGACCCTTACATAAAGTCCATGTTCTATATACTACCAGTTGGAGTTGGATCAGCCTTGCAATACTTAGGAGAAAGATTCATACAGGTTAAAAAACAGTTATATGGTGAATACATTCCAGATCCCCGAGTCCAGGTTAAACATGTCAAGAGACCATAGCTAATTGATTATTCATGTGAATCCGTATTTAGAATATCCATATGTGATTATTTGAGAATGGCCAAGGCTGCAATTATTAGACACAGTTTATTACATTAAGAAAAGGCTTTCACCTTTATCTTAGTGATTTATCTACTTACAGAGAAACAGATAAAATATAGAGCAAAGCAATGACATTTCCTTTCACATTCCTCTGGGTGTCTCATGAAAATTTTGCACACTGACTCTCAGAGTTTAATTTGTGGAACCCAAAATGACATTTCAATATAATATGGGTTGTGATCAATATACTGATTGCAGCCTCCTTGGGCTCACAATAATTAAGGACTATCACATGGATACAGTATTTGTTTAGCAGATAATTCTCAAGACTTTCGTGTATGATAATAAGCCCTAACTATTGCATGTGCATCAAATCTATTTTGAGTCTAGTGAAAATAATGAAATTTAATTAAATGGTGTGAATTTATTTAAATTTATGTGAGGAGAATCAGGGACATAATTATGAGCCTATTCTTGTCTTTTTTACAGGATGAGGCTAGCCATTTGATAATTTTGAACCCAAAGTAGATAAGGGTTATTTAGAAGTTTCTAAAGTATGAGGGGAGCATAAATGATACTGGAGAAGGACAACTTCCAATTCTTGAATGCCTAGGCCTGTGCTATACATACAATTTCATTTCATCTTTACAACCATCCTCCAACAGAAATGTTATTATTTCCAAAGGTGGAAACTGAGACCTGTAGAGGACATGTAACTTGCTAAAGGTTATACAAATACTTGTAGGACTGATCTTAGAATGAAGCCTCCCAAATGCCAAATAAAAATTAAATAAGCACAGCGTAAATTACTTTGATTAAATATGAAAAACATTGGGAGAATTCTTATCTTTTCATCATAGACCTCACATAAAATTCATCTTTTTCAATTCTTTTTCCTTAAATTATGGTATGTATAAAATGGTAGTTCTAATTTTAGTTTGAATAGATACAGTATCTATTCAGGGATTTCTTTCCAGAAACAGTGTCTCATGAAAGCAGGGATGAATTGCATGGTGGTGCGCAGAATTAACTTTCAAAGGGACACCTACCTCCTCTGGTGGGATTCTCACTCCAACTCCAGGGGCTGTAAAACCATCACCAGGGTCAGCATGACCCTGAGTGAAGAATTATATAAGACCTCAAGAATTGATGACTTTTTGCCATATTCATTTATTGTTTTTCTCATGAAGAACTTCATACTGCAAGACCTCAAACATTTAGAAACATTTTTAGTTAGTTTTTTTTTTAACATTTTTGGATTATTGCCTCTTATGCCTTTACTCTTGTCTTAAATTATTAATTTTTAAATAAGACTTTAGTATGACACTTTCCTGCATCCAGGTATCTAATATGTAGGTAGGGCTAAACCAATAATAAATACATTGCTATTATTTACTCATATCAGGTGCTTCGCTAAGAACTTTTGCTTAAATCATCTCATTTTACACACACAGGGATCACATGAGGTTAAGTCTTGTAAACCCCACTTACAGATGAGATAACTGAGATTTAGAAAACCTCATAAGCTTGCCCAAGTTTGTCCAACCAGTGTGATTCCAGTTGAATTTGAAGTCAGATCAAGTTGACTCAGAAACTGGTGTTTTAACAGCTCTGTTCAGTCATTATACTTTTCCACATGATGTATTTTTATGTTCTTAGAGATTTGAAAATCTATTTAAGAAAATGATCTAAAAATTTATACCAGAAATCACTTAGTGTAACCTTGATGTAGGTCTACTTGATATTTCTGTTTGTAGTTTTCTGAAATAATTTTCCCTACACCTGCTTTGCTTTGGCAGCAGACTCAACAGAACATAGATTGGTGCTCAGGGGAGTCAGAGCATGGGCCAAGGGTAGGTGGACAGAGGTTGAGGCATGGAAGTTATTGTTAGGAGTGAAGCAATAATCTAAGCCAAATAGTCCCAGGAGAGCCTCAAGCTAAGGTACTGTTACAAATGGACAGCAGCCTTGCTTCATGAAACAAAGAGTAAAGTTAAGTCGGTCATGCAGAAGATGTCCATTAAAAGAATTTGAATCTTGGTCTGAGACCTGATAGAGCAAACAACAAAAGCAAATCACATTTATTGTACCTGATATGTGCCAGATACTATTCTGGCCAATTCATTTGTGCAGTTTCATTTAATTCTTACCAAATTCCAGTGGGACAGACATTATTATCTCATAATGAGATGAAAATGCTAAGGATCTGAGAAGTTTCTGGCCCAAGGTCAAACAGTTTCTAAGAAACTTAAAGTATAAATCGTAATCTCTCTGAATCTTCCCATAATCCAGTGCTGTCTCTCAAGAAATTTCTACCTAAAAGCAATTGCAGCCTTCTATTAGTAAGGTAGAGAGAACTGAGACACAGAGATGTTGAGTAACTTGTCTTAGGAGGTCATAAAATTAAGGCTGTCATGTCTTCCTGTTGAATGAACTTTCTTCATTTAGCTCCATCATCATACACTTTCTCTTGACTTTTCTCCTACCTCACTTTTTACTCATTCTCACGTCTCTCTAAGCTTTTAATGTGGGAACATCTCAATCCTTGATGTCCTCCTCTGCCACTCTCTCTCTCTCTCTCTCCTAGTGTCTTGGTGAACCTAATGCAGGTTCATCGCTTTAAGTACCACTTAAATTTTAACAGCTTCCAAAATTACAGCTTCAGCCCAAACTTCCTTTCCAAGCTCAAGGCTTGTATTTCCAAATGTCTCCTTTAAATCTCTACTGGGATGTCAAACAGATATATCAAACACAACATTTCCAATACTTAATTCCTGTTCTCCGCAAAACCTAATTTGCCAGCTAACTTTCCCTTTTCCAAAATCTGTCTACTTCTCATTATTGCTGTTACTATTACAATGATCTAAATCAGTAGTATTTTTCCAAAATCTGCCTACTTCTCATTATTGCTGTTACCATTACAATGATCCAAATCAGTAGTCTTTCCTGCCTGGATTATTTATGATAAATAATAAAATGAAGATTTAAACAAGTTTGCCTAGTCCAGACTTTGCTCATCTATAGTCTATTTTCAATATGGCAGCCAAAAATGATCAAATCATAATTCAGATCTTGTCACTGCCATGCAGGAAATCCAGCTCATCATTTCACTCAACTTCACTTCACTTCACTTCAACTTCAAAGAGCTGAAGCATTTACAGTGGTCTACCTCTGATCCCCTCTCTCTTCCTCTTCCTGTGCTCTTCCTACTATAGTCATACTACCACATTCCAACTATAGGCTCTAGATGTTCCCTCTGACTCATTGCTCTTTCCCCAGATAGCAGCTTTACTAACTACCTCATCCCATTTAAGTCTTTGCTCCTATTTAACACTCTCAGTGATCCTTACCCTGAGCCATATATTTAACACTACAAGCTACCTGGGACCTCATTCATTGCTCCTGATCCTGCTGTCCTCTTTCAAATTCTTGAAAAAAATTTTTTTTCATAGGATATATTATCTTCTTATGTACTAGATAATTTATTTATTTAGCACAGTCATTGTTTATTGTCTGATTTTTTCTCTAGCATGTAAGTTCCACAAGGGTAGGCATTTGTTCCTTTCCCATGTGCATATTGCAAGCACCTAGAATGGTTTCTGAGACATAGTAGGTCCTCAGAAAATACTTGTTGAATGAGTGAATGATGTGTGGTAGAACTTTTTACATGGTCTTACCTTTGCAGAAACTTAGGGTTTTTCTCTGAAGTATCTAAGTGTGCAATCATTTTTCCCTATTGTTTGTAGATACATGTAATCATAGCTATCTAACTGGAGTCTCATTTCCTCCTTATTACTCATAGGTTTATAAAAATGTATTTCAGCCTGCATATAAGTCATCAGTGTTATCGATCTTTGTTGCCATTTCATGGGGCTGGTCAGGGATCAACTCCAGGCAAGGCCCTGAATCAGCTTTTGCTTGTGTACCATAGTAAATGGAAGAATATCCTTTGGCTTTTCTTCTGCAAGGTCAGGAGACTTCTTCTTTCTCTTAAATGTCATCTGATGACTATCTATGCTCTCTCTGCTTTGGTTAAGAAAATAAAGGGAATTTAAAATCATGAGCTATCAGGAAGAATCAGAGTCATTCTTAAGTATTTTCTTCGAGTTAAGTCTAATTGCCCTGAGATTAATCTTCTTATGACAGCAAAGCCTAGCTCTTCTAGGATTTTTGGAACACCGTATTTCAATAATTCGATCTTCATGGACAGTGAATCTATCTGTCACAGTCAGTTGTCCTTTTACTCTCTGAATCGACTGGCATTTACCCGTATCAAACTCCATTTGTCCATCACTTCTAAAACTCTTGATAATTTCCAATTGCTCATGGAGCTGAGTTTGAAGGTTGACATGGATCATCCATTCTTTCCAGGATGACAAATAGCTTTACATGGTGATCCTCACATTTTATCTTAATTTCTTGGCAAACGTTAATTTAATTTTCTGCTAGATGGTTTCAATCTCATGCAGAACCAAACTGAACTAAGTAACCATCTTAGGACTATTCTCTGTCCTGTCAGGATAATTCTTTCTTCCATTTAAGTGAAAATGAAGTAACAATCGGTGGCGATTTAAAAAAAAATCATCAATGTAATTACTAATGTCATTGTGAACCTCTGAGAAACCTTAAATGCGAATTTCTCACAGGGCTCAGGGTGCTTATATAAATTTACTTCTGCAGTACAGACTGGATAATAAGCTCATAGAAACTGAGAACATCGTGAAGCTAGAAATTATCTTAGACATTGTTGAGCCTCATCATGACAGAGTTTGTAAACAGGAAGTGAATCTTACCAGTTCACATTGGACAGATGAACTATGAACCTTGGTCTTTTGATTTAATCCAGTAAAGCTCTGAAAGTATATGCAAATATTGGTAAGTGTTCGCAGAAGGATATTTGTTTGAGGATAGCATCCATTGCAGTTTAGAAAAGTCAGTAATTTCCCAAAATTAAGTATCAAGTTCCACCTTGCTATTTCACATACAGAATTGATCCCTTTTATACATTTGATCCCGGGGCCAGGTTAAAACTATATTGAGTTTTGTATTCAGTTTCAGACAATGGTAACTCCGTCCCCACCAAAAAAACCACAAAAAAACAAAACCAAAAAAACGGTTGTGGATTAATTAGATGTCACCCATGGCATCGGTTTACTGTGATTTTAGCATTCTCTGAACTCAAGCGCAGTCCTCAGAATAAAATGCTAAGTGCATTTCCAGGTGATGGGTGGGGATTGGAGAAAGCATCTGAATTTTGTATTTCTAAATAGAGAAGAGAATTAGTTGTGTCTTCTGCCAAATTCTACCTTCTCTGCACAATTTTCAGATAATTAAATGAGAACAAAGATATGTAAGAAAATCCAAATATAGGTTTTCTTTTCAAAATTCTGATTATGGGGTTTTGAAGTACTAGGACATGTAATAAAATATACTTACAGTTTTCTTCCACTATGATGCATGTGTATGTGCACTCAGGTGTGACGAAGTCAGATAACACTGACATTAACATACTTTTATTTTTTCCTTAGCATATCAGAAAATGGATTTTTCTTTTAAAAAAAAGTATTATCCAATATGCTAAGATGTGCATGTCTGGAAATGCACATATGGGAAAAGCACTGATAGCCCTGCTTTGCCACTAAATCCTTTACCCCAGGTATACCACTTCTTCCTAAACTCCATTTTCCATCTATAAATGAATGAATTGAACTAGCTTATTAAGTCCCCTTGTTAATAATCAGTGTTTCCGCAGTGACCACTATTAAAGTGAAACTGTAAGTCCTCTCCACCATTTTCTGAAATGGAAATTTTATGAGTTGTGTTTTGTGTGATCCAAAATAACATCCTCATCTGAGATCTTGGCCACTAAGAATTGTCTATTGTAAGCATAGCAGACACAGGGAAGGGCTAATATCCTTTTCTTTCTTAATCTGAGCTTTGAACGTTTATAGTCCCCAAACCATTCCTTCTATGCTCTCTGAATTCACCCTCTTGCTGTCATAATAAGTCACGAGGGTTGGGTTTTTTCTGTTGATAAAAGACCAGGACCTGATTTTAATCTCAATTCTTGAGGGCCAACAAAGAGCATTTTGTCACACTTGATCTCTGTCTGTTTCACATCCCTTTGCTGCCATTTCACCCCTGCTCTTCTTTCCCCTCTATTCTCCACTTCCATTTGCCCAGCTAGGCCTCATGTCTCAAAAGTCAATGTCAAAAGAATCAGGGATTGGTGTTGCTTCCCAAGTGCTGCTGAGAGTAATCTGGGCAAGTTGGCCATGTCCAGTGGTTAATCTAAATTTTGTGGGATATGTATCTCATGCAACTTAAGGGTCTCTACAAAATTACAAATTCAAAGCATAAAAAAAGGTCTTCATGGAACCCCAAGCAAGTTGGGGGGGGGCATACTTACATTTCATCAACTTTCTGGTGACTCTTCCTATGGCCCTGTCTGGCCAGCTGCGTCTCCTCTTGTCTATTTTGGTGTGTCAGTCCAGAAGAGAACATGCAAAGTGCCGGGGTTTTGCATCCTTGGAGAGATTTAAGGATAAAAACATTCTCAGTGAGCTCTTCCCTAGAGAAAGCAAGGCTATTTTGAAGGCTTCAGAAGATAATTGATGAGATTTTAGTTTCCTTGTTCATTAGAATTGGCATTTATTTAATTTCATAAAGGAGTTGAGAGCTGCCAAGAATATAGACTCAGATGTGGTCTTTCTGATAAGATGCCCTTGTGGGCAAAACGTTGGCATTAGCATTATGCAAACAATTCTTATGATATTTTCAGAACTAATCTGAGACAAAAGAGGAAAATATTACTTTAAGGAGACAGAGTTGGCCAAATAATTTCAGGCTTGCAGAGTAGTAGTAAGTGATAAAACTTAGAGAAGAATTAAAGCAGAAAGAAAAAGTAATTGGCCTCCAGTAAACACTATTCAATGTCAGTAGAGGCAAGGAGACAAGGTCAGCATTCATATTTCATAAACCTGGTAATAACACCACTGTAATCTGCACAGCTGCTTTGGATGTGAGATGATATTCTATTTCTGAAGGAGTCAGCTTTTTTTTTTTTTTTTTTTTTTAATGTAAGGTATCCTTCCCTTCCTATTTAAAAGTTATTTGTATTCACTTTGGTAAAAAAAAAAAAAGGAAAAAAAATTACAAAACAATTGCCCATTTCCTGGCACTCTCCATTGGCATGATTGCTTATTTCCCCCAGTCTTTATCTTTATAGCTATTTATTTAATGTATTTGAGAGTGTGCTGTCCATATATTTTTATCCTGTTTCATTCTTTTTACATATCCCTATGCTAGCATCACCTCATTGTAAATAACTTTTTTGTAGATGTTTACATTCTGCAAAACACCAAATAATGAAGTTTACTTAGCCTTCCCTCCAATTATTGGATATTTAGATTAATTCTAAATTTTTCCCATGAAACAGACACTGCAATGAGTATTTTCTGCATAAGCTATTTCTCTATTTCAGATTATGTTCTTAGGATAAATTCCCAAAAGCAGAATTAAGGACTCCTACAGTTTGAATCTTTTTTGTTGTTGCTTTTGTTTTTAAGTCTTTTTAGCACATGGTGCCAAATAGCATACCAAATGGGATGCATTGATTTTCAGATTTAAAATCTAAACTTATGAAAGATGCTGCTAAATTAACTTTGTGATTTTTTTCTCAGACTCTATAGCTAAAGATTGCTGGATCTCTGATACTGGACCAGCTAGCAGATTGGGAATGACTACTAGTCATTCTCCCCAAAACCACTAGGCTTTTTTCTAATTCTGTTGAATGACTCTCACATCTATCGTAGTGAGTGTCACCTGGGGCAGTTGTTAACATAAAATTCATGCCAAATGTCCCCCTCTTGCCCTCAGATTTTGCATATCATTTTTAAGTTATCTTATTTTTCTTCCTCATTCTTTTTTTTTTTCTTTTTAAGATTTTACTTATTTAACAGAGAGAGATACAGCGAGAGAGGGAACACAAGCAGTGGGAGAGGGAGAGGGAGAAGTAGGCCTTCTGACCAGGGAGCCAGATGTGGGGCTGGATCCCAGGACCCTGCGATTATGACCTGAGCTGAAGGCAGATGCTTAACCTACTGAGCCACCCAGGCATGCCTTTTCTTCCTCATTCTTAAAGGACAAAATACATAGATAAACAAATAAAAACAAAAGTCAATAATATTTTATTGGAGCTTAGTACTTTACTATGCTTACCATTTTGATATGGTGCACACACAGAACAGAACATATTTTAAAAATCCCCTTATTTAAGTAAAATGTGTAAGAGTGATTCTTTTTCTCACTTTGTGTTGATTTTTCTTCTGGTGACATAATCCTCATTGTGCAGCACTAATGAGTCTTGAGAAAGAAAGAGTAAACATCTTTCACTGCACCTTTGGTATGAACTCATGGGCAGGAGCAATATGTGAAAGTTAAAGAGGCATGTTTTAGCCCAAAATAAAGAAACACCATCTTGTAACCATCACTGTGTGTCTTCATTAGAAGCCAAATGGCCACTTGGGAGGGATATTGTAGTAGGGATTTGCCACTGCTGGGTGCATGGCTTCTTTGACTTTAAAGGATGCCCTTCTCTTTCTCAATTCAGTGATTCGCACATAGCTGGAAGATAGACTTATCTGGATTGACAAATAGCTGAGATGAAAAGGGTGTGGGAGTTACCAGGGGAGCAGAGTCACTCACATAGGTTTGGCTCAGGATCAAGCTTTTACTCTCAATGAAGAATCATTTAGAGAATTGCTTGTGGCCTGTCACACAGAGTCGTTTCAGCCCAGGTACCTGTAAGGCACGGTGTGGGTTCTTCAGAACAAAAAGGACATGAGCAATAAGTTAAGAACAATGTTCAGTAAAACCCTGTAGGATGTTAAGGCGCAAGAAGTACATAGAATATTATACCATAAAGTGGAAGTAGTCCAATTCATGGAGCACAACTCAGTTTGGACATGAGGACTCTGGAAAAGGCTGTAGGACATCCACCGGGATGTATGATGAAAGCTAACCCTTGCCTAGCAGAGACGGGAATATGGTGATTGGCAGGAACAAAAGCCAACTCGAAATGGAAGAAGCAGTAGATACGAGTGATTCTCCTGGTGAGGGGGCAGGAACAAAGTTGTCCCAAGAAGGAGAAGGGCCTGACCTAATGATGATTGAGTGAGATAACACATGAATATGTTCCTCACACAGTAGTCATGCAGCAAGAGTGTTGAATTCAACTGGAGTATCATGTTTTTCTTGGGCAAATCCCATTCTGCTTGAGGCATAGAGCCAGCATTATGAACCCCCTCCCATGCTGAGCCGTAACTCAGTTTGATTTTGTTTTTACAAACAGTTAAAAAGTGGCTTGGCTGATACTTTCAAAGGGGAAATTGAGACAATGAACAATTCTAGAGAAGGAATATTGCATTTTTCAGGTTCATTTGCTATGACTGCCTACTAAAGCAATTACAGACAAACCTTCCTTTCTTTCCTAGAAGATAATAAAAATGGTAATTAGCAATCTGTTCCTTCATTTCTTCACATGTTCTTGACCTTGCCTTGCTATTTAAGGCTTATCATTCTACAGATGATTTTTAGAAAGAATACGATGTGATTTCTTTGTAGTAGCATCATTTTCTTTAATATAAATGGTTTCTTCAGTGTTCTCTAAACACAAAATAGAAGGGTCCAGAAGATCCCTGTTCCTTCTGTTTCCTTAGATTCCAGGAAGTTATATGAGTTTGTGAATCAAATGACATACATATGAAATATTTATTGAACACTTATGAGTATTAAGTCCATCCATGACTGTTTAATTAAATTTGTTCTACCTCTAAGGTTACATATGAGACAGAAATGTAGGTTTGGGGTGTCTCACGAGCCTGCAGGTAAAGTCTCCCTCCATGATATACAGGCAGAGTCTCAGCTTTCCTAGCTGGAAATTTGTGATTCCCAGGGTGCTTATGAAGATTAAATAGAATGAAAGATAGAAAAGATCTTGCAGGAAGCTCTCTGATCTCAAGAAGTATACAGTATGTTATAAGGGTGAAACAAATAGCCCTGAAAACTATGCATAAGTAAGTCACCAAAATGTCAGTACAGGACCTAAGTGCTGGTATTCTCTAAGAAAAGGGTAACTTGCAGAGCAGTGGGGCACATTAGAGAAGGAGGGGGACAAACTGGAACGTGGAAGAGATTAGGGAGGGGTGTGGTATGTTATCTCTTATCCCCCAACTCAAGACCTTAAGTCTCTACTCAGTATTTTGGAATGACCACCACTCTTGCAGATAATCTCTCACTGTCCTTCTAGGGCACATTTCATGGTCATTGGCCCTAGTAAAAGTTGGAATAATCTGGGAAATAAGTGAGCCACACTAAGCATATAAACCTAAAAACAAGAAATCATCTTTACATCGTGTTTTTGCTCAACATCTTTCTTTATCAGCCTGTCCTTGGCCAGTCCACCTGAACCTATTTCTTTAATTCTCGTTGAATCTATGCATTTCTCTCCATGTTACCTTCAATGCTTGTACTTAATGCTCACTTTTTTTTTTAGCTTGAATTATTTCAGCATTTTTAATTGTTGCCCTTGATCCAGTATAGTGCATTCTTCATACAAACAGAGGATAATACTCTAATTTGCATCTAATCTGCTAAAATCCTTTCAGTGGGTCTTTAGAATGCGTGTCTCTTGGCAATAAGGAGAGAACAGTAGAACCAGCATGTGTCTGTTATAAATGATGACTCTGCTGCCTTCGGTAGGAATAACTGGGTCTCTGGTGGGCCTCGGCTAAACTTCTGTATCTGTGTCTTTAAGTGGATCCATAACCTATGAAGGGTTGTTAATGACCTTATTATGTATGTACCTCTGGAAAAATATGAGGATGTGCTGAACTGGGACGACAGCAGTAAGAATAATAGGGTTGTAACAGGTTTGAAGGTATAGGCAAATGGTTAATTTTCCCTATTTTCCATATTTCCATTTTTCCATAAGAATGAAGTATGATTTAGACTATAGGTAGACATTGAGTGTGTGATGTCATTAGCTAAGATGAGAAATAAAGTGTTCCCAATTTACTAAGGTGAGAAATTAAAGAGTTTAATATCAATATACTATGGCTTGGGGATAGCTATAGGGCATCCAGAAAGAGGGGCTTGTTTCTCAGCTATTATAAAATATGTGGAGCTAACAAGAGGGGTCCAAGTTAGAGACAGACCTGGAAGTGATTAGGACATTAATGATGTGCAAAGGAACAAGTCGGAATGGGTGAGACCATTCAGCAATGTGGAGCAAGAAGCAGAGCAGGGATCGAGCCATCATCTCTTGCCTGGACTGCTCATGCATCTCCAGCTGTGGCCTTGCTGCTTCTCCCTTTGTTTTATTTACCATATTCTCAGCACAGCAACAAGAGTAAACCTTGCAAAACTTACCAGATTACTTGACTCCCTGCTCAGATACCTCTGGAGACTCCGCATTTTACTGAAGTTAAAAGCTAATGTCCTTTCAAGGCACATGAAGGCCTTTTGTGACCTGCAGTGTCCCCCCACCTCCACCTCCTAGTGCTTTCTCTTCTGTCTTCTTACAACCCCCTTTCTTCCCTCCATGCCAGGACTTTGTCTGCCTTGCCATCTCTTCAACATACCAGGGACACGCTTGCCCTGGAGTCTTTGCAAAGGCTGTTTCATCTACTTGAAGTATTATTTTCCCAGAAAGCAGCACCTTTTGCTCTATTTCTTCATTCAGATCTTCACTCTAATGTTGAATTTTTACCAAAACTTCCTTGACTACATTTTAAGAAATATCTATTTCCCAGCCACCAAAATGGAACTCCCTAGTTCTATTTTCTGCTTTATTTTACTCTGTAGCTATTACTCCTTTTATTTTGCTCATCTAATTTTTTATTTGTATATTTTCTATGTTCCCCCATCAAACTGTAAGCTTGATGAGGTCAGGGATTATGTCTCTTTCCTTCACTGCTATGTTCATTACATTCCAAAGAGCATCCTGTACATGACAGGCGATCAATAAATCATTGACAAAGGACTGGATGAGGACATGGATGAATGAAATCTAAAGAGATCCACTATCTGAAATGATAGGCAGAGGAGAGAGATTCCATTTGAATGATATGGGGAGACAGGATGCATCAAAAAATACTTTGGCAAGAGTTGACATAGATTTGATTGCTTTCCTCCATTTTATTTTTCCTATTCTATCCGTCATCCAAAAGTCTTGGTTGTGAGCTTACTGTGTAATTCTGTTTCTCATGCACTAAGTGTTGGTGCCTTGCAGGCAAGTCTTGCATGATCCTGTTCCAGTTAGCAGTGTTCTTCACTTGCTCTGACAATTCCAGACTTAGGAACAAATCAGTTGAGTGGCACGGCTTTCCAGGTTCTCTCCGTGTTTGTGTTGTCCCTCGGCTAAATTGTAAAAGGCTTTATGGCAGGCACAAAATACTTTCCCTCTTCTTATACCCTCTAGTGCTAGACACATTAATAAAGACAGGCTGGCTAATGTGCATTGATTTGTATAATACATATATGTTCTTTGTGATACTTCAATGAAAACTTTCTAATAAAAGGTCATTAGATTTCTATGTTTTGTCAAGAACACTAGAATCAAAGTTGGAAACCTGACTCTGAATCCCCAGTCAGCTACTTTGTGAGAATGTGGACACATTTCCTTGTGCCTCAGTTTCTTCAAGTATTTAATGTGGCAGTAATATCAGTCCTACCTTACTTCACACAAATAGTGTGACATTTAATAAGATAATTTTGAAACGACTTTGTAATGTGTAAAGCTTAATGAATTGCATTTATTATATAACTGTCTGCAAAGACACTGCTTTCCTCTGGGATTTCTTTTTCGACCCTCTAAATCTGACAATTCTTGTCATAGTCTGTGAAATAGACGTATCTTAAATATCCAAACTATCTAAAATGTAATTTTGTTCCGGAATTTGCATTCTTTTGTCTTCCAATTTGATTTGCCTGATATGTTGTGAGGAATATATGACTAAAAGATTAGAAGGGTATAACTGGAGTTGTTCAAAGGTGCTACTTATCTCATTGGAGATAACCATTTCATTTCGAAACTTACCCATTTCTACTAGAAGAAAGCATAGGAATAATTAGGGTACATCAGTATTCTGTACCTCCTGACCAATTTTGAAAATGATACCACTAGTTATATCTGAGTGAGGCAAAAAAGAAGGAATGATTGAAATGTGTAAACTGTGTAAATGGTTCCTCCTGTAAAGAGAGTTATGAACTTTCACAGAGGATGAGGAGAGATTCGTTTCGGAGTCATGACCATTATGGATAATGAAAGAGCAAGTCCTGTACACCCACACGAGCTTGGTCTTTAGCTTAGAGGTCTTAAGAAAGTCTACTCAGGAGGGAGGAGTCAAGATGGCGGAGAAGTAGCAGGCTGAGACGACATCGGGTAGCAGGAGATCAGCTAGATAGCTTATCTAACCATTGTGAACACCTATAAATCCAACGGGAAATCGAAGAGAAGAAGAGCAACAATCCCAGAAACAGAAAATCGATCACTTTCTGAAAGGTAGGACCTGCGGAGAAGTGAATCCAAAGCGACGGGAAGATAGACCCCGGGGGGAGGGGCCGGCACCCGGCAAGCGGCGGAGCGACGGAGCGACGGAGCACAAAATCGGGACTTTTAAAAGTCGGCTCCACTGGGAGACATCGCTCCAGAGGCTAAACTGGGGGGAAACCCAGGCGGGGTCAGCATAACCCCAGGACTCGCGGGGTCACAGAAGGACTGGGGGTGTCTGAGTGCCGCAGAGCTCGCAGGTATTAGAGCGGGGAAGCCGGCTATAGCGACAAAGCCGAGGAGTGAGCTCTAAGCCCGGGGTTACCTTGTGCCGGTCGCAGGCTGGGTGGGCTCGGAGTGCGGCCGGAGGCCACGGAGACAAAAGCGACCCGGCGCTTTTCTCCAGCTCCAACAATTGACTGCTTTCCTCGAGGCGCGACCGCAAGCCAGGGAGGCGGGGCTATTGGGCGCTTTGCTCTGAGAGCGCACTGAGGAGCGGAACCCCAAGCTCTCGGCTCCTCCGGGCCGAGAGATTGGGAGGCCGCCATCTTCATTCCCGTCCTCCGGAACTCTACGGAAAGCGCTCAGGGAACAAAAGCTCCCGAAAGCGAACCCGAGCGGATTACTTAGCCCGGCCCCTGGCAAGGGCGGTGCAATTCCGCCTGCGGCAAAGACACTTGAGAATCACTACAACAGGCCCCTCCCCCAGAAGATCAACAAGAAACCATCCAAAACCAACTTCAGTCACCAAGAACAGCGGAATTCCACAGCAGGAGAAAGCAAATCCTACCTGGACAAAATGACAAGGCGGAAAAACTCACCTCAAAAAAAAGAACAAGAGGCCGTACCGAAGGCTGGAGACCTAATCAATACAGACATAGGTAGCATGACAGATCTAGAGTTCAGAATGACAATTCTCAAGGTTCTAGCCGGGCTCGAAAAAGGCATAGAAGATATTAGAGAAACCCTCTCCAGAGAGATAAAAGCCCTTTCTGGAGAAATAAAAGAACTAAAATCTAACCAAGTTGAAATCAAAAAAGCTATTCATGAGGTGCAATCAAAAATGGAAGCTCTCACTGCCAGGATAAATGAGGCAGAAGAAAGAATTAGTGACATAGAAGACCAAATGACAGAGAATAAAGAAGCTGAGCAAAAGAGAGACAAACAACTACTGGAACACGAGGAGAGGATTCGAGAGATAAGTGACACCATAAGACGACACAACATTAGAATAATTGGGATTCCAGAAGAAGAAGAAAGAGAGAGGGGAGCAGAAGGTATATTGGAGACAATTATTGGAGAGAATTTCCCTAATATGGCAAAGGGAACAAACATCAAAATCCAGGAGATGCTAAGAACGCCCCTCAAAATCAATAAAAATAGGTCCACACCTCGTCACCTGATAGTAAAATTTACAAGTCTTAGCGACAAAGAGAAAATCCTGAAAGCAGCCCGGGAAAAGAAGTCTGTAACATACAAGGGTAAAAACATTAGATTGGCAGCGGACCTATCCACAGAGACCTGGCAGGCCAGAAAGAACTGGCATGATATATTCAGAGCACTAAACGAGAAAAACATGCAGCCAAGAATACTATATCCGGCTAGGCTATCATTGAAAATAGAAGGAGAGATAAAGAGCTTCCAGGACAAACAAAAGCTGAAAGAATTTGCAAACACCAAACCAGCTCTACAGGAAATATTGAAAGGGGTCCTCTAAGCAAAGAGAGACCCTAAAAGTAGTAGATCAGAAAGAAACAGAAACAATATACAGTAACAATCATCTTACAGGCAATACAATGGCACTAAATTCATATCTCTCAATAGTTACCCTGAATGTTAATGGGCTAAATGCCCCAATCAAAAGACACAGGGTATCAGAATGGATAAAAAAACAAAACCCATCCATATGCTGCCTACAAGAAACTCATTTTAGACCCGAAGACACCTCCAGATTTAAAGTGAGGGGGTGGAAAACAATGTACCATGCTAATGGACATCAGAAGAAAGCTGGGGTGGCAATCCTTATATCAGATCAATTAGATTTTAAGCCAAAGACTATAATAAGAGATGAGGAAGGACACTATATCATACTCAAAGGGTCTGTCCAACAAGAAGATCTAACAATCTTAAATATCTATGCCCCTAACATGGGAGCAGCCAACTATATAAACCAATTAATAACAAAATCAAAGAAATACATCGACAGTAATACAATAATAGCAGGGGACTTTAACACTCCCCTCACTGAAATGGACAGATCATCTAAGCAAAAGATAAACAAGGAAATAAAGGCCTTAAATGACACACTGGACCAGATGGACATCACAGATATATTCAGAACATTCCATCCCAAAGCAACAGAATATACATTCTTCTCTAGTGCACATGGAACATTCTCCAGAATAGACCACATCCTGGGTCATAAATCAGGTCTCAATCGGTACCAAAAGATCGAGATCATTCCCTGCATATTTTCAGACCACAATGCTCTGAAGCTCGAACTCAATCACAAGAGGAAATTTGGAAAGAACGCAAATACATGGAGACTAAACAGCATCCTTCTAAAAAATGAATGGGTCAACCAGGAAATTAAAGAAGAATTGAAAAAATTCATGGAAACAAATGATAATGAAAACACAACAGTTCAAAATCTGTGGGACACAACAAAGGCAGTCCTGAGAGGAAAATATATAGCAGTGCAAGCCTTTCTCAAGAAACAAGAAAGGTCTCAAATACACAACCTAACCCTACACCTAAAGGAGCTGGAGAGAGAACAACAAAGAAAGCCTAAACCCAGCAGGAGAAGAGAAATCATAAAGATCAGAGCAGAAATCAATGAAATAGAAACTAAAAAAACAATAGAACAAATCAACAAAACTAGGAGCTGGTTCTTTGAAAGAATTAATAAGATTGATAAGCCCCTGGCCAGACTTATCAAAAAGAAAAGAGAAAGGACGCAAATAAATAAAATCATGAATGAAAGAGGAGAGATCACAACCAACACCAAAGAAATACAAACAATTATAAGAACATACTACGAGCAACTCTATGGCAACAAATTTGACAACCTGGAAGAAATGGATACATTTCTAGAGATGTATAAACTACCACAACTGAACCAGGAAGAAATAGATAACCTGAACAGACCCATAACCAGTAAGGAGATTGAAACAGTCATCAAAAATCTCCAAACAAACAAAAGTCCAGGACCAGACGGCTTCCCAGGGGAATTCTACCAAACATTTAAAGAAGAATTAATTCCTATTCTCCTGAAACTGTTCCAAAAAATAGAAATGGAAGGAAAACTTCCAAACTCATTCTATGAGGCCAGCATCACCTTAATCCCAAAACCAGACAAGGATCCCACCAAAAAAGAGAATTACAGACCAATATCCTTGATGAACACAGATGCGAAAATTCTCACCAAAATACTGGCCAATAGGATCCAACAGTACATTAAAAGGATTATTCACCACGACCAAGTGGGATTTATTCCAGGGCTGCAAGGTTGGTTCAACATCCGCAAATCCATCAATGTGATACAATACATTAATAAAAGAAAGAGTAAGAACCATATGATACTCTCAATAGATGCTGAAAAAGCGTTTGACAAAGTGCAGCATCCCTTCCTGATTAAAACTCTTCAAAGTGTAGGGATAGAAGGCACATACCTCAACATTATCAAAGCCATCTATGAAAAACCCACCGCAAATATCATTCTCAATGGAGAAAAACTGAAAGCTTTTCCGCTAAGGTCAGGAACACGGCAGGGATGTCCGTTATCACCACTGCTGTTCAATATAGTACTAGAAGTCCTAGCCTCAGCAATCAGACAACAAAAAGAAATTAAAGGCATCCAAATCGGCAAAGAAGAAGTCAAACTATCACTCTTTGCAGATGATATGATACTATATGTGGAAAACCCAAAAGGCTCCACTCCAAAACTGCTAGAACTTATACAGGAATTCAGTAAAGTGTCAGGATATAAAGTCAATGCACAGAAATCAGTCGCATTTCTTTACACTAACAACAAGACAGAAGAAAGAGAAATTGAGGAGTCAGTCCCATTTACAATCGTACCCAAAACCATAAGATACCTAGGAATAAATCTAACCAAAGAGGCAAAGAATCTATACTCAGAAAACTATAAAGTACTCATGAAAGAAATTGAGGAAGACACAAAGAAATGGAAAAATATTCCATGCTCATGGATTGGAAGAACAAATATTGTGAAAATGTCTATTTTACCTAAAGCAATCTACACATTTAATGCAATCCCTATCAAAATCCCATCCATTTTTTTTAAAGAAATAGAACAAATAATCCTAAAATTTATATGGAACCAGAAAAGACCTCGAATAGCCAAAGGAATATTGAAAAAGAAAGCCAAAGTCGGTGGTATCACAATTCCAGACTTCAAGCTCTATTACAAAGCTGTCATCATCAAGACAGTATGGTACTGGCACAAAAACAGACATATAGACCAATGGAACAGAATAGAGAGCCCAGAAATAGACCCTCAACTCTATGGTCAACTAATCTTCGACAAAGCAGGAAAGAATATCCAATGGAAAAAAGACAGCCTCTTCAACAAATGGTGCTGGGAAAATTGGACAGCCACATGCAGAAAAATGAAATTGGACTATTTCCTTACACCACACACGAAAATAGACTCAAAGTGGATGAAGGACCTCAATGTGCGAAAGGAATCTATCAAAATCCTTGAGGACAATGCAGGCAGCAACCTCTTTGACCTCCACCGCAGCAACTTCTTCCTAGGAACATCGCCAAAGGCAACAGAAGCAAGGGCAAAAATGAACTATTGGGATTTCATCAAGATCAAAAGCTTTTGCACAGCAAAGGAAACAGTTAACAAAACCAAAAGACAACTGACAGAATGGGAGAAGATATTTGCAAACGACATATCAGATAAAGGGCTCGTATCCAAAATCTATAAAGAGCTTATCAAACTCAATACCCAAAGAACAAATAATCCAGTCAAGAAATGGGCAGAGGACATGAACAGACATTTCTGCAAGGAAGACATCCAGATGGCCAACAGACACATGAAAAAATGCTCCACATCACTCGGCATCAGGGAAATACAAATCAAAACCACAATGAGATACCACCTCACACCAGTCAGAATGGCTAAAATTAACAAGTCAAGAAATGACAGATGCTGGCGAGGATGCGGAGAGAGGGGAACCCTCCTACACTGTTGGTGGGAATGCAAGCTGGTGCAACCACTCTGGAAAACAGTGTGGAGGTTCCTCAAAAAACTGAAAATAGAGCTACCCTACGACCCAGCAATTGCACTCCTGGGTATATATCCTAAAGATACAAACGTGGTGCTCCGAAGGGGCACGTGCACCCGAATGTTTATAGCAGCAATGTCCACAATAGCCAAACTGTGGAAAGCGCCTAGATGTCCATCAACAGATGAATGGATAAAGAAGATGTGGTATATATACACAATGGAATACTATGCAGCCATCAAAAGACATGAAATCTTGCCATTTGCGACGACATGGATGGAACTAGAGGGTATCATGCTTAGCGAAATAAGTCAATCGGAGAAAGACAACTATCATATGATCTCTTTGATATGAGGAAGTGGAGATGCAAGGTGGGGGGGTTTGGGGGGAGGTAGGAAAAGAAAAAATGAAAAGATGGGATTGGGAGGGAGACAAACCATAAAAGACTCAATCTCAAGAAACAGACTGAGGGTTGCGGGGGGGAAGGGGGATGGGAGAGGGTGGTGGGGAAATGGACATTGGGGAGGGTATGTGCTATGATGAGTGCTGTGAAATGTGTAAACCAGACGATTCACAGACCTGTACCCCTGGGGATAAAAATACATTATATGTTTATTAAAATAAAAAAAATTAAAAAAAAAATAAAAATAAAAAAAAAAAAAAAAAAAAAAAAAAAAAAAAAAGAAAGTCTACTCAGTAGATTCTTTGGAGAGAAGGAAGTTTGTAGTGTAAGGGAGTATGCTTTTGGAGGAGGTTGATAAATCCACTGTTCTTAAGAAGACCTATGAGTATCTTAATAAAGAAGCCTACAGGTGCGACCAAGCTCTCCAACTACTAAGACTGTCTGTATTTTCTCACAAAACCATCAACTGCTCCTCTTTCCCTGAAAGTTCTATAAAATTTCTAGTTAAGTTTTACTTCTGACTTTCTAGATATATTCTTATTTCTTCTTAGAATGAACCAAAGTGTGCTTATACATCATGTGAGAGCAAAGCCATTGTAAGAACACTGCTGATCTCTCAATATATGATACTATAGTAGGTCACTACATTTCCGGGTCTGGTTCTTTGTCTTAGAGGCCCAGCATGTGTCATCATGTGACTGCACTCAAATTCTAGGGAACTAGCTCATAATTTTTAAATTCATAAAAGGCAAATGAATGATTAAGATGCCAGTGCTGATTTTTGGTTGAGAAATGAAACTGCCAAGGAGAGAAGGCATTTATGGCAGCTGATCTACACACTTCGCCTCTGCAGAAAACTGGGGTTAAACATCTTAAAAATAATCAAGTGCTTCGTTGTGCAACTTGGACTCAGAGTGTTGTGCCCAAGTTTTCACATCTGAGAGACCACCAAGGAGCCAACACCGATGCAATCACATGAGGGTTTATTTGACAAGCTTAAGCTTGGCCCCAAGTATACCCGACACAGTGGAGTAGGGACTTGGACCCTGAGGTGACATGCTTAAGCTTGGCCCCAAGTATACCCGACGCAGTGGAGTAGGGACTTGGACCCCGAACCAGACTACAGTCAGAGTTTTTAAAGGCAGAGTAGGGGTGGACTCAGCAGTGGGTGAGAACAAAGGGGGTGTTCAGAAGGGCTATCAGGGTAAAGAAGACTGTCAGGATATTGGAGGCCTGGTTACCATCAAGCCAAGGCTGTTTTTCCTTCAAGGGAGGCACTAACATGAAGACAGTTGGGAGTTTCCTGGTGGAATGTCACATTCCTCCTATCAAGCGTCCTTGTTAGTGAGATTTAGCACTGGGACATTTGTAAACCGAGGGAGACTCCTGTCTTGCAGGATTGTGATTTCTACAAGTTAACTATTTGTTCACACATACTGCTGAGGGGAGGAGAGTGGGTGTAGAGGGGGTGCAAGGTGCCAGCTTTTGCTTTGTCAAGATGGCTGTACTTATGTCAGGGCTAGACTCAAGGTGGGTACAGCCTTGTTTTTCTTGGCCTCCACAAGAGTCCAATGAGTAAGGAGGAGAAGCCAGTTCTAGGGAACTATGACATCTGATGTCTGTGCCCATACTGATGGAGATACATTCATTTGATAAAGATATTCATATGAGAAAAAATTTAAAAAAAAAGATATTCATATGAGGATGTCTGTTTCCCTTAGCCATGGACTGAGTTGGGGATTGACTAACTCATTCAATATATATGTATTGAGTGCCGTGCACTGGAATAAGTGTGGGGACTTTGGTAAACAAAACATTACAGCAGTAGTTTTCATGAGGACCTTAGTCTGCTCAAAAAGGCAATTTCCAGGCAGATAATTTTAATAATGTTGAGTGTATGACAGAAGACCATGGGATACTCTAGGGGCCACAAAGTGTACTTAACCCTGGTCTGAGGGCTCAGGAAAGATACTGTACCAAACCTAGTACTAAAAACTTGAGATCTCAATTTCTGGGGCTTGTGCAACATCACTCTGAGTACTCAGTTCTGATATAGCAGTACTGCTCCTTTGCATGTGGCCAGGCTTTGGTGTATTGTCAGACACTTCTTGCTTTTGAACTAATGTGGTGGGACATAGTTTAGACAGCATGGCCAATAGCTGTGTGTAATGTAAGCTCTGAACCTGCTCTGTTAAATGGCGAAAATATCATCCCTACTTCCCAATTTGCTGGTAAGTATGGACTGAAATATTGTTTCTAGTACACAGGGCTGCTACTTATTAATGTAGTTCTGATGTCCTCAGCCCTTTCTATGACACTGTTATAAGCTCTTCTGGTGGGTTTCCTGGGTTCACTTTTCTTGGAAGGCTAATTTCCACCCCTCTGTGCCCTCCATGAATGACCAGTCAGATGCCTTCTAATGAGGCTCTTACTGTTCTGCTTGGGTTCTCAGCCTGAATGTTCTTGTGAAGAGTCATCCCACAGCCTTCCAGACAGAGCAATGGATGCATTGTGATACACCATGCTGATAACGGCACATCTGTCAGTGGCACTTTCCCCCAGTGTGACACTTTTTCCTAGGTTTATGGATGAGTGCCCCATGCTGTGGTATAGCCAAAGTTGTCCCATTAATGAGAGGGACAGCACTTTGGATGGCAAGGCATGATAGTGCAATTCTGAACAGGATTCTTACTGTATGAGAGGTAAAAAAGGTGACCCTGAGGGCAAATTGGTAATTGTGGCAAGCTTAGTGCTTCCCACTAATGTACAGACATAGGTTAATTTCTATTTCCCCACAGGTGTTTGTCTGATAGACTGATGATGTTAAGCAGAATAACAAAATCTGCATTTAAATGAATGTATTATAATATGGAAAAGTAGAGTTGGAATACAAAGTAAGCACCATCATGTATGGAGAGAGAACAAAGTACAGTATCTCAGAGTCCTCTGGGATAACTCTTGCCTGTGATTTATGGTCTTCTTGGTGAGTAGCTCTCAGAGACTCTCCTGGAGCCTGGCTAATGAGTAAAGGATAATTCTACCCCACCATACCTCACATTTCTTCTTTTTTTTTTCCTTTATAACTATAGCAAAGACACACATTCCCACTAGATTAATATTTCTAATAAATTAGGGAGAATGCTAAGTAAAACAGGGCACCAAAATGGAAAATTCAGTGAGGCACAGACTTTGTGGGCCAAGAGGTAAATTGCTTTTATTAGGTTTTTGTTTTGTTTTGTTTTGCTTTTTATTTAAGACCATCTTGAAAACGATGACCTAGCTATTTTTATTTCAAATATTTCTCAGATAATTTTGGAGTCTAAAGTAGACCCCATTATTTAAAGACTTGCTGTCTTCTTTACTGAGACTTAAGTAGAAACAATGGTGAAATTAAAAATATTTTTGTATGAAACTGAATTCAACTAATCAGACAGGATGCCAGCCATGACTCAGTGGCAGAATCCTAGCAGTCCTCTGGAATGCCAGGCATTAAATCTTTAGTTGTTGGATAATGGGGAGGTTTGGGGACTCAAGGAGAGGACCAGAAGGCCAGCATGATGGTCATCTGGCATCTAGAGAGTCTGTGGCTCTTTACCAACTGGTTGGGAAGCGTTTCAGTATTTCAACAACTAATATTACTGTAACGTGCATGTGATCTGAACATCAGCCCTGAATAGAAAACTCATTGAGCTTTATTTTCCTCTTAAATTGGAAAACAGGAAATTCAAGGCAAGTGATCTTATTAGATGGCTTAACAGAAGCCATGCCAACATCTAGTCTGGGCTCTGCCACTGATTAGATGTTAACTTTGTGTAAGTCCATTAATCTCCCCGGTCCTCTATTTCCTTAGCCATGGTATTAGGATACTACTACCTACCTGGTAAGGCTGGTGGAAGGGGAGGATCACAATGTGATGTCTGAAGCATGGTGTAGTGCTTGCACACAACATGGCAGCTGTGAGGGGCACTGCCTGATTTTGCTATCTCTAGGATTCTCCCCCCCCACCCCCAACTCTGGGGCATTGCTAGGGACACTGAATGCTCTATATTCTGTGACCAAGGTGGAGGTAGGAAACCCAAGCTGGGACAACCCACACTCCTTTCAATTTTATTCAGTTTTATTCTTAAGAATACCACAAGGACATTTAGTGGTTGATGTTCATGTATCCAACTGGAGTATCCTTGAGAGACTGTGTGAGAAATTTCACAACCCACATCCCAGCGCTGCCTTGATCTCTTTTCAGAGTCCAATTTTTTCTTTCATTCCTTCCACTAAGCTCCATTTTCACAGGTTTTGCGGCCTGCAATCACAGAACCTTAACTGACACAATAATTGATTGCTGTTTTTGCAAAGAAGTGACCTCGTGGTTTTCGGAGAAATATAAATGCTGCTACATGGGTCTTTTCTGTCTCTGATTAGGTTTTATTCTCTTTCTTTGCCTCCCTCCCCCGCTGCTTCCCGCCTTTCCTTCTCTTGGGTCTTGTCTTTCTGTTTTGAACCAGGATATCTATCAATTCTGTGTCTTCTAAAGACATCAACTCTGGAGGACCCCCCCCCCCCAAACACACACACAGAGTTTCATGGAATTTACATGTTTCCGGGACAGATTTGGCAATGTGATCTGTAATGACATTGTATCATGTTACTCTGTAAAACAGAAAATGTACCCAGAATAAACAAGTTATTCACATAAATAAACTCTTAGGTAAAGCTCACGTTGTATGTGATAATTTACCTGACTGAATAATGTCTGCTCCCAGTGAAGTGATTTTCTTGATTCAAGCTGAGATCCTGTCCCAAGGCTTTCACCCAGCGTCTCAGGGGCTGCTGTCTCTTGACCAGTTTTACTGCCTTTGCGGGATTATCAGTAAAGTTACACACAGCAGTACAGGTAAGATATGCCGTTAGGACTGCTGTTCGTGTCAGAATGTAATTGTGAGGTGGAAATTGTGTTCAGAACAATGCTGTCCCGAGCCTATTACAGAGAAAAGAGAATAAAAGGGAACAATGTGCTGTCATAAAACCTTGTATAATGATTTCAAGCCATGCTGGGCCCTGATAGCTGATGGGGGAACAGGGATTACGTTGGTCCTGCCCTTCCTAGACTTATACAGCTAATTTGGTAATAAGGAGATTTCTTCTCCTGTCATGGGGTTAATAAGACAAAGTGTGAGGTCTGAGGGAGTTGGTACAATCTGGGCATGGGTTGATTTAGAACAGTACAATAAAAGGAGGGAAGGGACTTGGGGGAAAGGATGGTCTGGCCAGACTTGGCCTTGAGCAGAAAGTTTTGGAAATCACAGCCTCGTTCTGAGAAGGAGAGGAGGAGTGTCAGTCCTCTAGTCAAACAAGATGGGTGCAGGTGCAGCCTCCAGTTCGAGAGGGAATATGTGTGGGATGCCCATGCCTCGTTGGCTAGAAGAATGCTACAGTGAAGCCCAGGTTACACAGCCCTAGCTGGCATGGTCTTGTGGTTGCTGCCTCTCACGTTACTAAACTATCAGACACGTTGCTAGCCCAGAGAATGGGGTGGGGGGCCCACTGGCTTTTCTAGCTAGGATCTTTCCCTGGGGTGTTCTGTGCCTCCAGATACCACTGGGCCAGGCTAGCACATGTAGTGTCCTCGGGCACAGTATTTGGGATTAGGCTTCTGGCATATTCCTTATGTGTTCTCTATGCAGAAAGGAACCCTCTCATGAAAGGAGGAAAGACACATACAGCAGTGGTGGTTTTTCTGAGAGTGTTTCTCTGCCCATCTGCTGATGGGAAAAAAAAAAAAAAAATACAAAGTCTGATACCGACTCAGATAGTGATAAAGGATTTTACAAGAGAAAACATCGTCAAACTGTAGTACTTTGCCTATCCAATAACATTTCTCTAATGAAATAGTTTCTCAACAAGGTTATTTTGCAAACCAGTTAAACAGAAGACTTTATAATTAAATGTTTTAAGGTTTAAATTGGGTTCCTATGGGGTTTCATGTGCATTTAGTAGTTTGAGTATTTTCCCACAAGAAATCAATATTTCCCTAAAACCAGTGGGAATGTACTGTTCATTCAAACAGAGTCAATTAAAATGTTAACATGGTACAAACTGCCAACCCAGGATGGGCTGCATTATTTTCATACATAGCATGAAGATCAAAATCTCAGACTGGCTGTTAGTTATGGGGACTTAAAGTAGATTAGATATGACAGATTTATAACTCTTCCCTGATCAACTTAATTTTAACTTGTTGACAAGTGAAGGCTAATAAGGGAATATAATGACGGACGCTAGAACAGCAGCACCCCGGAGCAGCTGTCGTAAAATTAAAACTCTGAAAGCATGCATCAGTGAAATGATACAACAGTGAAACACTGACTATCCAAATAGACTTGATGACCACGAAGAACCAGTCAGTATGCAAGATAATTAAAAACTACTGGGAATGAGTCCCAAGGAAAGTGTTTGAGGTTCTCAGCGAGGAATACTTCTTAGGGAGATGAGAAGCGTAGGCTCTTCAAAGGTGGGTAGGCTGGAAGGTTCGCACTGACCTGTGTGTAGCGCTCTTGACCACACTCTCTCCTCCAATTTTCTACTCATTGAAATTCACCCATAGATTTTATTGTTCAGATTGAACACTAGGTCAAGTGCTGAACCAGTTAGGATGGTGGGACAGTAGGCAGAAGCCAGAGCTAGTCCAGGCAAACCGGGACAACGGTCACCCTAAGGATGACCTATTCCAGGGTGCTCTCTTGATGACTTTTCCTTCTTAGTCTTCTTCCCTGTGAGTCTCCCCTTGGGCCAGCTTTCAAATGAGGAGTTTTTCATGTGTTCCATTATTCTTTGTTTTCTGGGGTAACCCAGTCTTCCTGGTGATCTCATTGGCTCACAAGTTAATTCTCTACCTTCTTTCTGACGACATCTAAAAAATCTCTATTTAAAGACATGTCTCTATTTTCTCCTCCCTTTTAAGTTCCAGGCCCATAGGTTTTCTAGTTCCCTTCACAGTGTTTCCAATAGGTAGCTCTGGCTGAATATTCCTTGCCCCAAACTCATTGTTCTTATTCCCCAGACTCCTCCAGCTCCTTTGTCTCCCTCCTGACATGTTCCCTTCTATCACTCTTCTGCCTGGTGTCACCTTCTAACTAGTTTTTCTTTCCTTATCACACCTCCACTATGCAATAAATGACAAGAAAATCAGACCTTTTCCACTGTGAGGAGCGATGGCTTCTTAGAATACTTTGAAATGCTTATGATAGGAAAAACATCTAAGTCCATTTTTTTTTTTTTTCTGTTGTAAGTTATATTACTAGAGGACCTCCCTTCAGCAATCCCAGCTGGCCATCATTTCAACCTAGAAGAGGAGTCCTATAAAGACATTTTACCAGGGTAAGACATGGACCCAAGGCAATCACAATAGATGCTACAACAAATAATAATGGAGGCTGCCCATGAACATTCCGAGAGCCCTTATGGTATACCAGCTAATTGTCATCTTTGCTGTTGGTAAGGGGTAAGGCCCCAGAGAGGTACTAGGGGAGAGGAAAGATGCTGAGATGCTACCCTGGTGACCAGGGTAATGGGGTCTTCAGCCTCTGCCACAGAGTTACATTTTAAAATGCACATTGGATTACTCAATTCCTTGCTGAGTAATTATTACACGTATTTATGGGGCCAACAGAAAAAACGTCCTCAGCTTGAACTAGAGAACTAGAGGCCCTGGCTGCTCCCTTGGGTCATATCCTTGCATACTCCCTAATCTCTGTCCTAGCCAGTTCTCTGTTGTGATTTTTGCTTTTCCTCCTATAGACCCCATTTCTCCAGGCCTCCTGACCCTTGTTTTCTTGCAGACATGGTTTAGTTTCCCTGCAGTAGCCTCTCTACCCTGCTCACCAAGCACTTGGATCCAGCAACCCATCATTTGTGTCACGAATTCCAACTCAATGTTCAAGACTCAGCACATGTATACTATGTTCAGTTAGATTTTCCATTGCTCCAATCCCCTTTCCATTTCAGCAGGGTCAGTCCCTGACTTCCATCATTCTCTGTGCATACCTCTCAGGGCACTCATCAAATAACATTCCAGTTACATATGTGTTTCCCTCCATCACTGGACTGAGCACCCAGAGCAGACTTGTTTCATCATTGTCTTCATTGTGCATCTAGTTGGCTGCTATTTGTTCTATCGCAAGCGTGATGCTGAGAGCCCAGTGCCTGTGCACCGACGGTGCGAGAGGGGCCGTGTTGGTGCATTGTGGACGATCTCTGCTCACACATGCAGCCAGAAGGCTATTCATACCTCTCCTTCTCCCAATAGTTTCCAGTCCGGGTTTTAGGAAGGTTTTCTAAAGATTGTTTAGAAGGCTCTCTAAAGATCATTTACCCATGTATGGGTATAGTTTAAAAAGGCAACAAGAAGTGTGCTTGGCTGACTCAATTGGTAAAGCATCCGACTCTTGATTTTGGTTCAAGTCATGATCAGGGTAGTGGGATGGAGCCTGTGTCAGGCTCCAACTCATTTGGGGTTCCTCTTGAGATTCTCCCTCTCCCTCTGCCCCTACCATTGTGCTTGCTCTTTCTCTAAAGGAAAAAAAAAAAAAAAAAAAGACAACAAGAGATGTAATCACTATAGTGAAAGGGGCAAGAGGCAGAAAAGGTAATATCCTCCAGGGTCTCCTTGAAAGTGGGAGTCAGAAGAGAGGGTGTAAGATGAAACTGACCCAGGCTGTCCTGTTGTCACTTATTTTCCTATATTCTCATCCTCCTGTCTTTCTGTGATGCCTGCCATTTACCAGATTCAACTAAAAAGCTGAGTGCAAGAAAACCCAGGAATGGATTCTAAGAAAGTCAGCTTCCTGGGCACAGAAAAGAGCAGAGAAGAACAAAGAAAACATAGAGATAAAGGGAAGGTGGGGGGAAAGTAGCACAGAGGCTGAGTCCCCAGTTTACCCAGGATGCTTGATAGGGCTTCAACTCCTAAGGCCAGGGCTTTCCCCCACTCTATGAGACAGATTTTGCTCCGGAGTCATCCCAGCACTGGCTCTAGGTGGAGGGTGTGTTCAGCTGCTGGAGCAAAGACTGAAGGCTTCTTGAAGGAAGGGGGCTAGTTCACCCGACACCTCGAACTGGGCTGGGACAAACAGAAAAGAAATATTTATTCTATGAGTGATAGAAATCTCTTGACTCTCACTTACTCCAAAGACTTTTTTATTCTAACATTTTCTGCCCATTCGGGTGTTACAAAACCCAAACCCTGCTGCCAAAATGTAACACTGGCCATTTGGCTCTTTTGTGGCCAGAGGAAGATTAACCTAAATTCTGAATACAAAGTAAAGCATTTTCTGAAATCCAATCATTTGGAAACATATAGTGGTCAAACCTACATTCTGTTATAAAGAAAGAAAACAAAATAAGCAAAATCAACAAGAATAACAACAACAAATCCCAGAGAGGAAAACTAATGCTTTGTATCTCTAACTTGTGCAGTTTTCTGAGGTGCCTTATATGTATCCCAGCTTATTACCTAAAATCAATGACCTATTTTCTTACTCTTGCCTACATATTCTTTGTATGAAAGATGTAACTTCTTACAAGAATGCTATCAAAAGCAACCTCTCTCCTTGACACGCCTCCTCCCCACTGGGCACTGTCCGGGAAATGAAGATCCAGTTGAAGAAGGCAAGCGACTGGTGAACCAGTCCCACAGAGATGTGAGGAAGAGGAGTAGGGCCCAAATAGCACAGAATCTGGCCATTTTATTTCTCTTTCAGAGTCCAGGAAATATCAGTCAATAAGAAGCAGGAAGAACCAGGGGATTTATTAATAAACACCAGAGTAGTGGAAAGAAAGGGCGCAACAAGTCCTTCCCATGGCTTTGGCTGTCCTTTTCTGCCCCGGAGTAAATAAACAAAGGGGGAGAGGTCTGTGGCTAATAAACCCTATCAGGGTTCTGCCACCTAAAGTTTTCTGAGGTCTAACTCAACCCCCTGTTTAAGGCGGGGGCGGGGGGGAGGTTGCCTTTAACTTTTCTTACTTGAGCTACTACTGGGAGTTCTAGCAGCCGCATTCAGAAGGAAGTGACTTTAGGAACTGTAGTCTTGTTATTTCCTTTTTTTTTTTTTTTTAAGTTTTTATTTTAATTCTCATTAGTTAACATACAGTGTTATATTTATTTTTTTGCTTTTAATTGAGATATAACTGATCAATAACTTTGTATAAGTTTAAGTATACACAGTGTGTTGAGTTGATACATTTGTATTTTGCACGTATCACCATAGCTTTATTAGTTCACACCTCTGTCGCATCAGATAATTGTCTATTTCTTTTTGTGGGGAGAACATTTAAGATCTAATCGCTTAGCAACTCTGAAGTGTGTAATTCAGTATTGTTGACTACAATTATAATCCAGTGTATTAGATCTCCAGAACTTACTCGTCTTCTAGTTGCAGGTTTGTGCCTTTTAATATCTCCCTAGTTCTTTCATTTTTAAGATCAGAAAAAGCCCATCTCTTAGATTAGTGTGCCTGCATTCTCCAGTGAATTATTTCAGATAATTTGCCCATAACATTTCTAAGAAATCAAAATTAAAAGAACAAGGTGTAGGTATTGGTATATGCATGCTAGCCTGAAGTTAAGTATTGTTTTTTATTTTCTTTTTTATATTTGAGCTTATAATGAGATCTGTGAAACATTCACGTGAATATTTGCCACATATATATAGTTTCAAGGAGAATACCAAAGGTGGCAAATATCTAAGGTCTACTTTAAAAGGACCCTCCCGGGGCAACTGGGTGGCTCAGCTGGTTAAGTGTCTGCCTTTGGCTCAGATCATGATCCCAGGGTCCTGGAATCCAACCCCGCATCAGGCTCCCTGCTCAGTAGGAAGCCTGCTTCCCCCTCTCCCTCTACGTACTGCTTCCCTTGTTTGTGTTCTCTATCAAATAAATAAGTAGAAAAACAATAAAAGGACCCTCCCAATCAATTGCAGTTTTTGTCTGCCCCCTCTTTGTAGCATCCTTCTCTTACCAACTCCAGCCTGAATTTTGATAGAATTTTTTTTTTTGCTTGTCTGTTTAGCTTTATCATATATGTGTGTATAAGAAATAAGTATATAATTTTGACTTGTTGACTTTTTTTTTTTAAAGGTTTTATTTATTTATTTGACAGAGAGAGATCACAAGTAGGCAGAGAGACAGGCAGAGAGAGAGAGGAGAAAGCAGGCTCCCTGCCAAGCAGAGAGTCCGATGCAGGACTCAATTCAAAGGCCCTGAGATCATGACCTGAGCCGAAGGCAGAGGCTTAACTCACTGAGACACCCAGGCACCCCACTTGTTGACTTTTTTATTAGTGAAATTAGAGTGTATTCCTTTGACACCTTGTCTTTTGAATTCAATATTATTTATTTTGAAATTCACTCGTATCGATGACAACAGTTGGATTTCTTCATTATCACTGCTTTTTAGTGTTCCAGTGTATGAATTATTCTGGGCACAATTTATTGATATATACGAAGTTATATTTGTCTTGTTTCCATTTTTATTATTTTTTTCCCTTTTTTTCTATGGCAAGGAAGAATACTAGAATGGAATCCCTGGATCATAGGGAATGCTTATCCACCTTTCTTAGATAATGTTAAATTGTTTTCTGAAGTAATTGTACAGATTTATACTCTAGCTAACTCCCCCTCCCCCATAGTTTACACATGCCAACATGTGACCAAAAAATGGTATTGTCAGTGTTTTTGATTTCTGCTCGTCTGGTAGAGATTTGGTTTTATCTTGATGTGGTTTTACTTTGTATTTCCCTGAGAACTGTATAAGGTGGTAAAGGTTAAGTTTCCAGCTATATCTAATTTCAAAGGGAGAAGTAGAGAATGTAACTAACTAAAATAATAACAAAGTAACAACCAAACAGCAACAATACACAAAACATGAACACTCAAAGGACATTATCTAAATGATCATTTTTGAGGCAGCAGATAATTCCCTGTTTTCATTTTTTTCCCCCTGTTTTCATTTTAATCAGTGCTCTATCGTTATGTTTAAGGAGATTAGAACATTATAAACACAGGAAGCTTAGAAACACTAACCCAGCAGCATGAAAGGGATGATTTGGGAGGAGGTAGGGAGCAATCTCCTATCCTGCTGCTCTTGTCCTTTAGTTACTATAGACTTGGGAGAGAGGCTGAGAATTAAGGAGATTTTCCAAGTGCAAGAAGGTTACAAATCTGCTCACATTACTCACTGGGTGTGCAGTGACCTGCTAAGTCTTTACTTTGTTTATAAATGATCTGATCTTTTTCTTGATTCTCCTCCTACAAAGTTCTTGAATTGCACATAACATAACAGCAAAAATCTGAAAACTCCTTGGACCGACCTAGTAGCCTCCGCTTCTGTGTCATTACCACCACACGAGACGGAAACTGGCTGGATGCAAGGCTTCTTCCTTCTAGAAGTTTTCTTTCTTCTAGAGCTTCTTGTTAAGGGACAAGTGTGTTCCTGGCCTGGAATTCTTGAGTTTTTCTATTCTGGTTGAATTTTCTTATATTCTCTCTCACTTCGTGGTTTGGGCTCCTGAAAGCCTCAGGTGCGAGACTGGTCATTAAAACTCTGCACCATCATGTCCTGGTGTTCAGATATTGGAGAACTCCCATTCTGGTGGGTCAGCAGCCACTAGTCTGAAAACCCATGTGGCCATCACAGCCGGCCTCCAGAACCCTTCTCTAGCACTACGGGCTTATGTCTGTTTTGAGTAGTTTTGATGCCAGTTATTAAATGTTTTGAATAGTGTGTGTGTGTGTGTGTGTTGTTGTTGTTGTTGTTGGAGATAGAATAAGGAAAAGAAGGGAGGCAATGAGCTTTGTTCACCACCCTCTTTTTTTTTTTTTAAAGATTTTATTTATTTATTTGTCAGAGAGAGAGAGAGAGAGAGCGAGAGCGAGCACAGGCAGACAGAGTGGCAGGCAGAGACAGAGAGAGAAGCAGGCTCCCCGCCAAGCAAGGAGCCTGATGTGGGACTCGATCCCAGGATGCTGGGATCATGACCTGAGCCAAAGGCAGCCGCTTAATCAACTGAGCCACCCAGGCGTCCCATGTTCACCACCATCTTGCTCAGCCTAGTTTCTTGTATACCCACAAAATTCAGAGCAGAACACCTTTTATATATATATGTAAATATTTATTTGTTTTTATTCATTCATTCATTCATTCATTCATTTATCTTTATTTTCTTTCCTGTCTCTTCAGAACTCACCACAGTTTCCTAAGTCTAGAATAAGCAGATCTCTGCCTTTTTCTCCTTGCGTTTTGTCAATTCCAGCTTTATGACCAGGTTTTCAAAGTTGGTGGAATGACTGGAAAAAAAACCCAGCCTACCACTGTGCTAAGTATAATGAATGAAATTGGAGGCATTTCAAAAATATATCTGTTATCCACACATGCAAAGAACACAGTGACCTTATTTGTAGATTAGAATGAATGAAAATGTAAAACCGCAATAGAGTTGCAAGAAAAACAAATACATAAAACACACACAAAAAAAAACCCATAACAAAATAAACTATATCAACAATGCCTCTGGTTATCATTCATGGTCTTCAGTGAAGTTTTTTCAAAGAAAGTTTTCTTTATCAGTCAAATTTCTTTACCTGTACACCCAAGATGATTCTTTACTTCTTGACTTTTTGGCACAGATATTAGGAGGCCATATCCAAATTTCATTTTTCTTTTCTTTTTTTTTAAATTTTTTTCAAGCAGTCATGAATAAAAGTTATTTTCAAAGCTTTTTGTAAGGTTAGCAAAAGGCCAATGTTATCTCAAAAAATATATATACGACAAACACCATCCACCTAATGGTAAGAATCCACAGTTCTTTGTCACTGAAACTCAGACTTACAGACAGACAAAGCTGTAAATGAGAATAAAGGCTGTCAATAAAGCATATATGAAGCAACACTCTTTCTTAGTCATTTTTTTGTGTGTGAATTTTAAAATTCTTTGAAAATCTCATGGTATCTACAATGCTCCCTGTGCAAATGAATTTCATACTAATTAATCTGGGAGAAAAACCTTTGGTTTTATCCCAGAATCATCACACTCTTTCTATCTGACAGATTCTCCAACAGAACACTGGAGTGATTTTGTCTGGGTATTCTTCTTAGGTCTCCGTGGAAATTTCTTCCTTTTATAGATACCATCTGGCCTAATGAGACTCTAACAGCTTCTGCACACACTCTGTCTTTCTTTGCATTTGAATTTTTTCCATTGGAGTCATTGTTGGAAGTGAAATGTAAAAATAAGGGGGAAAAATTGTGTGTGTTAAATAAACTTGGCACATTTACTCTGTCATTTAAAGAAAGTAATCATGATTATTCATTTGATTTACTGAATGTAAGTGTTCAGTTTGAACGTTGTCCAAAGGATGTTGCCTTCCTTGAGTATACAGTGATCCCTCAACTGAAAATTGCTGCTGTAGTCACTGCTGTATTTAATCTAGGAATCTATAACCTTGTGATAGCACAGGTGTTTACGTATCCATAAGATTAACAAGAAATCTGATCAAGCAAGATTTGATTGTAAATTCTCAAATATAACCCGTGTTTCATCCCTCATCAACACAAGTGAGTGGAGAAGTATGGAGGGGATAAGACTAAATCCAGTTTTAAACTGAGACAGAGTGGCTAGGAAAACAAATTCATAGCCATTGTTCTAGGACTCACATAGTTAGCTCCTCATTGACTGAATGTGTAAATTTGGCTCCTAACGAATCATCTCTTTTTATGCAAAATTTTATATAAGATCCATACTGTGCAATGCAATGAAAAAAGTAACATTAAGCAGACCCTTATGTCTTGACAACTTCTTCCTCACTTCCTGGGGAATCTGTACCATGGGAAAGAACTATGTAAATATGGACAAACACTTTGAGCAGAGATTCAGGGTGTGGCTCTGGGATAAATAAGACCTAGATTTCTGTTCCAACTGTTCAGTTTATCTGAGACCTAGGGCACATTTCTTAAATTCCATTAGCCTATACAATGGAGTAGTAGTGAGAAAATGTACTACAAAATATTCCTGCCCATAGGAAACAATAAACATTAACCAATATTAGTTTTAATCTTATCTTTTGATTTTGTAGGTCTGTTCTTTCAAATATATATTGTTTACATGTAAGAAAAGAAATAACCCAGAGAGTGATTTAACAGTAACATCCTTTGCTTAATCATTCATTTGACAAATGCTTTTTTTCTACCCGTGTCAGGAGCTGGTGGTATTAGGACTGTGTCAGTGAACAGACCAGATAAAATGTCTGCCATTATGGAGCTTTCAATTTAGTGATGAATAAGTAAATCACAACCTGGCAAAACAGCATTTTTATTTGAAAGAAATGTCCACCCTTCCCACGCCCTGCACACACATGTTAGTCATTTCTGACTGTTTGGGCAGAGAAACATTAAAAGTTATTCTGTCAGGGAAGGGGAAGCCATACAGCAGATAACCACAGACATACATAGTGTGATAATAGATTACTATAAACAATTATATACTAACAAATCAGATAATATAGGGGAAAAACAGTAATCCTTAAAAACACATAAGTTACTGTGATTGATCACAAATCTTGCATTCAAGAAATAGGTAATCTTCTTAGACAAATAACAAGAATCAAAGTTGAATTAGGAATCAAAAATCTCCAGCACTGGGGCGCCTGGGTGGCTCAGTGGATTAAAGCTTCTGCCTTCAGCTCAGGTCATGATCTCAGGGTCCTGGGATTGAGCTCTGCATTGAGCTCTGCTCCCTGCTGAGCAGAGAGCCTACTTCCCCCTCCACCCACCATCTGCCTTTCTGCCTACTTGTGATCTGTCTGTCCAATAAATAAATAAAATCTTTGACCAAAAAAAAAAAAAAAAAGACCCTCCCCCCCCCAAAAAAAACAAACAAAACAAACCTCCAGCGTAGAAAAGTTCAAGACCACATTGTTTCATTGGTGAATTCTACCAAACATTAAAAAATAATAATAATTAATGACAATCTTTATCAAAATCTTACTAACAATGGAAAGAGGGAACACATTCAAAGTCTTTCCATAAGGCCAATACTACCCTGATACCAAAAAGCTGGAAAAGATAATACAAGAGCAAAAAAGTCTAGTTTGTTAGATACAAGTATTGCTACTCTGACTCTTTTGACATTCATTTGCATGATAAATATTTCTCCATCCGTCGCTTCTAATCTGCAAGTGTCTTTAGGTCTAAAATGAGTCTGTAGGCAGCATATAGTTGGGTCCTGCTTTTTTTGTTATTGTTGTTTGTTTTTTGTTTTGTTTTGTTTTGTTTTGTTTTTAATCCAGTCATACCCTATGTCTTGATTAGAGCATTTAGTACATTTACATTGAAAGGAATTATTGATAGATATGTATTTATTGCCATTTTATTACTTGTTTTCTCATTGTTTCTAAGGATTTTCTTTGATCCTTTCTTGTCTTTTTCACTTTAGGTTCCCTCCTTTACACTCAAAGAGTTCCCTTTAATATTTCTTGCAGGGCTGTTTAGTGGTCACAAACTCCTTTAGTTTTTGTTTATCTGGGAAACTCTTTATCTCCTTCTATTCTGAATGATAGTCTTGTTGGGTAGAGTATTCTTGGTTGCAGATTTTTCCCATTCAGTACTTTGCTATATCATGGCACTTTCTTCCATTTCTCATTTTGGTTTTTGAGTATTCTGTTGTTTTGTTTTGTTTTGTTTTTTCTCCTTAGTTAATGTAGTTAAAGCATTGTCAGTTTCATTTATTTATTTATTTAATTTGGAGAAAACTGGTCATTACTTTCAGTGTTATGTTATCGTTTATTCTGGTTTCTATTTTATTTATTTCTGATTTTTCCATGTTACTTCCTTCCTCTACTAAATTTCACCTAAATTTTTTTTTCTAATTCCTTGTGTTAAGTTGTGTAATGTTAAGTTGTTTATTTGTATGTTTTTAATGCAAGCATTTATAACATTTCACTATAGCATCTACTTTTGCTGCATCACATAGGTTTTAGAATATTGTGTTTTCTTTTCTTTTTTTTTTTTTAATATTTATTTAACAGAGATCGAGATCACAAGCAGGCAGAGAGGCAGGCAGAGAGAAGGGGGAAGCAGACTCCCCGCTGAGCAGAGAGCCCGACATGGGGCTCGATCCCAGGACCCTGAGACCATGACCTGAGCTGAAGGCAGAGGCTTAACCCACTGAGCCACCCAGGAGACCCTTGTGTTTTCTTTTTCTTTGTTTTGAGACATATTTTGATTTGCCATCTGATTTCTTATTTGGCCCATTGCTTGTGCAGTAGTGTATTCTTTAATATTTACATACTAAATATTTAATATTTACATTGCAGACTTTCCAACTTTGTTTTATTTTTTTATCTTCAGTTTTGTACTATTTTGATTGGAAAATATACTTGGTATGTTTTCAGTCTTCTTAAATTTGTAGTATTTGTTTTGTGTCTATTTATGTGATTTAACTAGGGGATTCTTCTACATGTACTTGAAGAAAATGTGTATTCAATTTTTCTTGGATGGAATTTTTTTATCTATCTTTTAGAATCATGTACCCTGAAGTATGCTTCAAGTAAAAAAAAAAGTCTCTGTTAAAAAGAAGTAATAACTCTGAGGGTACCTGTTTAAAATAAAGGATATAGGGGAGAGGTAGTTGGGGAGATGGGTGAGATAAGTGAAAGGGATTGTGAGGATACTTATCATGAGGAACATTGAGTAATGATGTATAGAATTGTGAAATCACTATATTGCACACCTGAAACTAATATAACACTATATACTAACTATATTAGAATTAATATTAAAAACTTAATATAAACATAAATGTTAATTCAAAATAGAATAAGGTAAAAGTTACTTTGTTCTTCTAAAAAAGCATTTTGTTTAGATTTGCACATGGAAGTAAAGTTCTCCTGATTAGGCTTGCATTTTTATTATGATACATAAAGAAATAGCCACAGCTCAAATTAACACTGGTAGAGGCTTCAAGGGCAAATGGTGACAGGCCCTTAAGGTCTACAGAGAGAGGTAGATGGGAGGTTGGTTTGATTGGGCAATTTCCCATTTTTTTTGGATTGATCCTTGATTTTATCAGCAAGCTCACGTTCAAAAAATCCCATTGTGAGGTATAATAGATGACACCTGATACTAAAAATCCACATAGCAGCCTGAACAGTTCAGAAATTAATGCCTCCCATAACACCAAGAGATTAGATAATGAAGCCAGCTCAATAGAGGTCAAGGGGAAATGATATTATGTGTGCTCCCCTATGAATCAATGTAATCCTATTGTTTTTCCCCAGATGTTCGTTCTTGGCATGTGCAGCTACAATGTGATCTCAGTGACTTTCATAGAAATCTTATTGAACATTTCTGTCTAATTGGAGGCACTGTAAAACTGTTTATGAGTGTAATAGACATAGTTCATACATCAGGTTCCTCTGCCTCTTGAAATCTGATAAAATAGCCTCATGTTCCTGATCCCAAGCTCCTTAATTATACAAGTTACCCCCAAGGGTTCTGAGAGTTCTTAGGAGGATTTATAGTATCAGAGTCACTTTTGGTTTCAAAGTTTGGCTTGCTCTAGATTTGAGTTGCCTTTCCAAGTTTTTAATATTTGTTCTGTTCTTCATTGCATTACTCAGATGTGAAAGTTCATCCCTTCCTCAGTTTCTCCACCCCCCCCAACCCGGAATCTCAAAAGCCATTTGAATGTAGTAGGTTATACTAAAGGTTTAGCCATGTGTGGGTTATAGGGTGAAAGTGAGAGCAGGAATTCACATGGTAATAATGCAAACACCATGACAATTATTTCAGACATTCCTGTTCTTTAAATTCCTTTGCCCATTCTTCCACTAAGAATATTTCACAGCAGCTGCATTTTATGTCCTCAGTACTCAGCCTTGTACTGTCTTTCTTTGGGGTTCTCTTTTATATGTTAATACCCATCAGGATCCTCTGAAGAGCAAGTCTTGCTTAACACATCCCCCTACTCAAGGGGAATATGTGGCTGTAAATAGTCTTGTTTTTTGTTTTGACATTGTAGAAACTATGTGCCTGTTGGAGCCTAAGGTAAATGGGGAGAAAGCCAAGAGTTGATAAAGATAGGAAGGAACCAGACTGTGAAGCATTAGGACGTTATCCGATGGGCAGTGTATAGTCAATGAAGAATTTTAAAGGAAGTGAAGCTATAGCTAAAATGGTGATTTTGAAAAATCATTATGAGTTTTATTGAGTTATGATTTACATACCATGAAATCCACCTATGTAGAATTCAGTAGATTTTAGTATAATCATGGAGTTGTGCATCTATCACCATAATCAATTTTAGAATATTTTCATTACTCCATTAAAAAAAAACAAACCTCATACCACTTAGCTGTCTCCGGTCAATCCTCACTATCACCTACAGATCTAGGAAAACACGAATCTCTTTTTTTTCCCTCTACATATGTGCATATTTTGGACATTTCAGATAAATGGAATCACACGATATGCACAGTTTTGTGCCTTACCATAATATTTTCAAGGTTCAGGTATATTATAGCATGTGTCAGTACTTTATTTGTTTTTGTTGTTGTTGTTTTTAAAGATCTTATTTATTTATTTATTTACTTATTTATCTTATTTATTTATTTGTCAGAGAGAGAGAGAGAGAGAGCACAAGCAGGGGGAGTGGGAGAAGGAGAAGCAGGCTCCCCACTGAACAGGGAACCCGATGCCGGGCTCACTCCCAGGGTTCTGGAATCATGACCTGAGCCGAAGGCAGATGCTTAACCGCTGAGCCACCCAGGCGTCCCAGTACTTCATTTGTTTTATTGTGGAATAACATTGCATTGTATGGATATACTACATTTTAACAGCTCAGCACTTGATAGACATTTGAGTTATTTTCTGGTTTTGGCTGTTATGAAAAGTGTTCTCTGAACATTTGTGTACAAGTTTTTGGGTGGACATATACTTTCCTTTCTCCTAGGTATTCACCTAGGCATGGAATTGGCTGGATTATGCCATAAATACATTTAACAGTGTGAGGGACTGCCAGACTGTTTTCCAAAATGGCTGTACCATTTTGGTAATGACCATTGGCCATTCCCATCAGCAGTGTATGAGGGTTCCCATTCCTCCAGTCCTTTCCAGCATTTGTCATTAACCTTCTTTTGGTTTGTAGTTTTTATCTGGGTTTTTTTTTTTTTTTTCCCTAATAGCTAATGATGGGGAGCATCTTTTCATATGCTTATTGGCTTTTTAAAAAGCTAGATTATTTATCTCTTTTATTATTGAGTTGCATAAACACACATACATAAATAACATACAAGTCCCTTACCAAATAAATGATTTGCAACAGGCTTCTCCCAGTCTGTAAATGGCACAGTATACTTTTACTGGAAGAAGTAGAGAATCTTTAAATAATGTGGAAAGACAGGGAAATCCACCAAGGATGAAAAAAAAGTATGTTAACAAATTCTGGACAGCAAATACTCTATAGGGGCTGAAAGAATTTTGATTGGATAGAACTGCACTGTGGTCTGCTTATGAATAACTGCAGTGAGGTGAGGTTTAAAAAAAAAAAAAAATCTAAAGTTTGACCTGAAAAAAGTGTGCTGTTGCAGACAGGTTTAGAAAAGCTGTATTAAAAAGAGCTCGTACTTTCAAAAAGCTGTATTAAAAAGAGCTCGTACCTGCACTGTCTCAGTCTTTAATATACTAGTATTTTTTATGGCCCCTCCAAGATTATAATGATGCTGGAGCTCTTGTATTTGTATTTTTGACAGAAAAAGAATGATGAAAGGAACTATTTATAAGGTCATTACTGTGAACTATTAGAAGAAATACATGGTAGGTGCTGAATAACATCAATCTGTTCATTATTTTTTCTTACCCAAGATTTAATTTTAAGCCCCTCAAAATAATTCATTGGGATATGGGAATATATATCTACATACCAAAATAATTTAATAACTCCAATATTTTAAGTATCTATAAAAAGCTTAGGCACTGCTTTAGAAGCTTCATCTATACTGCTTTATTTATTTGTCTCTATTTTGCTATTAGGTAGATATTACAATTTCTAGACTACAGTGATATTCATAGTCTCAGTTAACAAATTCAAATTCATATATAAGTAGGAGTGTTAGAGCTGGGCTTAAGGCGTAGAACAGCCTTTCTTCAAAATTCATGTTCTTTTTAATATAGAAAATATTAGCTCAAATTCTATGTATCTTACAACTGTTTCTTTTTTCAGAAACCTTCTCTGATCATCCTGACTAGAAGTAATTTTTTTTTATTTTTTAAAGATTTTATTTATTTATTTGACAGAGAGAGAGATCACAGGTAGACAGAGAGCCAGACAGAGAGAGGGGGAAGTAAGCTCCCTACTGAGCAGAGATTTCCGCATGTGGGCTCTATCTCATGACCTGAGCCAAAGGCAGAGGCTTTAACCCACTGAGCCACCCAGGCGCCCCGTATTTTGTTTTTTTAATAAACAGATCCAGGACAATTTGTTTGAGTCCTTTCTATTGCATTTAGGACTTGGTGCAAGTTTTTACATTTACTGGTTTCTTAGAATTTTTAGTGGGATTTGCATTTTTCCACCAATCTTCTCCCCTTCTTCTTTGTTCAGTGATAGACCTTTCACATAAAAGATGCTTACTAATATTTTTAGAAGGAACCAATGCATGATCCATGCTAGTGTTTCTAACCTATTCCTTTATGACAAACGGAAAATTATACTGGAATGTTCCTTAGCTTAAATTTAGGTATTTTTTTGATCAAATAATAATTTGGTAATTATTATTTAATAATTCCTGATAATAATTTAATAGGCTGGATTGAAAACTTCTAAAATGCATGATAAATCTAAAAAATTTTTAAGAAATTATCATTTCAAAAGTGATGAGAGAGGGTACCTAGAAAAGTTAGTCCAACATAGATGAAGAATTACTCATCTAGCCAAATTTGACATTTCTTTCTAACCACCTAAGGGGCAAGAAGTTCAAGTCCTGGATATGTTCACATTTAGAGAATTTAGCAGAAAAGCCTCCTAACAGAAAACTGGTATCTCAAGTGGCTAATCCTTGAAAATGAATGAAGAGAAACCAGCTCTCACACTGATTTCAAACTTACACTGACATCGATCAGAAACTCAAAAGCATAAATTTATTTTAAAAGTTTCAGCGGAGCTTGCAGGACTTCTAGGTATCTAAAAGCAAAGAGAAAATCTCTATAAAGTAATGCAGGTTTATCTTAAGCCTCAAGTTATTGCTGAAGATTCCTTGCTAGGATTATGAACACCATGCAAAGACAATCAAGCATGTCAAATATAATGAAACAGATAGAGAATGAAGTGCCGTGTGTGAGAACTGGCAAAAACCACAGAGTAGGTAGGACATGGAGTTACAGAGTTTCATACAGGGGAGTTATCAGGTATAGATCATAAAACTGCCATAATTACTCTTCTTAAAGAAATAAAAAGTAAGTTGAAAATGTGTTTCAGAAACAGTAAACTTGGAGAACTGGCAGAGAAGTTTTAAAAACTTACAAAATAAAACTTGTAGAAATGAAGAATACAAGTAACTGAAAAACTAAGTGAATTGAACAGGTGGCTGGAGAGAAAACTAGGAAAAAAGATCAAAAAAATTAACTATATGGAAAATCACAGAGGAAAAAATTAATATATAGACATACAATATATTTGGATGATTAGAAGGAGACAATCTAGTATGTTAAGTCAGAGAGGTTATGGATGAAGTGGAAATGTTTTGATTTCCTGGTACTTTCTGGGAGATAGTACAAGTGTTGCTTTGTTTCATGCTTTGATATAATTTGTTATAATTATGAAAGGAATACAAATAGTGAAATTAACTTCAGAATTCATAGGTGGCAAATGTTAGATGAGAAGAAAAATCAATTAATCAAAGGAAAGTGGAGAAAAGAAAAGAGAAATAGAATAAGACAAATTGAAACTGCACTGAAAGTGCAGATTTGAAAGTATAAAACGAGGTAGTAGTAAAAATTAAATTAAATGTAAATTGATTAAATGCTATAAGAAAGAAGCCAAAGATTGTCAGACTGGACACATAGATTCTGTTTATGAGATATATATGCTGTTTTTAAGAGACATTCCTAAAGCAGAAAGATTTCTAAAAAGTGTAAAAATGACATGAAAATAAGCAACCTATACTAATAGTAATAAAAAATGGTGTGTAGCTATAAATAATCATTAAAAAACAATTTTTAGATAAAAAGCACTAGTAGGGATAAAAAGAGACACCAATAAGATAGAACAATTCTAAATGTTTATGTACCTGGCAAGAGTCTTGAAATATCTAAAGCAAAAACTGATAAGAATAAAGAGACAGATGCATTTGTAGTAGGAGATTTTAACACAACTCCCTCGAAAATTGAGAGATCAAGCAGACAAAAGAGGTCAGGTAAGATATAGAAGATCTGAGCAATAAAACAGTACACCTAACAACTGAAAAATACAAGTTACTTATAAGCACACCGGAAACGATCAGAAAATTAATGAGGCGTTAGGATGTGCCAGGCATGGTACCAGTATTTGGGTAACGTTTGACAATATCCAGTATAAGTGAAGATGTACACATCTTTGAACCACAACTTTCACATCTTGCTAAATGCTCTATAGTAAAACATTAAATTGTCTATCAGATCATGTATTCAGGAATATTTTATAGTGAGTCTATTGTAAAAGTTCCAAACTGTAAACACACAAAATGTCTACCCACAGAAGAATGAATAAATTGTAATGTATTCATACAAAGGAATTCTGTTCATCCAAGAAAATGAAGAGGTAACATATACAAGTATCAACATGGATTAATCATGCCATTAATGCTTCTAGTGTGATTCCATGTATGCGAAGTTCAAAAACAGGTGTTAGTAACCTTAATTGTTTAGAAATTCACACATAAATGGTTTAAGACTATAAGGTAAAGAAAGAAATATTTATCACAAGAGTAAGGAGGGTGGTTGTGTTCAGGAAGAGAATGAGACGTAATAAAGGAGGGCTTAGGAGGTATTGTTAGATATATTCTTTTTTTTTTTTTTAGATGTATTCTATTTCTTAAACTAGATAATTTATTCTGTTGCTTGCTGAAACATTTTATAAACACTCTTCTCTTTGTAAGTAATGTTTGAAAAATACGAGAGTTTTTTAAAAAGCAAGTTAGAGCCCACATATATAAAAGGAAAAGTCACTTTCCTCTGAAAGGGAACCGCAGTTTTTGCCTGACTGCCTTAAGGGTTTGCAAGGAGTCAAGATTCCCCTTCTGTAACCCTTGCATGCCTACTTACTTTGTACAGTATTCAGATCAACAAAATTTAAAATCTCGTTCTACTTAATCTTGATGAGCTCCATTGACCTATTCCTTCCTCCCTCCTTCTCTCCCTCTTTCTAGTTGGGGTAAATGATGGCACTTAGGATTCTTTTGGAAGCAATCTTATGTATTTTTATAACAGAGTTTTTCAGCCTATGTGCTATAGACATTTTTGGACTGGATAATTCTTTGTTGTGTGTTGTATCTTACACACTGCAAGATGTTTATTAGCATCTCTGACCTTTACCTACTAGATGACTATAGCACACACACCCTGCCCTGAGTTATGACACAAAAATGTCTCCAGGTATTGCTAAATGTTGGGGGGCGGGGGGTGGGCAGTTAGCAGGGTGGGCAGGATTGCCCTATGTTAGGAACTGTTGACTCAGAGCCATGGGCAAAGCAAGTCCTCAGCAACTATGTACTTAATGAATGAGTGCACATTCAGGCAGCAAGTTAGATGCCAGTTTAAGTTCCAGAAGAGAAGACTTGAGGGAGGTTTCTAAATATATGGAGGTAGACCATATTAGGGGGAGGTTTGTGTATTCTGCTAGTTCCAGACGGTGAACACTGGGTGGCAGTTTTGATCAGGTCAACGACAACAGGAAATTGTTTACAATTCCAATTATTTGAGTGATCTATCAGTAGAGGTAGGGATCTCACATTATGGTTAGTATCCAGCAGAAACTAGCTTTTGAGTACTCAGAAATACTGAAAAGGATGTCCCTAATCTGGATCTGGCTTCCAAAGCCTTCTCTATGTCAGGAGGACAACCTTCAAATTTAGGGCTCATAGACTTCTCAGGGGACAGTTGCTAGTTAAAGGCCAACATCTTTCTCTGCTGTCTTGGAGACAAGTATGCTATTATGGATTTTTCACTGGTTTCTGATTGCTTGTGGCCTTCAAACCAAGTGCTGAGTAAAAATACATTTTCATTTTCCCAGCATTTCTGAACCATGCAATTGCTACTTAGTTTAGAAAAGAAGATTGGCTTTTTCTAGGATGTATAAAAGAAAGTACTGCCAATTCCAAAAAAAATGCATAGGGACTATCTATCACTTTCGTCAACACATATTTGACTAAATATCCCTTCTTTGTTTTGGGGGACAATACATTCCACACGACCCAAGAAAGACCTGGTTGCCTTTTGCCTGGCATTCCATTTGTTTTAGTATTAAGTTGTTTTTTTTTTTTTAAACTTTTAATGAACCTTGCTCAATAAACATGCATTTAAATAATTTGGAATGGCTGGGCAGATTTACACTTTGACTTTCAGCTTTTAACACGGTCTTGTCTTAGGAGTGACGCGCACACTCAGTGAGCTGAATTCCCATTTTAACACATGCTTAAAGATGAATGATGGCCAAATGATATCCATCTCTGCTTTACTGATTCTTTCTAAATGCAACATAGCTAACTCCTTGGAAGGGCAGCATGCAAGGTGATTGCTGATGTGACAAAGTCTTCTGAGACATGAGTAACCAAGGATAGCTAACTGCTCTGGCTTCAGGTGTCTGTGAAAGAAGTATTGGATGAAGCTGCTCTCACTGGCCACATGGTGTGTTAGTGAATCAGCTGCTTCTGTGATGAGTGCTAAGTCCACATGGAGCAGGAAGATGCTAAGCCCCCAGTGAGAGAGGACTCTGAGTAAAACATGGAAAATTATTGGTTAGGAGTTTTTGAAATAGGAGAGGGAATAGTAACTGAGCCTTCTAGCTGCAGAATGTGTAGAAAGTCGTATGAATGTTATTGGTACAGTGATATTGTCATGTTCTACGGTTTAAATCTGTAACTATTTATTTCATTGTTTGGCAATCCTTACTTAACTGTCAAAATAAGTCTCTGTAGTAGCAACTGCCCAAAAGTTCATACAGAGGAAACTTCCAACTGCTAAGAAAGTTGATGATAAACCTGTAAATTGTACAAAATGTTGCCATCCCCCATGGAAGCCATAGTAATATCACTGACAACTCAAGAGCCAGAAGACTCAAATCTGCTAAAGAAATATCAGCACAGATCTCAAAAGTCACTAGTTATTTTAAGAGAGGGTGCCAGATGATGACAAATTAACATGGTTATCTCTGAAGCATAACTATTTATGTCAAAAGATGGTTCTTCCAAAATAATTTCACTCATTTTCTAGCCCAAGTATTATTATGCATATACAAAAAAGTGAAGCCATAGTAGTTGCAAATGTCTTGGCTTTATTAACAGAGACAATTTGCAAACAGTTACATGCTGCCAGTTTTATATCAGTGATATCAGGTGCATTAAAGAGAAAGTCAGTTAATGCCAATAATGGGATTTCATCCAAATTATGGAACGAAGCTAAAGGCTTTGGAGTTCCTTCCAAAGAAGGCAAATCATCTCACAGTAATTTGAAAGCTACAAGAAATTCAGTTTATGCAAGTTAAATATTGAACAATGAAGAGAAACTATTTCTTTTTACAGTGGTAACACACACAGAAATTTTGAAGGTGGCTTGTGTCATGAAAAAAAGCAATGTTCTTATTCAATTATAGAAATTGTGAAGCAGAAATAGGCTATTGTGCCCATGGAACTCATAACTGGACCCAAATAGTATTCAATAATCTACCAATAGGAAGAGAAGACATAGTTGTTAAAATTTACAAATATGTTTAATAACAATAACTTTAGAGACACAATGAACACTTATTACCAAATATGTATTTTAGCCTGAGGGTCCTGATTTCTCCCTACACATCATTAGTCATTTAGAAATGTTGTGCTTTTAAGGAAATACCTTGTAAATCAACCTACCTATCCTGCAATCATACAGAACTTTTCTTGGTCAACACATCTTCTGAGTGTTTTCTTACCAAAAAAAAAAAAAAAATCAGTTGAAAAACTTTAGTGAGATTATGCTTTCCACAGTCATCTTGAAAGTAGAGTTCTTACCAAAAAGATGACATTGAAGTCTATTCCTGCAACGGCAAGGGGAAAACTGAACAAATAAAACAAGAATCAAAGGTTGGATAGGATTAATTTTTAGAATTCTGTGTGTTTTAGCATATCTTGACGTAGGGTCAAGAAATTTTGATGGAATTCAGTTTTTACTGGATGAATTAATAGTGTCTGTTAAAATGGCACAAACTTGATTGAGAAGGCCTAAAATTTCACAGTGACTTAATTTAGTGCAGTGTTTCAAAGAATGATAAAAAGATACGACTTAGTTATTGAACTGTGTCTCATGAAAATAACTAACAAAGAAAGCTACTGTAAGGCAAAACCCATAAAAGAATCGACCCTGAGCTTACTACAGCATCTTCAGTGAACATATTTTCTTAATTAAAGATTAGTCTGTATAGGAGAATCAATTGAAAGTATCAACAATTTAAAATCAAATTATCCATAAAGGGAAACCCGAACATGCTTATAGGTAATTTAAAAGGGATGACATCTTTTCAAAGATACATCCTTCAGTACATCAGTGACAGTTTGGGAGAAGATATGAGCAAAGGCTGATTTCCTTATATGAATATGTACTAAGAGTGAATGTTTTGATATTATTTTTCAATATCCCAGTAATAAAAAACCTTACTTTTTAATTTATTTTTAAATGTTATTATGTAACAAAAGGAGATATTTTGGTTTTACATTTTAAAAAGTATTTTATTCTTGAACATAATTTTTGGAATAGAAATATTTTGTCTACTAATATGAAAAATCAATTAGTTAATAATTACTGTAAGATAGTTTCATTATTTTGGGCACACCGTCTCACTCAGAAATATTTCAATTTGCACATTGAGTCGTGTAGTCTCTGTATCGATGATTACTGTGGCAGAGTGGCCTGGTGCATTCTCACATATACGCAAGAGCACATGCACACCCAACAAATGATAAAAGGTTTTTAAGGGTTTGTATTTTTGTTTTCACTTTTAATCTTAATCAACAGGTTCCAAGTGCATCCTCTCTCATTAATTCCTTACATTAACAAATATTCATGGAGTATTCATTCAGGAGGTCCCAGGCCTCATGCAAAAGATAAGAGGAGATAGGATTCTTATTATCAAAGAACGATCTATCAGAGAAAATTAAATATACACAGTACACAGCAAACACATACATAACACAATACTTTTGTCACAGTGGACTAAGTGCTATAGTAGAAATCTGTGTTGAGTGTAGCTATTATGTAGATGATAGAATTATTAACTGCTCCAGGAAAATGAGGGGCCATTTGGGGAACATGTGCTAGATGAGGTGATATTCAAACTGTTGTAGGAAGTTCCCAGATGTGAGGCTGTCGTGCGTAAAAGGAGCTGAGTTGTACAATCATATGATGAATTTAGTGTGAAAACTTGGCATTAGAAGATGTCTGCGAGGGGTGCCTGGGTGGCTCAGTGGGTTAAAGCCTCTGCCTTCAGCTCAGGTCATGATCTCAGGGTCCTGGGATCGAGCCCCACATGGGGATCTCTGGTCAGCAGGGAGGCTGCTTCCCTCTCTCTCTCTCTCTGCCTGCCTCTCCACCTACTTGTGATCTCTCTCTCTCTGTCAAATAAATAAATAAAATCTTAAAAAAAAAAAAAGGTGTCTGTAAGCACAGCAAGAACTCACATCATGGAAGGTGCTTTGGATCATGATCCTTGGTTGCAGGCTCTGTGTTTTCTGCACGATCAGGAGGTGTGTCCTTACCAAAGTGTGTTTTTTAGAAACATCAGTTCTACAAGTATCTATAGTCTTACTATAGGGCACCTGGGTGGCTCAGTGGATTAAGCCTCTACCTTCAGCTCAGGTCATGATCTCAGGGTCCTGGGATCGAGACCCATATTGGGCTCACTGCTCAGCGGGGAGCCTGCTTCCCCCCTCTCTCTCTGCCTACCTCTCTGCCTACTTGTGATCTCTCTCTCTCTTTCTCTCTCTGTCAAATAAATAAATAAAATATTTTTAAAAATAGTCTTACTATAGAAAGAAAAAACAATATAAGGTTCTGTGGTCATATAAGTGTGGGTAATGTTTGGTAATAAAAGTTTAAAGGATAGGTTCAGCTCTTGTTTGCTTTGTGTTTGTTTCCCCTAGCAGAACTTCTCAGAGCCTTGGATATCCCTGCATACACTATTACTTGTTTCAGCACAGAATACTGTGTTTAGGGAACATCTCATGGAACTAGAATGCTTTTTTTAGGGACTCCCACTCTGAATAGAAGGAAATGTTTAATGGATATTCAGAGTTTTGCATTTTAAGAAGCATGGAGTTTTTTTTGTTGTTGTTTGTTTGTTGGTTGGTTGGTTGGTTGGTTTGGTTTGGTTTGGGTTTTTTTTGTTTGTTTGTTTTTTAAAGATTTTATTTATTTATTTCACAGATAGAGATCACATGTCAGACAGAGATTACAAGTAGGCAGAGAGGCAGGCAGAGAGAGAGGGGGAAGCAGGCTCCCTGCCGAGCAGAGAGCCCGATGCGGGGCCCAGGACCTTGGGATCATGACCCGAGCTGAAGGCAGAGGCTTTAACCCACTGAGCCACCCAGGCACCCCTGGTTTGTTTTTTTACTGGGGGGTTGTGGAATGTCTAGACATGATGAATGCAGTGAAAGAATTGTTAATGCTGAGAGAGAGATGATGAAGGTGTAGAATCATTTTACATTGAGTCACCAATGGGGCTGGAGAGAACCCTGATGAGAGCTTGTGTCTGGGAGATGACAGATTCCAGAGAGAGAATCTCCATAGGGTTGGTTCTTACATAGAGGTGGGTCCCCATGTAAAAATACTTATATGTCTAAACATAACTTTGGTGGAATTATATTAACATACTGCTTTGTACAAGGCACCAGCATATTTTCTGTTAAATAATGGAATGGCACACTACCACTCCTCACTGAACCACACAGTTTACCCAGCTGTGGGGTTAAGTTAACCCCACACTTAACCCAAATATAATTCACAAGAATTCAGTGTGAAAACATTTTCTCAATCTATTTTTATAAGACGACATTCATAAAAGCTATAGCACTCTCGTATTAACAAGTATAGTTGAACTTAAATTGTCTTGGAAATGCTCTAATCTGAGATGTCCGACAAGTGGCATTATGCCTGCTTTGTAAGTGTTGATCCCTGGCTCAGCTTCTGTAGCCACTCAGTGTGTTCTATCCCAAGGTCTTGTGTGAGCTTATTTTGCTAAGCAATCAATCACAATCTAATAATTGATCAGCCTTTCTGTGTCCTCACAAAGCAGACCTATCACTCAGAAAGATTTTGTAGCACTATTTTCATGAAGTCTGGATCTACTGAGGATTTGATGGATTCAAGAAGACAAACAAAATGACTTGTTGGCTCCTTCAGGATAGAAAATAGCCTTTGATAAAAGTAGCAGAAGTATGAGAAATTGAAGCTGGAAGATGCCTCCCTGGAACCAGTGAGGGCAGAAGGGGAGGGGGAAAAAAAGCCAGGAATGAATTGTTTTCCATTAGACAAGGGTGGGTCAGCTAGAGCTCTCTTTCTCATAAGAAATTTGTGTCACTCACATAGAGTTAAGGGTCAAAATTGCTTTCCAAACAGTGTATTATTCTTTGGATTTTCATCGGTCTTTAGGAGCATATATTTTTGGAGATGGCCAAGAGAGCATGGCTTTGACTCACAAATAGGTTATGGTGAATTTTTTTTGCTTTTTGCTCTTTTCCAAGTGTTTAAACATTTTGCCGAACTAGTTGAAGAGCTGGTTTTTCTCTTGCTTGAATCCAGAGACAACAGATCAGTGCTTAATTTCTTGCCATGAAATTGTGATGGGATAGCTTACCCTGTCAGTGGAGCATGACCTTTGTCATCTGGAGACCCTGAGACCATACATTTCATAGAGGGCTCTTCAGGGTCCAGGCAGACTTGCTGACTAGTCAGAGGATGGCACAAGCTTGCTAGGACACTGTTTGGGCTCCAAGGGTCCTTAGTTCCAGTGAGAATTATTAAATAAATTATTCTAAATTTATATTACCAAATTGTTAAATGCCCTAGAGAATTTATCAAAGAATTAAGAGTTATTAAGAAATTATTAAAGGTACCCAACCAAAAAAAGATAGTTGTCAAGAAGGAGCTAGCACTCCATAGTTAGAATTAGAAAACAGTAAAATTTTAGGGTCCCACACTGATTAACACTGTAATTTTTTTTGGTAAGATTTTATTTATTTTTCAGAAAGAGAGCACAAACGGGGAGCGGCAAAGGGAGAGAAAGAAGCAGACTTCGTCCGCACTGAACAGGGAGCCCAACGTGGGACTCAATCCCAGGACACTGAGAACATGACCGGAGCTGAAGACAGGCACTTAACCAACTGAGCCACCCAGGCGTCCCTAACATTTAATCTTATGGGGTGCCTGCCTGGCTCAGTCAGTTAAGCATCTGCCTTTGGCTCATGTCATGATCTCAGGGTCTTGGGTTCAAGTCCCACATCCGGCTCCCTGCTCAGCAGGGAATCTGCTTCTCTCTTTCCCTCTGCCTGCAGCTCCTCTGCTTGTGTTTTCTCTCTTTCTCTGTCGAATAAATAAATAATATCTTAAAAAACAAAATAAATCAGTATAATCTTGTGAAAATCTTCTTGAAGCCTCTAGTTATGCATTTGCAAAATGCATGCAATCTTCATTTACCTTAGGTTGTTCAGACTGCTATAAGAAAAATACCATGAACTAGGTAGTTTATAAACAACAGAAAATTATTTCTCAGAATTTTGGGGCTGGGAAGCCAGGGTCCTTATACTGGCAGATCTGGTGTCTGGTGAGAAACTGCTTCCTGGTTCATACATGGCCACCTTCTTCCTGTGTCCTCACATAGTGGAAAGATGGGTAGAACTCCCTGAGGTCTCTTAAAGCAACACTAACTTTATTCATGGGGACTTCACCCTTGTGAACTAATCAATTCCCAAAGGCCTCCACCATAGCATTGCAATGGGGGTTAGGATTTCAACATATACATGGATGAGGATACACAATCATTCAGCCCATAATATCAAGCACCATAGGATTTTGAAAATTAAGCTATATGCAGATACCAAAAGCAGTCTGTAAAATGCAGATTGCAATTCAATCTAAGGTGTCATTAACCCTTTGTAGAATTTGCTTAGGTCAGTATATACCCATTTGCAAATTGTGACATTGAAATGATGTGCTTTTGTGTACCTGTTTATGGGATAGACAAGGCATAGAAGATGTTGTATATATTGACACTTCTAAAAACAAAACAGTAAGTATGATCAAACATTTATATAGACCAATTAGGGACTTAAGGAGGAGAGTGATGTTTGCAACTTTGTTATTATTGTATTATAAATTGGTACTCCTTTTCTTAATTACTTGACTGTAAGTCTTAGTATCAGGCCTGGCCTTGCTCCTTTCATAGAGTTTGTTAAAGACACGTTAGGTTATAAGCAATAATCTGAATCCCCAGGCTGTGGTGCCAAGCTCTGGGACTACCATTGGGCAGACTACATTTTATATTACACGCAAATATTGCACAGCCCCAAGTAGGAATATAGACTGAATTATGTTTTCCTAAAATTAATATGTGGAAGTCCTAAACCCTCATAACTCAGAGTGCAACTGTATTTATTGATGAGAAACTTAGGTAACTAAGTTAAAAGATACCCATAGTAACTAAGGTTAGAAAAGGTCATATGGGTGGACCTTCATCTAATCTGACTGGTGTCCTTATAAGAAGAGGAAATTTGGGCACACAGAGAGAGCCCAGAGTGCCTGTGCACAGAGGAAAGGCCATCTGCAAGTCAAGGAGACAGGACTCAGAGAGTTGGCAGAGAGGACCTGCCAACACCTTGACCTTGGACTTCAAGCTCCAAGGACTATGAGCAAATAAATTTCTGTTGTTTATGCCACTCAGGCTGTGCTATTTTGTTATGGTAGTCCTACAAAACCAATACAGATAGATGGATAGAAATATGGGAATTAAAATAGATATAAATGTGGGTGGAGATAAATTTAGACATTGCAAATATATACGTATGTGAATATGCATGTATATATATTGCCTACCTCTGTTCACCAAGAGGTCTTGGGAGCAGCAGTGCCCCCATGAGAGTGAGAAAAAACGTGGTTTCTAAGTACCCAGTCCTTGGTTGCTAAATACCATTCTCCACTAAAAGGAATTGGGCTTTTTAGAGAAATTCTGGATTACTAGGTGGGGACAGGGAAAGTACAAGATGCATTTGGAAGAGTTTGTTTTGCACAAAAGAAATAGGTTGCTTAAAGATTGATAAGAGACATAACAGAGAAGAGCCAATTCATGGGCGTTTCTGGTAGCAACATCTAACATTGTCACCCAGTGAGTAAAAAAGAAAAATCTTGAGTTCGAATTGGTATGAATTAACAAATGAATAAATCAAATGTCGGTGAGTGATCTGGTATCTCCATTGCTTCAAAGTAACTGCCCACAAAATATTTATTAATTACAGGGAGTCCTAAGTGACTAACTTAGCCTTAAAAGTGTGTCAGACATGCTCTTCGTCAAATGTTCAAAGTTAACACCATAGGTAATAGAACAAATCAAAGTCATGCATTATCTAATAGGATGGAGAAAGAAAAACACAGCAACACTCCTGTGACAATCTTGCCACAGGCATCAAAACGGAGTATCATCTTAAGGAGACGTTGGATAAACCGAAATTGAGGGACATGCTATCACATAATTGGTGAGTAAGCTTAAAAAGTGTCAAGGCCATAAAGGCCAAAGAAAAACTGAGAAACTCTTACAGCTTGAAGGAGACCCAGAGGACATGAAAGTAAATGCGGTGCATGACCCTGATTTGGATCCTTTTACTGTAAAATTCATTATTGAGACATCTGCCAAAACTTGAATGGGGTCTAAGGGTTCAAAGGAGTAATGTATTGATATTAATTTCCTAATTTTGATATCATTTTGTAGAAAAATGCATTAAACTAGTCAGGCATGACGGGCTATCCTGTCAACACATTATTCTCAAGCAGTTCAGTAAAAGGATAGGGTTTTTTATGTACTGTTTCTGCAACTTTCCTATAAGTTTGGAGTTATTTCAAAATGAAAAAAAAAATAATAATAAGTTACAGCTCATTTAAATTTTTCTCCCCAACCATCCAACCATCTGTCTATCATTCTACCTGTCTTCCTCTAAATAAAATTTAAATCAGAAACATTCTTCTTGAACTCAAATTTATGTTATGTTGAACTTAGGAACATGAACATGTTACTTGGGAGTTGGAGGAGCTATTTGGGTCCCACTGCGCAGATTGTGATGCGTATTATCAATCCATATTACATTATTTATACCTGCAGGAGTTCCAAAAGGTAAATTTTTGCACCTGCAAAATTGGGCAGATTGTGGGAAGATTCAGATTTTGCATTTTAAGATTGGGAAGATGAGGGTTGCCTGGGTGGCTCAGTGGGTTAAAGCCTCTGCCTTCGGCTCAGGTCATGAACCCAGGGTCCTAGGATGGAGCCCTGCATCAAACTCTCTCCTCAGAGGGAGCCTGCTTCCTCCTCTCTCTCTGCCTGCCTCTCTGCCTACTAGTGATCTCTGTCTGTCAAATAAATAAATAAAATCTTAAAAAAAAAAAAAGTAGATTGGGAATGAGGTTCTGTGAGTTTGAATAATGTGTTTGAAGACTTGCTTAACTCCTTCAAAGTCAGAGTTCCGATTCCAGTGCCTCCTGCAGCCCAGTGCTCTTTCTGACAAATCTTGGTGACTTCACTTAATTCAGGGGGTAAATCACAGTCAAAGAGAAAGATTCTCTGGGACCTCTTTGCAGTGCTAAAGATGCAAGAACTAAACAAAATCTTCAGAGATATTGTCCAAGGAGTCGATACTGTGCCGTGGAAAGGGAAGTAGGATGCTCGTTCAAAAGTGAGACTCTGGCCTTGATTTTATCAGTTTTTTTCTTCTTCTTCTTCTTCTTCTTGTGACTATTCAAGCCATTCAGAGACCCAGGTTGTTATAAAAGTACTTTTATCTTACTAAAATTAGTACAACTCTTGGCTCATGGTTGCATTTTGTGGTTTAAAGAATACATGAGATGATGAGTTAAAATTGGTTTATACCTCTAGAACTGTTAGATTGATATAACATAATGATACTTTTATTCTGGTATGAATTCTCCTTAGTATTTGAGTATAAATAGAATGAAGGAATAAGTCCTTCCTCATGAATGGGTCGACCCATATTCTCCTTCCAATACTCACTTGCACTGTCTTGTCCCCTGCCTTCACCATTCAAAGGGAATGCCCAGGTAAGCAGCCGGTCCTAGGAGGAGGATGAGAAATAATGGAGTGCCCATGGTTGACATCCTAGCCGTTGCCATCCTAGATTAACTGACAGAGTGCTGACCCCCAGGCATATGAGGGTGTGCCCCAAAGCAGCTTAGACCAGCTGATTTACTACCTGCAGAGAGCCCAGTTCAGTTGACACTTATTATTTAAGCCCCTAAACAATACTTTGTTTTTGCATTAGGGGTATAAATAGAAGGAAAAGGCCAAATCTGCATAACTTTGTGATAAAACCAGAGGCTTCAAAAGTACTTTTATATCAGCCACCTTCCAGTTTGAGCATTTCCTTTAGAGTTCTTTTGTTCCTTGGACAACTAGAGATAGTGTTTTAGAAATAATAGACTAGGAAATCCAGCATCAACTGCTCAAGAGATTCCAATATTAACTCCCACTTGGAAGTAAGTCTATCCTGCTGCACACATCTCTGGGGTTTCATATAAAAATAAAGAACTAAGCATACCTGTGACCTAGAATGCTACATGTAAATGAAAACAATTAAGTTGTGCAAGAGCTACTCTCCTAGAATTATGGCAGCTGGGCTCCTTTTATTTTGGGTTAGTTGAGGGGAGGCATTTGATTTTATTGTAAATCCCTTTTCGGTATATTTTTAATGTCTGTTTGCCTCTAATAATATAGGCACTTTAGCTTTTCTTAAATTATTGTTGTAATTACAGTGACTAATGATGTTGTAAATCTCCCTTTCAAATTTTAGAAGTAATTTTGCCAAAAGCACTTTTTAAATTTCTGTGCAACCTCCATGTAGGGCTATCTCTCTAGCAGCAGAATGGATGAGTTTTTCCTTGAGTATAAAATGTAACATTAACTTTTAAATCCCGTTCCTCGGTAATGGATTTTGAATGACCACATTGCAGGTAGAATCAGAAATGTTGCTGTCCTCCTTTTGAAAGTAAAGAAATATTCTTTTAAGAGAACAGGTGTTACAACTGGTATTCTGACCAAACTCCAATTCTTTGCAGTTGCATTCTAACCACAGAATTGCTCATATTATTGGAACCGCACCAAATTTCTTTGTTTACCAGTTCTTGATTAAGATTTGAAAGGGTGGGGGGATAAGAAATTTGCATAATAAATGCCAAGATCTTTTATATTTAAAAAATAAATCCTATAGCAAATGTGGATTAATTAAAAAAAAAACACAATACAGACAAGGTATTGGGGTGCCTCTACCTGGCTCTGTCATCAACAAGCTATAGGAATTTTTCTATGTTACTGTACCTCTCTGATCCTTGCCTGTTGTGTATGCACTAATGTGAAGAAGGTCTATGAACTATGTTGACTGAGGAAGATGAGATACAGTAGTATGTATACTCTAATTGAGTGATGATCTCAATTAGGATTTGATGACTCAAATCCTCAGCATTAGGAGGATGTGAATGGAAGTGAGTCTTTATACCATGAAAAGATTCACTAATGTACAAAACACTTTTAACACCAGCCTCCACTCAATCATTCATCTCTACTTAACTTTTCCACTCATACATTATGTCTGTGTAAATCATCGCTAACTGATTTCTAAATGCTGCATCTTCTAACACAATAAAAACGCAAGGTACATCAGTCACAAAATGGAATTGCAGACCTTGTAATACGTGCTGTATATCATGGATCCTTGGCAGTCGTATTGGAGAATTACTCAAATCCCATCCAAAACTATGGATGACCAAGTGTTGGAAAAAAGGAAAGGAAGAATGGAAGGAAGACAGGATAGGAAGGGAGTGTGGGAGGGAGGAAAGAAGGAAGGAAGGGAGACAGGGAAACAATAATTATGATGCAGGCCTGGCTCTGCAAAAAGAAGAGGAAGAGGAAGAAAAAGGGGGTGGGGGAAGGGGAGAGGAAGAAGAAGAGGAGAAAAACAAATGACTACCAAAAGATTAAGCAAAGCCTCTGGCATACTGTGGAACTACTAATTGTTCTTGGTGCTTTAAGTATGGGTACTTTAAGAACAGGCTGAAAAAGGCCAACATGAAGTAGAGATGAAATACCATGCAATCGTAAAATTTGTAAAAAAAAAAAAAAAAAACTCAGAAAAGTCAGGACTTGATCCATGTTGTATTCATTCATAGGATTAGCACTTGGAACAATTAAAACATAAACGTTATTAAATTTAAGGGAAAATATACATATTTGCATACATAGTTTCATTCTTCCAATTTTTTTTCTTTCTCCTCAAATGAAATTTTGCTACTTATTGTAAATGTTTCTATTTTAGGTGGCCCACTATCAATTATTTTCAGAAAAAGAAGGTCTCCTAAATCTCCTGTATAGAAATATACATATAGTATAGTATAGTATAGTATGGTATGGTATGGTATGGTATACACTTATATGGATATGCATATGGGTACATAAATATGCATTTTCCAGTTTTCCAGTGGAGCCAATATACTATATTTGCTGGCTTTTTCCCACCTAAGCCCAGAGTGACCCTCATCTTTCTCAGCTCCAAAAGGGATATGCAAATCGAGTGCACTCAGAACAGATTGCTAAAGATCCATGGTCACTATTTCACAGCACACTAGGAATTTCTAGCTATGCTTAACTGTGTAAAAATAGAAACAAGAAGAACTAATCCTGAGGAAATAGATGGAATTGCATTTTGAGTGACTTTTTAGCAATTCAGACTCAAAGATTGAATTGTTTTATTTAATGGGTAGAGCAATTATAAATTTAAATGGAAAGAGCCAGTTGGCTTGTGATATGAACAGCATGGGACAGAGAGGAGGATCAGAGAAGAATCTAGAATCTGGAGGACAAAGAAAGTGGCCCAGCTAAGGTTTTCCTTCACTGATGGGATTCTTGATGATAATAATGAGACCACACTCTGTAAGATTTGTAAGTTGGGAGGTGTGTGTGTGTGTGTGTGTGTGTGTGTGTGTGTGTACGCGTGCACTCACACAAGCATATAAGGTACGTTTTGTATTTAAGATTCTTTTTATCTGTCTCTAGTAAAATCTACCAAGTTCCCACTTCTATTGTAGGAGCAAAATTGTATCAATTTTTAGGTCTTAAAAGACCTAAGTAAAAAGGATTATTGGAGGACTATTAGAGATTTGTAGTCATCCTAGAGGAAACACCCTTGGCTAATGCAGGCAATATTCTGGTGCCAGAAGGGCCTGGACAAGGGTTTTATTTCTTTGGGGGTTGGTTGGACATTCCTGGGCTCAGGTCTTCATTTTGGCATTTACTAGTTGTAGGGCTCAAGTAAGCCACCTAACCCCATTATCTGTAAAATGGATTAATAACCACTCTCTACTTATTTGAAGATTAGATGAAGTGATGTATATAAACATGCTGTATAGTGCTTAGCTTATAACAAGTGTTTATAGTATTATTTTTATTAGACTCAGGAAAGAGGTGAGTTTAAGAACAGATCAGTAGGGGCTTAGTGGCTGGGTGGCTTAGTGGGTTAAAGTCTCTGCCTTCGGCTCAGGTCATGATCTCAAGGTCCTGGGATCAAGCCCTGCATTGGGCTCTCTGCTGAGCAGGGAGCCTGCTTCCTCCTCTCTCTGTCTTTCTCTGCCTGCCTGTCTGTCTACTTGTGATCTGTCTGTCAAATAAATAAATAAAAATCTAAAAAAAAAAAAAAAAACCACATCAGTAACAAGAAATTTATTAATGATTCACAGCGTAAATCTTAAAATATTTTAAATTTATCTTTCCCATGCTTCCAGAATTGAAGTTAGAGCTGCTTTTGGTGGACAGTAGGTGACATAACCTATGGTTTCAAGTGGTCCTGGGTTCACATGGGGGGGGGTGAGCAATACAGAGAAGGTGGGGAGCCAGACAAAGCAGTTCGTCTTGTACAGGAAACATAAGCAAGATTGATTTTCTAAAGAAAAATGTTTTTTAATTTAATTCCCTTTGCACCTGTTCCTCCGCCTGGGCTCCTGTTACATTAAACTCTAAAATAGCTATTATCACCATTTGTTACAAAGCTGATGCAGAATAATCGAGCATGTCCCTGGAGAAATTACACAAATTCTTTAATTCTGCAAAATTATTCAAAGAGTCCAGAAGGGGATTCCACATGCTCCCCTACTTTCTCATCAATGTTGGACAATTAGTTTTTTGGCTGAGGTGTATTTATGACATCAGTGGAGTTAGAAATGGTCAGTGGAATGATGCCTGGGTGCCAGCAATGGGGGAACTTGGCATGTTTCATTGCAATGAATCTCTCAGCATTGATGGGAAGATTCAATATGATTCAGCATTTCTGCCACTTTTTTTTTTTTTTTCTTCCTGGATAGTTCATTGAAAAACAGAGTATAGCTTAGAGAAGACAGAAGCCAGGGAAGGAGGTGGGTATAGAACAGACAAGAGAAATAAGGATTGTGTTACTGGAAGCTCCAAAACATGGCTTCCCTCCTCAAGAGAAGAACGAGAATGCAAATAACAGGTGCTGGAATCCTCCAGCAAGACTCTGAGTTACCTTGGGTTCAGATTTGTGTCCAGTTCAGTTTATGATATGAGCACTTCACATAGTGCTTGGCACATAGAATGTTCTGGAAATATTCTATTTGTCTTTTTTGAAAGGCTGGAGGAAAAAAATAAGAGTAAGTCAACTCTATTAAAGATTTAATATTTATTTTCCTGTATAATTTATTTAATATTTATTCCTGTATAATTTATTTAATTATAATATATATAATAATATTTAATTTAATATTAATTTCCTGTATAATTTATTTTCCTGTATAATAATCCTTATCCACCTCTGGTGAGGATTAATTTCCAGAATATTGCAGCCTGTCAACGAGAAATCATCTGAAACCAGAGTGTAGTTGTAGCCTGGATTGTCCCTGCCAAAAGGTCTAGTAACTTTAAGTTTTGTGCTGCTTCTGCCCAGCCCCTGACTCCACTGATTGAGATTCATCTCTCTTTTGGTATTTCCATTTCTTCATTAGGTCTGCTTCTTCCCTGCACACCCAGTGGCTTTGCTACGAAAACAAGACAGTGACAAAACAAATGGCAAGAGCATGGGTTAAAAGCGGTGTTTGCCTGGTTCTGAATCCCAGCTGTACGCCCTCACTTAATTCTGGTGCTCCTTTTGTGTTGTAGGTTCTATTCTGGAATGGTATCTACTTCTTTGGGTTGTCATTTAAATTAATAGAAGCACAAGTATAATACACCTTGGAAATATGCCAGACCCAAAGTTAGAAGCATCAGTTAGGAGTTGAGTACATGTAATACCTATGGAAATATCACCTCTCTTACCTAGAAATTGGGCTAGCATATCTTGAAGATGCTTGGCAGGATTAACATTCTGGGATTCTCACGTTCTATTTTAGAAAATCTGGACCAGCCACTATGATTTCACTCATATGCTGCAGAAATACAAAGGAAATATACCTTATAGTGGGGGCTATTAGCATCAGAACTTTATGTGGACCCTAGAATAGCCTAGATGTACCTCAAAATAAATCTTTCATTTTTGAAACAGTATTTTTGTTACTGTTGAAAATCCCAAAGACTATTGGCTTTAAAGTTGCAAAAATAGTGTATAGAGATAAACGTGGAAATCTCAGAATGCTTACTTTTTTTTTTTTTTTTTAAAGATTTTATTTATTTGACAGGCAGAGACCACAAGCAGGCAGAGAGGCAGACAGAGAGAGAGAGGAGGAAGCAGGCTCCCCGCCGAGCAGAGAGCCCGATGTGGGGCTCGATCCCAGGACCCTGGGATCATGACCCGAGCCGAAGGCAGAGGCTTTAACCCACTGAGCCACCCAGGCGCCCCTCAGAATGCTTACTAAAGAGAGAAATAGAAAAGGTTTAAAATGTCATTTTAGGTAATGGGAACAAGAATCTGCAGGGATAAATCTGCTTTCTCAGGTACTATTTTTAACATTTGTTACACACACACACATTCTGTATTTTTTAAAGATTTAATTAATTAGTTAACTAATTTGAGAGTTAGCCAGCATGAGTGGGGGCAGGGGCAAAAGGAGAGGGAGAGAATCTCAAACAGATGTTCCACTGAACATGGAGCCCAAGGTGGGGTTCAATCTCAGAACCCTGAGATTATGACTTGAATAGAAACCAAGAGAATGACACTTAATCAACTTCGCCATCCAGGTGCTGCACCTGCATTCTGTATATTTTAAAGATCTGACATTCATGGATAAGAGGTATCTTGCAAATTGTTGTCTTTATTTCTCTGATAGAGTGGGGGAAGGGAAATGTATATATTTCAAGAAGGTAACTCTGACTATGGTAGTAAGAAGTAAGATTAAGGTACCTTACTAGTAGTAAGGTAAGCAGATTCCTTTGTGTGATCTTCCCTGAGTTGGTGATGCATTGGATTAGGTGTTGATGCTAAGGGCACCAAGGTTTTGGTTTTGGTTTTCATTTAAAATGTTCAGACATGGGTTCCTGTGTGGCTCAGTTAAACATCTGCCTTTGGCTCAGGTCATGATCCCAGGGTCCTGGGATACAGCCCTGCATCAGGCTCCTTGCTCATTGGGGAATCTGTTTCTGCCTCTCCCTCTGCCCCTCCCCACAGACTGTGTTTTCTCTCTGGCTCTCTTTCTCAAATAAATAAATAAAATCTTAAAGAAAATAAGAATGTTGTATGTTATTAAAAAAATAAAAAATAAACAGATACAGGAAGCCACATAAAACAAATTTGTAGCTTAATGAATCGTTTGAAGACAAATACACTTAACTTGGCCAGCCACCCCAGAAGACTCATCCCTTTTGCCTGCTTTCAGACACATTCTCCATCAAACCCCATCTACAACTGTGCTGACTTTGATCGTAGTAAGTGCTTGCTTGATACTGTTTCAGTTTTATCACCCAAGTGAACTCATCTGTGGACATTATAGTTTAGCCTATTTTTTTCCAATTAGCCACATCTTTTAATTTTTTTTAATCTGCAAGTTCTTTCATCTTTTTTTCTTTTTTATTACATACAATTTATTTGTTGAGAGACCAAACCCATTAGACCTGTACAATTCTGCATAGTTTGGAATTCGTGATGGTAGCCTCTGAATTAGGCTCAGCTTCTATCACTTCAGTGAGATTTAATTGGAATTATCGTCCTTTAAGAGGCACATAAAGACTGGATTTGTTCTTTCTTTGATGTTAGCAGATATTGATCTTTCATGCCTAGGCTCATTAAGTAATTGAGGGTTGAAAATGGTAACATTCAAATTCTTTATTTCTTTACATATTAGTTGAAATAATTCTGTGATGACATACTTCCCTCATCTCCTCTTTGGTTAGCCAGTTTATATTAGGAAGACAGGATAAAAGCTTTCTATGTTTTCTTTACTTACTAGTTTTTCAGATTATGGGTTTTTTTCTGTTTGTTTTTCTTTACCTATCATCTTTCCAAGATAACCCTTAAAAAAATGGCCCTATGAACTCATGGATTTGAACTTATTTGATGGGTTTTAATCTATTGCAATTATTAACCCTATAGAAGATAAAACTGTCCCATCTTTGAGGCTGATATTTTTTATTAAAAAAATATTGGCTGATGTTTATTGACTGATGACTGTTTTGAGTATAACACTTTATATATGTTATACAATATAATGCTCCCAAAAGTCCTACAGAGCATCCCTTCACAAGTAAGAAAGCTGAGGCCTAAAAAGCTTAAGTAATTTGCCCAGATTCCCTCAGGTAGAAGCAATAAAGCTGCAGTAGAAATCAAGGTCATCTTACTGTTTTACAACTTTGTTATATTCATCACAGTAGAAGTTTACTTATCAGTTTTTTAGACATTGTCTCATTTAGCAAAACATTTATGTGGGTTAGGAAACCTAACTTAATTGTCATTTTACCAAGGAAAAAGTGACTTGGAAAAGTTAAGTGACTCATTCAAAGTTGTCTATGTGCCTCATGAGGGACAAAGCCCAAACTCTTGCTTTGAGCTTGATGCCTTTTGAAGCAATGCTCTCCTTCCCAAGATGTGAGCACTGCCATAAAAGGGAGGTTGTGTACCTCCATCCAGGTGCCTGAATGTCACAGACCTCAGTGCCAGGTGGTGAATTTATATATGCCCCTTAAGAAGGAGAAGAGAGACAAGCCTTGTAACAAGCAACAGCATTTGAGGAATTTTTTAGTTCCTTCTATTTTTTTATATTTATTTTTAAAAAGATTTTATTTATTTGTCAGAGAGCACAAGCAGGGGAGCAGCAGGCAGAGGGAGAAGCAGCCTCCCTGCTGAGCAAGGAGGTTGATATGGGACTTGATCCCAGGACCCCAGGGTCATGGCCTGAGCTGAAGGCAGATGCTTAACCAACTGAGCCACCCAGGCATCCCTTTTTAATTTTTTTTTTAATTTTTAATTTTTTAGGAATGTTGCAGTTCTAAAATCAAAGTCAGAAATATTTCTAAAGTAGAAAGAAATGGGGCTATGCCAAGGTCAGTGTCCACTGGTGGTGATAGTATCTCAGTGCTTGATATGCCATTGAAGATAATAGGCTTAGTTATCATACTTTCTATAGTCTCATCATTTCCTTCCTTTTTTTTTTTTTTTTTTTTTTTTTTATTGAGAGTGTGTGAGTGGAGCCGGAGTTGGAGAAGAGGGTAGAGGGTGAGAGAGAATCTTAAGCAGGCTCCTTGTCCAGCAAAGAGCCTGACACAGGGCTTGATCTCTTAATCCAGAGATTATGACCTGAGCCAAAATCAAGAGAACATAATCAAAGAACAAATAATCCGATCAAGAAATGTGCAACAGACAAAAACAGACATTTCTCCAAAGAAGACATATAAATGGCCAACAGACACATGAAAAAATGCTCAACATCACTTGGCATCAGGGAAATACGAATCAAAACCACAGTAAGATACCACCTCTCACCAGTTAGAACGGCTAAAATTAACAAGTCAGAAAACGACAGGTGCTGGCAAGGATGCAGAGAAGGAGAAACCCTCCTACACTGTTGGCGGGAATGAAAGCTGGTGCAGCCACTCTGGAAAACAGTATGGAGGTTCCTCAAAAAGTTGAAAATAGAGCTACCCTATGACCCAGCAATCGCCTTACTGGGTATTTACCCTAAATATACAAATGTAGTCATCCGAAGGGGCACCTGCACCCCAATATGAATAGCACCAATGTCTACAATAGCCAAACTATGGAAAGAGCTCAGATGTCCATCAACAGATGAATAGATAAAGAAGATGTGGCACGTGCACACACACACACAAAATGGAATACTACCTAGCCATCAAAAAATGAAATCTTGCCATTTGCAATGATGCGAATGGATTAGAGGGTGTTATGCTAAGCTAAATAAGTCAGTCAGAGAAAGACAGTTATCATATGATCTTATTCATATGTGGAATTTAAGAGGCAAATCAGAAAATTGTGGGAGATGGGAGGGAAGAATAAAAGAAGACGAAATCAGAGAGGGAGAAAAACCGTAAGAGACTCAATCATAGGAAACATCGGAGGGTTGCTGGTGGGGAGGGGGGTGGGGGAATGAGTAATTGGATGATGGACATGGAAACACATGATGTAATGAGCACTGGGTATTACATAAGACTGATGAGTCACTGACCTCTACCTCTGAAACTAATAATATACTATGTGTTAATTAATTGAATTTAAATTTAAAAAAGAAAACAAAAAAAGAATTGGACTTTAATTGACTGAGCCACCCAGGAGCCCCTTTTCTTTTTTTTAAAGAAAAAAAAAAATAGGAGGATAACCAGTCAACAGACCCCTCCCCAACCACTTCCACTTTGTTTTCTAATTAGATTCTTATACAGAAACCTCTCCATCTCCCCTTTAACTCTAATACATCTGTACTTATCACATACCCCTGAGTCACCAACTCTTTTATCAACAGAAGTGTTTGCTAGAGAGATTTTTAAAATGCTGAACTCCACAGTTACCTGTTATTTAAATTGGGAATGTTAACAGCATTCTTGACGGTATTTTTGGTGAGGTCAGAAGGAAAAACATACAATCTTTAATAGTCTGAATAGAACTGCCTGGAGAGCTGAATGTTAAAGCATTCATGGAAACTTATTATATATGCTGAGAGCTGGAGCTAGGAATACCTCAGAGAATGACTCATGGAAGTCTGAATGGGAGGGGGAAGTTACTTAAAATAAAGTTTCTTCTTAGTTACTTGAAGTAATAGAAGTTTCTTTAACAATCACCCAGCTCCAATATTGAGATAAGGCACATATCCATCCCCCTCACCTCGTGATATTTAAGTATATGTACACCTGCCTAGATATTTTCTGTTTGTTTATCTACAAGATTTAATTAGGCCTCCAAAAAAAGCAACAGCTCAGGAGACAGTTATGATATTTCGATTTAATGCAAATCTACAGACTTAATTGCCTCCAATAGCAACACAGGCTGCATTTCAAAATCCTCAGGATCTGGGATCATCTGTTAAACATTGGTACATTTTTACACAGGGCATTGGAAGAATGGATTTGGACCAAACAAACACATCAAAATGCTACATTTCTTAAAGGGTGGAATTGTGTTTTCAAGTGAAGGTGAATTAAAATTAAGAAGTAGATGAACTTCCTGATACCATGGTATGTTTTAAGTGGAATTGTCTTGGGATTGAAAATCAGCCTCTTAAAAAATCAAACGATCTACTCTAAAGCATCTATAATGACCTCATAGTATATAATGGGGTTAGAATCTCAAAGTACAAAAGTGTAGGCGATCTCTTCTCATGTCAGTCTCAGAGCTGATGGTCTGCCCTGAAGGCTGTGACATTTTATGCAAGTTTCCTTATTTTAAAGATTGTTATGGTCATTCAGAGCAATACTCTGAGGACTGTGGAGGGAACTCAGACATGTCCAGAAATGCTGGATGAGCTTGTCTTCCAAGATATACGTACAATTCTCAGAATTCTAGTCATATTTAACAACATAGACTCCATCTAACTACCCAACAGTAGAGGATTGGGTCCAATACACATAATGGGACATTCTGCCACCATTAAAAAGCAATGACAGAGACCTGTATTTATCGACATGTTAAGACATGAATAATATAGGTATTTTTATGTGAAAAAAATGACAGTCAAGAGAATGGTATGTATAATGGTTCAGTTCTTTTCCTACACCTCCTGTCCTTACGCTGTGTGTTCTCGCACTTCCTGTTTGCCTCCCACCAGAGATCTGGCCTCCCAAGTGTTCTCCTTCCCTCCAGTCTTTCACTATGTCTGTTTTCTTCCCCTAAAAAACTCCAGTGTCTTACTCCAAATATTTGGAATCTGACAAACTGATTGAGATACAGCCATTCTGTTTTTTAGTGGGGATATGGTGAGATCTTCAATCTGTTGTTACCACTATTTCTCACTAGAACAAAGACCCCTCTACTCATTTTTTCTTTATTTATTTATTTTGTTTTTCTTAGTTATAGCTCATGACCCACCATCGTAATCATATCTTTCCAAATACAAATTGCTCATTCCTTTTTATTTCTGAGGCGGCAAATTTTCCACCTTGGTGGTACCCAGCTGTCCATTCTCTCTATGTCCACACCTAAAGGGCAGAACATTGCTGGAAAAACCTCTACAACCAGATTAGCTTCAGTTTATATTCAAAAGGAGTCAACCTTGTCTGGTAGTCTTACCACAATTATCTCATAAGCTCATTTTTACACTCTCAAAAACTACTAATTCCTATATCTCTTCTCTCCTAAAACCCACTGACAATCCTAGGCTTTCTCACTTCACTGTTGAGCTTGCTTTATACTTCACTGAGAAAATGGAAGATTTCGAATGTCGACTTCCTTATCCCCCCAAAAGCAAATGCCAAAATCCATTTCCTCAACATCTGCTTATTCTTTTTGCCCTTATGTTCAAATTAAGTCAGTGCCCTGCCTCCTACCAATGGCCAAGCCCATCATGCTCTAGATTCACCTCCTGCGTACTGTCTCAAGGATTCAACCATTTGATTGTCTTCTTTTTGCTGAATATGGCTGTCCTGAATAGTCACTGAAAACTTTTCTTCAATATAGAATTCTCATTCTTTAGAAAGAAAAAGAAAGAAAAACTAATTTGCTTCTTCTGCATCTCCAGGCACCACCCCGTTTCTTCTACCTGTTGTTTTTCCTATATGGGTGTTTCTTGAAAAAGTCATTTATATGTTCTGTCACTACCCTCCTCTCCTCATTGTTCAACCATTGCAGTTGGGATTTCATCCAAACCACTGCATAAAACTGCTCTTGTCAAGGTCACTGAATTCAATTGCCCTGTATTTGTCTTCATCTTCTAACCTCTCAGCTTCATTTGACACATTTGGTGACATTCTTCTATTTAAAACACTCTTTGATCTTTGAGTTACATCTCACTTTTCTGGATTCTTCTTATCTTTCAGGCTGTTATTTCACAATCCACTATGAAGGTTACTTTACCTTCTTCCAAAATTTAATTTTTTTCAGATTCTACAGGTCCTTCTACTTCCTTGTTTATTGCCCCCTTCTATGTTATGTCATTACATTGTGAGGCTTTAGATATGTTTGAGTTTTAGACATGGTGAAGAAACTTTGGGCTATGTTTTCTAGCACCAGTCATTTTGGCATACCTGATGCCTCCAACAGTGAGGTTGGGGCATGAATCAAGTTTACATAGTGCTAATTGGAAAACCAGCAAGGGCTTAAGGGCAATTCATCTGTCATGGAGATCACTGTAATGCATAGATATAACCATGGGAGGGGAACATGTTAGCTGTATAGGGGCCAGCCCTGGTGGGATGTACTTCACCAGTGGCTTCAGCTCTCTGTGGCCTGGCTTTGCTCTTTCTCTTTTTTTTTCTGGTGATAATATGCCTTTGCAATAGCAATGGAAATAGTGATTTCCATTCAGTAGATCTTTGTTTATCATGAGCTGTGCACTGAGGACAGAGATAGTATTAAGAGCAACCTCGGTATACAATTTACTCTGTTCCAGGCATGTTCCTAAGCCCTGTAGTATATAAACTCATTAAATTCTTACAACTACCACATTGGACCTTTGAGAGGACTAAGATTCAGTAAGACTACATTAAGTTTCTCAAGATCAAAAGGGTGGTAGGTGGCAGAGCGGGCTTTGAGATCTGGCTCCAGGGTCCTTGATGTCACCAGCTGATCAGAAGAGACAGAGCTATCACCACATTACAATGTGGTAAGAGCTGGAAGAGAGGTTTGGAACATGTGTGAGCCTAAGGAAGAGAGGTCCTTACTGTGCCTGGGAAGGATTCCCAGAAGTGGTACCATTTGAACTAAGCCTTAGAAAGGGATAAGACATTTCTATTAGAGGAGTGGAACAATCTCAGCAGAGAGAAAAGGATGCACCAATTGTGGGGACAGAGAAGAGTGTGGTAATCATAGGGCAGGCACATGGAGAAGTTCAAAGTGGTTGAAGCATGAGCTTGTAATCCTGCTATTGTGAGGAGAAGGTCCTGTGTGCTGGGAAGACACTAACCTTGTGGTCCACAGGTTCAACCAGAGCCAACTTGGTCTGACTCAGTATCCTTCCTAATGTCTATTATAAGACAATCATATGAGGACAATATTTCAGTTGCCTCTCTGTTTAGCTTTTCTTTAATTATAGAAAACCCTAGAGAAATCAAAAGTATTTTATCCTGAAAGTCCAAACCCAGACTCAGGTCTCTGCAGAGGAATGCAGATGGCCTAAGCCTGGTTCCGTGCCCCATTTCTCAGGCCTCAGCTTCTACTGAATATCATTTGTAGGTAAGGGAAGTGGAGGTCAAGGTTGTCTGGGACTGAGGGGCTTCCTAGGTTGAGTTACTTCCCATGGGGGGGAAAAAAAAATTGAAAGTCCTGGAACGGAGAAAGTTCATGGCAAATCACAATACATGGGACTCAAACTGATGTATTTGTTGTTTATAGAAAATTTTGAGGTAGGGAGATGTTTATTTCACTTTTTTCATTAACTTTGCCAGTACTTTTTGACATATTTTATTTTATTTGATTTGTGTTATTTAAGAAGCCTGATTCTGAGATTAGTACCATCTGCTTGGAATTTCTCTCTTTTTGTCTCTATTGGATATGTTTTCTCCCATTTTTTGTTTCCACAAAGGAGAAAATTCTGTTATTTCTGATTATTTAAATATTATTTAAATATTACATGTTACATAAAAAGGAAAAAAAAATTAAGTCACCTAAAGACATACCAGTATAAGATAACCACCATTAACACTTTGTTGATAGACTCGTATGCATTTCTTTGTGAACACACATATGTTCTTTATGTATACATACAGTTTAACACAATTGGGATCACATTATCAATACATGTTGCTTTTACTGTGAACATATTTTTTCTGATTCATTTTTCCCCCTCATCTGTATTTGTTTCCTTTTTCTTCCTAATTCCTCTCAGCCAAATAAGGTAACCACTGCTGATGTCTGGAGTCTATCCTTCCATTTAGTTTGGGTTCTCAAGAGGAAGATTCCAAGACAAGACTACCGTGAACAAGGTGTATTGGGAAAATACCTATGAACGAGAGAGTGAAGGAACCAGAAGAAACTGGGGGGAGCGTTTAGTCATGTCTACCTGCTGAGAAGAAGAAGAGGAAGATAGAGTCTGAGGCTGTAGTATAGTACTAAGAAAGTTTGACTAAGCTAATGGGGACTCAACCAGCCAGACATGCAGTTGACAACTTGTAGGAATGGGCCTACATTACTAACCATGCTGTGTCAGGTCATTGGCTGACAGCACCTTACAGTTCCTGTGGCCTCAGCAAGAACAAGGATCAGACCAGAAGGACAACAGCCAGTCTGTTTCCTGTAGCAGAAGAGCTAAGCAGTACACAATTTTCTCCACGTTTGAGTTGCAATATACAAATTCACATGCATACATTTTGGGTTTTAGTCATTGTTTTTATAAATACAAAATCATTTTACACACACCACCCTGAATCTTGCTTTTGTCTCTTAACATGGAATCCACCCAAGTAATGCAATATATAGCTTATTCCTTTCAAAGGACACCACATCTTATAATACTTAAATATCAAAAATTACTCAAGCTATAAAAGGTATGGCAGAGTTAAAGATACTGTAATCCTGTTGTATGGTGACAGATGGTAGCTACATTTGTGGTGAGCGTAGCATAATGTATAGAGTTGTTGAATCATTATTTTGTACACCTGAAAACAATGTAACATTATGTGTCAACTATATTACCCAAGTATTTCATATTAATGGGGATTTCCTTAAAGATCTAAATGTAAAATAACATAATACACTTGTAAAGAAGTATATATAATTTGCAACGACATGGATGGAACTAGAGAGCATTATGCTGAGCGAAATAAGTCAATCAGAGAAAGACAATTATCATATGATCTCCTTGATATAAGGAATTTGAGAGGCAGTGTGGGGGGTTTGGGGGGTAGGGAAGGAAAAAATGAAACAAGATAGGATTGGGAGGGAGACAAACCATAAGAGACTCTTAATCTCACAAAACAAACAGGTTGTGGGGGGGGGGAGGGAGAGGGTGGTTGGGTTATGGAATTGGGGAGGGTATGTGCTATGGTCAGTGCTGTGAAGTGTGTAAACCTGGTGATTCACAGACCTGTACCCCTGGGGCTAATAATACATTATATGTTAATAAAAATTATTTAAAAAGAAATATATATATATATATACTCATAAAATATGCATATAACTATAATTAAGTATATATTTTACAAATATGAATACATACATAAACTATATATTTGGTTTTCACTATATTTTCACTGTATTTTGATATGTGGCATGAGATTGGTTCAGCTAAGTCAGTTATCTTTCATCTTCTCTGGACTTCCCAAATTTGCTTGGCATCATTTGTCCATGGTCATCATCTTCTTATCTCTCTCTAACTGTATCTGTGTTTTTAAAATTATATTTAATATCTTTATTCTCATTTTTGTTTTAAGGTAAAAATAGAAATAAAAATGCATCAAATCTTATAATATTTTTTGACGTATGAACTATTAACTCATTTACTCAGTTCAAAAATTTAGTATTCTATTTGGAGTTATAAATTAAGAAATGAATTCATTTTTAGGTCATTGACATTTTTATTATTTTGTCTTTGCATTTAAGAATAAGATATGCTATAACTGAAGTACAAACCTTGTTTTATGTCTTCCAATAAGATGTAATAATTTTCTCCTTATAAATGCTAAATTTTCTTATTACATTAATAACTACACACACTATAGTTTTGTCACTTTTAAGAACAGAATGCTTCCCATTTTCATTTATATCTGGTTATTGCTAGTGTAGAGACAAACTATTTTTGAAAATGTGTCGTATCCAACCATCTTAACTAGTTTCTCTATTACTTAGGTTTTTTTTCTTTTTTTGCCATCTTGTCTATATCTATTAGCATGTATTTGGTAAAAATACTGTTTTATGTTTCTTCTGATCTTTACCTGAGCTTATTAAAAATGTTTTTATTTAAATTCAAATAATAACTACCTATGCATCTCTTTCTTATTCAGAGTTCAGTGGAAATGGCTTTAGTGTTTTGCTTGTAAAAAGTTGTGGGGTTTGTGTGTGTATATGTGTGAGATATCTCTCATTTTAAAAGATATTTCTTCTATAACTGTTTTAATTTCATTTAAAAATAAGAAATGACTACTTAACTTTAGTAAATAATTTCTCATGTACTGGAATATTTGTATGACTTTTCTCCTTTAGTTTTGTCAGTGAAATGTGAGTCTTCTATGCTTCTAATATATTTATCTACCAAATAACTATCGGATTCTCTCTGGTAGTATTTTATTGAAAATAGCTGCATATACATAGGCTTGTATCTATTTCTAAATATATCTTAATGCCTATTCTATAATTTTCTTTCTTTGTACCATCTTTTTTTTAGATTGGTTATTAATTCTATTCCTGCAATATAAAATGAGCTGATGAGATACCCGTCTATTCCTACAGTCTATAAAATCTTAATTATCTTTGTAATTATCACTTACTTAGAAGAAGCCTAGACCTAGAACAAGAAACTCTCTTGCTCAAGTGTCTTTTGGGGGAAAGAGGAGTAAAATTTTTAATCACTTTGCCAGTATCTTCTATAGAAACTGGCCTATTCAAGTTTTCTGCTTTTCCTTTGGTAATTGCCATTGTTTTTAAATTTCTAGTTCTTTCCTTCTGGACTTTCAAATTTATTGTGTTATATTTGCATTCTCTTTTAATTCCATCTTTTATCAAGGGACTGAAACAAAGGACAACTGGAACTTGGCAATCATGGATAGCCACTATCTGATATGTGATTAAGGGTTATACAGTATAGGACTATGAATGAAACAAAACAGGTAGAAAAAAACCAGAAACAAACAAGAGGACAATTACACTTTCTTTCTTCCCTCACAATACTGGCTGCCCTTGGTAGGAGACCATTGTTAGGATGTACACTTGAATTTCAAGAATCATACCAGACCCACCCAAATTTCTCAATCTTACATAAGCCAGAAAAGTAAATCCCAAACCCCACCATACTCTGTCTCTCACACACGCACATGTGTGAAAAAAAGCTTTAATTTGTACATCTAGAGAAACTGACAGGAAAAATTATAGAGACAGGAAAGGTAGGCTCATGAAAGGTCTTTTAACATGACATGCCATTTAGACTTTAATAGGAGGGCAGTAGGATTGGGGCACAGAATTATATTAAGCGCAGTTCCTTGATGAGCCCAGTGTATTTAAAAGTCTCTGGTTTCTTTTAGAGTGGTAGCTAAGAGCATGGGTCCTAGAATTATACAGACCTTTCTACCTTTTTTAGCTTTATCAGATTTTAGGTCTCAGTTTCTAAACCTTTAAAATGGAGATACTAATTTTGTTTTCACATGGGTCATCTAAAATACTAAAATCATCAAGTGAAGTATTCATTGCATGGTAAATGAACGCTCAATAAATGGTTGGTATAATCAGCCATCATCATGATCATTATCTTCAAGCTCACCATCATTTATTTATGTTTTCCAAATGTTAGAGTCATACAAGAACATCATCAGTGTGGCATATAGACTTTCCCCAGCGATGTGATAACAGAAAGAAATGAGAACATAGCTGGCTGGTAGAACTCAAGGTCTGTTCTGCTACCAACTAATGTGGACCCTTCACTTTTTGTTTTTGTTTTGTTTTTTCTTTTAAATGTCTTTGTTTAAAGGCCTCTGTCGGGGCGCCTGGGTGGCTCAGTGGGTTAAAGCCTCTGCTTTCCGCTTAGGTCATGATCACAGGGTCCTGGGATCTCTGCTCAGCGGGGAGCCTGCTTCCCCCTCTCTCTCTGCCTGCCTCTCTGCCTACTTGTGATCTCTGTCTGTCAAATAAATAAATAAAATCTTTAAAAAATAAAAATAAATAAAGGCCTTTGTCTTTGCTTCATAGTTTGATGTAAATGCCAGTTTCTAGTTGCTAAAATTTTAGTGTTGTTGATAAAATGGATTAATGGAATACTCATTGTAATGATAAAGAAACTCAGGAAGATTTGGCATTAAATTTTCTAAAACACAACCTGTCCCTCCATAGTTTGCAGGTAGCATGTCTTTCTACAAGACAGTAGTTCTATTAATCAGGGTAATTCACTGAGCAATCATAACAAATAACTCACTGATTCTATGGCTTAACATAACAGAAGTTTCCTTGCCACTAACATCGCAGTCTCCCGGCAGCTCTCCTCTAGCGTGACTTGGGGATCTACTCCTTCCATTGTGTGGCTCAGCTGTCTAGGAGACCTCCACTCCCAGCTGCACAAAGGAGGGACAAAGTATGTGGGAAGGACACCTCAGCTCGTCATTCCTTCAATCCCAAAATGACACAATTCAATTCCAATCACAATTTAATGGTCAGATCTTAGTCATGTGGCCACCTCTAGCTGCATATTTCACTGAACTCAGGCTTTCTGTGTATCTAGGAAGAGAATAATGGGCAGTTTAGTAAACCCAGAGATGCAGAGAGGCAAGTATGTACCCATTTACATAAAAAACCAGTACCAGTTAAATAGGAACTTGTCATGACATCCAAACCCATAAATAATCTATTTAAAATCTATTAAAAAAAAAAACTTTAATGAAATTCTGAATAAAAACAGTGTGCTTCCATCATTGTAACCTTACCAAGATCAGAATTATGATAATTCCTGGTCATTTTCCATTTTTGTCCACACTTATAGGAGAGGAAAAAATGGGATAAATATATATGTGTTTAATAATAGAATACTCTTGACCTATTTCCCCCTGAGGATTCCACTGCAAATTCTTAAATAAAATAATATGTATCCTAACAAACTAAAATAAAATGTGATTATATTAATTAGCCTAATTTTTTGCATCAATGATCGTTACCAAGGTGATTTTTATTGTGTTTAATCATCCTTACAATATCACTGTTTTCCCTTCTGATAGCCTGTTGTTTGAGTCTGTTTTCTAATTTTTGACAATTTTGACAATTTACTAAAATTTTGATTTTTATCATCTGTTTGATGATAAATTTGACAATTTCAATATTTTAAAAATATTTAATGGCTGAAGTGTTCTTGATTTGAGTATCCTAATTAAATTGATGTGTTCGAATAGAGATCATACAGTATGTTAATGTTACTACATTTTTAAATAAATGCTCAGTAGTATTAAATAAATTACAATGTACTCCCGCTTCTATAAAATTTTTATAAATAATGAATAAGGGGTTATTTTTGGAAAAACAGTTGATATTTTCTTCTCTATTTTTTTTGTCAACAGCAGCTAAAAAATGCAGATAATGAATGTAAGTTCACTAATCACTTTTCCATGTGCACACATTCCTCAGATAAACAAATGATTGAGGATGTCTCATCCTTTCAATCAGAAATTCATTTGGAGGAAAGAAAAAGTGTTTGTGAATGCTTGAGCTGAGGCTGTCAGTGATATTATTTTGCATAATTATATTGTCTGTTGATTCATTTTCCATATTTCTTTGGATGGAGCATCTCCTGAATTGATTAAAACTTCCATTTTGTAGTCTATTTGAATTCAGATTTTGCTTCAGAAGTTCTGCTTTGATTGGATATTCCAATGCACCATTTCCCAAGGGCATTTGTACGAAAAAGAAAAGAAAGCTGCAAGGTGTGGGACTCTTGGGGTTTTCCAGGTTACATTGATCCCAGTTAGCTGATTTCCAGTTCATCCTTTTTGATGTGCAGTTGAGAGAGGGTTGAAGTCTTGTAATGGGTAAATGCACTAATATTGGGAGCCTCTTTGAGAGCTGGTAAAAAAGAATTAACCTCCAAAGCTCAGGGTTTCCCAGCATAACACTGACTTTCGTCCTAGTAAAAATGCTGCTGTAGATCTCTCTTACCTGACACCCTGCCTGAATTTCTGTCTTGAGCATAGAGAAATAGAAGTTCTTCCTTCTAACTTCTTTAGCTTGTTGATTTTAAGAGTACACAGTGCCTATTTTCCACAATGGAATCCTGTTGTGCTGAGTATGTCAGAGGATATCCTGACACCTCAGTGCTATTTCTGGGAAAGGAGAAAAAATATGGGGATGGTTTCTTTGTTACAAGATGCCATGCTCTGAGTGCTCACTATCTTCATAACTCAGCAGGAATTTTCTGTGTAGTACAGAAAAAAATGCAAGGCTTTCCTAATGTGTGCATTTTTTCCTTTCATTCCTAACTCAAGTAGTAAGTACTTCCTTGGTGCCAGGTTCTAGTGAGACCCTGGGAAATCAGAGAAAAGCAACTCCCATTCTGTGTGCTTAGATAACTGATGTACTGTGAGGACGAAGCACAGTAGACACTGGTGGGAGCAAAGTTCTATAAGGTTCCACAGGAAGCCTATGGTTTACTAGGATTTTGCACTATGGATTAGAAGTGAAAGAGCCTCCCAGGCAGAGGGAGCATCAGAAAGAATTGTAACAACATGAAATAGGATGACGATTTGGGAAACTACAAATTACGTGGAAGGTCTGAATGTGGAGTATTGGTTAAATGTCAGGGAGGCAGGACAGTTAGCCAGCCCTTAAACTGAGAATCACTGTTCTTCTTTTCTGATACATTTGGTCTTCTAGGTATGCTATCCTGAGTACATGGAGGGCTAATATGGGTTCTTACTCGGTTGTTGATGGCCAGCAAATGACTCCGGGCACTATATCCAGCAGATTCAGCTTCTGAACCTAGCTTATGACTTGTGGTTAAGAGCCCTGACCTCTATCCCACCACTCACCAAGGAAAACAAACACAACACACCTGATATTTATGGAACCACTGCTGTCCCTGATCCTGTCTCCAGGCTGTGTTTCCTGAAAGCGTGAACTGCAGACTTTATAGTGCTATGTAGTTGCTAAGTTACTTCCACACCCAGAAAGAGAGATGCTGGCATGTAAGCCACTCCCCAGTGGACTCTTGAAAGTGTTGTAGCAGACACTGATCAGGCTTCCTTTTTTCTATCTGATGTTTGTTTTTTGATGAGTAGTGATACTCTCAGACGTGATAGATCTCGGAAAATATATACATTTGTAATGTATTCATGTATTCTTCTAAAGGAAGAAAAAAGTCTGTTTCTAATGGGCCATAGAGTAGTATATGCATGCTATCTTACCTGTTGGAACATGTTAAGAAGTGAAGCCTTTCACCTACATTTTAGAAAGTTCTGTGAAAAGGAAAAAAATAAGTATGGCTGGTGAGTCTGAAACTAATGGTTTAAGGAAATCACAAAAATGTAATTTGATTTATAAAGCTATAAATCACCCATTGAAGTAAAAAAGAAAATATACTTGGAAAGATTTATTTTGCTATCCCCGAATAGTCTCATAACTTAGATTTTTTTAATGTTTTTTTAAATTTTTATTTATTTTTTTTAATTTCTTTTCAATGTTCCAGAATTCATTGTTTATGCACCACACCCAGTGCTCCATGTAGCATGTGCCCTGCATAATACCCACCACCAGGCTCATCCAACCTCCCACCCCCCCGCCCCTCCAAAACCCTCAGATTGTGTTTCAGAGTCCACAGTCTCTCATGGTTCGTCTCCGCTCCAATTTCCTCCAACTGCCTTCTCCTCTCTATCTATAACTTAGATTTTAAAGCAGAGACAACATAGGAAATAGTCATGAATGTTGTAGTTGTTTATCTTTATTATAATTGTGGTATTTTGATTGCACCAAAGAACTAAGACTGATGCATTAACTTACCTGTTAGCAGATATTAAATCAATAAAATGAAGAACTTTCTAAAGAGAAAAAGATAGCCATCTGAAAACATAATAGGCTTTGTGGTGGGAAGTTATTTAGGTAGAGATGAGATAATCACTCGCATTGTTTTGTTTTGTTTTTAAAGATTTTATTTATTTATTTGACAGACAGAGATCACAAGTAGGCAGAGAGAGAGAGAGAGAGAGAGAGAGGAGGAAGCAAGTTCCCTGCTGAGCAGAGAGCCTGACGTGAGGCTTGATCCCAGGACCCTGGGATCATGACCCGAGCCGAAGGCAGAGGCTTTAACCCACTGAGCCAGGCGCCCCTTGCATTGGTATTTTGCTCTGCCGTGGTAACAAATTCTACTACCTTAGTGGCCGGCCAGTAGGGCAGTTTACCTCTTGTCCACATAGAGTTCCTGTAGGTCTGGCAGCTCTTCACACCAAATACCTATCCTACAAGCACTTCCAAAAAGATCTACATTGTTTTCATCTCTGACACCTCTGAACTTTGAAGAACAGGAGGTGGGAGGAGACCCACCAGTTCTTTTGACCTCCTACTGGAAATGAGGCATCCGTTCCAGTCAATTCCTGTTCCCTAGTATTTTCTTTATGACCTCATCTTACCTATAACGAAGTCTTCCTATAATATAGGAAACTCATAGCCTTCTCTTAACTGCTCAAGGATCAGTGTAATGGTCAGACTAAAGGACAAACATAAATCTGGTGTCTGAAATTTCATTGATAATAATCATAGTGTATGAAATTTACCTACCCAATGTCTGAAATAAGGGTGCTTAAACTGGAGAAATATGCACTAAACACAGTTAAACTTCAGTGGCTTGGTGGGTATAAAACATGTGCTGTATCATACAGACAGGCATTCCCAGATCTGTATGAGCAGCAAGATGCTTCTCTTGTAATTCTTCTCTGTGTAGACAGGTCGTTACACTTGACATTTGTTTTGCTTGCTCAAAGCCAGCTCTAATAGTTCAGCTAGGGAAATAATATGTGGAGGCAAATAACATGCGAATCAATCATCTATGCATATCTCTCCCCCTAGGAGTGATTCCACACTCCCCCTTGCCCTCTCTGGGACCGTATGCCACCTCCTTTCCCCTTCACCGAATCATCCTAAAATTCTGCTGATACTACTTCTAAAACTTTCTTCACAAGTGATAGTTTTTTGTTTGTTTATTGATTTATTTATTTACCATCCAAAATGCTTTTTTTCCTTAATGAAGGCCCTCATGTTTCACCTTCAGACCGATTAATAAACTCATATATATTCCTCCTTCCTCTAGCACCTCTTCTTAGGTGGTACCAAAATCATCCTCTTAAAGCTGGAGACAATAGATCACTGTAGTTAACACAGAAGTTCTGGAGTGAGACAATCTACAACCTTGCACAATTTTCTTCACCTTTACCCCTGGTTTTGTTGTCTGTTAAATGGGCGATAATAAGACCTCATAGGTTTAAAAGCAGTTGATAATGTATTTTACAATTGGTATATCATGGCACAGATGAATTACAACAGATGCGGGCCATAGAGCAACCATTGTACCAGTTAATAACCCTTAATTGCTGGGTCACGGGAGGTTGTGGCAGCATGTATGGGACTGGACTAAAGAGGCAAAGACACGGAGATTACATTAGGGTTGGACAATCACTATTTACCAAGAGTACAGAAACAATTCAGTATTTTAATGTTAATGTAGGTTACCTACCAATTGAATAGCAACTTTACTTAATTCATTGAAAGGGCTGAATACTGTGTACAATCAGCCTAGGTTAGGTAATGCTGCAGTAACAATAAACCCAAATCTGCAGGTGTTAACAGTTTATTTCTCACCTATACAAAGTCTGCAAACAAATTTGAGATGACACTTCTTTCTTAGACTGATGGGCTTGGCTGGGGAAGAGAGCCTAGAGATTTGTCTATCTGCTCCAAAACACTTATCCTGGGGCACCTGGGTTGCTCAGTCAGTTAAGCACCTGCCTTTGGTTCAGGTCATGATCCCAGGGTCCTGGAATCAAGCCCTGTTCAGTGGAGAGTCTGCTTCTTCTTCTGCCTTGCCCCACTGCCCCCTAGTTTGTGCAAACGTATGTTCTCTCTCTCTCTCTGTCTCAAATAAATAAATAAAATCTTTTAAAAAACAATAAAACACTTATCACTGGAGGTGACACCTATTATTTTTGCATTATTTCTTACTGGCAAAAGGAAGTTATGTGACCATACCCATCTTCAAGAAGGTGGAGAAACGTAATCTTTCTGTGTGCTCAGAAGAGACGAGCTCATGTTGGTAAGCTATGCCAACATCTACATACACATTGTCTAGCACATTGTTAAGTGCCCTAATTATTATTAAAGCATACTCTGATCATTGCATTTCTCTCTTCAAATTATTTTATTAGATCTGTTTTACTTTCCCCGTAGCACTCAAACTCCTTACTATCATTAACTATTTCTGTGATGTAAATCCTATGTTTTTCTTTATATCTTCTACTACTTCACTTTATCTCTGGCCTTTCCAAGCTGAGTTATTTATTTTTCCTATCAGTCCATTGCTTGCTTCTATATCCTTGTCTCTACTGTCATTCCAACTTAAATGCCTTTACGTGCCCATGACATCTTCCCACATTTCTACCCTCCAAGTTCAAATGTTCTAAATTTCCATTCCCACTGTGAACTTGCATAGCAATATTCCATTTACTTTTATGGCACTGTTAATTCTAACATTGTAGTACAGTACAGTTATTTCTGTAAATGGTTATGTCCCATTCTACCCTGAGAAGTCTTTGAAAATAGGGTCCATGCCTGATTCATCTGTATAGCCTGCCTTATGAGTAGCTTATCACAAGGGTCCAATAGTATTGAATTCATGGAGGGGGCAGCCTCATATATCAAAGTGAGCATTGGACTGGGGATAAGAAATTCTAGGTTTTAGTTGCAGCGTAGTACTAAGTAGTAATATTACCTTGAGCAAATTACTTCACTGCCTGGAACTTCAGCTTCCTCATCTGCAAAATGGAGATAATTATAACTGCCTTGTCTTGTCTTTCTTACAATATTGCTGTGAGAAGTAAGTCAGATGTGAGGTCACAGTATGTGAAAGCATTTTGTATAAGTTGTCCTCATGATGACAAACAAAACTGAACTCTAATTTTAAGTTTTCAGTTGATCCATTCTTCAGCAGTATTTATAACTGTTTACCATTCTTTTCACAAAACACCTCTTTTGTCCGTTGGATCTCATGATATTTTTATGCCTTTGGTTTTCTACCTACCTCTTCTTTATCTGGTCATTAGATTTTGGGGTTTTTCAAGGCCTACCTTTAACCACCACTACCGTTTCCTCTCTCATTTTTGCCCTTTCACTCGATACTCTTGCTATGAGTTCATTCTTACTCCTTTATTCTCATCTACAATATCAAAACTCACTGGACTACTGCAAAACTTGCTATAGATGTTTCCATTAATAGCATTTTTTGAAAAATTTTATTTATTTATTTGACAGTGAGAGACACAGTGAGAGAGGGAACACAAGCAGGGGGAGTGGGAAAGGGAGAAGCAGGCTTCCTGCTGAGCAGGGAGCCCAATGTGGGCCTCGATCTCAGGACCCTGGGACTTTGACCGGAGTCAAAGGCGGTTGCCTAACAACTGAGCCACCCAGGTGTCCCTCCGTTAATAGCATTTTTAACAGAAAGCATATACAGAAACTACATCCCTCTTACCTGGTATTTGGTCTGGCTCAGCAAATTGCTATCCATGTCCACTAATACCAGGTTCATGTATTCATTTTGGATGCAGCTAGGATTCCTAATTTCCTATCTTCTGATTCTACTGTTAGCTATTCTAACCTATATATAAAGAGCTAGTAGGCTCATACCCTTCCAGCTTGATGGTTTTCAAGCTATTATTCAAAGAACTATGGGATTTAGCTCAGTCATAGACTGTAGCCAAGAACAATATTGAAAAGAAACTCTCTATCAATAATAAAACTTAAAATATAGTAATTGCTAATCAATTCTTTATCATTTTGGCTGTCAGGAAAGAAAAATAAATAATAATAATCAGTGATATCGAAATTAAATATGATTACTTTTTGGAAATTTTATAACATCTTGCCTTGCATATAGTAAATTCTTCAAAAGAGCTTTATTTTATTATTGATTCATAAACACTTTATATATATATGCATGTGTGTGTATTGTGTTGGATTTTCTTTAATCTGTGGTTTGCATTTGGTCTTTGACTTAGTTTATTATATGTTGCCATATAAATGTATATATATTTACTCAGATCTCTTAATCTTTTCTTTTTGGCTTCCAGCTTTTAAATTCTATTAAGTAAATCCTTCCCTAAATTCCATTGTTTAACTGAAAAACATTTGATATAAGGAATAATTCCCCTAACTTATAAAAAATTTAGACTAATCAGTAAAAAGTATACAAACTGGCCAATAGAAACTAGGCAATGGGTTGAACAAAAAAGCAATACAAATAAGAAATAATCTTAGAGAATAAAATATTTTATCTCACTGACAGTAAAAGAAATACAGTTCAAAGCCTCATGAGATTTCTCATCTGTTCAGGTTGGAAACAGAAGTTCTGTCTAGGTTGTTGAAAAATATTTATTATATACATCATGATTCAGACTCCAAATTAATATAGAGTTTTGAGGAATGCATTAAAAATGTCTGTCAAAATGTAAATATGCATATGCCTTTTGTACCAGCCACTCTACTGTTATGAATTTAACCAACAGATATCTTTTCAGAAGCACATCAAAAAGGGTGAGTACTGTGAAGTGTGTAAGTCTGACGATTCACAGACCTGCACCCCTGGGGCAAATAATACATTATATGTTAATAAAAATAATTAATAAAAAAAGAAGCACATCAAGATAATTCTGCAGGAATTTCTGCTTTACCATTCTTTGAGCTATCCAATAAAAAATGCAACATGCTAGGGGCACCTGGGTGGCTCAGTCAGTTAAGCATCTGACTCTTGGTTTCAGCTTCAGATCATGATCTCAGGGTGGTGAGCCCCATGTTGGGCTCTATACTCAGGGCAGTGTCTGCTTGAGTTTCTCTTCCTCCCTCTGTTCCTCTCCCCACTCGCATGTGCCTTCTCTCCTTCTCTCTAACAAATAAATGAATCTTTAAAAAAAAAAAAAAGGTAATGTGCTAAGTAGGCATTATTAAGGATATGACTAGATAAGTCATAGATTCAGTCAATGAACAACAATATGAAGATCAAAAAGTTGAAGTGACTGAAATATGGAAGTATATGTTTATGTAGAAATCACTTAAAAACATGAATACAGGAAAAGCCCATGGTAAATAACTAGTGATTACTTTGCGTAAATAAAAAAAAATACATACTTATACAAAAATACAGGTGAAAAAGTTTTTCTCAAAGGATATACATTATAAAAATGTATTGACAATGATTACCTTTGGAGAGCAGTAGTAGGGGTGGAAAATAAGGGGGAAAAACTATTTCTTTTCATTTTGTAACTATCTTTACACAGTTTAAAGTTTTAAAAAATTTTTAAAGTAATCTCTACACCCCATGTGTGGCTCAAACTCATGACCCCAAGATCAAGAGCCCCATGCTCTACTGACCAGGTGCCCCTACCTTGCTTAAATATTTTTACTAAGTATATATATTAATGTCATAGGTTTGGTTTTTTTTTTTTTTGCAGAAATAAATACTGATATTAAACTGTTTTAATTCCTGTTTTTACAACAAATTCTAAAGCTAAAGATTTTAAAAATTCCTCCTCCTTTTATAGAAGTGGGTTTTGTACTTATACATTTTTAATATCATACAAATTCTCCAATTTTATTTGAACTGTTGCCCTTGGCTTTTTTTTTTTTTTTTTTTTTTTTTTACTTCTTCCTGTGTTCTCACATACTCAATCCACCCTTATTAAGTTGCTAATTCTGCTGGGAGGAAGGTCTTGGTATTTTAAGATTATGCACCTAAAATTAAAGGCAGCAGGATTTTGTGAAAGGATTATATTATTCTTCAAGGTTGAGGTTGGTTTTGGAGATAGTTAAAGGGAACTCAATTATAGACTCTGAAACAGAATAAATAGTCTTACTTGTCTTCTGTTGTTGTTGTGTGTAGGTATGTGTGTGTTTGTTTGCTTGCTTGCTTGCTATATGCAGTCATTGTGTAATATCTACACCTCCTTTGAATCCAGCATTCTTTCTTTCTTTCACCGCTCTTGACCTACGAACAAAGTATAGTATTTTAAAATTGTGGTCACTATTTGAAGAACAAGTGACCAAGTGATAAACAGCCAGAAATGAACAATTTGAACACTGGAAGATTTTTCCTGTGCTTTGAATTGAAAGCAGTCATTTAAAAGAAAAACAGAATCTGGTGTCTCCATGGGCCCTGAGGCGGCAGCGGCTGCTGCTGCTGCTTCTACTTCTTCTTTTTCTCATTCTTCTGTGCTTGTTATTTTTCTAGAAATCCTGGTCAAAGTTGTGGGGAAAATGTAAATACCTGATCAGAGGAGTCGCTTAAGAAGTGTCTGAGCCGAAACCAACACTTTTACTGGGAGTGCTAGCTGCTTCACAAGTCAAGGTGTGAGGAGCTATGAATAAGGAGAGAACACTTTGTCATGAATTATTCAGCTAACCATGGGATGCTGTTATCTCCACTCCAGTTGCTTTTAATTGCACAAGTAAGAATTCTGCTTATCTGGCATTCAACTTGATGCCAAGGTTCAGCTTGCCCAAACAGGGTGGGAGGTGAGAAATGAGTAGCTCATCAGATAAACAGCTGTCATTCACGAGTGCATTAAGGAATATGGCATAGGATTGTAACAGGAAAGCTAGAAGACAGACACAGACATTGGCAATGGAAGGACATGGGAGACTATCTAACACGAGATTGTCTTTTTCTCTGATCATGGTGTGCATTGCCAAATCTTTAGTGTAGACTCCTATATGCTATCTAAATCTACTGCATCCTCTTTGTTAGAAACTTGAGGTTGATCTCGGGGCAAAGATAACATGTTCTTTAAGCCAGCTTCTCAGAGGAAGGACCTAGTTTTCCCTCATTCTAAATGAAGTGTTGGTTCAATTTTGAGAAGCTGCTGGTTTTAATTTTTGGAAGTCTGTTTAAGATAGGTTTGTTAATCAAGTGAAATAATTTTCCTGAAACTTTTTCATCATCTTACATCCCCAGAGGAGATGTCTTTTGGCACCTGTGCTAAAAATTTTCCACCACAGTTTACTTGTAAAATACTATTTGAAATACTTCGAGAAGATTTCATTTGGAGCTGTTTCTCAGTTTACATCTTTCCTTGTTGTAAATAGATTCTTTAATATTATTTCATATATTCATTTCCAGATTCAGTTGTATATGCAACACACTTTTTGTCACTCACCATTTGCTGTGCACTGTGTAGAGCATAGGGGATGTAGAGATTATCCACAGATAAACACCCTTATTTTATGGAGCTCAAAGACCAGAGTGAAGATAGACACACAACACAAACCTGTCGTACCTCATGGTTATCTCACATGGGGAGCTGGTGCCAGACACAAAGGGAGCAGTGTTGAGAATTGGAGTACCCAAGCCTTCCTGGGAGAAAGGGCTGGAGCAGGAGGAAGATGAGTCAAAGAAGGCTTCCCTGAGAAAACAGCACTTGTGGTGGAAATTGATAGTTGCTTATGCGTTAGTAAAGTTGTTAAAAGCAGAAGAGTAGACATTGCCATCAGAAGGCAACATGTGTGTAAAAATCCAAAGCTGTGGCAGGCTTGGAGGGTTTGGGAGAATAGTCTCAAATTGATTTTTGGAAGCATTAGAGATATAAAAGAGAAGGGCAAACAACAAGTGTGAAGAGCGTACACGTGGTAAGGTGCCAGTTTATGAAGTGGTGTATATTAGATGTTATTCTGAAGGCAGCAGAGAGCTATAGAAGAATTTTCAGCAGGAGTGATGTGATCAGATTTCTGATGTAGAAGAATTGTGATGACATTGTTCTTTTGACAGTTCTTTTATGGGTCTACACCATAAAACTTCATATTAACATGCTCTATGGGGCCAAAATCAAAAGGACAACATAGGTTAATTGAACGAGCAGAGAATTGAAAGTCAGAAGAACTGGGTCTTCTTTTATGTTCCCTCTTTTTGGAGGTACATGACTTTGGATGATACATTTTTCCTTCCCCATTAGATGTAAGTTCCACTGATACCAAGAGCCTAAGACAATTCCTCAACCATGGAGATATTCAATAAATGTGGAATAAATGAATGAATTTCTCAGTCTTTATGTTCTCTTTGCCAAAGTGAGAATTGAAAATTGTCCTAAGAGCTGTTTTCCACTACCCTGGCATGAAGAGAGCCACATGACTGTTAAGTTAGGTGCACAACTATACTGTACTCTTTTGGGAAATTATTATTATATTAATTATTGTTTTGAACTGGTACTGTCAGTCTCAAGGACAATGAGTGGGAGAGAAGTTATGATTCGGCTTCTAGGCACTTTCTTCTCTGGTGTTTTGTCTTCATTTTAAAGGGCTTTTCTTTACTGTCTTCTCTTTCACTCTTCTCTTTCTACATTTTCTATGTCTTAGTTCCTAGGCATTCAGCTTTAGGAGCTCTTATCTTTTCCCCATGAATGTGTAGCCAATGTATTTGTATTTCTCATTCAGATATTTCTCCCGACCTAAAGACTGAAGACTGTCCTCCTTCCTGGGCATCTCTGTACATATTTCTTTCTTCCTCCTTCCTGCCAAGTGCTTGCCTTTTCCCTCTTTGGTGTCTCAAACAATTATTCCTGCTACCTTGCCCTCTTGGACACCTAATATAATCTTTATAGTGTGTTTGGGCTTTTCCAAAGGTGAGCAGAACCATTGGATTCCGTGTTTTCAATTTCTGCCTGGTGAAAGTCCCTGAGGAAAGGAATACAGAGCAGGCTGTCACTTTGAAATATTGAGGGGCTGTTGTCGGGGAAATATAGAAAAAGAAAAATCTTATAAATTCATCTCTCAAAAACATAGTCACAGTTTTCCCATGTTATTTTGAAGAACTTGATGTGATAGATGACCACTTTTATGTTAAGTCTACCACATGAGTTTCTCATTTCTTTATTATAATCGATGTAAATCTTAAGCCTCTAAAACATTAACAAATTTCTGTCTTATAAACTGTTACATCACCAGTACCTCAGAACATGATAGGTTTGTTAATTAGCCCATCAATGAATCCATTGACCTTGGATTCACTCATTATCCCCTTCCTTCCAATGATACCTGTCTCTGAATGCATTCTGGCCTCTTCATCTTCAAGTCTGAGTCTCTCAGGTTTCCTGACTCTCTGCTTTGTTTAATGGTTTTCCAACAGTCTCTTATTTTATTCCCCCCATTTCCACTTTATTGGTTGCAGTCATCCCAGAGTCTGATTAAATGCTACATTCTTAGTGAATTCTTCTCTGAATCACCCTCTGGCTTGAAATGCAATACATAATTCTTCATATACCGGGATCAGCTGCCTTATTTCTCTGGCTCTAGAATTTAATAGCATCCATTGTTTCAAATAGTGAGTCTGACTTTTGTTCTAACTGCATTAAGTTACCTAAGGGCAGGTGTCCTAGAGCCTAGTACCTGGCCCAGTGGAAGTCCTCAATATGTATTTTGGTTAAATTGAGTTGAATTAAACTGAATTTCTATTAAAAATGTGTATAATAATAGGAGTAAGAGCGTATCTCCAAGAAGTTATTGCAAATTACAAGTTATTCTACAAGTCACACAAATATATCCATCAGAAGAATTGAGACGAATTCGGTGGAAACAAAATGAAGTTGAATTTTGTACTAATACTTAGATATTGCTTGTCTGAGAAGAGAAGCTTGATTATATTGAAAGTGCCCTCATATTTAAATAATCATTGAATTGGCTCGTTGCAATAGTTAGAAAACTTTCCATGACCTTAAAGATGGAAAGGACAGGAAAATGGAAGTATTTCTTCTCAAAAGCCTCTTTTAAAAGTTTTTCATGGATAATTGGGATATTTCTGTTCATCGAAATGTTAATGGATTAGAAGAGGAAAAGCTTTGAGTTCTTTCCTTTGACAGGTAAACCACTTCTTAAGCACTACTTTTCTCACAGTAAATTGTAAATATGCAATGTCTGGTAATACTAGTTTTGACCTAAGTTTTTGTTGTTGTTGTTGTTGTTGTTGTTTTTGTTTCTCTACCATTCTTCTCCAATATTTCTTATTTAGACCTTTTCTTTCATTGTTTTGTTAAATTAGATAGTTTTATTACAAACAATCTTTGCCAAGCTTTTTAAAAAGTCACAGTAAATTGATCACAGCAAAGTCCAGTGAACCTCTCTATTGCTATGACAACCATAATAAATTCTACATGTAATCTCATAGAGAGGTAGAACCAATGCTCACACCAAAACACAGACAAAGGCCATTAAGACATTAACACACCCACAGACCAACAGTCATCACAGTAAAGGTGATCAGGGCTGCAGTAATCCAGTGATTCTGCATCAAAGATTTAATTCATTAATTCAGGTATTAAAAAAACAAATGAGAAAAGTGCAAACCAGATAGTGATTTGATTACTGATTCATAAATAAATAAATGATAAATGTTAGTGTACACTCTTTGGAGAATGTTTTCTTTGAGTAGAATAATTGCTATTTTAGTCCAGGTGTCAGTGATTGTAAATATGTTAAGCTTTGCAGGCCATATGGTCACTGTTGTGACTACTTGGCACAAGTAAACAAATGGGTGTTCCTCTGTTACGATAAAACTTTATTTAAAAAACAAGCAATAAGCTGGAATTGCCCCCACAGACCATAGTTTGCCAACCCAGCTTTAAGCAGCTAGAAATGTATTCATATCATTAATTTTAATCCTTACAATAATAACATAAAATAGATAATATTCATTTTGCAGGTAAGCAAAAAGTCCTGAGAATTTAAATAGCCCAGCATCAGATGGAACCAGAATATAGAGCCAGTCTGCATAATTTTATAGCCTGACCCAACCACTGTCAACTAGCCTACTTTCGTGCTAAATGCAACAGTAGTGTGTGCTCAACTGGGTCCATCAGTTCATTTAACTTGTAAGATCCCTATGAGGGAGGTACAATTAGCATTCTCTGTTTGCTAATGGAGCCCAAGACCTGGGAAATCTGAGAACATTTTCTAAGGTCAACAAAAAAGTGAATCAATCTTTGTTCAAATTAACTTATTCTATTTAATTCAGTGACTGAAATAATGAAATCATTCTTTAAATGTGACTTCAGTGACCTCACGGATATATAAAAGATCATGCTGATTTAAAGAGCTCCTGAATTCTGTAGATGCTTCAAGATTTGAAATGCTTATTTCCTAATCTGCAGTTTTACTTTGATTATAACTTGGTTTCCATTCACTCTACTTTATGAGGAGCAATTTCATGAAGAGGCAAAAAGGGTGATTGTGGTGTGCAGTTAATTAGAATTTCTAATTAAAATCATCTTTAAAAAAAACAGCCAATGCCAATAGAAGAGTAATTACTAATCTGTAAATTAAGGAAACTGTATACAGCAAGACTTTTCTTTTTTTGTCCTTTTGGATTGAAAAACATCCAGTTTAAATTAACATACCATGAATAAAGGCACTTACCTTGAATAGAGGTAGAATGCATATGGTAATAAGGTTGAATTTAATTTGGCCAAAAGTAATTCAGTTAAATCCTGGAGATTCTGTAACTGACAATCTTGTTTCATTACCCCACCACCTCCTTTAACGCCTCCTTTTTAATTTGGGGGTACAGATTTTATTTTCTAAAATAAGGGCTGAGTGAACCTGCCCGGCCTTCACATTTGCATTTGTGTATCTGTATGCAGGAGCATACCCATGCTTGTGTTTGTGTGTGTGTGTGTGTGTGTGTGGTGGGCAGAGGCGTGTGTGTATGTTTGCATGCATACTTACGAATGTGTGCGAGTGTCTGTATCTGTGCTTTACGAAATGTGGATAATATTAGTGTGGTGCCTGATACTTAAACATTAAATTCTTGCTTCTTCCCGTGTTTTGACAATGATTTCTCCCATAATCTTACTTTATCCGTCTAAGAAATACTTGGGAATTTACTTTAGGAACAGAAGGCATCTGTTAGGAGAACTTTCTTCCCTGATCTCCAGTTAGTTCTAAACCATAAGACCATATTTTTAGGATTTTTTGACCACGGCACAGGCAGTCTCAGGTGATTCCTTTCTAATTTCAAACCTATTTTAATAACTTAAACATCTTTATGAATCCCTGCATCTGCTCATTCTGCCTTTGTGGATGCGGTTAGAAAAAGAAAGAACCATTTGATTAAAAAAAAAAAATCTTGTCTTTACATCATATTAATAGTCAACATACTTGGTCAGGCTATCTCTGAAAATGAAACTAAGAGAATATAAGTATCATATTTATTTTTAAGCACACTGCAGATATATATTTACTTTTAAAAAATTAAGAGTTTGTTTTTTAGAATAGTTTTAGGCTTACAGACAAATTGAGCAGAAAGTACAGAGTTTTTATATAATCTCTCCAGCCAGATACAGTTTCCCCTATTATTAGCATTTGTTACTATTGATGAACAAATATCACAATAGTGTTATTAACTCAAGTCCGTAATTTACATTAGGGTACCTTCTTTGTATTGTACATTCTCTGGACTTTGATAAATGCACAAAACCATGTGTCTACCATTATTAGAATCATGGAAAATTATTTCAGACCAGTTGTTTATTGCTATTATTTGTCATTCGCTTATTGAAGGATGTCTTGGCTACTTCTGAGTTTTGACAGTTATGAAAACTGTAACAAACATTCATGGGCAACTCCATAGTTTATGTTAGGATACCCTCTTTATATTGTACATCCTCAGAGTTTTGATAAATACACAAAGGTATGTGTCTACCATTATTAGTATCATACAAAATTATTTCAGAGTATTTTCACTGCCCAAAAAATCTTCTGGGTTCTTCCTATTCATCCCTCCTTCCTTCCCTCTGCCCCTACCAACCACCAAAGTGGGGGTTTTGTTCTTTGTTTTTTGGGGTGTTTTTGCTCTCATTATAGTTTTGTCTTTCCTAGAATATCATATAGTTCGGATTATATAGCATGTAGCATTTCTGGGCTTTCATCTTTTGCTTTATGATATGGATTCAAAATTCCTCCATGCCCTTTTATGGTGTGATAGCTCATTTGTTTTTATTACTAAATAATATTCAGTTGTAAAGATGTAAACAGTTTATTGTTATTATTTTTAATTCACCTACTGAAGAACATCTTAGTTACTTCCAAGTTGTGACAGTTATAAAAGCTGTAACAAACATTCATGTGCAATGCTTTGTGTGGACATAAATTTTCAACTCATTTGGGTTAATATCTAGGAGTATGATTGCTGGATCATATAGGAAGAGTATGTTTAGTTTTGTAAGAAATTGTCAAACCATCTTTCAAAGTGACATCTTTCAAAGAGGGTTCCTCTTGCTCCATATCCATTTCAGCATTTGATGTTGTCAGTGTTTTAGATGTTAGCCCTTCTTATAGGTATGTGGTGGTTATCATCATAGTTTTAGGTTTAATTCTCTAATAACATATGATGTTTTTTATATGTTTATTTGCCATCTGCCTTTCTTCTTTGGTCTGTTTATATCTTTTGCTAACTTTATAATTGGGTCATTTGTTTTCTTATTGCTCAGTTTTAAGAATTCTTTGTACATCCTGGATTCAGGGCCCTTTTCAGGTAGATTCATATTTTGCAAAAAGGTTCTCCCAATCTGTGGCTTGCCTTTCTTTTCTCTTAACTATCTTTCACAGAGTAGGAATTTTGCATTTAAATTAAATTAAATTGAATTGATAAATCCCACCAATGTTTCTTTTCTTTCAGATATTGTCCTTTTCATCCTTTATATAAATACAGTGTTGGGGCACCAGGGTGGCTCAGTTGGTTAAGGGTCTACCTTTGGGACAGGTCATGATCACAGGGTTCTGGGATCAAGCTCCACATCCATTGGCTCTCTTATGAGTGGGAAGTCTGCTTCTCCCTCTCCCTCTGTGTGAGCTCTCTCTCTCTCTTGCTCTCTCTCTAATAAATAAATAAAATCTTTAAAATAAACAAACTCATCATCAAACTCAAGGTCAGTAAGACTTTCTCCTGTGTTTTCATCTAGATGTTTTATAGACTTGTGCTTTATATTAGGTTTGTTATCTTTTTTGACCTAATTTTTATGAAAGGTATAAGGTCAGTATCTAGATTAATTTTTTATTTTTGCATATGGGTACCCAGTTATTCCAGCACATAAGTTCACTTTTTATTTCTGCTTTATGTATTTGTAGTTTCAAATTAAAAAGCACACCAGATGCCCATGCTTAAGGGTCTTTTTGCCATTTCCTCATTCCTGGGAATTCAATATACAGGCATATAATTAATTTGGGTGCATTTACCTGAATATTAACATTTCTTGGCAATTTTTTTTTTTTTTTTTTGGCCTTGTCTTAGTTCCTTGGACTGCTCTGAGCAGGATGGCTTTGAGTATGTGAAAGTACTTAAGGTCACAAATGGAAGAGCTGAATAATTCAAATTCCATATCAGAAGAAAAATGGGGAAATCAAGTGCGAGGTAAAGACACATAGTTCACAACATAGTACCTGCAGGAGGTAACAGAGTATACCATGTATAACTTTATGTTTTCACAAGGCTGTGGGAGATGTAAGCCCATGGATATTGGCTGCAGTCTCTCTTTCTGCTAAATGGTATGGATCCCGTCTTCCTAGTTAGATAACCCTTGGACATCTGCTTGTTTTAAAAATCAGATCTTCCGGGGGAAATACTTGACCAGACTTCTAACAATTTCATCAGGGATAGTGCTGTTTTTAAAGGTAATTATGATATGTATATACTTGCATCTGCACTGGAGAAGTATGCAGAAGAGAAAAAAATCTGCATTTATGTGTATATGTGTTTTATGCACAAATATGCACACATTCATATATGTATATATGCTTCTTTCCTATCTTAATATTTATGACAAAATAGCTCATATTTATATAGCATCAAGCTTAAAGTGCTTTTAGATTTAATAATTTATTTAATCCAATGGGAGAAAGAAGCTCCTTCTTTCAAATTAACATCAAAGCAGAAGTTTATTTTGGGGTGGGAATTCAAATATTTGAACATATTTTTTACTTGGCAAGTCATTTTCTCCCCTAGGACAGATAAGAGGCCCTTAAATCGAGACCAGCAGACTGAGAATTCAGCAAATCAAATGACAGATAAGGAATTGAAATATGAACTGCATATCAAATTCTGAACTTAAGCACTTTGGGAAAAGAAATGTTTCAATGGGTTTGATATGAATTTATGTTTAAAAAGCATGTGTTCTCCAAATGTTGGAAAGGGAGGGGAGGGTAAGTAGCTAAAATAGGTTACAAGAGAAAGCACATCATTGATCATTCAAAGTCAGTGCCTAAAATACCTGTGCTTTTTGCTTTTACAAAACAATCAATAGTAAGGTGATATAAAAATATTATGCTTTAGGATTTTATTTCTCTATTAAGAAATATTATTATGTAATAATAATATATAGAAATAATAATATTATTGTTATTAAATAATACTGATTTAGTAACAATCCATATCCCAACTGAGTTTTCCCTACTAGCACCATCAAGAATTCACTCCATGAGGGCACACCATTGAAAATTTAAAATGATTACAGAGAGTATTGACAAGAGAGGACAGAAGCCAAGACTTTATGCCTGACTCTTGTTAATTCTAAGTCAATACTTTATATGTTAATTCCATGTTTGACTGAATTTGCTTGAATCTTAAGTAAGCTGAACAATGAATGACTGACCCCTCCACTCAGTCAAAAAATCCATATATAACATCGATTTCCCCCAGATTTCACTACAAACAGCCTGTTGTTGGCCAGAAGACTTCATAATAACATAACCAATCAATTAACACATATTGTGTATGTTATGGGTAGCATATATTGTACTCTTACAATGGAATAAACTAGAGACAAAATATTAAGAAAATCATAAAGAAAATACATTTACAGTACTATATTTATTTTTTTAAAAATCTGTATATGGGACGCCTGGGTGGCTCAGTTGGTTAAGCAGCTGCCTTCGGCTCAGGTCATGATCCCAGCGTCCTGGGATCGAGTCCCACATCGGGCTCCTTGCTCGGCAGGGAGCTTGCTTCTCTGTCTGTCTCTGCCTGCCACTCTGTCTGCCTGTGCTCACTCGCTCTCTCTCTCTCTCTCCGACAAATAAATAAATAAAATCTTTAAAAAAAAAATCTGTGTATAAATGGAGCCCCACAAATTAAACCTGTGTTGTTCAAGGGTCAACTGGATTTGGCTTCATAATTCTTACAATTTCTTATAAGCCAGTGTCTTCCAATATGCGTTTGGACATTATGCTTATGATTCCCATAAACATATTTATGTTCTGTAAGAAGTAAAAAATGAATCTCCCCATAACATAAGACTCCTATGTGGGGTTATTTGGGGTTCAGAGGGGTGCTACTATACTTTGCATGGAGCCCTGTGCTCAAAGGGCCTCACACTAGGTTTATCGTTTGACTGTTACTGTTCTGCCTTTCTTCAAAATTTTGGAACAAGAACCCCACATTTTCAGTCTACACTGAATGCCTCATAAATCATGGAAGTGGTCTTCTATGTTGCAGTACAACTTCAATGGTAACTTAATGGTAAATAGACCACAGTTTCAGTCTCATCCCTGGACCTCACAGTCATGTGAACTTGGACAAGCTCCTTGATCTTAGGAAGCCTGTTCTGCCCTCGTTTACCAGATGGGGATTGAAACTGCTTACAAAATTGCCCTATGATTGGATAAAATAAAGTATGTCAAGAGTCTAGCATGGATAAGGCAAATACACCTTGCAACAGCCACGTCCAGACGATTGCCTGGAGGGCTAAACCCATTTAGCCTCAGCAAGAAATACACCAAGGGTGGAGCATAGCAGGAGAAGTCAAGAAGCGGTGGCAGCCTGTGGGCCCAGCCTGATTCAATGGCTGACTTTTTTTTTTTTTTTTTTTTAAGATTTAATTATTTATTTGACAGACCGAGATCACAAGTAGGCAGAGAGGCAGGCAGAGAGAGGCTGGGGGAAGCAGGCTCCCTGCTGAGCAGAGAGCCCGATGCGGGGCTCGATCCTAGGACCCTGAGATCATGACCTGAGCTGAAGGCAGAGGCTTAACCCACTGAGCCACCCAGGCGCCCCCAATAGCTGGCTTTTGATAAGCATACTATAAATCTAAGATGTGGTCCCCCTTTCTTTCATGTTTCCTTTTATCCACTTTAAATCCCAGGGGTTTCTTCATAACCTTTAGCTAGGAAAGCTGAGACTAAATTCCTTTCTAGGCAATAGGAATCATTTGTGTCCAAATTAGCCCTCAAATTCTGAGTTGGTGATTAAAGCCTTATTTTGAAAGACCCAAACTTGTACTTTGGGAATTCTGATTTTAATAGGGTATGAGGATGTTTTATTTTCCCAGATTATTAGTACAGCCTCTGTATTCTTAATTTTTTCTCAGTTCTCCAGCTTAAGTCATCCCTTATAGTAAAAAAAAAAAAAAAAAAAAAAAAATGTGGGTTGTTATACTAAAGAAAGAAACTCAATTCATGAAGCAGAACAGAAATATAAATATACTTTTCAAGCCACTTCAGTAAAATGTCAGCTGTTGACTGGTACCATTGTTTTCTAATGAGCTATTAAGTATCTGCTGTACCTGCTCTCATTTGAGGGTATCCTGGGCTGTGCAGCTCAAAGGGTGGGTTTAGTAGCAGTCTATAGGCACATTAAAAAAAAAAAAATGCAGCGAAACCTCACACATGGTTTTTTGTTTGTTTGTTTGCTTGTTTGTTTGTTTGTTTGTTTTTTAAAACAGAGGGATTGGCATGGGAATCCTGTAGACTAACCCAAGGTACACCTCACCCTAATTTCAAATCCTATTTTGTAATCTTTTTTTCTTTCATAGCTTCATTGAGATCCAGTTGACAGATAACTCTGTGTAAGTTTAAGGTGTACAAAGTAATGATTTAACGTATGTATATATTGTAAAATGTTACCACATTAAGGTTTGTTAACACATGCCTCACGTAATTACCATTCTATTGTCATTATGGTGAGAACATTTGAAAATTTGCTTCCACAGAAACTTTGTATTTCAGTACAAAGCAGTATTGTTAACTATAGTCGCCATGCTGTCCCTTAGATTCTTGAAACTTATTCCTCATATCACTGGAAGTTTGTGCCTTTGACCAACATTTTCTCATTTTCATCTCCCCCCTCCCTAGTCCCTGGCAGCCACTCTTCTAATTTATACTTCTGTGATCTTAATTACTCTTTTAAGTAGGCTTTTCTAACTGAAGGAGGCATTCTTCAACATAAATAATTCAAATTACAGAACATGAATGTTGGGTGATTAGCTAATTTCTATCAATCAATAGATTAGTAAACTTAGGTCATACAATTTTTTAGGGAAAAAATGAAAACAGGACTGTAACTAAACTCTATTATGCCACCAAGACTGTGTGATTTTCAGTTCACAAACTCATTTCCCCAGACCCTAATCATCCTGGGATTAAATGACCCTACACTTTTTGGCTTCCCCAAGAGCTAGCTGGGAGTTCTGGGAGAAGGAACTGGCCTTGGGCATTTTTATGTGTACAGATGCACATCAAACTCTGTCCCGAAATTTCTGCCTCGGTCAGCAGCCACACCCTCTCCAAATATGGCTCTGAAAGTTGGCCAAACTCCTGGACCCACAGCAGATTCTTAAAGAGACTGTGCTGGACCAACTCAAGTCCAATCTGAGGAGCTGCTTTTGAGGGCAGATTTTTTTTCGCTACAAGCTTGTGGGTACCTCACCTAGTCTCTCTAAGCCTAGTTAACTCATCTGTAAATTCAGCATAATTGTAATGATCAGAGCTCTGTATTGTTTGAAGTACATCCCAAGTACTTTCTAAAGCACTCAATCAAATTATTATTACCATATTAATATTGGCACAATAATATAGTATATAGGTATAATATTAGTACTACTATTGATAGCAACATAATTATATGTCCGAACTATTGCAATACCATGACTTGTAAAGCAGTGCTTTCAACAGCTTAATTCAGAACTATAATTATTTTTAGAATTTTATGTAGTAATCGAATGGGATTCTAAAATGGCCAAAATAGGTAAGAATATTTCTTGTTTTTAAAGATTGTATTGATCTGTAGATCATGAAGGATGCTTATCCAGTACATTGAAAAAATCACTTCAAAAACAAGAAAAATACTTGAAAGTATTTTTATTATCCTTGAGGAAAGATAGGGAGGGGGACACTGGCTGTTTGATGTTTCAGCAAACAATGAAGTTTCCATTGATTTGAGGAAAAAATCCCCAGAAAGTATCCCTGGAGGGCAACCTCACTGGGTCAGTGGTACCCACAAAACTGGTCATGTGTTATATTGGCTAACCAAAGTACAGAGAGCCACCACTTGGGTTCCTATGCTGGTTCTATCCCCCATTGCAAAATTTTATGCAAAATACTTAGTTGCTCTGCGGTTTAGTTTCCTTCATTATAAAATGGGGATAATCTGGTTGTTATGATAAGTGAATATGAAAATATTGCTTAGAACAATACTTGGCATTGTAAGTATTTATTAAATAGTTATTAAATATTTCTTGGGATGTTGGGTCATATAGTTCTTCTTCATTATCTTTATTCTTTTTTGGCCTGTTTTCAAAATAAAAAGGAAAAATGCTGGTAGTGTGCTATCATATCTACAGGATACATACTTCTTTCAACTTCATTCATCATTCAGAAGCTCTGGCTTTTAGATTTTATTTCTGTTGTTAATCATCATTAATGATTTTGAATGTAATGAAACAGAAAAGGGATTTTTCACAGGGAATGTATGGGCTGATTGTGGATTGCATTTTTACATTTTTATGTTAGTGCTTTTTTTAAAAGATTTTATTTATTTATTTGACAGAGATCACAAGTGGGCAGAGAGGCAGGCAGAGAGAGGTGGGGAAGCAGGCTCCCTGCTGAGCGAAGAGCTCAATGCAGGGCTAGAACCCAGGACCTGGAGATCATGACCCGAGCTGTAGGCAGAGGCTTAACCCACTGAGCCATCCACTCACCCCTACGTTATTGTTCTTGAAGTTACACAATGTTGTGCATTAGGCCAGTGGCTCTCAAAGTGTCACCAGGAACACTGTGGAACTCTAAGGCCATTTCAGAGCATTCACAAAGTCGAACTGATTTCATAGTAATGGTAAGGTGTTACTTGCTTTCTTCATTCTTACTGTCTTTCAACCATACAGTGGTATTTTTTAGAGGCTATGTGTTGTGTGATGTCACAAAAGCTGAATGTAGAAACAGATCTGAGAATCCAGGTGTTTCCTATTAAAACAAACATTAAAGATATTTATTAAATATAAAATAATGCTATTCATCTCATTAATTTTGTTCTGTTTTTAGAAAATGTGTTTTTATAAAGTATATGTTATTTATGTTAACATAGAATGGGTTAATACTCTTAGTGAATTAATAAATACTTCAAATTGTCAAAATTTTAATTTTTAAGATGGTAATTATTACTAGATATGACTGGCTTAAACTAAAGTTTTCTGGGGTCCTCATTAAACTTTTACAATATAAAGGGATCCTAGGACTGAAAATTTGGGAACTGCTACATTAGATTATCCCTAGGTTCTTAGAAATCCATCTGGGGCAGGTGTTTTCATGGAGTTGCATAAGCCTCTGAAAAGACCAAGTTGCAGGTCCAGCAGCATCCAGGACATCTGACCCTATCCTCTCTGGACTAAGAGAACATCTAGTTGTTCTTTCTAGTCCCAGAGAAATTGATGCAACAGATGAATAGGCTATGAATCAGGAATCATTGTCATGCTTTGTCTAGAGACAGTACAAACATAGATGTTACAGAACTTCTGATACCGGAAGATGCCAGCAATACATTTTTAAAACTGTATGTGAGTACAGTTAAATAGTGATGTAAAAATTAAATAGCCTGTGTCATGGTTCTCACAGATTTAAAAATGATATTTTTATTTTGATGTGAGTGGTTTTTGTTTTACAAAGTCAGGTTATTAAGTAGTTTCATAATTAATGCACATAATTTTATAAGCATTTGACTATTCAATACAATTTTGACAACTGAGGTAGTTTTCTCTTGAATGGGGAGACAGCTTAGGTTAGAAACTTGGGAGACAGGTGCAAGCGGAGATGGCCCATCCCTTGGCCTTTCAGTGCTGAGTATCAGCCAGATCTACGATAGGGCTTTTTCCAACTTTCTTACATCATACGAAACTGTTCCCGCAAAGGCAGCCAGATCTCCCAAAGCCATTCCCTCATTCCAATTCCTTCATTCCCATACTTAGTTTAGTCTTGTTTTTGTCACCAATATTGGCCAAGAAATGGGTGCATATTCTCTTCTCTTCTTTGCAATGTCATGTGACATTGGCAGCCTTTGTAATGGAAGGGAGACCCGCCTCTGCTCTGCCTTACCTCAGTATTTGCCTAAGCACCCAGACTCGCTTGGTCGGCTTCAACTCTGGTCTGTCCCACGTCCTACTGGGAAAACTGCTACTGGTCATGTCAATCCTGTTCCAAAATCCATGTAGGAGTTTCAAAATACTTAGATAAGAAATGGTAAAGAAAGTATGACCCAACATGGCATTTGTTAATTGTGGGGTTGGATACAGCCTCTTTGTTTGGATGCTGAAGAAGGCACCTGGGAACAGCAAAACACCAACTCAGACCCTGAACACATGGCACTAATTGACTGAAGGTGTTGTCACCCAGTTAGGAATTCAGGCATTGCCAGCTGCGTCCTCAACCAGGTGTTCATTCAGGAGCAGGGCGTTGCTACTGGGGAGGAATTTCTGCAGCACTGATTCTCATAATGAACTGATTGAAACATCAGGTGGGGAGCGTTCCAGGTGTGGATCACATTGCTATAGGACGGGTAATGAGAGGCAATTCTACTTGATTTAGATATTTATGTAACTTGCTCAGTGAACTTTCTGTCAAAGACAACCCTTGGAGTCTGGGGAAAAAAATGTGTTAAGTAGGTGGACAAAGGGCTTTGATTTTCCTCTCCTTTAGATGGAAGGTAAATGCCAAGCTCCACAAGCCTGAAAACACAATCAGCCAGGTAGCTGAGAGAAAATTATCTTTAGTACTGACGGTACCACACGATTCACTTTTTTCATATAGTATAGGTTTGCAATTTCCCAATGACTAGGGTAATTGGCAATTCCAGTGAGGTAACTTAAAAATCTGTTTTTCTCTTTAACTAAAACATAATATAAAATCAGTATCAAATTTCTGTTCTGCAATCATTGAAATAACTTATTTCCAGAAACGTTTAGAGAATATAATAGTTTCTACCCAGATGTACTTGCAGAACAGTCACTGAAAAATGGTTGTTTTCTTGTATGTAATTCCAACCTTCCACCCGTGTTAATTGCTAGTGACATTTTGGGTTGTTTTTCAACACTGTAATGAGAGCTAAAGCTTTAGCAAGGATTATTACTCTATGTCCCATCCAAATGAATCCCAACTATTGATGTCTGTGCTGGTCTGTGAGGGAAACCTGACCTCTAATGGGAGGAATAGCAACTAGGTGAGCTATTTTATTTAACGTCTAGCTCTAGTAAAACTAGAATGGTCACCAAGAATCTTGTAAGAATGAATTATGGCCTTTGAATGGGCATATGTGTAGAGAGGGTTCATGTTTCTACATCTGTGAACATCAGCATTTGGGTGTGATTTACTATGAGACAGGCTGTGATTTACTATGAGACATTCTTGTAAGAATGAATTATGGCCTTTGAATGAGCATATGTGTAGAGAGGGTTCATGTTTCTACATCTGAGAACATCAGCATTTGGGTGTGATTTACTATGAGACTTACTCATGTAAGTTACGTGAGAGCGAGTCATTTGAGGAAGCTAAGAGGGCCTAGGTTTAATTGAGTGATTAATCCCACCGCCTGATGTGTACTAAAGAGTCAAGTTCAGTAAGGTAATTACTGGCTACTCAGAATGTGGTCCATGGACCTACAGCACTGGAACCCACTGAGAGCTTATCAGAAGAGTAGATGCTCAGTCCCCAACCCAGACCCACAGAATTAGTTTAAGGGTCTGCCCAGGTGGTTTGCAAATGCATCACAGAGCTCTGTTAATGAGGGTTTATGGGGCATCTGTGCTTAGCCTGGGTCGCATAGAGCACCAGCTGGCTATCAACTGGCATGATAATTGAGGCAGCTGGGATTCTGGCACTGTTGATGCTCAGCATCAGGTAGGGGCCGTGTTGGTGTCCCAGTTGGACCTTGCGGTTTGGACCCAAAGCCTCAATGAACTGGCAGGGGGTTGGGAGAATCGGCGGCAAAGGGAATTACATCCCTGTAGGGACCACACAGAAGCCAAGAACTTTGTTAGGCTTCCATCCACTGACATAAGATTTAGGGCAGGGGTACGGTCCCAAGTGGGTGATACAAAAGTAATCAAGACATCAAGATAAAAGTGGCTTTAAGACGACAGCCACACGACAAGGGTTAGGATATAGGATGCCCAGGGTTCAGTTCTGACCCATGAGCTTTCAGTCTTGGGGACCACATTCTAGACCCCACTCACTGGTGAGAAAGTTTTCTCATGCTCTGTTGGATTCACAGCCTGGGTGACAGGTTTCCACTGAATCCTAAAAGCTGAGCTGGCTGGGGCAGATGCTCCAGCCTATTCAGCTCAAGTGGAAAAGTATGACATACTCAAGTCAATAAATAACAGTTCCACGTTACTGTTGGGGTCCGTTATCAAAGGAACGAGACTGAGACAAAGTGAAAGTTACGCAAAGCCTTATTTTATACCAAGCATTAGAAGTCAGACTGACTGGCCAGCGGAACGAGACTGAGACATAGTGAAAGTTATGAGAAGCTTTATTCTATGCCAAGCATTAAAAGTCAGACTGAACGGCCAGGGCCGCCTCCGAAGAGAGCGACCCCCTCCCGATCTCACAGGCTGCTTTTATAGGGCATAACCGCAGACCCAAGGTACGTGGCTTCTATTGTTAAGGCGTTTACTCCCGGAATCGATACCCAGAACCATACCAGGAACTACTGGGGTGTTTATTCCCGGAATGAAGTCCGTGGATGTAAACAACAATATGGCTACATAGGCAATATGGAGTTGCTTTGGCTAAGCAGGTCCTAATAGTTAAATAGGTTTTAACATTAAATTGGTCCTAACAGTTACAACACTTTATGGAGAACAGGTGTCTCAAACCACCATTTCATGAATTAAATGCACAAAATGGTATGTCATACTTTAAAATGCCATCAAAGTTGACAGGAGCCCATGATAGACATTTAAAATTTTAATAGGATCTAAACTATGATAACAACCAAAGAGTTAGTAAAGCCTGAACTCAGTAAACTCAATTCCATTCCAACTCACATCCTGAGCAATTCTACTACTTAATATGTTCTTAAGGATTTACTTTTTTTCTTTTAAATATGTGAAAGCCTTAGTAATACTGATTTTCCTTGACTACATCATCTCCTTAAACCCTTGCATCAGCACTGTGAGGTAAATATTCTTAGCCTCAAGGTTACACTGAGGCTTACAGAGGTTAAATAACTTTACCCAGGTGATAAGCGTCTTCAGAAAAACCCAACTTAAAAAAAAAAAAAGAACAACAAAAAACCAAACTTCTGAAAGTTTCCTGGTATATTCTACCACTTCCCAAAAACTTTGGATATGCTTCATTGGGCATTTATGAGGTATTAGATGTTTAAAGGAGCATTTCTTTCATCAATAACTTATTCAATTACTTATATCTTACACATCCTAGGAAACTATGGATAAAAATTAAGTAATAAACGTGGTTATAAAACGGTGAAAACAAGCTTTGATTCCATTCTGCAGGAACTCTAGTCTTCCTCCATGGACAGCCATCCTGGAAAGCACTAAAGGGTTATCCTTTGCATTCTGTGAATAAATCCCATTTGCTCCTATAGATCGCATGCCATTTCCTTCCTTTTATGCTCTGGTTTTCTTTGGTCACTGTGAATTCATAAGGCTGCAGAAATAAATACACCCATATGTGTAGTGCCTTAATAATATGATTATTTATTTCTCCATAAAAGTTCAGAGATGTTCCAGGTAACACTGGAGCAGAAAGATAGTGGCTCTGATTTTTAAGGTCCCTTTGAGGATCACTAGACCAGTCAGCCTAAAGAAGAGAATATGCATAAGCATACATGAGAGGTTTTCTGGGGGCCAGCTTGGAAACGATACGGATGATGTTTTCCCACATTTCATTGGCTAGAACTTAGTCACGTGGCAAACCAAATTGCTTGGCAAACGAAGGAATGTGGTTTGCCTTGTTCCCAGAAAGTGGAGGAGATGTTTTTTTGTTGGGTAACTAGTATTTCCTATGACACTGCCAATATCCCACATGGAAGCAATGGTACCAAGACCTCACAGAGGCAGCCAGGGACACTGCTTATTTTCATAAGACCACTTCCACTGCTAATAGTGACTCAGGCAACACTGTGATGCCCAGTGTGACCCGCCAGTAGCTACCTATGCTATTGGCACCAAACCTTCACCACATTCTGCGAGCTTTTGGAGAATGGAGGAAATAGATCTTTGTTTGTTTATTTGTTTAATTGAAATTCAATTAGGTAACATATAGTACATCATTAGTTTCAGACGTAGAGTTCAGTAATTCATCAGTGTGTATAATACCCAGTGCTTATCACATCATGTGTCCTCCTTAATGCCCATTACTTAATTACCCCATCACCCCACCCCCACCAACAGCCCTGTGTGTTTTCTATAGTTAAGAGTCTCTCATGGTTTGTCTCCCTCTGATTATTTCCCATTCAGTTTTCCCTCCCTTCCACTATGATGCTCTGCACAATTTCTTATATTCCATGCATGAAGGAAACCATATGATAATTGTGTTCCTCTGACTTATTTCACTCAGCATAATACCCTTCAGTTCCATTCACATTGATGTAAATGGTAAGTATTCGTTCTTTCTGATGGCTGAGTAATATTTCATTGTGTGTGTGTGTGTTTGTGTGTGTATGTATGTGTACACACTACATCTTCTTTATCCATTCATCTGTCAATGGACATCTTGGCTCTTTCCATAGTTTGACTATTGTGGACACTGCTGCTATAAACATTGGGGTTCATGTGCCCCTTTGGATCATTACATTTGTTTCTTTGGGGCAAATACCTGGTAGTGCAATTGCTGGGTTGTAGAGTACCTCTATTTTTAGCTTCTTGAGGAACCTCCATACTCTTTTCCAGAGTGACTGTACCAACATGCCTTCCCACCAAAAGGTTCTCCTTTCTCCACATCCTCAGCAACATTTGTTGAGGAAATAGATCTTTGAACCCACATTACTGTTTTACTGAAGACCCCTTACAAATTTGAGTGTATAAAGATCAGGCACAGGGTTGGCAAAAAAAGGTTTTAAGCATAAAAATGTGCTTTGTGCTATACTCCAAATCATCTTTTCCATCTAATGCCGAGAAAAGTAGCTTTGGCTCAGATGTAAACAGTTTGTGGTGAACAAGAATTCCTGTTTCTTGAAGGTCTTTCTAGGTCGACTAAGAATCACACTGAAATGAGATAGACTAATGGGAGAAAGTCAAATTTAATAGCTTACATATGGAGAATCCACCCAAACATGGAAACTCCAAAGACAGTCACACAAAATGAGGTATATATGTCATTCTGAACTAAGGAGAAGGGCACAGGAGTCTGGAACTTCAGAGGAAAGGAATGCATTTCACAGGACAACAAGAAGGGCAGATGTTTAGTAATTAGATGTCTGTCCTCCCATACAGATGAGTCACTTGGATAAAATTGATCTCTGTTAATAACCCTTATTCTGGGAAAGACTTCCAATTTATATTCCCTGTGGATAAGGGAGGGACCAAGGTTTCAAGCCTAAAGGGTCTCAAGTACCATCAGCTCAAAATAATCCACATGCTGAACTAACACATTCTGGGGGGCCTGTCCTAAACCCCTTCACACTTGCTTAATATCTTTTAGGCATTTGAAGAGCTTATGGTCCAGTGAGACAGAATGATATATATATATATATATATATATATATATATATATATATATGCATTCGAGAAATCAGATCTCAATTTTCCGTTATTCCTTCTTCCATTTTTATTCCTTCATTCTCTTCTTCCTTTTTTTTTTTTTTTAAATTCTGCTAACTGTGTCTTCTTTCTCTGCCTCTGGTGGTACAGTTTGTAGACCCAAGGTCATTCTGTTATGACAAAGGTCAAGCTGGTCACATAGCAGAGGAAGAGACCCAAGAACACTGTGAGGACTCTACTGAAGGGTATGTGAAAGTTTGCTGCCCTGTGGGACTGAGCCAGAAGCCTTGCTATTGACCATAATGAACAGATCTCTGTTGGCCAGGTACATGATTAACAAGGCTTCAGCAGACTCTAACCAACATAGATTTATATCCTTATGATATTAGATATAGTAGACATGGCACAGAATTTACATTAAATAATAGTAACTCCTTTATTTATAAAGAAGAAACATGCCATGTTGAAATACAATTAAGAGTCACAACCAGATTCAAGTTACTATTGATCCCTCCTTTTGTGATTTGAATGGACTAATTAACATTTCTAGCAGTTTTCATTTGTAAAAAATTAAATATGCTGTCTACCTGAAGGCTTGATTTAAGACTAAAATGAGCTAATATATATGAGCCTGGTGGTGGGTGTTATGGAGGGCATGTATTGCATGGAGCACTGGGTATGGTGCATAGACAATGAATTCTGGAACACTGAAAAGAAATTTTCAAAATTTTTTAAAAATGAAGCATTTAAAACAGTAGTCTATGGTAATCACTGTTATTATTACTTTCAGCAATTAAAGAAATAAGTGGACAGGTATCCTAAGAAAGAGCCTCTGTTTCTATCTTTTTTTTTTTACCCATATATCCCTGGATGCCATTGAATATTATATATAATTATATAACAAATTAAATATAACTAGTATATATTATTTATTTTAATGACTAGGACCCTTATAGAACTATATAACTCTTTAAGTTTACTTCAGGTATTGATTAATCTACCCTGAAGGTTATAAACCCTTTCATCTGTACTTTGGGTCTTTAAAATAGTATTTTTCCAGATTTTTAAAAATCTGCTTTCTTTGAATAGATGATTTTTATTCCAGGACTGGTTTTTGTTTTATGTTGGAGTCAGTACACCTTTGATTTATGTTCAGGTTGTTTTCTGAGGCTTTAAAGAATCACAGCTGGGTGGAAAAATGATTCTTGGCAAACTGATTTTCCAACTAAGAAACCCAAAGTGATGGATTGCTAGAATAATGGTTGTAATATATACTGAGAATACAAAGGAGATACACCGTTCCTTCAAGATGAATTTGGATTTGTAAGAAGTGGAGCCTGTATTTTATTAACTTTCTGTGTATAAGAAAAAAATCAGACTATACCACCATTTCTGCATAAATTCATGGCTGTCCATGTGTAGCCTAGCCAATTTTAATACTGAACCATAAACAATCTAAGGGATAACACAGTAGTAAGTTCTTTGTGTTCCTTAGTATACAGAGGTATTGTTCCCATAACAAGTTTTATAATTACTAGAGCAGAAGTACAATGATTTCTTTTAAAAAAATAAGTTTGCCATTAAAATTTTAAGCTTAGTTATTAGATATATCTAATACAATTATTTAAATATTTACATTGTTATTGTTTTTAATATTCCACATATATGAAACAACTGTTTATAGTACTCATAACCACAAAAAAATAGATAACACAAAACTATTATGCTCAGCTCTTCAAATAGATTAGTTTATTTAGTTTTCACATCCCTCTGAGCTATATGCTATTTAATCCCATTTTGTAGAAGAGGAGACTGAAAGGTAACATGGTGGGTTATAGAGTGGGTGATACGTTGGAGCTAGAATATAAATCCAGGAAATCTGGCTCCAGAGGCTGAGCTCTGAATCTTGATGCTGCCTTACCTCCCTTTGCAGCCGTGATGTGCACAGATGTATGTACATTTTATATATTTTATCTTTCTTTCAAAAAGAAGTAAAGTAAGGGGCTCCTGGGTGGCTCAGTTAGTTAAGCATCTGCCTTTCACTCAGATCATGATCCCAGGGTCCTGGGATCAAGCCCCGCCTCGGGGGGAAGGGGGCTTCCTGCTTAGTGGGGGGCAGCCTGCTTCTCCCTCTTCCTCTGCTATTCCCCCTGCTTGTGCTCTCTCACTCTCTCTGTCAAAAAAATCTTAAAAAAAAAAAAAGTAAAATAGTTTCAAGTACAAAGAATAAAAGTGAGTCATGTAAAAGAGAGGCATAGCAGTTTGAAGAGCTTTGGGTGTATTGAAGATGGGCTCAGTCTTCTTAAAGCTTGGAAATAAAAATGGTCTTTGAAAATATGGTTACATAATCAAGTCATCTTCATTATTAGCAATAACATCATTATTGCATAAATGGTTCAAATTCTTCTTAAGTAGAATCTCTGTTTTAGGAGCACATAATAATAACAATAATAGCAATCTGGTTCTGTGTAGTTGTCTATTCAGTCTTGTGCTCAGGAGTATTGGACATAACCTTTGTCCAGTCCAGAAATGTCATAGCTCTTGCTTTTGAGGTGATAATAAAACATGGTCCAGACTTCAGCATGGTGTATCAGAACAAAACATTAAGGAGACTTGGACTTAGTTATAAAAGTCTGGTAGTGCCCAACGTCTAATCTTCTTAGGGCTTAGACCTAGGGTCGGATCCATTCGGTTGTATATACCAAGGTTTTCCATGCCAGATTGGGTCTTCCTTCAGTTCAGAGAAGAGCTGAAAGGCAAAATGTTGATGAAGGAGCCTTGGCTATAGATTAATAGAGAGCAAATCCAGCAACACATTCACCAAAATACAAGGTTAAAAAGAATGAATCAGAAGTCTGAGACCAAAAACATGCAGAATCCATATTAGACATGCATAGTGTGAATGGGTGAGGATTATTCTTATTAAACAACCACACATCCTTTTATCCAGATTGTGTACCTCCACAAGGCCCCCCATTAGAGGGTTTTAAAGAGGCAAGCTTCTTTCAAACAGGTAAGGTTTGAATTTTTTTTTTAAAGATTTTATTTATTTATTTGACAGACAGAGATCACAAGTAGGCAGAGAGGCAGGCAGAGAGAGAAGAAGGGAAGCAGGCTCCCTGGGATCATGACCTGAGCTGAAGGCAGAGGCTTTAACCCACTGATGATCTGGATTTGTAAGTAAAGGAGAAGTATAATAAAATTCTAGACAATATTAATAGGGATCAAGACTGGGAAGCAGAGTTTCTAGAGAACTTTTCCCATATTTTCAAAGTACTGTAAAAATCAGGCATTAGAGAGTTATTTATTTTATGCCCAATACTGTTAATATTACATTTTGTGTTTATACATGTATCAAGACACCTATTGAAATCTTATTAAAGAATTTGTAGACATGATTTACAATAGTTAGGAAAGCTCTTGCTCTATGGCACAGAGGATAGAAAACTCAAAATACATGGTCCAATATACTTTATGATGAGCAGAAAACTAGCTCACTTTTGAAAAGGCCTTCAGCTGAGCAGAACATCAGCCAAATAATTCTATCCTAGCGCATTAATGGTTCCCCAGGAGGTGTTTTCTGATTGCTTGTCCATACTGTTGAAGCAAGTATTTACTGCCTCATGTCTACTTTCGTCTTTCTCCTCATCCTTTAGGAACTCATCTTAGATCTCTCTCCCTCCCATGGTTCCCAATCCTATAATTGAAACCTTGTGAAATCCATGCATAAAAAATATGGATAGATCCAATTTGATAAACACTTTAATATACTTTTCCAAATATTTTATTTGTTTCTACAAGTCTTTTCTACATTGAGCTAGATAAATGGATCCTAGTTAGAACTTCTTCCTCAATTCCGGGACACCTGGATGACTCAGTTGGTTAAGCCGCTGCCTTCGGCTCAGGTCTTGATCCCGGGATCTTGGGATCGAGCCCCATGTTGGGCTCCTTCCTCGATGGGGAGCCTGCTTCTCTCTCTGCCTCTGTCTGCCACTCTGCCGGCTCATGCTCTCCCTCTCTTTCTCTCTGACAAATAAATAAATACAATCTTTTAAAAAAAAAAAAAAACTTCTTCCTCAATTCCTCGATATTGTAAAAATACAATTCTCTACTGATGGCTGTCTTGGGGCTACATGTGTGTTTACCTTTGACTCCATCTGCTTTTGTAAATTCTGTCTCATAAGGTGCTTTTGTGTCCTACCCTGATATAATGGTCAGCATCCTTCAAATTATCTAAATTTGAGGTCTTTTGGTTAATAGAAGAATGCTTCCATGAAGGAGAAAATTTCTCTCTCCTGAGTCCAGAGGTTATGCTTAGCTGCTCTAGGGAAACAAAACAAAAATTTCCTCTCATTGTGAAGAAAGCTTCAAATTCAGATAGCTGATCATAAAAAAGATCTCCTATATGTAGTAAACTTATTCACTGCAGAAGGGCTGAAGCTCTCAGAGACTCTCTTAAACCTGGATATCTATCAATTAATGTGTCTGAAAGCTACTATAGCTCATTTGTTACCTGTTACCCAATTAGATAACATTGGTCAGAATCTGACTTAGAATCATTAGGTACATTTTTTTTTCCTCGTGCTTGTCTGATTGCTTTACTAGAGTATAAGATACATGAGAATAGGAGTCTTCCTTATGAAACAGACTTGTACAACATACTGTATTGGAAAAAAGTTGAAGTTATAAGTCATGTTAGTTCAACTTGAATTCTGGTTTACTAGATATTTGACTTTGGGCAAATCATTTAACTTCTACTAGACCCAACTGCCAAACAGAGATGCTATTTGCTCCATAAGCATGCAAATTATTGAGAGGCTTATATGATAAAATGGAGTGAATATGGTTCATTAATTTGGTGTTTAAGTTATTATTATTATTATTGTTGTTGTTATTGTTATTATATTTTCATAATTATTACTTTCTGAAGTAGAAGGACTTCTTAAATACCTAATAAAGCAACATATAAATTAATGAGTGAATGAATGTATGGTATTCAAATTATCCTTATGTTTAAATATATGTGGCTTTCCTGAATTCCTAAGCTTTATTATAATGAACATGTTCGCCTGTGAAATGAGCCTTCTGCTACCATCCAGAGAATCCCATACAGTTGGTAAGAGGCTAAGACCCTATAGCAGCTTTAAGAGCCACACACTCTGAAAGGTTGCTCTCCTCTACCTCATGCTTGAAACTGGAGAAGCTGGACCAGAGTAGAATGAAAAATGGAGAAGCAGTGGGCCAGTTCTTCTTTTGGGGAGCTTCATGGTTGGCAAGTGTGTCATGGCAGGTAATAATGAGCAGAAGAATGAGGATTTCAGTGAGGCAGTCTTTGGGTAGCTTCAGTGTCTGTGAAGGGGCTGCTCTTTGTTCACAGGGTGGGAGGAGAGAGTTTGGCTGCTTCATGCTGGCTGGGCTCATTTTGGTCAGGAGGAGTTTTGGATGCATGAAAAATTCCAGCCCTGGAACAAATGCATTCAGCAGTCCCTGGAGGGTATATGGATTGCACAGCTTACTCAATGCAATCTACCCAGAACAAAGCAGTTTTACAGGTTTGATTTTTTTATCTATGAAAAGAAATCTCGCCCACGTGTTCCCTTCCCTATTGCTCCCCATAAACATGCATCCCCATGGTGGGGGGGGGGGGCATATAAGAGAGTCAGAGAAAGGAGTCCCGTTCAATGCAGTGCAAATCTGACCATGTGTCTTACTTTGAGAAGTCAATGGCAGTGCTCCAAGGGAAGAGACTGCAACAGTCAAAATACAGATATATTCAATGATTTCAAATTCCTTTGTTTTCATGTCCCTTTTGCTGCCTTCAGTTATCTGTCTTTGATTCCTGAGGAAGGCTTTGTAGTGCTTTTACTTGCTATTGAATTTATATCCCTGGCATCCTTTGCTCTTACAGTTTTTTTCCAACACTGGAATAGTATCCTCTTTCAACCCTTTTGGCTTTGTTTCTGTGCATGGCTTTCTCGCGTATTCCCTCCCTACCATATGGGTTTTAATAAAACTGATTTCCAGCATTGAGTTTAGAAATGAAGTGATCTTCCCTCAGTTTTAAGCAACCCTAAAAAAATAAATGAAATTATGTAAGTATGCACTTGTTTATGTGTGTATGTTTGCATGCAGGTGAAGGTGAGAGGAAAATCTAGAGACAGGTTAGGTTTAGGAAGGATTCGGCGATATATTTGAGGCTAGTGTGAGAGGAAGATAAATTTAAATGTATAGTAGATAACAATTTCCAAATGATGTATTAGAACCAATGCAAACTTCTAGAGAAGATCATGGAGAACTTTCAAATGCCTCTTAAAACACTCTCCACATTTCTACTATTTAAAGCAAATGATGGGACGCCTGGGTGGCTCAGTTGGTTAAGCAGCTGCCTTCGGCTCAGGTCATGATCCCAGCGTCCTGGGATCGAGTCCCACATCGGGCTCCTTGCTCGGCAGGGAGCCTGCTTCTCCCTCTGCCTCTGCCTGCCACTCTGTCTACTTGTGCTCACTCTCGCTCCTCTCTCTCTCTGACAAATAAATAAAAAAAAAAAAAAAAAAAAAAAAAAAAAGAAACTAAAGCAAATGAAGACTAGCTTTTAAAGGAGAGTTCATGAAGAAGTTTATATACATGAAAAAGTCATGCTATACAGGAAGCGGTTGCTTGTCTCCTCAAGCCAGAAAGAGGGGCTTCAACAGGCTCATTCTCAGAATGCCGAATCTCAGAATATAGAATCACTTGATATTTGCCCCCTGTAGTTAAGTCACTGCATGCAGTCATTTCTGGAGATAGATCAAATCTCATGCTGGAAATAAAACTGAGGATAGGCTTATCATCCCAGGATCATTTAAAAAGGAATCCTATTCAAGAAACAGATTGCTAGGCTAAGGGAATCCCAGCAGCAAAATGCTAAAAAATGAATGCCAGAGGGAGAAATTTTGAGGAGATCAAGAGAAGCAGCTGCTGATGAGGCAGTTTTCATATCATGGAAGAACAGTTGGGGAGAGCTCAGCCAGGACACCGCCAAAGGACTTAAGGAAGTTCCCACAGAAGGACTGTTGGCTTTGAAAATCTCTTGGCGGTATCTGCCAAGTACCAGGTCTCCCATCCTCCACTAACCCAGCCTTTTCTCTTGCCCTTTAAATCCTGGTAGTGTCAGAATGAGCAAAAACTAGCCACCAAGTGAGAGAGTGGTGGGGGGAGGAGCTGATGATGGGAAGTAAAGGGTAGGTTGGGTTTATGAGCGAGATATTCCATGGAATCAACATAGCTTCATTATTGGTTCCATGTGGGTGCTGAAAGGGGAAAAAAGTAGAGGCCACATACAGAGGTCCATTTTGAGCCACTGGGTGGATGTTGGTTTTGTCCAGGACACAAAAAAGAACAGGTTTAGTGGCAGGGAGATAATGTTTTCCATTTGGCTCATGTTGAATTTGAGCTGTTGGAGGGAGATATCCAATGGGATATCTAATCTGCCCTACTGACATCGTTCGAAAAGTCAATGACTTTTGAAAACCATGAAAATAAATGAAATCATCTGGAGAGATGACAAATGTGAGCAAAGAAAAAGCTCTGCCCAACACCTAGGGAAAACCTCTGTTTGAGGTATGGGCAGAAGAAGAGGTACCAGCAAATGAGATGAGAAGGACAGCAAGAGCCAAACCAAACAAAAACTATAGTGGTGGTATCAATCCTGAGAGATATTTTACATCAATTAGTAGGGATCTGAAGACTGCTTGGCTGCAAAGGAAAATAGAAAAGTTAAAAATGATTCAAATGCTTTCAGTGGTAGATGGGAGTAGAGAATGGAATTATATTGATATCCATTGCCCAGCATGGAAAAGGTGGTGCTGGGGGCCAGATCGGGGAAAAATTATTATTTATGCTCTTGGTATCTTCTGTTTACAGTGATGGTGGATATCCATACTTTATATAATTTCTGCATCTATAAAATACCAACATTTCTATATATCCACAAATTATGTAAATACAGGTCTGAGCTTCTGGGTGAGTTAGAGGTGGGGGCAGTTTTCTTTATGAATCTTATAACTTTTGTCAATTATTTCATCTACTTTGCCACTAAAGTGTTCTTTTTTTGCTTTTTATCTCTCTTCTCATGTGTTCTTAAAAGCTACTTGCTTTAATCTATGACAGTGACCTTACAATGCACTTTATAATGCATGTACCCTGACGATAAGGTATGATTTGTGATCTTTCTAGGCCTGCACATGAATCTCCTAGAGCCATACTGTATTATTACAGTTGTCTGAGTTATTAAGATTGAAAATTATTTAAATTCATCATCCTTATAGATGGGACTGAGCAACTTGACAGTGTACATCTTTTGAAATTTTACTTAAAATTAAAGATCTTATTTTTTAAAATGCTCTAGTACAAAGAAAGCTAACAGACATCACAATTACTTCTCTTTCAGGTAGACAAATCTCTGCAGTTCTCTTGGGGGAATATACATGTAAATAACTATAGATAGGTAAGGAATCAAACTAAGTTTAATAGAAGACAGTTATGTGGAATTATTCTTGACTCTTTTCTGCACAAAAGAGGGTTCATAGAGAACAAAAACAGATAAGCTTCAAGTGGGAAAGATGCAATATGTGTTTCAAGGTTGTGTCTATGGAAGCGAAGAAGATGGTTTCAACATGGATGGATGGATGAATGGAAGGAAGGAAAGGTGGGTGGGTGGGTGAATGGATGGGTGGTTGATTGGATGATGAGTAGATGGATGGAGTGGTCATCTATATCAAGTGCTACTAAGGAAATAAAAAAGTGAGAACAGATAGATGACCATTTGTTTTGGCAAATATTGTCTTTGACAGCTTTGATAAAAACTATTAAAGTGAAGTGTGACAATGAAAATCCAATTGGAAATGGTGAGAAGACACTCCAAAGGCAGCAAGAACAGTGGGGGGAGGTATAGTCAGATTTATTGAAGAGCTTTTTGAGAAGACCAAAGGGGATTTGGGGGCTTCAGGAAGAACATACATATTCTTTCATTCCAATATGATAAAAAGTAAAGTAGTAGGTAAAATACATATGAGTTGGTAGAAATGGTGGTGGAAATATTAAATCAATCTCACTTGACTCTTCTTAGTGGTGGATGCAGCAAGGTTATCAGCAGGGAGGAGACCCGGGGAGCATTTAGAGCTTTGAAGAGAGAGGACAAGTGATAGAATTGTCATCTCTGACAATATGAAGGTGCTAACCAATTATGAAGTATGTTAGGAACAAAGGCAGTTGACCTATACTTGCAGATACATGAATATAAAGAACAAATCATACCAAACAAGAAAGAAAAGGGTAATGGTATAAAGATTTAAATTAACTCTCAGTTTCTTTAAAATGTGGACTGAAGTTAAGTGTTTATAAGAATTATAGTTACAGAACCTAAAACAAACCATATCCATGTTGAATTAGTATTAAACTTAACAAAAATCAGGATACATTGATACTTAGGGGGAAAAAGGATAAAGCAAAAACAAACTGATTTTTCTCATCATTCATAGTGAAGAGTCACTCAATATCAAGTGAGAGAGAAAAATATCATCCTTTGTAAGTATAAAGATGGACACTAGAAAAATTGTAAAGAGACAAAAATAAAACAAATTAAGATTTCTTTCCAGTCTTGCAAATCATTTATTAATAAGCCATTGGTAATAGATACCATCTAATTCTTTTTTTTTTCATTTTTTAAAAATTAACATATAATATATTATTTGCCGCAGGGGAACAGGTCTGTGAATCATCAGGCTTACACACTTCACAGCACTCATCATAGCACATACACTCTCCAATGTCCATAACCCAACCACCCTCTCCATACACCCCACCGCCAGCAATCCTCAGTTTGTTTTGTGAGATTAGGAGTCTCTTATGGTTTGTCTGCCTCCTGATCCCATCTTGTTTCATTTTTTCCTTCCCTAACCCCAAACCCCCTACATTGTCTCTCAAATCCTCATATCAGGGAGATCATATGATAATTTCTTTCTCTAATTGACTTATTTCACTCAGCATAATACCCCCCTAGTTCTATCACGTCATTGCAAATGGCAAGATTTCACTTTTTGGTGGGTACATAGTATTCCATTGTGTGTGTGTGTGTGTGTGTGTGTGTGTGTGTGTGTGTGTGTGTGTGTATAACACACCCTCTTTATCCATTCATCTGTTGATGGACATCCAGGGTCTTTCCATAGTTTGGCTATTGTGGACATTGCTGCTATAAACATTCGGGTGCATGTGCCCATTTGGATCACTACATTTGTATCTTTAGGGTAAATACACAGTAGTGTGATTGCTGGGTTGTAAGGTAGCTCTATTTTCGACTTTTGAGGAACCTCCATGCTGTTTTCCAGAGTGGCTGCACCAGCTTAGATTCCCACCAACAGTGTAGAAGTGTTCCCCTTTCTCCACATCCTCATCAACATGTGTCATTTCCTTCCTTGTTAATTTTAGCCATTCTGGCTGGTGTGAGGTGGTATCTCATTGTGGTTTTGATTTGTATTTCTCTGATGTCCAGACATGTTGAGCACTTTTTCATGTGTCTGTTGGCCATCTGGATGTCTTCTTTGAAGAAATATCTGTTCATGTTCTCTGCCCATGTCTTGACCGGATTATTTGTTCTTTGGGTGTTGAGTTTGAGAAGTTCATTATAGATTTTGGATACTAGCCCTTTTTCTGGTATGTTGTTTGCAAATATTTTCTCCCATTCTGTCAGTTTTCTTTGGTTTTGTTGACTGTGTCCTTTGCTGTTCAAAAGCTTTTGATCTTGATGAAGTCCCAATAGTTCATTTTTGCCCTTGCTTCCCTTGCCTTTAGCGATGTTTCTAGGAAGAAGCTGCTGCAGCTGAGGTCTAAGAGGTTGCTGCCTTTGTTCTCCTCAAGGATTTTGATGAATTCCTATATCACATTGAGGTCTTTCATCCATTTGGAGTCTATTTTTGTGTGTGGTGTAAGGAAACTGTACTGTTTCATTCTTCTGCATGTGGCTGTCCAATTTTCCCAACACCATTTGTTGAAGAGACTGTCTTTTTTCCACTGGACATTCTTTCCTACTTTGTTGAAGATTAGTTGACCATAGAGGTGTTGGTCCATTTATGGGCTCTCTATTCTGTTCCATTGATTTATGGATCTGTTTTTGCACCAGTACCATACTGTCTTGATGATGACAGCTTTGTAATAGAGATTGGAGTCTGGAATTGGGATGCCACCAATTTTGGCTTTCTTTTTCAACATTCCTATGGGTATTCGAGGTCTTTTCTGGTTCCATAGGATTATTTGTTCCATTTCTTTGAAAAAAAAATTGATGGTATTTTGATAGGGATTGCATTAAACGTGTAGATTGCTTTAGGTACCATAAACATTTTCACGATATTTGTTCTTCCAATCCTTGATCATGGAACATTTTTTTATTTCTTTGTGTCTTCCTCCATTTCTTTCAAGAGTACTTTATAGTTTTCTAAGTACAGATTCTTTGCCTCTTTGGTTAGGTTTATTCCTACATAACTTATGGTTTTGGGTGCAACTGTAAATGGGATCAACTCCTTAATTTCTCTTTCTTCTGTCTTACTGTTGGTGTATAGAAATGCAACTGATTTCTGTGCATTAATTTTATATCCTGACACTTTACTGAATTCCTGTACAAGTTCTAGCAATTTTGGAGTGGAGTCTTTTGTGTTTTACACATAAAGTGTCATAATATCAGCAAAGAGTGAGAGTTTGACTTCTTCTATGGTGGTTTGGATGCCTTTAATTTCTTTTTGTTGTCTGATTGCTGAGACTAGGACTTTTAGTGCTATGTTAAATAGCAGTGGTGATAATGGACATCCCTGCTATGTTCCTGACCTTAGCGGAAAAGCTCTCAGTTTCTCTCCATTGAGGATGATATTCACTGTGGGTTTTTCATAGATGGCTTTGATGATATTGACGTATGTAACCTCTATCCCTACACTTTGAAGAGTTTTGATCAAGAAAGGATGGTGTACTTTGTCAAAGCCTTTTTCAGCATCTACTGAGAGTTTCATATGGTTCTTGTTCTTTCTTTTATTAGTGTATTGTATCATATTCATTGATTTGTGGATGTTGAACCAACCTTGGCACTGGAATAAATCCCACTTGGTCGTGGTGAATAATCCTTTTGATGTACTATTGGATCCTCTTGGCTAGTATTTTGGTGAGAATTTTTGCATTCATGTTCATCAAGGATATTGGTCTGTAATTCTCTTTTTTGATGGGATCTTTGTCTGGTTTTGGAATCAAGGTAATTCTGGCCTCATAAAATGAGTTTGGAAGTTTTCCTTCCATTTCTATTTTTTGGAACAGTTTCAAGAGAATAGGTATTAATTCTTTTTTAAATAATTGGTAGAATTCCCCCTGGGAAGCCATCTGGCCCTGGGCTCTTATGTGTTGGGAGATTTTTGATGACTGCTTCAATCTTCTTACTGGTTATGGGTCTGCTCAGGTTTTCTATTTCTTCCTGGTTCAGTATTGGTAGTTTATATGTCTCTAGGAATGCATCCATTTCTTCCAGATTGTCAAATTTGTTGGCGTAGAGTTGCTCATAATATGTTCTTACAGTTGTTTGTATTTCTTTGGTGTTGGTTGTGATCTCTGCTCTTTCATTAATGATTTTATTAATTTGGGTCCTTTCTCTTTTCTTTTTGATGAGTCTGGCCAGGGCTTTATCAATATTACTAATTTTTTCAAAGAACCAGCTCCTAGTTTCGTTGATTTGTTCTATTGTTTTTGTTTGTTTGTTTGTTTCTATTTCATTGATTTCTGCTCTGATCTTTATTATTTCTCTTTTCCTGCTGGGTTTAGGCTTTCTTTATTGTTCTTTCTCCAACTCCTTTAGGTGTAGGGTGAGGTTGTGTACTTGAGACCTTTCTTGTTTCTTGAGAAAGGTTTGTATTGCTATATACTTTCGTCTCAGGACTGCCTTTGCTGTATCCCACAGATTTTGAACTGTTGTGTTGTCATTATCATTTGTTTCCATGATTTTTTTCAATTCGTTAATTTCCTAGTTGACCCATTCATTCTTTAGGATGCTCTTTAGCCTCCATGTATTTGAGTTCTTTCTAACTTTCCTCTTATGATTGAGTTCTAGCTTCAGAGCAGTGTGTTCTGAAAATATGCAGGGAATGATCCCAGTCTTTTTGGTACCAGTTGAGACCTGATTTGTGACCCAGAATGTGATCTATTCTGGAGAATGTTCCATGTGCACTAGAGAAGAATGTGTATTCTGTTGCTTTGGGATGGAATGTTCTGAAAATATCTGTGATGTCCTTCTGGTCCAGTGTGTCATTTAAAGCCTTTATTTCCTTTTAATCTTTTGCTGACATGATCAGTCCATTTCAGTAAGGGGAGTGTTAAAGTCCCCTACTATCATTGTATTATTGTCAATATATTTTTTTTATTATTTTGTTATTGATCGGTTTATATAGTTGGCTTATCCTATATTAGGGGTATAGATAATAAAAATTGTTAGATCTTCTTGTTGGGCAGACCCTTTGAGTATGATATAGTGTCCTTTCTCATCTCTTTTATAGTCTTTGGCTTAAAATCTAATTGATCTGATATAAGGATTGCCACCCCAGCTTTCTTTTGAGGTCCTTTAGCATGGTAAATTGTTTTCCACCCCCTCACATTAAATCTGGAGGTGTCCCTAGGTCTAAAATGAGTTTCTTGTAGACAGCATATTGATGGGTTTTGTTTTTTTATCCATTATGATACCCTGTGTCTTTTGACTGGGGCATTTAACCCATTTAAAATTCAGGGTAACTATTGAAAAATATGAATTCAGTGCCATTATATTGCCTGTGAGGTTACTGTTTTTGTATATTGTCTCTGTTCCTTTCTGGTCTACTACTTTTAGTCTCTCTCTTTGCTTAGATGACCCCTTTCAGTATTTCCTGTAGGGCTGGTTTGATATTTACAAATTCTTTTAGTTTTTATTTGACCTGGAAGCTTTTTTTCTCTCCTTCTATTTTCAATGATAGCCTAGCTGGATATAGTATTCTTGGCTGCATGTTTTTCTCATTTAGTGCTCTGAATATATCATGCCAGTTCTTTCTGGCCTTCCAGGTCTCTGTGGATAAGTCTTCTGCCAATCTAATATTTTTACCACCCTGTGTTGCAGACTTCTTGTCCTGAGATGCTCTCAGGATTTTCTCTTTGTCACTAAGACTTGTAAGTTTTACTATTAGATGATGGGGTGTAGACCTATTTTTATTGATTTTGAGGGGTTTCTCTGTGCCTCCTGGATTTTGATACTTGTTCCATTTGCAATATTAGGGAAATTCTCCATCATAATTCGCTCCAATATACCTTCTGCCCCTCTCTCTCTTTCTTCTTCTTCTGTAATCCCAATTATTCTAATATTGTTTCATCTGATAGTATTACTTATCTCCAGAATTCTCTCCTCATGTTCCAGTAGTTGTTTGTTTCTCTTTTGCTCAGCTTCTTTATTCTCTGTCATTTGGTCTTCTATATCACTAATTCTCTCTTCTGCCTCGTTTATTCTAGCAGTAAGAGCCTCCATTTTTTATTACACCTCATTAATAGATTTTTTTAGTTCAGCTTGTTTAGATTTTAGTTCTTTTATTTCTCCAGAAAGGGCTTTTATTTCACCAGACATGGTTTCTCTAATATCTTCCATGCCTTTTCCAAGCCCAGCCAACACCTTGAGAATCGTCTTTCTGAACTCTAGATCTGACATATTGATTAAGTCCCTAGCCTTCGGTACTGCCTCTTGTTCTTTTTTTTTTGTGGTTAGTTTTTCCGCCTTGTAATTTTATCCAGGTAAGAATATATGAATGAGAGAATAAAATATTAAAAGGGTGGCAACGGCCCCAGAAAAATGTACACTAACCAAATCAGAAGAGACTCCAAATGGGGGGGTGGTGGTAAACAGAGGGTAACAAGAAATTTTTTAAAATTACATATATATATATATATGTGTGTGTGTGTATATATATATGTATATGTATATATATGTATATGTGTATATATATGTATATATGTATATATATGTACGTACATATACATACATACATGTATATGTATGTATGTGTACATATGTATATAAATTATAAATTATATGTGTACATATAATAAATATATGTATAAATACATATATAAAATATATGTGTACATATGTATATAAATTATAAATTATATACATATGTATAAATACATACATATACATGTATGTATATGTACGTACATGTATATATGTGTACATGTATGTATGTACACACACACATATATATACACACATATATATGTATGTATATATATTAGACTGGTGAATAGAACAGAGCCACCCACTTGATTTTGGGTGTATTTTGGTCTCTTAGAAGAAACTATCTCCCAAAATTTTAAAGAAAGCAAAACTTATATATATACCAAAATAAGAGTAAGTACAATATAGGGATGGAATATGAGTGTAAAGATGAAAATTTAAAAAAAAATTTAAAAAGGAATTGATAAAATAAATTGGTTGGAAAAAGAAAGAAAAAGAACGTGGAGAGAATTTGCTCAGGCTGAAGACTAGAACAAAGCCCTGTGCTAGATTTAGGGTATATTTTGATCTATTGGAAAAAATTGTATCCCAAAATTTTTTTTTTTTAATTTTTTATTTATTTTCAGCGTAACAGTATTCATTGTTTTTTCACCACACCCAGTGCTCCATGCAATCTGTGCCCTCCCTAATACCCACCACCTGGTTCCCCCACCCTCCCACCCCCGCCCCTTCAAAACCCTCAGGTTGTTTTTCAGAGTCCATAGTCTCTCATGGTTCACCTCCCCTTCCAATTTCCCTCAACTCCCTTCTCCTCTCCATCTACCCTTGTCCTCTATATTATTTGTTATGCTCCACCAATAAGTGAAACCATATGATACTTGACTTTCTCTGTTTGACTTATTTCACTCAGCATAATCTCTTCCAGTCCTGTCCATGTTGCTACAAAAGTTGGGTATTCGTCCTTTCTGATGGAGGCATAATACTCCATAGTGTATATGGACCACATCTTCCTTATCCATTCATCCGTTGAAGGGCATCTTGGTTCTTTCCACAGTTTGGCGACCGTGGCCATTGCTGCTATAAACATTGGGGTACAGATGGCCCTTCTTTTCACTACATCTGTATCTTTGGGGTAAATACCCAGCAGTGCAATTGCAGGGTCATAGGGAAGATCTATTTTTAATTTCCTGAGGAATCTCCACACTGTTCTCCAAAGTGGCTGCACCAGTTTGCATTCCCACCAACAGTGTAAGAGGGTTCCCCTTTCTCCACATCCTCTCCAACACACGTTGTTTCCTGTCTTGCTAATTATGGCCATTCTAACTGGTGTAAGGTGGTATCTCAATGTGGTTTTGATTTGAATCTCCCTGATGGCTAGTGATGATGAACATTTTTTCATGTGTCTGGTAGCCATTTGTATGTCTTCATTGGAGAAGTGTCTGTTCATATCTTCTGCCCATTTTTTAATATGATTATCTGTTTTGTGTGTGTTGAGTTTGAGGAGTTCTTTATAGATCCTGGATATCAACCTTTTATCTGTACTGTCATTTGCAAATATCTTCTCCCATTCCGTGGGTTGCCTCTTTGTTTTGATGACTGTTTCTTTTGCTGTGCAGAAGCTTTTGATCTTGATGAAGTCCCAGAAGTTCATCTTTGCCTTTGTTTCCTTCGCCTTTGGAGACATATCTTGAAAGAAGTTGCTGTGGCTGATATCAAAGAGGTTACTCCCTATGTTCTCCTCGAGGATTCTGATGGATTCCTGTCTCACGTTGAGGTCTTTTATCCATTTCGAGTTTATCTTTGTGTACGGTGTAAGAGAATGGTCAAGTTTCATTCTTCTACATATAGCTGTCCAGTTTTCCCAGCACCATTTATTGAAGAGACTGTCTTTTTTCCACTGGATATTTTTTCCTGTTTTGTCAAAGATTATTTGACCATAGAGTTGAGGGTCCATATCTGGGCTCTCTACTCTGTTCCACTGGTCCATGTGTCTGTTTTTATGCCAGTACCATGCTGTCTTGGTGATCACAGCTTTGTAGTAAAGCTTGAAATCAGGTAACGTGATGCCACCAGTTTTATTTTTGTTTTTCAACATTTCCTTAGCAATTCGGGGTCTCTTCTGATTCCATACAAATTTTAGTATTATTTGCTCCAGCTCTTTGAAAAATACTGGTGGAATTTTGATTGGAATGGCATTAAAAGTATAGATTGCTCTGGGCAGTATAGACATTTTAACGATGTTTATTCTTCCCATCCAAGAGCATGGAATGGTCTTCCATCTTTTTGTGTCTTCTTCAATTTCTTTTAGGAGTGTTCTGTAGTTCCTCGAGTACAGATCTTTAACCTCTTTGGTTAGGTTTATTCCGAGGTATCTTATGGTTTTTGGTGCTATAGTAAATGGAATCGATTCTCTAATTTGCCTTTCTGTATTTTCATTGTTAGTGTATAAGAAAGCCACTGATTTCTGGACATTGACTTTGTATCCTGCTACATTACTGAATTGCTGTATGAGTTCTAGTAGTTTGGAGGTGGAGTCTTTCGGGTTTTCCATATAAAGAATCATGTCATCTGCGAAGAGAGAGAGTTTGACTTCTTCCTTGCCAATTTGGATACCTTTTATTTCTCTTTGTTGTCTGATTGCTGTTGCTAGGACTTCTAATACTATGTTGAACAAGAGTGGTGAGAGTGGGCATCCTTGTCGTGTTCCTGATCTCAATGGGAAGGCTGCAAGCTTTTTCCCATTGAGGATGATATTTGCTGTGGGTTTTTCATAGATAGATTTGATGAAGTTCAGGAATGTTCCCTCTATCCCTATACTTTGAAGCGTTTTAATCAGGAACGGATGCTGGATTTTGTCAAAAGCTTTTTCTGCATCAATGGAGAGGATCATGTGGTTCTTCTCTCTTCTCTTATTGATTTGTTCTATCACATTGATTGATTTGCGAATGTTGAACCATCCTTGTAACCCAGGGATGAATCCTACCTGGTCATGGTGGATAATCTTTTTAATGTGCTGTTGGATCCTGTTTGCTAGGATCTTGTTGAGAATCTTAGCATCGATATTCATCAGTGATATTGGTCTGAAATTCTCCTTTTTGGTAGGGTCTTTGCCTGGCTTGGGGATCAGGGTGATGCTGGCTTCATAAAAAGAGTCTGGAAGTTTTCCTTCTGCTTCAATTTTTTGAAACAGCTTCAGGAGAATAGGTATTATTTCTTCTTTGAAAGTTTGATAGAATTCCCCAGGGAATCCGTCAGGTCCTGGGCTCTTGTTTTTTGGGAGGTTTTTGATCACTGCTTCAATCTCGTTACTAGATATCGGTCTATTCAGGTTGTCAATTTCTTCCTGGTTCAATTTTGGGAGTTTATAGTTTTCCAGGAATGCATCCATTTCATCTAGGTTGCTTAGCTTATTGGCATATAACTGTTGATAATAGCTTCTGATGATTGTTTCTACTTCCTTGGTGTTAGTTGTGATCTCTCCCTTTTCATTCATAATTTTATTAATTTGGGCTTTCTCTCTTTTCTTTTGGATTAGTGTGGCCAATGGTTTATCGATCTTATTGATTCTTTCAAAAAACCAGCTTCTAGTTTCGTTGATACGTTCTACTGTATCTCTGGTTTCTACCTCGTTGATCTCTGCTCTAATCTTGATTATTTCCCTTCTTACGTGTGGAGTTGGTTTGATTTGTTGTTGATTCTCTAGTTCTTTAAGGTGTAGAGACAGCTGGTGTATTCTGGATTTTTCAATTTTTTTGAGGGAGGCTTGGATGGCTATGAATTTCCCCCTTAGGACCGCCTTTGCTGTATCCCATAGGTTTTGGAGTGAAGTGTCTTCGTTCTCATTGGTTTCCATAAATTGTTTAAGTTCTTCTTTGATCTCCTGGTTGATCCAAGCATTCTTAAGCAAGGTGGTCTTTAGCTTCCAGGTATTTGAGTTCCTTCTGAACTTTTCCTTGTGATTGAGCTCCAGTTTCAAAGCATTGTGATCTGAGAATATGCAGGGAATCATCTCAGTCTTTTGGTATCGGTTGAGCCCTGATTTGTGACCTAGTATGTGGTCTATTCTGGAGAAGGTTCCATGTGCACTTGAGAAGAATGAGTATTCTGTTGTTTTAGGGTGGAATGTTCTGTATATATCTATGAGGTCCATCTGGTCCAATGTGTCATTCAATGCTCTTATTTCTTTATTGATTTTCTGCTTCGATGATCTGTCTATTTCTGAGAGAGGCGTGTTAAGATCTCCTACTATTAATGTATTCATATCAATATGACTCTTTATCTTGATTAATAGTTTTCTTATGTAATTGGCTGCTCCCATATTGGGGGCATAGATATTTACAATTGTTAGATCATCTTGGTGGATAGTCCCTTTAAGAATGATGTAGTGTCCTTCTGTATCCCTGACTACTGTCTTTAGTTTAAAATCTAATTTATCGGGACGCCTGGGTGGCTCAGTTGGTTAAGCAGCTGCCTTCGGCTCAGGTCATGATCCCAGCGTCCTGGGATCGAGTCCCACATCGGGCTCCTTGCTCGGCGGGGAGCCTGCTTCTCCCTCTGCCTCTGCCTGCCACTCTGTCTGCCTGTGCTCGCTCGCTCTCTCTCTCTAACAAATAAATAAATTAAAAAAAAAAAATAAAAAAATAAAATCTAATTTATCTGATATGAGAATCGCTACCCCGGCCTTCTTTTGAGGCCCATTGGCGTGAAAGATGCTTCTCCATCCCTTCACTTTCAGTCTGGGTGTATCTTTAGGTTCAAAATGGGTCTCTTGTAGACAACATATGGATGGGTCCTGTCGTTTTATCCAATCTGCAACCCTGTGTCGTTTTATGGGTGCATTTAGGCCATTCACATTGAGAGTGATTATTGAGAGATACGTTTTTATTGACATTGTGTTATCTTTGAAGTCTTTCTTTCTGTCGATTGTCTCTATATTTCTGTTCAATGCTATTCTTAGGATTTTTCCTCTTTTATAGAACCCCCCTTAATATTTCCTGCAGTGTCGGCTTGGTGGTTGCATAGTCTTTCAAGCCTTGCCGGTCTTGGAAACTCTTTATCTCTCCATCCATTTTGAATGTCAGTCTTGCTGGATAAAGTATTCTTGGCTGCATGTTCTTCTCATTTAGTGCCCTGAATATATCTTGCCAGCCCTTTCTGGCTTGCCAGGTCTCTGTGGACAGGTCTGACGTTATTCTGATGGGCTTTCCTCTGTATGTAAGGAGGTTCTTTGTCCTAGCAGCTTTCAAGAGATTGTATCTACAATTATGATTCCTCAATTTTACTATGAGGTGCCTGGATGTTTTTTTTGAATTTATAATCTTGGGGGGGGACCTTTCTACTTCTAGTACATGAACACTTGTTCCATTCGCAAGATTGGGAAAATTTTCATGAAAAATTTGTTCCACTATATCTTCTAGACTTCTTTCTTTCTCCTCCCCTTCAGGGATTCCAATAATTCTGACGTTGGAACGTTTCATGGCATCATTTATTTCCCTGATTCTGTTTTCGTGGCTTCTAAGCTGTTTGTTCCAGGCTTCCTCCTGATCCTTTCTCTCTATTTGTTTGTCCTCCAGATCACTAATTCTATCTTCTGTCTCAGTTACCCTAGCTTTTAGAGAATTTAGATTAGATTGGAACTCATTGAGAGCGTTGTGAACCTCATCCCTGGTGGCCTTCAGCTCTGCCCTAACATTATGAACCTCCTCTCTGGTCGCTTTCAATTCTGCCCTAATCAATTCTGTTTGGTCATCCATGGCTTTCTCCAACCTAGCTATTGCCTGGATAATTGTTAGCCTGAATTCTCTTTCTGACATATTGTCTATGTTGATAGCCGTTAGCTCTGTTGCAGAAGGCCCATCCTCTGTATTTTTCTTCTGTTGGGGATTCCTCCTCCTAGTCATTTTGGTGAGAGATGACTGGACAGATGTAGCTGGATGTATTGACCGTGGTGTAGTCAAGGTGCACCCTGGAACGCTTCTGAGCACTCAGGATTCCCCACCCAAATGAGAGAAAAAAGAAAAGAAAAAGAAAAAAGAGGGAGAGAGAGAGACAGGAAAAAAAGGGAAGATAAAAGTGAAGGTTCAGCCCAAATGGGCCCCAGGGTAAGGTTTATGACGTATACAAACAAAAACAGACAAACAAAAAGACTGATAAAAGTATATGATGAGAGAAAAAAAATATATATATAAGCAAAAAAAAGGAGGAGCCTCGTCAAGAAGAACCCCAAGTATAAGATTTATATACTATCCAGACAAACATAAATACACAGAGACACTGGCAGAAGAAAAAGATGGGAGCATGGTTATAGATTCTCGGTATGGGCGAGGAAGGTTATTTTGATTCTTCCTGGATGTATCTTGATATCTTTGTTAAAGGACTCAACTTTCCTAAGAAAAAGGGGGATTAAAAATTGGTTCACCTATAGGGGTAGCATTGCTTGGAGAAAGGGGGTTACCTTGAAGTTTAACTCTATATGAATATTAGAAAATAAAAATAAAAAAGGAATAAACTGGACTAAACTAAATTAAAAATTTTTTTAAAAATTAAGAAAATAGAAAAGCAAAAGAAAAACACATGTGTATGTATCAAAAAATTCAGGTTAGAAGTTTATCATGGAATTTGATGTACTGGACATCTCACTGTGATGGTAAATAGGTTAAAAAATTATCTATATAAAAAAAGAAAAAAAATGAACCAGAATAGTGGGAAAGAATTAAAAATAAAAGTTGTATCTATGACGTAGTGGTGGTTGTTCTCTTGTAGTCTTTTTTTTTTTTTTCCTGATTTGTTTTCTGGGGGAGGGGGCTGCCACGTGGGTTTTCATTCAATGATGTTCCCTGAGTTAAGTCCTCCCAACCCCCTCAAGGGGGTGGGCTCTGAGAAAAACGTTTTTTTCAGGTTTTTGTTCTCTGGAGGTTTTTATGTTTGTTCACTTCTTTTCTCTCGCCTTGACAGCTTTTGATGGTTTTTGGAGGTTTAGAGGAAAGAAAACTGCACCCCAACCTCCCTCTCAGAGAGAAGCCTCAGTCTGCTCCCCTGCAGGTGCTGCAGCCGCTGGGCCGCTGGCAGAGCAGGTTCTGAGTCACGGTCCCTGGGGACGCAGGATCTCCTGCTTGTACGCAAAACCAAGGCAGCTGTGGCTGTCTGGGCAGCTCCAGACCGCCAGAGACGTTCCAAGCAGCGGTCGCACACTGAGATTTTCCCGCTGGCTGGGGCTGAGAGCTCAGGGCTTGCGCGCACCTCTCCCAGGGAATGGTTTGGGGCGCGGCGCCTCCAGCTCTATCGGCTCTATCGCCGCGTGGGTGTATCGCCGCGTGGGTCCCAGAACACCAGGCTGGGCGTTCGTGCACCTCTCTCAGGGGAGGTTGAGGCACGCGCGCATCTCCAGTAAGGTGCGCATTCTGCCGTCTGGCGTGGCTCCCAGCCCCTCACGGGAGCCGGACTCCACCCGTTCTCGGGCGCACTGGCGGCTCCGGGACAAAGACCAGGTTTCTCCGCCGCACTCTTCGGCTCAGCGCCAGGGGATGCTGCCCTGGGTCTGGGGACTTAAGCCCCTATCCCTATCCGCCCCGATTCCCACAATTTCCCCGCGCGAGTCTTTGCTCTTTTGAGTGCTTTCAACAAGACTCCAAGTTAATGCTGGTCCCCAGATGCCGGGCACTCTCGTATTGGGGTATTATTTTCCAGTCGGTCGCCTCTGGTGGCTCCCTCCCCCTCCCAAAATTTTTTATAAGAAAAAAACTCCTATATGTATACAAAAAATAAAGTTAGATACAATGGAGGATAAAACATGACTATAATAATGAAGGTTTAAAAGTTTGTGTTTTTTTTTTTACAAAGGTATTTTTAAGATAAACTAGTTAAAAAGGTTAAAAGAGGAAAGATGAGTGTTAAAAAAATTAGAATAAGAAAAAATAAAATAAAATTAATTAATTAATTTTGCAAGACTAAAGACTCATGGGGAGAAAGCCATGAATTCCATGCTTTGCTTTCCCCTTTTCTGGAATTCCATTGTTCTCCTTTGTCAGTGAGCTTGGTCTTGGGTGGATATTCTTGCTAATCTTCTTGGGGAAGGGCCTGTTGCATTGATTCTCAAATGTCTTTGCCCAAGGCAGAATTGTGCTGCCCTTGGCAGGGACCAGGCTAAGTAATCTGCTCCGGTTTGCTTTCTGGAGTTTTTGTTCCCTGAATGCTTTCCGTAGAGCTTTAGAGGGTGAGAATAAAGATGGCAGCCTCCCAATCCCCGGTGCCAGAGGAGCTGAGAGTTCTCCCCTCAGTGCGCCCTCAGAGAAAAGCAGTCAATCCCTCCCATCTCCCTGGTCTCTGCCCACACTCCGAGCTCACCCGGCCTGTGAGAGTGTTTCTATCTCTGGCACATGGCCCCGTTTGGAGTCTCCAAACCCAGCAGATTCCTGCAGCGCAGTCTTGCACCACTCCCCCTGGGAAAGAAGGTGAGTATCCCTGGATCTACCACTCAAAGAGCAGTGGCCCAACTATGCCGCGGGTCACAGTTGAAGGTAACCCCAAGCTGAAAGCTCACTCCCTGGTTCCGTCTCTGTAGCCAGCTTCCCCGCTCTGATACCTGTGAGCTCTGCCACACTCAGACACTCCCGATCCTTCTGTGGCCCCATGGGACCTGAGACCACACTGTGCCTGAGAGGGCTCCACTCCTGGTTAACCTCTGGAGTGATGTCCCTCAGTGGAGCAGACTTCTAAAAGTTCGAATTTTGTGCTCCATTGCTTGACCTCTTGCCGGGAGCTGGCCCATCCCCCGTGGTCTATCTTCCCATCACTTCGGATTCACTTCTCCGCACATCCTATCTTTCAGAAAGTGGTCAGTTTTCTGTTTCTAGAATCTCTGCTCTTCTTCTCTTCAATTTCCTGTTGAGTTTGTAGGTGTTCAGAATGGTTTGATAACTATCTAGCTGAACTCCTGCCACCTGATGTCATCTCAGTCTGCTACTCCTCCACCATCTTTACTCCTCTAAAACAAATTAAGATTTTGGGTATACTTAAGATTTGTATATTTTACTTCATGTTAAGTTTTACATAGAAAAGTACCATAAATAAATATTAAGCAGTAGTTAATTATATGCCCACTGCACATATTCTCTCTCTATATTCTTATTTACAGTTCTTTGGGGAAAAAAAAAAGTAATGTGCAGTTATCCTCTGATGAGCACCGTGTCCGTGTTTGCATGATCAAATTTGTTTTGAAGCATCTAGTATAAATTCCTTGGAGTTGCTGGCATGTGGATGACATGTTCCCCTTATTCCCTTAATAGGTAGGGTTTGTCATATTGTTAAGTGCCTTTGGCATTTAATTACAATCCTCTTGCCATTTCAAACAATTGAATTGTTTTACTATGCTCTTTAAAGTCTTATTTGACTATTTTAGTGTCATTTATAAAAATTTGAATTGATAGATTAGTACCCTATTTCTTTAGTTCACACTATGTCATCAATACTTTTCTGAGTTTGTTCAAAGACAGTAATAGTAGTACTCGGATACTCCTCATTTTGAAAATGATTAGGATTCCAATTTGTAAAAGCTATCAAAAACTGCTATGTTTCCCGACATAGACTTTCCTTTTGTTGGCATTATTCTGTGGTTAGTTTTCTTTTTAGAAACGGGAACACTATGTCAAATGGCATGGATAGTGGCCTGTTTTGAATGCATGTAGTCCAGTTGTTTTCTGAAAGCTTTACCAATATACTTACACTGGCAGTTTCTTGGAATTCTAGTTTCACTACATCATAATGAGCATTGGACTTCTGATCCTATTTTTTGAATCAATTAGGTATTCATTTCTTCCTGGTCTTAACTCTTTGACCATCCTCATTGTCTATCATTATAATGAATGCATTTTTCAAAGTATGACATGGTATCTGATCTTAGTATCTGCAGTTCTTTTTCTAGGCATTTTGTTCTTGACCAGGGATTAAATGTCAAGCTCACTCTCTGCTATTTATTTTTTTGAAATCTGTCCTATAATGGGCTGTCTTTTTTGGCCTGCTTAGTTTACAGCGATATTTGTGGTAGTGATTTTGTGCCTGCATTCTTGCTATGATATTCAGTATCCCATGCTTGCTTAAGACTCTTCCTAAAGATCAAAGAATAGAGTAAATTTACTGTTATATCACTGGAGAACACACTATTAGAAATTGACTCACCTTTTATATTATATGTGAAGATTCCTATTGTACAGGTTTTACATTTGAAAATTTGCTTTTTGTCAGCATAGCCTGAACTTGGGCAACAAATAAAACTCCATGCAAACCTAGGCTCTATCACTTCCTATTTTAGATACATGTTTTTAAAATTCTTGAGCTTTCATGTCAGCTAAATATGAAAAACTATGCCCATCTAATATAGTTGTTTAGAGAATCAAATAAGATTGTATACAAAGACTCAATTATAGTTTTGGGAGCACAGTAAGTACTAAATTCATATTAAGTATCTGGCTCTGTCCTCTTGATATATGATGGAAAAGGTCAATTCCTGTAGGAAGTGATGTGAGTGCCTAAGAGGAAAAGTGCTAAGACACCCCTAGGTAACATCCTTCTAGTCAGCCCATAAATTGTGGTCATTTGGCTGTGGAGGAGACCCAACCCTCCTTCCAGAAACCAAACTTGACTTCAGAACTCTAGGAGAGCAATTGAGTTGGACCTTAGTGTTGCAGTCTTTCTTTAAGTGGATAGCAGGAATGTAGATTAACCATTCTAGTTTCTTTGTGGCCAAAAAAAAAAAGTTTTAAAAGGCTAATTACCTGGCATGATAGAAAATATGTAAGAGCAGGCAGTTAAACAAATTCCTTTTGGGTACTTGTAAAATGTGTCTTTTGGTATATTAGTGTTTTTCTATGTGCATTACTTGTTCTTCTCTGATTCTGTAAATTTTCTATATTTTAACATTACAATGTCTTAGTTAAGGTAAATGGAACAAAAGGAAAGAATTGGTGCAGTTTTTCTTGAAAGCTTAATGAGAATTAGCACACTTTGTGGGGCTAGCATGTTGTGTCATCAGGAATATGGGTGATAGATCTCTAAGCTTGGGAGGCAGAATAAGTAATATTTACCTAGCTGACCCAAATAAAGAATAACTTATCATTCTTTTTTATTCAAATCATTTTGTAACATGAGTAAGGTTATTTCCCTATTGCTCTAGATTTTTCCCATGTTTAAAATTATGTTACATTATTCACCATACAGTGAAACATTAGTTTTTGATGTAGTGTTCCAAGATTCATTGTGTATAACACCCAGTGCTCCATGCAATACATGCCCCCCCTTTTTTTTTAAGATTTTATTTATTTATTTGATACACAGAGAGAGAGATCACAAGTAGGCAGAGAGGCAGGCAGAGAGAAGGGGGAAGCAGGCTCCCTGCTGAGCAGAGAGCCCGATGTGGGGCTTGATCCCAGGACCCTGAGATCATGACCTGAACTGAAGGCAGAGGCTTAATGCTCTGAGCCATCCAGGCGCCCCAATATGTGCCCTCCTTAATACCCATCACTGGGCTAACCCATCCCCCCATCTACCTTCCCTCTAAAACCCTCAATTTGTTTCCCATAGTCATAGTTTCTCATGGTTTTTCGTCCCCTCTGATCCCATCCCCCTTCATTTTTGCCTTCCTTTTCCTAATGCCTTCCGTGCTATTTCTTTTGTTCCACATATAAGTGAAACCATATGATAATTGACTTCCTCTGATTTTTCTCATTTATATAATCAGAAAAGCAAGTGTCTCCAAACTGGGCATCTTCAAATATCAATTAAACTTTCTTTTATGGAGTGGCAAATAATTGAGAAGCAATATTTGGTAAACCCTATGGTAGTCCACTTAGAAACTCCAGCCCCCATATTTCCTGCAGCTTCTCCTTTCGATTATGACTTCCCAGCATTCCATCTTTGAAAGCTATTGTTTGATGTTCAAACCTGGACTCAAGAGAAAGCAAATTGATGTTATAATAAAAATTGCTTCAAAAAAGAGTCTAGGGTGAGGTTATTTTTAGATAACATTCTTATTTATTATTCATCTGAACTTTGTTAGAAATAAATGTTTTTCTATTTAGAACTAATTCACACAGAATAACTGGGTAAAATAAGTTAGATGCAACATAAAGACAGGAAAGAGTTGCTAAGTTTCTTTATGCACCTGGAATTGGGTGTCATTCAAATGGTATAACTTGAGAGGAAAGGACTTGCCCTCTCTCTTTTTTTAATTTAAAAAGTGTTTTTAATTAAATAAATTTCTTGAGCACATTTACGTTTATGGAAAAATTGAGTGGAAAATACAGAAAGTTCCCATATGCTCTTTACCACTCTCTCTTATCATTATCTTGCATTAGTGTGGTACATTTGTTACAGTTGATTAACATAATTTATTCACAGTGTTCAAAATAAACATTATTATTAACTAAAGTCCGTAGTTTATATTAAGGTTCATTCTTCATGTCATGTATTCTATAGTTTTTGACAAATGTATAAGGATGTGTATACAATCATACAGAATAGGTTCCCTGCCCTAATGTCCTCTGTGTTCTGTCTGCTCATTTTACTCTCTCTCCCTTTGAACCCCTGGCAACCACTGACATTTTTACTATATCTAAAACGTCATCATTTCCAGAATTCCTTATAGTTGGAGTCATATGCTATATAAATTTTTAAGATTGGCTTCTTCTACTTAATAATATACATTTAAGTTTCTTCCATGTCTTTTTATGGCTCAATAGATCATTTCTTTGTAGCAGTGACTAATATCCTGTTGTATAGAGGCAGTATGGTTTGTTTATTCATTCACCTATTGAAGAACATCTTGGTTGCTTCTACATTTTGTCAGTTAGGACTAAAGTTACCATAAACGTTCATGTTGGGTTTCTGCGTGGGCATAGTTTCCAGCTCATTTGGGTAAGCACAGAGTGTGATTGCTGGATCCCCCTGACACTACCTCCTTCAGGACTCACTATAAAGCTACAGTAATCAAGATAGCATGGTATTGGAGAAAGAATAGATGAATAGGCCAGTGAAACAGACTTAAAAGTCCAAAAATAGACACATAAACATATAGTCAACTTACCTCTGACATAGGGCATAGGCAATTCAATGGGGAAAGCATAGTCTTTTTAAAAAATGTTACCGTTGTTCAACTGGGCAGGTACAAGCAAACTTCTTTTCATGGTGCCAATGTGAATGTTATTATGGTTTTTATTTAAAATTCCAATTATGCATTGCTGGTGCTTAATAAAGGAATTGCTATTTGTATATCATCCTTGTGTCCTGCAATCTTGCTGTAATCACTTATTAGTTCCAGGTGTTTTTTTTGACTGAGTCTACAGAATTTTCTATATAGTCTGCCATGTCATTTACAAATAGAGACAGCTTTATTTCTTCCTCCCCAGTGTATTCACATTTTATTTATTTTTGTCTCACTGCATTAGTTAGGATTTCTAGTACATCACTGACTAGGAGTGGTGAAAGTAGACACTTTTGCCTTATTCTTGATCTTAGCAGGAAACTGTTTTTCTTCTCATTAGCAGGAAAGTTTTGCTTCTCATTTGCTACAGGTTTGTTGGTTTGTTTTTGCAGATGCTTTTTGCCAGTTTGAGGAAGTTCCCTCTATTCACAGTTCCTGGAGAGTTTTCATCATGAATGCGTATTAGATTTTGTCAAATGCTTTTTTAGCATCTGCCTCTAGGATTGTACAATTTTTTATTCTATACCTTGTTGATTTAATTGATTACATTACTTAAACTTTGAATGTTGAATTAATCTTGCATTATCTTTAAAAAATAAATTATGGTATACTTTTTTTTTAAAAATCATTTGCCTGACCCATCATTTCCTTGGTTATCTCTATACTTTCATCTTCCATTTCTTAAGGGGCATCAGTATCTGTTTCAACCACACCTTCAGCGTCAGTTTCTAGACCACTTTCCTCACTTGATGGTTCCTCTGTCTTTATGTTTTCCTCTACGTTGTTACTGTTTTCTCTTCCTTGATATCTTCTTCTGATTTGATTTGATGAGTGGCAGGTGGTACTTTATCCACCATACTCTTCACCTACTCCTTCAAGAAGCTCATTTTCATAGAGTGCAGGATGCTAGAACCCTCCTTACACTTTTTTTTTTTTTTGAGATTTTATTCATTTATTTAACAGAGAGAGACACAGTGAGAGAGGGAATACAAGCAGGGGGACTGGGAGATAGAGAAGCAGCTTTCTCACTGAGCAGGGAGCCTGATGTGGGGCTCGATCCCAGGACTTTGGGACCACAACCCGATCCAAAGGCACCCCTTCTTACACATCTTCATGAAGACTAGAAGCTCCTTCTCTTTGCAGGGGTCCATGGTTCAGAGGCTGCAGGAGGTGGTGGGGGCACAGCAGAGGTTGAGACCCATTCCAGGTGTAGGTGCTAACTCAGTGTGACCATACAGAACAGGATCCGTCTTTTAATTGATATGTTTTGACCATTGATATTTATTTTTTTAAAGATTTTATTTATTTACTTGACAACAGAGATCACAAGTAGGCAGAAAGGCAGGCAGAGAGAAGTGGGGGGAGCAGGCTCCCTGCTGAGCAGAGAGCCTGACGCGAGGCTCCATCCCAGGACCCTGAGACCACGACCCGAGCTGAAGTTAGAGGCTTAACCCACTGAGCCACCCAGGTGCCCTGACCATTGATATTTAAAGTGTTTATTAACAGGATCTCTTTTTTTAAGGTCAAATATATATATACATACATACATACATATATATGTATGTATATATTAAATAGAACATATATAAAATAAATACACGCATTCAGCTCCAAACAGAGTAGAATGGTTCCAGAGGCTATAGAGTGGGGCAGATGTTGGCCAAAGAGCACAAAGGCTCAGTTATACAAAATGAATACATCCTGTAGATGTACAGCATGATGACTATAGTTAATAACATTGTATTCCATACTTGAAATTTGCTATGAGAACAGATCTCAAACCTTCTCACCACAAACACAGGAAAAGGTAGCCATGTGAACTGATGGATATGTTAATTATCTTGATTGTGGTAACCGTTTCACAATGTACACATATATCAAAGCAAGCTATTGTACACCTTAAATAAACATATACAATTTTCACTTTCCAATTATGCCTCAATAAATCTGGGGAAAAATAAAGTGAGTATTGATAGAGTTTCATCAGTTTCTACCACATGTTTACTGTTTCTCTTCCTTACCTTTGCTCTTTTTCTTTTTTCTTTTGTCTCCTACTCTTTTTCTGCTTTCCCTGTCTTTCACTAAGAAGTATTAGTGCTCATAAATGATTTCATTTTTTTCCTCTTATCTCAGCATATCAATTATACATTTTTTTTCTTAGAGTGCTTGCCTTTGAGTTTGCAGTATATGTTCACAACTAAACCAAATCCCCTTTCACGTGACACTATAGTGCTTTCTGTAGCTATAGGTGTTGGAGACTACAGTTTCCTCTGGTGTCCTTGATCTGTCTCCCTTTTGTATAGGCAGGCACCTTATTGATGTGCCAGGGAGGGGAAGCATTCTATAATCCTATGATTAGATCTCAGTCTTTAAGTGAATCTGTGGCTCTGAACTATGGACTTCGCAAGTGAGTCTCTGTTTCTCTCCCCTCCTTTAGGTGAGACAGGAAGGCAAGAGGGAGTTGGTGGTGTGTATGTCCTTTCCCCCACAAAGGTTAAACTAGGCTGGGGTTGGCTATTTTCTTTCCTGTGGGTCAGTTAGACTCTGGCAGGATAGTTTCTCTCTTGGGCCTATTTCAGAATGACTTTCCCCCCTCTGCCTTCTGGAAGCACCAAGGGATTTCTCTAGTATTCACTGTGAGCCCCTGGTAGGGAATCTTGGAGGTAAAACTTGGGAAAGGAAGGAGTCTCTGTGATTGGATCTCCCTGTTTTTTTTGTTTTGTTTTGTTTTTGGGGGGGTTTTAAAAGAATTTATGTGAGAGAGAGATAGTGAGAAACAGCACAAAGGAGTGGGAGAGGGAGAAGCAGGCTCCCCACTGAGCAGGGAGCCCAACGCTAGGCTAGATCCCAGGACTCTGGGATCATGACCTGAGCCAAAGGCAGAGGCTTAACCGACTGAGCCACTCAGATGCCCCTTCCTTGGTGTTTTTGATTCTCAGGCTTAGCCACACTTTACTTCAAATAATTCATCAGCTGCCATTTAAGGTTTCCTACTGTGGCAGTAGGAAACTTTTAATTAATAATTTAAAAATTATATTATTATAATCTCCCTTCCTTTCTTATTATGGGATCTCATTATCATTTTTGTCCTAAGATTTTACCATATGCTATTTGCAAATTCAAAAAGGAACCCGACTCTGAAGGTATGCCAGGAAATAAGATTTGAAGAATAAAAGTGACTCATTGAAAAGTATCTGTAATAAGCTTCATAAATTCCATGGCTTTTAATTTGTAATTTATTATATTAAACTGGAAGAGAACTAAGATTCTATCCATGACAGAAGTCAGTGTCTCTCAAAGTGTGCCAATGCCTGGCCCAGACTTTGATGAGTGCTGATTGGGTAAGTGACATCACAACTCTGAGTACTAAGACTCCCTCTTCTAGGCAAATCTGAGAAGCACACTTACCACTATCAGTCAAGACAACAATATATTCAGAAAGAAATGTTTATCTTTTCTACTTTATAACCTCAGGAGTGTTATTTTCTATACCAGAATAATGGTGACAATCAATTGGGAAAATGACAAAACAAGTTTGATTTAAACACTGAAGGGTTATATTATGTTAACACATTGTATTTTCTGAGAGAGAAGAGCAAATTGCAAAAAAAAAAAAAATTATTCGAAAAACTCACCTTCTAACAAACAAAATCGATCTGGTAATGGTATTTCTATAAATACACTAGACCTTAACTCAATAAGAAGCCATTGTAATTTAACTAACTTAAAATTTAATTATTTTTTCATCACTGTAAATTTAGCAAAAGTCAAAAGGATAGTCTGTCTCACAGCCCTGATGTACCTACAGTGTTACTCTCATATCATGACAAATTACCATAAACTTAGTGGCTTAAAATAAAACATGTATCATCTAGTAGTTCTCTAGATCAGAAATCTGGGGGACCTTGGCTGGCCTGTCTGCTCACAGTATTACGAGGCTGGAATCAAGATGTCTGCTGGCTTTACCTCAAGACTCTGGATGTGGATTTTCTTCCAGGTTCTTTCAGGTGGTTGGTCAGATACTATTTGAGTGACTGTAGGGCTGAAGGGCCTGTTTCCTCACTGGCTCTCAACTGGAGCCTCTCTCAACCCCCGGGTTTCTTCCCGTTTCCCCTTCTTCTTCAAACGGGCAAAGTGCTTCAAATCTCTCTTCAGATCTCCCTGATGCTTCGTTTGCTCTGAGTTCTTTCTGGCATCTCTTCTGCCTCTAGTTTGAGAAATTTCTCTGCTTTTAGTTAATTGACTATACTTTTAAGTGACTACATTGGGCCCACTTGGATAATCTCTTTACCTTAAGGTCCATGGATTCCACCTAGAAATTTCCTCATGTTGTGTAAGATAACATTCAGAGGCTCCAGGGAATAAGGAATGGCTATCATTGGGGTATTCTTCTTCTTATCACATTTTAATGTCCCTCAATTCTGTTCCCCCTGTTCTATTTAATGTGTTAGCTTATGATTCCTGAAAAAGAGAATGCTTTGTAATTGATTTTTTTTTTTCCCGCTTAACAATGTGGGTAACATTTTTACATATTTTGAAGTAATTTGCTCAATCCTCATTCTTGGTATTTGTTTCAAACACATTGGTATGATTTTGGTTTTAGGTGTGAGTAATGTCATGTAATGTCATACCCATAATAAGTAAAGTGCAGAAATTCAGAATGACTTGCCATCTCAAATCTTCTATCAGATTCAAGGTTGGTGGAACAAAGTCATTCTTACTAATTCATATTCCTACTCGCTTTCTTGAGAGGGAAAAAGGGAAATGGGTTTCAGTCTGGGAATTATGCATGACTTTCATCTGAGTGTCATTCAAGGTATACATCTTGACCAGAAAAAGACTGAGAAATTTTGCTCTGGTCTAAACGGGTTCAGGTTTTAAAGACTGTCTTGTATTCCATTATGAGAAAGGACAAATATTTAACCAAATCTACATTTTTGAGGTAATTATATATTTGTGTACAACTCAATAATGTTTTGAACATACATCTTTGGGTAGAGGAACTACTAAGATCAAAATATGAATGTTTTAATGATTAGGAATATTTATTGTTGGATGGCTACCCAGAAATAATGCCCTACTTTAAATTCCCATCTATCTTATACAACAATGTCTATTTTATCATGTCATCACCAGAATAAATGATGGATATACTTTAATTATACTGGCTGATGGTTTCTAAATTATTTTATATCTTATTATGTACCTGTTTGTCAATAGGTTTTATCTGCTTTCATGAGTTTCTATCTGGAATGAATTTGTCTTCTTTTTTTTAAATTTTTATCTTTTAAATTTCTTTTCAGTGTTCCAGAATTCATTGTTTATGCACCACATCCAGTGTGCCATGCAATATGTGCCCTCCATAATACCCATCGCCAGGTTCACCCAACCTCCCACCCCCCACCCCTCCAAAACCCTCAGATTGTTTTTCAGAGTTGTCTTCTTTTAAAATTTTTAGTATCTTCTTTCCCTCTTTTTTCCTCTCTTTTTTTTTAATTTAAGAAGTTACATAGGACAATGGGTAAATAAATTATATACACTAAAAATTTAATAGTATTAAATGAAGACTAAACTTGCTGCTCATTCTAGATTCCAAATGAGAAGCAGTTGCTGTGAACAGGATCTATTGTAGCAACGTAACAAATATTTTTGATTTAGTGAAAAAACATGTGGCATTAATTTGCCGGGGGGAGCAATGCCATAGATACTGAAAATTGTCTAAATTGATATCACTGAAAATGTTCTTATGCACAGAAGTTTAAAATAAATGTCTTTTTTTTCTTTTGAAAAATACCTGTTGTTTAGTGAAGTATACTGTTTTTATTTATGAATTATTGGCATTTTCAAAGTCCCTTCAGAACTTTGTTCTTAGATATGCCATAGATTTTTACACTGTCATATTTTTGGAATGTACATTTGAAATATGTATGCAGTGCTGATAAGCCTACATTTCCCAGCTGGAGACTTTGACATTGAAAATATGTACTAATGTTCTAAAATATGTTTCTGACTCAAAAGGTACTGTTTAGCATCACTGGGTGCTGCAGGATGTTTTGTGGCCATGAAGCATGAAGCATTACTAATATCTCCTAGAATATGAAATAAGTTTGTTTTCTAAAGTGAGTGTGATTCTGGGTCCTTCAGAAATTTCTCTCCTGCTATTTACATCACAGAGTTGTAGCCCCATAACTTGAAAAGTAAGATTTACCTTTGAGGCTTTTTGACATTGTTGCTGCTCAGTAGATTAAAACCCAAACTTCTCACATCCAATTAGAGGTGACTATTCTTTAACAGTACTTCCCGATTAGTCTTTGAGAGGCTGCAGCTCAGTGAATACTTTGTGAAATATTCAGAAACATTAATATGATTAATCATTGTATCAAATGGAAAGACAGGCATTACAAAAAATATTTCTATTCTATGTGCACAGAGTTCCTCCTGTAATGCATGCAATATTTTCTAAGAGCTCATATTTATAAGTTGAGCAGTTCATTTATTTAGTTATAGTTGCGTATTCAGTCAATCATTAAGAAAACACAGAAGGGGCACTGTGATTTTATTTTAACAGCAGACCATGTTGGGCCACTTTGTGGAACAGTTATGCTTCACAGGAACCCGGTTTGAAAACCTTTGTTCTAACGCGGACATGTAGAGCAACCCTTTCCAAGGAGTTTGGCATGTTTATGCTCTGTTGACTTTAATCTTGTTTATTTCACAAATTGTGGGCAGAGGAGTATACATCCTAGAGTCTCATGCCAGTCACCAGAATTAATCTTTATAAATTGGAAAATGTAAATAAATTGATTTTTTAAAAGCCAAATTGAATTTAATAAGCATTTACTAGCTTCAATTTTGTGGCTTAGGAGAAATCATTAACAAAATTGTCAATACTTACTGAGCATTAACTGCGTGCAGTTGATGCTTTATTATGATATTTTTCAACAGGTAAGGAAACTGAAATTAAGGAAAATGAAATAACTTGCATGAAGTTCAAAAGTTTATAATGGCAGAAGCCAAGGTTTGAATCTAGTTTATGTTCGGAGGTCCGTCTTGATCATTATTCTATCTGCTGTAGAACCACCCATCTCCTCCCCATCCTTTTTATCCCATTCCCTATAAGCAGTGACTCTCAGAATATGATCTGCATCTGAATCTCCCAGAAGTCTTATCTACAAAATGCAAATTGTTAGACCTCAGTGCCAGGGCTTTTGATTCTGTAAATGTGGGTGGGTCCTGATAATTTCTAAATTTCTAAAAAGTCACAGAGGATCTCAACATGACCTATCCAGGGACCACACTTTGAAAACCATTGCATTTTAGTGTTTCTAATGTTTATGGATTAAACAGGTGGTGCCCATTTTTAGGGGTCTATTATTGTTCTATACACCTGTTTTGGTTAAGCTAGATTTGGTTAAGGAAATCTGTGAGTCCAGATGTCATTGATTTCAAGATTATGTTAAATATTCTAGTACCTTCTTAAAGCTCTCATTAATTACCTATCACATAAAAGTCCTAATTGATTAATTTATTATTCATTACTCTAGCTGTGCAGAGCTTTTCAGTTAGTCTAGACATGGTTTGTGAATTTAGAAATGTATCCTAGAGAATTCACTGATATATTATCTGCTTATAAGAAAAAACTAAAGGAAAATGTCCGAGTGTATAGCCAAGAATATATCTTGAGTCTTCCACTACTGACATAAGAAAAAGACTCTATTTAATTATACATACTCAGTAGTTACTCTGTATCTCCTCATTGTCAATTGTATAGGTTCCTTCTTGATTACTTCACCTGCAGACTGTTAACAGGATAGAACATCTTCAGTATTGCCCTTTTAAATTTATACTTTTTAGGCATACCTATTTCTACAAACAAACACTTTCCTGTAGTGTTGTCTGAACATAACCAAATGGGGCATTTAAGACAAACCATGTGGCTTACTACAAATCTATTCTGGGCAGAGTTTTAAATTATTTTCATAGGAAACACTGCTATGCTCAGTAGATGCCACTAGAAGTTGTGTTTTTGTGCCAGGAAGGATCCTTCACTTCTGAAACTGATTAATCCATTTTAGTCACTAAGACTCATGGTCACAACTAAAGAAAGAAATCACAAAAATCTGGGGAGGGGATGGATCTGATAAAATCTAGCCATGTAATCTCCGAAGGAGGAGATGTGAAAGGGAAAGAGGTTCAGGTAAGATGCACCATTAAATAGAAAGATAAGCAAACAAAAATTAATTCCTTGATGCTGATTACCTGAGCTCTCCTCATAACTATTGAAGCCAGAGAAAAAGGCTAGTGAGAATGCCACGAATGTGCATGAGATACTATTTTTAAATACTCATACTCATGTACTTAGCTTCAGACAAAGTCACTTTTAAACAGGTTGCACGTACACAACATGCACACACATTACACATACACACAGAGGCACACACACACACAGACATAAGTACCCGTGTGCAAAAACATACTGAAAAACTTCTCCAAGGAAGCGTCTTTCAACTTGTTTTTAAAAACCCATTATAATCTACATCATAGAAAACACCATCGCCATAGCAACTTGGAAGCCATTGGTATTCAAAATTAAAACCATCTACTTTTGCTATCCAGGATATTGATTATGTTATTGTCCTCTATCACATGGACTTAATTGGATGCCCTCAGGTTTTTTTCTTGTTCCATGCTGAAGAAGGTAGGATTTATGATATAAACTTGAGGTACACGTACCCATATTTTAGTCATTTCGAAATTAAGTGGTTTTTTTTTTTATATTGTCCATTTGTATGGAGTTTTTTCCTACTTTTTCCCAAATTATATTAAACTCATCTGCTTACCATATAGGCAAGCTGAATGCTGCTTGTGGCCAGAAGTAATGGTATGAGCACTTTTCCCTGCCCTCTTAACCCCAGTCTTCCATCCAAGGGACCTTACCTGAAATCAGATCTTGGGAAATCACCTTATCCTTCACTTCTTTGTGCCAGCTCAAAGCATTGCTTCCTGTTTGAGGCCCTTCCTGATAAATCATTCTGCCCTTCTACAGTATGTTCTCCATCTTCTCTTACAGCATTTTGTCATATGCTATTCATTAAAAACTCTTTAATAGTATATAAGTCTGACATCAATGGATTAGGTCTTTCTTGAACTTTTCCTTCTATTTCCTATGGTCTTATCTCTCTCTCTCTCTCTCTCTTTCTCTCTCTCTTTCCATCAATACCTTCCAGGCATAGAGAAGAACACTGATTTCCTGAGTACCATCAGAGTACCATCTATTAGGCACATATATAGTTATCTTAATCTTTGTGGAGTCAGATGTGGTACGAATTATTTTTACTTCGTATATGAGACAGTTGAACCCCTAAGAGACTAAGTGAATTATGTATATTATAAAATTGAAAATAAAACATATAAAATGAACATAAAACAAACAAAAATATAGATTAAGATACAGGTATAGATTATCTCTATCTCTATCGATGTCTATGTCTATATCTATTTTTTTAAGTAGACCCAACATGGGGCTTGAACTTATGAGCCTGAGATCAAGATCTGAGCTGAGATCAAGAGTAGGACTCTTAACTGACTGAGCCACCCAGGTGCTCTAAACATTAAATATATTTTTATGAATATGTATTATAGAATTGGGAATCCCCTGTTTTCCTGACTGCTTTGGTTGAGGGGAATCCTCTGCCAACAGAGTAAGGGGCAGAGGCTCTGTTTGTGAAAGCTCGAAGGAAGACATTGTGCATACACGTACACATGCATATACACGTGCACGCACACACACACAGAGGCAGCCAAAGTTTGTACTGAAGGATGAAGCACAAAGGAGGGATGAGCCGGACACCAGTAAATGCCTGAGGAGAGAAGAGGCTGAGGATCTGTGGGGAGGCTTGCGAGGCTGGAACATCAACATCTGCTGGGGGTTAGTACTATTGTGCCCGGTGAAATAGACTTATTTTGATTGCCATCTCTATGAAATCTCCCTATGAAGTCTAAAAAGCAAACCACAAATTGCTAAGAGATATGAGATTTCTTATGAAAAACAGTGTCAACCTGAGTGCCTCATACTGTGTGGCATTAGGCCAAGGCAAGACATGGGACAGAGCTTCCCAAGTAGGGGGGTGTTGCGTAAGCGGAGGGCTGCTTGGGCTGGAAATCGCAGTTTCTTCCTCTGCATCACCTGAGCGTTTCCTCAGGTCTTCCATTGTGTTTGGGGAGTTTGTTGGCTCAGGGAGCTAAGGGGCCTGTGTACACTGGGCAGATGTGTCTAATGGGCTGTGAGATGGCTGAATTCAGATTATTTGCTGCTTCTAATAAAGTAGTCAACTAAAGTAAAATATTGCTGGGCGGGCAGAGGAGTATTTCTCAGGATTCTCGTGGGAACCTGTGTCCTAGCCATGAAGTTCCCCCGTGATCTGTGTCTCCTGCCCATTTGGGCTGCTCGGGCTTCTGTGGGTCTGTGGATCTCTCAGTGCTTTAGACAGATTTCCTCCAAATCGCTGCATTTTCTCTAACGGGCCACAGCATTATTGTGATTAATTTGACTATAATTGAGTTTTTTTGTTTGTTTGTTTTTTGTTTTTGTTTTTGTTTTTTATAATTGAGTTTTATTACAAGAGTGACATTTGTCTTTGACTTTGGCAAGAAACTTGCCTCTTTGTCATCATCATCTCTAGACAGCCAGCCAGACTGTGGTGCCAGACATTGCACAGATGACAATCAGCCTAACCAGATTGAACATGTGTGTGTGTGTGTGTGTGTGTGTGTGTGTGTGTGTGTGTATGAAGGGACTATGGCAGGGGAGTGGTGGAGAAAGGAGGAGGGAGGAGAAAAAGGTCTTTATGCACAAAATTGATCCAATGGTCATTAAGAAAGAATCAAGAAGTGACAACCCTAAGTTGAGTGAGTAGTAGCCTGGCTTAATGATTGCCAGATAGTTTTTATTTACTGTTTTAGGAAAGAATATGTCTATATCACCTTGCACCTGTTTCACACTGTTTATCCTGAGGTAAACCAATTAAATGTTTAAAAACAAAATATGGCGATACCTCACGAATATGTCAATATATGCATTCTTTAGCTCAAATATATGTGTTATCAGCTAACATAGCAGGTAAATGAGTGAAAGGAATGAATATGCCACCCACAGAGGAAAAAAAATAAAAAAATAAAAACCAAATACATGAATAGTCCCAATGCCAAACTTTAGGGAAATGGTGAAATAAGTGAAACCATATTTATATTGCAAAATATTAATTATTCATGAAACTCACATTTTCAGAGAATTTTAGTGCCATAGGATTAGGACTTAATATTGAGTATAAAAAGCAAGATATTCAATGATACAATGCCAATTTTTCACCCCCTAGTAAAGTGTAGAAATAATTTTCACGTACATGTTTGAAGTCTCTGTGGAACAGTACACAATTGTAACCGTGTCTTTCTCTGGAAAGAGATTTTTATTTTCTCTAACTTTATTTTGCTATAATTTCCAAATGTATGCCTATTTTCTTATTTTTACCATAATAAAGTACAATAATTTATAATCAGAAAAAAATTGTTTTAAAAATCCTAACATGAATCAAAGAATAAGTGAAGTTTGGGGCATTAACATCAAAGAGGCACTTTTTCCCCCCTATAACCTACCACTGTGGGCCAAATTATCATTGGTATTCTTTCTACTTATATTTTATTATGACTTCAATATTTAGGAACCCCACACATGTAAATTAGAGGAAATGGGACTTTGCAGAGAGGGGAAAGAAAATGTAGAGAAGAATATTTTAGAAATGTCTGATCCAGAGATTTTTAGCTCCTGAGTCACTGTGTGAATTATATGGGGCAGGGGCACTTTAGATCCCAGCTGCTCCTTGAAAGGGATGGGGTAGGTGGAGCCTATAATACCAGTGAGCAGTGAGATCTGGAAAGCAAGAGATGTAAATCTGTAGCTTGACAGACTCTAAGACATATGTTCTGCAACAAGATTTCTCCTGGTCTCTGTGTTCCTAGGGACCATGGAAACTACCAAAGAACAGGGATTGGGATCTGTGCACATAAAATGGAGCTCTCTTGAAGCCATTAAAAAGAAAAATGTGTCAGGAAGAATGGGAAATTCCCCCATGTACCATACTTTCATATGCTCAAGGACTTCTTAATTGGTCTCCCTGTGACCACTTGCCTTTCCTTGGATGAACCCCCAAAAGTCATATTGAAGTTCTAACCCCCAATATCAGTACATCAGAACATGCCTGTGTTTGGAGATAAAGTCACTGAAGAGGTAACTAAGTTAAAATAAGGTCATTAGGTGGATCCAACTCCAACATGACTGGTGTCCTTATATAAGAAGAGACTGAAAAAAAGAGTCACCCTGGGTGGCTCAGTCGGTTAGGCCTCTGCCTTTGGCTCAGGTCGTGATCCCAGGATCCTGGAGGATCGAGTCCTGCACGGGGCTCCCTGCTCAGCGGGGAGCCTGCTTCTCCTTCCCCCTGTCTGCTGGTCCTCCTGCTTGTGCTCTCTCTCTTTCTTTGTCAAATAAATAAATAAATAAATAAATAAATAAATAAAATATTTAAAATAAAGAGAGAGAGAGAGAAGAGATTGAGACCCAGACACCTACAGAAGGAAGCACGTGTGAGGACAGGGGGAAGTCACCATATACAAGCAATGGAGAAATGGAGAGAGGCCTCGGAAGAAACCAACCCTGCCAGTGCCTTGATCTTGGACTCGTGGCTTCCAGGACTATGAGAACATGCATTTCTATTGTTTGAGCCCCCCAGTCTGTGGTAGTCTATTGTGGCAGCCCTAGAAAACTAACCCACCATTAAGTTACCCTTCTCACTACTGCCTTCGAAGGAAAAGAAACCTTACAGAAACCTTTTTGATAAGGGTCTTTGACTTGTCTGTTGTCTGTAGGTGAATAATAATCTTATATGTGCTTATTAGTCAGCACAATTCAGGGAAGTCCGTATATAGTATGGGGTGGGGATTCTTAATTTCATTTTAGAGCAGCTGAGCTTAATGACATTGCCCAGTGTCACAGAGAACTAGGGCCCAGTGTTGAGATGACAAGTCCATTTCAGTTTTTATTATTCTACATGTAAGGTAGGAGAGTTGGGGCCGTGAAAGGTTTGAAACTTGGAAGGATTACCTCATCAAGGTCTCTCTGTTGCTGTAGTTGAAGACTTACTGGCTGACAAAGTCAGACCTGCTGGAAATTTACATCAAGAATGGTGGTGTGAGACAGCTCAGTGAGCCCTTCTCATCTGTTTCCCAACAAAACTCAGTGTGGGGTTCTTGGAGACAAACAGTCCTAGAGAAAACCCCAGTTCTGACAACTGACCTGCTCCATTTTTGGTACTATTTCTCTAAACCTCAGTTTCCCCCTTAAACAAGGTTAATAACTATTTTATGGAGGTGTGATGAGTGAATGACTGGTGGCCTATAAACAGGAGGACGGCCGAGGCAGATGAGTGGCCCTTGTTGGGTGTCAGTATCATCGGAGATTACACATGGTTATTCTCCCAGAAGACAGAGATCCCACTAAAAAGTCATTAACATTTTCTCACTGACTGTAAAATGAAATTGATCTGATTAATTTACAGGAGTTTAGGCTGGGATGAGGTAATAAAAATCTCATTTCGTCGTCATGAAAAACCCAAGACAAAGCTGTCCTTCCTAACCCCCTCTTAGAGATGACGGAAACGGAGTTTAGTTAATCCCCAAGGTTGCATGGCTATGAGACAGTACGGTAAGGATGGAAGCTCAGGCATGTCTGACACCAGCATCGGCATTTTCCACAGCTACTGCAGCCAAAGACCATCTCAGCTCTGTCAGTTCCCAGTGTGTCTGTATGTCTCTCTTGTTTCCTCACAGCTGGAACCATGGGTCAGTGAAACAGAACCCAACTGTACACTATAGTTTGCCATGTCCCATGTTTCCTACTGCAAAGCCATATGTCACTCCAAGATGTGAGAGGGGATATAGAATTTTCCAGTTCCTTTCCCCATCTGAGTCAGCAGATATCCAAAAAATAGCCATGACTGAGAAAAAGCTAAACACATTGAAGATCCTGTCAGAGATCACTCTGTAAGGAGGTAGAACTCTATGTTGTCTCTGGCATTTCCTTTTACTGAACTACAGTTTTGCATTGAAAAAGCCAGAAAGGACCTGAAGAGTTAGCTATGTTATTTGTCATAAAGGCAATAATATTTCAATACAGTGATTATTCTTCCTCTTCTTCTTTGGAGGTAAATTTTTCTTGAGACAAGACATTTAATCCTTCTGAAAAATCACAACATGGCCCTTGGTGGGGGTGGGGGTAGAATGGTGCTACTGTCTTAGTATTTGGGGAGAAGATAGAGAGTGTTGTAGTAGATAGTGTTGTAGTTAACAAGCATTATTTACCCAAGACAGATACTGTGTTCATATCATTAACCACCCCCTTTCCTATTGCTGGTTGAAACTTAACATGAGAGATTATGCATGTGCTATGTTTCTCCTCCATTATCTCTGCCAGGACTTTAATTTTGGGGATTCACACTTTTATTTGACTAAGAACAGGGAGTCACCCAGATGATCACTAATCATAATGATAGCATTAACTGGATTCCAAACATTTTATTGGCTGTCTTTATGTTCCTTGAGCAGGTAGAGAAGGGACATGAAAAGTTGTTATTTATAAGAACCCTACTTTAAAATCTGGGACTGGAGCTTAAGCATTCTGGAACTCTGTTGTTAGCACTGGACTGCCCAAACCTTCCCTCAGCTCCAGGCTTCTTCTAGAACGTCATGAAAGGTCCTTGCTTCTTGTGTCCTCCCCCTTGGAAACCCCTTCAAATCTGGTTCATCTGTTTTCCTCCAGTGTGGACTCAGCCAGATTTGGTCTCCTGGTTTCCAGGAGCTTCAGAATCTTATTTGCTTCTCTTCAGTCATCTTTCCTACATGCAATACTTGAGCATCCTCTGTATCAGGCATCATGTTAGGTGTTGGGGATGGATATAGGGCACAACAAAATAGACACAGGCCCAGTCTTCTTGGAGTTCTCAGCCAAATCACAGCACAGTCATAGTGAGACAGAACAGCCTAGCACTGTTTACAAAGGAGGAAGGAAAATGGAAGAGGCAGAAATTTCCAAGGTAAAAAAAAACATCTTTCCAAAATAGGCAACAACCTTTGAAAATAATTATGAAAATTACTTTTAAGCATATAATCTCTGCCCAGGGTTTTAAGATACATCTTCAGCATGTGCACAGGATAGAAGTCTCAGCTCCAGCCAAAAAACTCATACAATGGCCCTGTCCTGGTCTATTGCATTCGCTCCCTCCGTAGTTGTACGTGATCCCGTTTTCAGAGACAGCTATGATAGGGAAGGGACCCTAGGAAGCTTCCTGCGGCCACCCCAAAGCATTCCCACTCCCACTTGGCCTCTCCTGACCATTCTTAATGACACTCTTTCAGAAAGCTCTGAACTGTATCGTGGGCTTTGAGACAGAAAGACCTGGCATCCACTTCTAACTTAACCACTTCTGTTAACACCTCCATGCTTTGATTTCATCTTATTAAATCTGTATGTGGATAAGTAACACACCTTGATAACATTATTGTAAAATTTAAATGAGATAATACGTGCAAAAATCCTCCAGCACTTTGGATGTAAGATATTACTTCTTAGTTTGACTTTGGAAAAAGTCAATTCTAGGGATTTTATTCAAAACCACCCCAAGAAAGTCACCTGCTTTCTTAACTTTCTTATTTTCTTGAATTGCTATGGACCTGATGACACAAGATTTATATTTGAAGGAGAAACTCTTTTGCTCTATTTCATCCTCATTAAGACCATATTTCGCCTCTCTTACTTTTTAAAAAATCTTTAACTGTTCTCATTTTTCCCTGGTCAGAAAATCTGGTGATTCCCATCTTTAATCATGAGCAATTAAGTCACAGTAAAATATCTCTATACCTCAGGAATTATAGCAACCTCATACTCTGCCTAACTCCTGTGAGAACATAAGTTTCAGAATAAAATATTTACCAATTAAAGGTGCATTGAATCATATTTTTAAAAAATTCAATGCTTTTAACAACTTCTTATTCCAGGGAATTATAAACCTGTATTTGCTATTATACACAAACACACATACATGTATATATAGAAATATATAGTATTCATACAAGTTTAATTTTAAAATAACCATAATATACCAGGTAGACATTTTAAAAATATTCTTATAAGCAATAAATGTTAATAGAATGCTTAATAAATTCTTAGAATATTAGATCCGAACCACAAACTCCTCATTAAATTCTCTATCTATCCGGTATCTGTAATATGCATATTTGACAATGAATTTTTTGAGCCTGAATTTATTATCAAGGTATTTCTGGATCAGTGAGGTTCAGAGGACCTTAAAGATCTTTCTCACTCTGGGGGCGCCTGGGTGGCTCAGTTGGTTAAGCAACTGCCTTCAGCTCAGGTCATGATCCTGGAGTCCTGGAATCAAGTCCCACATCGGGCTCCCAGTTCCACAGGGAGTCTGCTTCTTCCTCTGACCTTCTCCTCGCTCATGCTCTCTCTCACTATCTCTCTCTCTCAAATAAAAAAATAAAAATAAAATATTAAAAAAAAAAAAAAAGATCTTTCTCACTCTGGATAAACCAGAAGCTGCATGTGCAAATGCTGGCAACACATTCTGGAGAGTGTGTCTGTTGCTTTGCCGCACTGGCCTCCTCGAATCCTCCAACAACCCCATTTTAAAAGTGTTACTATGTCCACTTAAGGATAAGGAGCACAGGGCTCTCAAAGCTAACTTTGCCTCCTGTTACTACTAAGCAGTAGAAAGGAGGCTCGTATGGTATGTGAAGCTACCCCAGGCCCATTTCTATTTGCCATATTTCTTTAGATTGAAAAAAAAATGATATATCCCAAATCATGAATAACCATTTGCAACAAAGAGCATTGTCTTTATTGTCCAGAATTCAATTAAGTACATAAATAACTGTCCTATGCCAAGTTGGTTTATATGAGTGTTTACCGAATATGCCTTTCATACGAATGCAGAAAGGCAAGTGTTTAAAAATAATTGTTATAAAATATGGCATTGCATCCTTGGAAGCAGGCATTTAGTATGAGGCAATCCTTCTTAAGGCAGGGCCCAGCTTTTGCTTGGGCACTTCAGAGACTGAGAATTTCAGCCTCCATCCTTGTTTTCCATCTGTCTGGTCTTTGCAAAGCAGAACAGATGAAAATGGAAGAGTTCTGAGCCATTCAATTAGATTTCATGCACCGCTGACCCAGTCATTTCTCCTCAGTCTTATCTGAGTTGGTGGCAGATGTGCAGCATGTCAAAAAGCATTTCCAAATTAAAGAGGGAAACATACTGAATGTTGGTTAATGGGGTCACAATATGTATAAATGGTGAAATGTGTCATCACTGCTGCACAGCTATGATGCAAAAGGGGACAGTTTCCTTGCTGTGATATGTTTGGACCCAGAAGATAAGAAAGAGAGAGAAAGTATTAGTTGTCAAACATGCACTGGAAATTATGGGCTTCCTGATACATAATAAACACCATTGCGAGGCTAATTGGATTGGACTCTACATTCTGCCATTTGCAGGGCCTCCTATTACCAAGATGGTTCTTGGTAATACAGCTGAATCTCTGATGATCTGTGTAAGTGGGGCACTGGCATCACTAGGCTGATGGGACCTATATGCAAGGACCCTCATCATCACCGGTTCACTCAGCCTCACCATGAGTGGTTGGCTGCCTGGAATCATGCTGTGAATCACCTATTTGGAAAGGAGGACTTTGTATGTTGTAGGTGATCAATCAGTATCTCTCATTTGATTAGAGATTTCCTGGGGAATGGTAGATCCCAGGAGAGGCTTCCGTAGTGACCATGGAGGGTGTTTTGAAGCTGATCAATGGTCTGAACTTCTACAGTCACCCACAGACTCCATCATTGCCAGAGAAAGTGTGCAGATGGCAAGAATAAGGAGACCTCCCTATACACGTGGGTCATTTAGTACACTCATTGGGTTATAAGTGTCAGTTGAGTAAAAAGCACTAACTTAAAAATCATAGATTGTAAGATTTATAGGGTATATTAGAAATACTTTTTAGTCTGACCCTTACTTCCATCCAATACTTGAGTTACCTCTCCACCCCACCCAATACACAGAATAATTTCTAAATCCATTAATTCCCAGAATATTGAACTTGACATCCTGCAGCTGAGTTGACACCATCCAATTCCTGACTCATGGCAGTCCGTAGTGGAGGTCTGCCCATTCCTATCCCTTTAGCCCTCTTTTCTGCCAGGTTCCTCCAAGACTGGGAAGTCCTCCTCTATCAGACTCAAAGCTGACCTGTTGAAATCAGTTGTCCTGGTTCCCTGGCATATCCCCCTACTGCTCAGACCTGCTCCTTTCCATACATCTACTTTCATTATCAGCTGCCTTGAGGAAGACAGAAGAGTATTCATAGATTGGTTTAATTACTTTTTAATCATATTGCTATTCGTTATGGTTTAAATAACTCCACAGTGGTTATAGTATAAACAGGCTGCTTCTGACAAGAGTCCTTTTTGACTCTGCCATCAGAGTCGGGCGTTGCCACCATCAATGTACTTCCAGCCAGGGTTACCCTCCTGCACACACTCAAAGCAATCTGCAAGGCGTGGAGGCTGAAAATGCCTGTTCTCCATTTAAATCACTTTAAGCAAAATACCGGTTATTTGAGCTTATCTTTTGCATCTTCCATGCCCAGTAGTAATTTTGCAAAATTACTGGGAATCTATTTCAGGGCAAACTTGGCATTTAAATTAGGTGGTTGTAATTAGCATCTTGACTGCATGCAGTCAACAGTGTGAAAGGAAGGACAGGGAAAAATTACATTGCCTTATTTTTGCTGTAGAAAAAAATAAAATGAATAAAAAAAAGTAATACACTGGAAACAAGCACAATTTGAAGCAAGATGAACAATTTTGGGGGCTCAAAATGATAAACTTTATCCTATGTTCAAATTACTCCATACTGAAAGAATTTTTTAAGTCTCTTTACCAGAGCAGTCACAAAATTTACCTTTCTTCTCCAGAGAGGCCCATAGACAGTGCCCTACTCTTACACTTGTTCTCACACAAAGGCCATGTAAATGCTCACACTCATCCCTTCCTCCCCCATTATTGTTAAATTTCTCCCATCATTCAAACCTTGACTCAACACTCACTTCTAGATTATCTAAGGATAATCATAGCCCACGCAGGATGGGGTCCCTCTTGACTTCTCCTCACCCTCTGGTGATGCCACTGCCTAGAGCTAAGCTGGGATGTTGCCTTTATTTCAGGGAAAAACATAGTGACTCGACATCCATACTTTTCAAACTCAGGTGTAACATTATTGAGTTATATGCACACTTCTGGGCAGCACTCAGAATTGACGATGCCGTGCAGACAAGGGGCTGGACACCGTGTCATTTGAAGGGATGGTTAAAAGAAATGAGAGCACAAATGAATCTTGGGGACATTATTTACCACTACATTCAATGATTTGGACAGATCCTTTTACGAAGGAGGATTAGACTTATTTTGTGCAGGAGAAATGAGAGAAAGATAGATCTAACCAGATACTAAGAATAAAAAATTGTCACGTAGAGTGTTGGAATCCTATTTAGAACATTTGGTACTGAGCTGGGATCCTGGTTCTGCTGCCGTCTTCCTAGGATATTTAGCTGCTTAGCCTCTCTGAAATTCACTCCTTCAAATGTTAAATGAGGACAATAATGTCTCTCTTTTAGATTTGGTAAGAATAAAAATACTGAAAGATAAAGCATTTAGCATGCATACTAACATTAGAGAGGAACACTCAAGGGATTCTTACAGGCTGTGCAGCTTTTTTCTGGGAATGTCAGATGGGAGCTCAAAAGGACAATAAACCTATAAAATTGCTTCCCACATTTGAACTTTATGAAAAATGAAAATATCTACTATTCTCCCCATAGTCCATTAAGGGATTCACAGGATTGCAATGAATTGAGTACATTTTCACAGTCCAGATTTTAGGAAATTGGAGATGAAGATATAACAAAGTGAATAATGCCTGCATTTTAATGTTATCTTCTGGAAACAATTACTTAACTTGTATGAATGATTACAATCTGCAAAAATGTAGACACCAATCTGGTCAGTGAGAAAGAAACAGTGTTGTAAAAGTAATTTCTTAAATGAAACATTCACCAGTGAGCAAAGGATACCAGAGGAACAGAAGTCTTTAGGTCTGTCTATAAATAAAACTTTACAAGCAAGCTGCCCACAAATGCGCATCCGGAAGAAGTAATGAGCTTCCTACTACTGAGGAATGCTGGAGTTGATTAGTTGCAATCCCAGTGCAATCCCAGGGTGAGGGTGTTGCAAAGAGTGTCCCCATTCAGATTAAGGAATTTAACTACATGTGGTTTCAAAAGTTCCTCTCTACCATGATTCCATTCATTGTATTATAGGCCTTTAAAGCTGGGAGAAGTAGAGATGTATCTGTGACTAATCGCATTGAAAATTGAGTGAGTGCTCAAAGATAGGCTTGACAATGGGGACAGAAAACAGAACAAAAGGATTTTATCAAGAATGGCTTTGCCTCCTGGGTAGTCTCAACCTTTCTCTCTTGAGAGGTGAAGAGAAATGGGGGGAAGGGTTTGTAAGCAGAAGTCCCTATTGAGGAAGGGTTTTTGTATGGTTCTGGGGGAATGACACCAGAGGGAACGCACAGAACAGGAGCCACAGCTCATCTTCTTCACCAGCAATAAATGAGGGGGGGGGGGGGGCGCAGCTGCTAACAACTAAACCACAATCCAGGTGGGACGTATGGCATTGATGCTCCTAGGACTAAAAGCTAATACAAGAAAAAGATTTGAATTCTGAAAATTAATTAGGAATAAGAATAAATAAAAAAGAAAATGAAAGGGGCAAGATAGAAAAAAAAAATTAGAGAAAAACAAATGAAGAAGTAATTGTAATTGTAAGGAATAGTAGCAATGTGAAGATATTTTCAATGTAGGGATGTGTAGCCAGACTCCTGTGGGCAGGCAGAGACAGAGTGGAAGGCTTTCACATTGCTCTGTTTTTCTTTTCTTAACAAATATATGGGGATAATTCACGAGGACACTTGGATCATATCAAAGATGATATGTCAGTTATATCACCCAAACAGAACCACTGTTCACACTTGGACTATTTCCTCCCAGTATTTATTTTCAAAGCAAGAAATTTCAGTTGAAAATAATTTTAAGGGTCAATTTCATATTTAATCAACACATGCATCCAATTTTTCCCCTGATTATTATAAGCCCTTTAAAAATACAATTTTAGTATCTATATACTGTTCCTTAACTAGATATATGTTAATTTATTCTCCCATCTTCCTGTTGACAATGAGGTTTGCTTCCTTATGCTTACTATTAAAAACAAACAAACAAACCTAAATACTATGTCTTTGTTCACAAAGCACTTTTTTTCTTATTCTTTAAATTATTCTACTAGTCATGGAAATATTGAGTATGAAAATAAACAGGGTTTCAATGTAATATGTTTTGATGAATTTTCCAATTGCTTTCAGATAAGCAAATACAGTGCATGACTTTTTAGCACCTCCCTGAGGCCAGATTTTGGTAATTACTATAACCTTCCCTTCAGGATAAATTCTGGGCGTTGGTCATTAATCTGTCTCTCGAGAAAGAGAACACATAGCACTTTACAGAAAGCTGCTAATTAATCCTCCTGACTCCCTAATGAGAGAGGGACGTATAAATGTCTCCACAGCAGCATTGACTAAGAAATGTCGTTAATCGATGTGACAGACACCAATTCAAATTCCACAGATGCAGGAGAGCTCTCCTGCTAGATGACTGTGATTCTTTCTAAATATGGTCCGTCTGGCTCCAAGGGTTTCCTGGAAGATTCTGGGTTGCTACATCTGCCATGCCCAGTGTCTGTTTGTGAGCACATGAGAACACTTGGTTCTACTTCAGGATTCCACTTCCACCCCTATGTGTTCTCTGTGCATAAACCTTTTTGGGTATGAGTCCTCCCCAATCTCAAAGTAATGATGGGATTTACATCATCTTTGAGGTGTTTAAAAAATTGTGCCTAATTTCCCTTCAGCTTTCGATCCCATTTGACTGCGCATATCACCAGATGCCTTTAGCTTGTTCTTTAGTCTTTATGGATAGTCTGATTAACAGCTAATGGTGATTTCCACATTGGCTCAGAGTTTCATATTTTCCTAAGACAAGATAGTTCCATGCAGCCCTGACAGTACCCAGGGTTTTGTTTTGTTTTGTCATTATGGTTTTTTACTTGTGCTTTGGAAATAATTTCAAACTTACTGGAAAGTTACAAAAAGAAAAGCATCTCAAAGATCTCACATATTCTTGCCCAGACTCAGCTAACATTTTACCCCATTTACTTTATCAGTTGCATTCTATCAATCAATCAGTTGTTTAATATGTAACTTTTTATCCAAATCCACCAGTGATCATTTATTCCTAAATATTTCCATGTGCTATTAGTCTGCATAGCGAAGCTCCAAGTTAAAAACCAAAAGAATGTACGTTGATGAAAAGTGGCCTCTGGGCATATAGTATGCAATGAAGCTTGTGATTCTGGGAGTTGGAAATCAACTCTGCCCACATTGAGTTAGAGAAGACAGGCAGAGTCTTTCTTAAAGGTACCTGCTACTACCTGAAGAAGTCACAGATTATATCCCTCCATGTGCCTCCTTTGGTCTGAAGTGCTCTTTTCAATTTCTAGTCCTCCTTAATATCAGAATTTCTCTTACTGAAAACACTCGTGTTTCAAGGATCAGTTCAAATATCCCATCTTTGTGACTTTCTCTGAACTTTTTCCTGGCGAAAGAATTTCTTTATAATGATTCCTGTATGACTATTTTCTCCTCTGTCCTCCTTTGTGTCAGGCGGTAAGCTTCTCAGAAAGAGAGAGCCTGTGTTGTATTGTTGTTTTCTTTTGAATCTAGCAATTAGTGGAGTGGGTGGCCCCTGTTAGATTCCCCAAAATACTTTTGAATCATACTAATGGAAGTCATCTGCCCTTATCCACTTACATTGTTTTTATTTACTTGTTGAATCTTTTGCTTTACTTCTCTTCTTGGTGATTATGACTGGATTCACTCACTGCCCTTGAATTCAGCTCTTACTTTTTGTAAGCTATTGTGACAGCAGCGCGAGTGACAACTTACACAAGTTAGGAATACTTTTGCTGCAATATAAGAAAACCTGTAGTTAAGACATAGGTATTTCATCTTTGACACAGTGGCTTATTAATGTCATCAAGTTCCAAGCTCGTTCTACCTTTCCACTCTGCCATCCACAGTCTTGTCAACTCATGGTCATAGGGTAGCTACTGCAGCTACAAGCATTTCATCATTATATAACCATGTTTAAGGAAGAGAGGAAAAGATCTAGGTAAAAGGGGTTTCCTTTACTTAGGAGAAAATTATTTTCTTGCTATCCCCCAGAAGACTTCTTCCAGTGCATTTCTAGAAATGGGTCATGTAAATATACTTAAATGGTGAAAAGGACTAGGAAAGTAAGTGCCTGACATTGAATTTCCAAGATTGTTTTAAAGCAATCATTAATCATATCTGAACTGGGGCCAGTATCATCAGAAACAAAAGCAAGGTTCTGTTAGCAAAAAAGTAGAGGGATTGGCCCTTGGGTACTAACTAGTGGAGTCTGCCATTTTATCCTGTAGAGTAAGTTATATGACATAGTCACAAATCAATGGACCAGTGCAGGAACCTAACTCAAAACTCGAATATTCTAATAGATTTGGGAAAGTGAAAAAGCAGACAACTGTAACAACATTAACCATTAATTAGACAGTGAGAAGAGAAGGAATAGATAGATTTTATCAACAGAATTAGTATTAGTGAGGTCCAACATGGTTTGAAGTGTGACCTAGGAATTTGAAGATGGAAACATTTAAATATGTAAGCATCAGGAGTGTGCCAGCAGGCTGGTATTTACAAAGATGTAAAACATTAAAGCAGCTTATCCAGAGTCTTTTCCATGGAGAATTATTTCCACAGAAAGATGTTTTTAGGAAAATGGAGGTTACAGCCAAGGTTGGGAGAAAGGCTATTACAAGTTGTTAACATTAACTAATACGTACTGTGAATTCCCAAAAGGAGTTTGAGGTGGTCAGTGTTTTCCTAAGCTCATGTGACCATAGGTCAAGCCCACAGGGAAGCTCATAAGCTTAACTCAGCCAAATACACTTTAATAAGTGTTGCCTTAAATTGTGGGGCAAAAAAAAAAAAAAAAAAAAGGCAAGAAAAGGGCAAGAGCCCAAACCTTGAAAAATATCCTGGATTTCCAGTTAGATTATTAAGAAAGGTACAGTGTTTACAAAGCATATTTCAGAGATCAGAACTATCTCTATCAGAGATAGAGAATGGGTCATAAAATCCACTTGATCAATGAGACATTAACAGTGAGGCTGCTTGGTGTTGGCTCATCTGAGTACTGGAACAGGAGTTGGATAAGTCCTTCCAAATTATAGAAGAATTTGCCCAAGAATTAGCCATGCTTAAGGTAATGGTAGAGGTGTTTTGTTTTGTTTTGATTTGTTTTCCCTTTAGAGATGGTGTTCAGTCATGATGGGGCTGATCAATTTAAAGTGGGATGGGGAGAGGAGGAATGGAAGAGCAAGACACAGAGCAAGGCTTGAAAAATGTATGTATAAGTATGTTTGTATATATACAAGTATGTTTATATATGGAGTATAATAAGTATGTATTATGTATTATATACTAAAAATCATGTAGTTCATTATTCTTTTTGTGATCTTCACATATTTATAGATGATTAAAAGTAGCATGTTTAATTTCAGTAAATTGGGGGATGCACATAAAAAATTTCAAGTAGAATAGACTTCTTTGATATTTTTAGACAGCCCATGAAGTGGACCCACAAGAGAATCAATGCATCCCTTCCGATGAAAACCACTTATTTAAAGAAAAGCACTCAGGAAGTCTGGCAGAAATCAGCCTGATACTCTGTCCTAAAGGAAGGTCAAATGTTGATTAGTAGAAAGTACTTTGGTGAAAGTGTAAGGAAGCACTAAATGATAATAGTACATATTTCACATTTGTTAATCAACACATCTTTAATTAATCATTTGTCTTCAAGATGCAGAACAGATGGAGGGTACATAGAGTGTTGCATGTGATAATGTTACATTGTTATAAATTGTAGGAGATGAAAGACAAGAGAAGCAATCAGAGATGCCTCTCTGTAAATGTGGGTTGGCATGAAGAAAAAGGATGAAGTCCATTTCAATGTGCTCACTGGGGCCCTGGGAGAGCTACAAGGTATATGGGCTGGTTTGAATTGATCTAGATGTTTTTTCTTGACCAGATTAGAAAAAAAAAAAAAAAAAGTTTATATTCTTGGAATTATGAAAACATAAGATCATTATGTGAAAATACTTGAAAAAACCAGAACCCATATGATTTTATATGCAACACACCCCAAGCCAATCAGAGACATGAATCTTGGTTAGGAAAAAGGCTAGAAGAGTAAATCAAACATTAATCTCTCTGGGTTATCTTGCTGTGGTTTTGATTCGTCTCTTTATTCTCTGTTCCAAGATTCTATTCTATCTTGTTTTCCTTGTGTCATAACTCATACTTTTTTTTTAAGGATTTTATTTATTCATTTGACAGAGATCACAAGTAGGCAGAGAGGCAGGCAGAGAGAGAGAGAGGAGGAAGCAGGCTCCCCACAGGGCAGAGAGCCCGATGAGGGGCTCAATCCCAGGACCCTGGGATCATGACCCAAGCTGAAGGCAGAGGCTTTAACCTACTGAGCCACCCAGGTGCCCCATAACTCATACTTTTTTGAAAGGCTTTCTCTCCTCATCATCTAACGACTCAAACTTGACTAAATTTTTCAAGCTACAGTGACCCAAAATTCAAGATCTCTTGTCCTTCTTAGCTTCTTTTATTATCTTTGGATTCTGTAGAAATGTATGCCCATGCTGGAGTTGTTAGGATATTTCCCATTCCCTGAAAAGGAACATATTCTTGTCTTCTGAGGTGGCTGAGGAAAACAAAACAAAACAAAACAAAACAAACAAACAAACAAAAAAACGCCTTTTGTTAGGCTGGAGTGGTTCATGATCTGCCTTTTTGTGAGGGAAATGTTCCTTCTTGGGTAACTTTATTGATCCTTATAGTTCCTCACTTGTTCCATACACATATGACACACACATATCCGGAGTAATAACTGTTATCTTGAAACAACAGACTAAGTTATGTGCTATCACTTGTAGTATAACAGTATGAGCATTGCAAAATAAAACTAGGATTTTTCTTCTCTTCCCGTTTCTTTCTCAAGCAATTCCATCCTGAAGCCACAAGGTGGAACAGGACAAAGTATGTGTCACTGGCCAGAATAGCTGGACGTAGGGAAGACAGTGAACTAGACTTGCGTTTTGGAGCACAAGTGAGAAGAAAGAGTCTATGCAGCAGGGAGGGTCTCCTGGTATAAGATGTCAGAGAGAAAGTGGGTGAGGAGGTGTCCAGATGTGGGGTGGCTTGGTGTAGAATATCAGCGTTCAGGCAGGGTAAGAGGATCATCATATTTCAGGGGAAGGAGATCATGGCAACAATGGACGATTGGTTATATATAGGAAGATTGATCCATAAATAAATATATTAAGGGTGATAGGAGCTATGTTTCTTACTGTAAGAGAAGACTGTTTCAAATAAGAGAGGAAAGAATAAGATGAAGCTTGTGGTGTAGGATCGGAATTGGAGCTATAGATCTGGACTCATAGCTATATATATATATATCATGTGTGCATGTATATCCATGTATATGTCATGCGTGTGTGTGTTCATTCTCAGTTCTATCAACTGCGAGAGTCTAGGAGCAGTGATTCTCCAGATCTTGGCTTCTAAAAATCATTCTCCTCCAAAAGAAACCAGAGTGCCTTGGAGGAATGGTTGATTCCAGACAGGACTGGAGCAATAAAAGTATTAGAAAAGCCTAAAATGTCTTTTTGTATAAAAAAACAAGGATTTTCTTTAAGAATGATGAGGATACATTAAAAGACAGACAAATTTGGCTAAATTGGGACAAATTGAACATTATAATGAGAATGATAATAATAATAATGGTTCATTGAATAAAATAGGAAAAATCTATTTTGATATAAATACATGAGTCATATAAACATTTGATGAGGAACAGAATATTTGCATAGTTTCAGAGTGGCTTTTCACAAGATACTTTTTCCCCCCACAAAATACTTGTTAATTACCAAAGGAGAGAGTAAATTTACAGTGGAGAAGCATGTCCTGAGCTATTTTAAGTAAGTAATCATTATGGACGTCACTAGTGATGGGACAAACCAAACTATTCAGCACCCTGTAAGGTGGAATCAGAAGAATGGGACCCCCATCTGTAATGCATGATCTGAATCTAATCATAAGGGGCTATCAGGAAAAAGCACACTGAGAAATGTTCAGCAAAGCAAACTGACCTGTGATCTTGATAAGTGTCAAAGTCATGAAGGTCAAGGAAAGACTGAAGAAATGTCCAGACAGCAGAAAACGAGAGCTAGGAAACCTAAGTGCAATGCTTCATTCTGACTTTTTTTTTTTTTAAACAAAGGACATTATTGTGACAATTGATAACATTTGAATGATGTCTAAAACTTAGATGATAGCAATGTATCAAAGTTAATTAAATTTGCTAATTTGTGTTTTATAGTGTTGTATGAAAATGCCCTTGTCTGTAGGGAATATGCAGTAAGTACTTGAGGCCAGGCTGTGGAGGGACATGTCAGCAGCTCATTCTCAAAACTGCCAAGAGAAAACATTCTTTGTAGTGTACTGGCAACTGTCCTGTAAGTTTAGAATTGTTTTAAAATTGTAAACTGAAACTAGACAAGACAAGGAAATGACAATGCTCCATTTCGTGCATGCATCTCATTACAAGTGCTTTTCCTGGATGAAAGGCCCTGGCTACAGATGCTGCCAATACAGTTTCTTCATAAAGGTTAATAGTAGCAACACACCCATTTTCCACACCATGTTCAAGGTGAAATTGATTATTCAACATATTACATCTTGATTGGAGACTTGGAATTATTATAAGCATAAAACAATTGGATGGACTTAATCTGAGAGTTTGGTTCTGTTTTGAATCTAAGTACTCTCATGAAAAATAAAACAATCTATTGCACCATGTCCTCAGAAATATTTTGGTTCTCTCACTCTTAAAATGCTCACTCTTAAAGGAAATTATTATGAACACAGTCTTGCATTTGCCCAGTCTGACCTGAAGGCTGAAATGAATTGTGACTAATGCCCCAGCTGGTATTCCCCAATTATGGCGAGGACTGGATCTCATCCATTGCTGCAAATGTCTTCTTGCCAGACACCTGAGATCTGAATATCCAAAATCACACTCTAAGGGATTCCTGAATTCAGATTAAAAAAAAAAAAAAAAAAAAACCAAAAAACAAAACCACTGTCATACAACCATTTTCCTGGCAAGGCTGTCAAAGTGAAATATTTTATTTTGGACTGTTCCCTTGAATTCTGTTGTTTTTACATGAGAAGATCAAATTGAATAAGTTACTCAGTGTCTATGTATGAAGACTTTAAACTGAAAACAGGGTACCATTTACCCATCCAAAGAGCCATCACCACCATACCTGGCCAGTTGCAACCATTGTAGAAAGCCAATGGGATATTTAGCTGAAATGATTCGGGATGATGTATTTCTATGAATTTTTGGTGAAATTATTCAAAGCTGCCCAAAGTTCTGGACTTTTTAGCCCCCCCATTGAAAAATCAGAGAAACCATGATCATCTTATCATTTTGGGACCCTCCCCCTATCTAAGACTTTTCTCAGATGTAGAAATTTCATGACAATGGCTAAAAGAGCTGTGGTCGTTTCATCCAGTAGAAGAGATATCTGAAACTAATATAATACTGTAAGTCAGCTCTACTTCAATTAAAAAAAAATACTTGTGATTACTAAAACATTAGAATTGTAGTGATGAATCATTTGTAAAGAACATGTTAAATGCTGGATGCATGTGGCGCTTCTGAGGATCACCTTCTGAACCCTACTAATAATCTATCCTGAACTCAAATCTGCAATCAAAGAATAGCAAGTTTTCTCCAGGAACTGGACAAAAGCAGATTTTTCAACTTGTCTTTGGGCTAGACTGGACTATTAGTAGAAATAGAACAAGGATACCTTGTATCCATTTTACCTGAAGATGAACGTGTTAAGCATTAACCAACTAGATGCTTATAAAATACTTTCAAGGAACGAATGCAATAAAAAAGTGATAAATATAATTATTATAAAATTATAACAGGATCATTTAGATGAGTCATTTGAAAGGTCTTCATTAAACATGATTGGGTATTATGTTTATTAATTCATTAAACTCTACTTCAAATGCCAGATAAATAAAATGCATTATTAATACGTCATAAACTAAATGGAATAATGCCACACAGACCTATTACTTTTAAAGTGCCTTGCGAATATTAACCAATTCATGCTTATTATTCTTTCAGAGACAGCTCATATGATTTAACAGGAGTTGTTACAAGAATTTTATTTGCCGTAAGAGAAAACCCTTCCCACAAAACCTGAACTCTTTAATTCTTGAAGTGTCATATGCTTATTGTAAAATATAGATCCTTCTAAATATGAAAATAAAAACCATTGCTAATCATTAATCTACACAGAGAAAATCTATGTTTACATTACATTACATTACATTACATTAAGAATTTTTCCTTTGTCCTCTCAGGCTTATCTTTCTGAATGTGTGTGTGTGTGTGTGTGTGTGTGTGTGTGTGTGTGTATTTCTTTCACAAAGTTGAAGTTTTATGTTATAGAATACCTTACGTATGCCATATTCACTTGAAAATATTAAGTAGAACACGTTATTCCACATGGTTTACACCTTTTTTTTTTTTGTTCACTAAAAACAAACCAACAACAGAATAAAACATAAAACAGGGTCCTTGGTGAAATGGCTAATTCTAAGTCTGGTGTATAGTTATACAGGCATATGAGAAGATCCTACAGCATTTTGATCACAGACAGTGAGGAAACTAGGAGACTACAAGGGCCCATCAAGAGGACTCATGAGGCAGCGTGGAGTCAAAGCCTCAACAGAGTCAGAAACCAACTGGCCAAATATCAAACAATTCAAGCACTAATAAGGTTAATAACTGTAATCGATTAAAATACATCAGACATGTTAGAAATCCATAAATCTACAGTAACAAAAAGAAACCCCTCAAAATGTATTGTTTGCCGCTGTGGGATATTTGTGAATCAACTCGTTATTTTGAAGAACTAGTTAATAAAGAGAAACAACAAAGCTTTTATCTTTTGTTTGTTTGTTTTGGGGTTTTTTTGGTGGTTTTTTTTGGTCTGTTTTTATCTTCTCTACCAACGGGTTTCCAACTAGTAGGTTAAGGAAGATTTTCATTTGTTTGTTTTTGAGTGCACCAGCTGGCAAGTGGGAAGGAACTGACAGAATATCATCATTGTGTGACTCCAAATGAATTAATAAACCGAGGCATTGATTATTAACAGCTGCTAACATCAATAAATGAGAGACAACCAAAGATCACATGGTTCCTGGTGAAGGAATGTACACCACCTATGAATCAGCCCTGGTTAACAAACTATGAACCTGATTCTGATTAAACCTCTAGATCCTGGGGCGCTTGGGTGGCTCAGTCCTTAAGAGTCTGCCTTTGACTCAAGTCAAAATCCCAGGGTCCTGGGACTGAGCCCAGCATCGGGATCCCTGCTCAGCAGGAAACCTGCTTCTCCCTCTCCCATTCCCCTGCTTGTGTTCCCTCTCTGGCTATGTCTCTTTCTGTCAAATAAATATATAAAATATTTTAAAAAAACACAATCCTTTGGATCTAACCTCTGACTTACAGAAAATACAGAAAATTTAGGGATATATTAGGTGAAACCATGGATGAAACTAATAAAAATAAGACTGTAGGGGAAATCTATAGGGGAAAAAAATACCTGGTTTCTCCAACAAATATATTGAAGGGAAAGAAAAAAAGAGAAAGAAGGAAATCTATGGTATAAATAAGACACTTAAAAGAAGTATTAACCAGTTGCAATGGTAGAATTTAAAGACTAATTCAAAGCAAAAAATCTGTATAAACTGTTTTTAACATTTGTAAAGTAATTAAAAATGTGAACACTTATTCAATATTTGATTCTGTAAGAGGGTACTGTTAATCTTAGGTGAGACAGTGGTATATATATAATACATACACATATATGTATATGTCTAAGATTATATATATGTATATGTACATATATGTATGTGTATGGATGAAATGACATGAGGTTGATTTAAAACAACTGGAGTTTAGAAGATGAGGCCAGATTGGCCATGAATTAATCATTTTTGAAATGAGTTACAGGGTTTATTATATACTTCTGTCTACTTTTTCACATTTTTGAAACATATGATGAAACATTTTTAAAATATGTGTAGAGTTTGACTGTTCTTCCTTAAAACAAAATCATCATTGAAAATATGATTGCTAAATATCCCATGCCATGATTCTATAATAATAACATATTAATAACAGTAGATCTATCATAATGATAATCTGTGAATTCTCTTTAGGTGGATCACAAGTCTAAGACCTATAAACTCTGTCATCTGGGAAAAGACTTGAATCTGTTTCGAAGTTTTGTGTTCTTACTTATTACATTCTTCCCCCAAAGCTGTCAGTTTTCCAAACACTGATTATTAAATCATTTATCCTTTTTACATTATGATGAAATGGCTCTGTTGCTATGTTTAAAGATACTGTGCCTGTTCATGTTCTCCAGTATGTCCTCAGGCTAATCCTGGGTTCTATTTATTTGTCAATTGGCTCCCTAATTTAGGTCCTCTGTTCCCTTTTGTTTTCTTTCTCTCTCTCGCTGGAAAATTTTTCAAATGTCCAATCTAGCCACTTATATTTTAAAACACTACAAAAGATGATTGGAAATTCTTGATGTAGAGTCGGCTGGGTTTCACCGTCCCTGAATGGTCTTTTCTCTTTAGCTAATCGGTTTCTCCAATGATAAATCTTCCAGTCTTCTACCTTCTGGGCTTTGTTGCCAGCTTTCTAGAAGCTAACAGAAGAACTTCCCTTGAGGCTGGGTGTATGGGTATCTAATTTTTCTTTTACAAGCTTCATGCCACCATGTTTTCAGCTTCACCCCACCCTCGAGGGGTACCTGAATTCCCTCAATTCCTGATCCTTTTCAGGTTTCATATATTGGAGTGGTTTGTTTCTTGTTGGCTTCCCTTCCTATGTGTGTAGTTATTAGGTTTCTAAGACATTCACTTTCTAAGTCAGTTATAACTAGATATTTTTAAGCGCCTATACCACCATTCATATCTCTGCTTATTTCCTTTTGACCTGAGGGCTTATTCCCTTTTTTCCTTTTTTTTATTGTTGTTTAAATTAGGTTTTAAGCTGTTAGACACAATTTTTAGAAGAAAGTAAAAGTGTGACCTTCAACATGTTAAATATCTTTCTTAATTTATTGATGAAGTTACTAGTTAGATCTTACAGGTTCAAGGAAAAATCCAAAATATGGATGTGTTTATAATTGAGAATATTGAAATGAATGTACAAATAGAGGCAAGTGGTTTCTTCCATGGTTGGGGAGAGAAATCAATTGAACCTCTACCAGAGAAGACAGCATGTGCATGTCTACAAACAAGATTATTTTGCAGTGCTATTAGTTATCTGTAATTTACAAAGTTGTAAAATAACTTTCATAAAGCCAGAATCAGATATTACAGGAGAATGTGCTAAAAAATGCATAGTTTTCCACTGAAACTCAGGTGTTTTTCCCCTTCTGGATCAAAACATCAATGAAGGCAGTGGTCCAACCATCCAAGTTTAAGGAGGTTTATTCCCACTTCACCTTTTTGTTTTCCCAGTTGGACTGCATTAGATGGAATTAACCATGCATGATTTCCCCTCAATCCAAGGTAACTTACTTTAAAGTTTTGGGAGACACTGTTGATGTTACAACAGAAGTTGCCTAGCTTCCATTTTTATACTGTATGTTTTCATATTTCCCTTCCTTCCTGATATTTTAATAAGTCAGAGATGCCATAACAAAACTATTAAATTAGAAGTGTCTGGTACTCTTAGAAATACCTATGCAGTTTTGCCAATGTTTAAACAATAACTGAAAAGCTTCTTACTTATCCTTGAAGGTATTAATTCACCCAAGATCTGTCACAGTGAAAGAATAGTTCTTCTCAAAAAGAAAGAAGGAAAGAAAGAAAGAAAGAAAGAAAGAAAGAAAGAAAGAATAGTTCTTCTATCAGCACCTTCTATAAGATGTGGGATCATTCTCAGTGGCAGACTGAAATGCTAGATGAAGAACATTAATGAATTTTTTATTTCTGGAGTGGCAGGTGAAGGTCAGTCCCCTGGCCCAATCAGAATCACTGCCTTACAAGACGCCCACCTGTGCAGTCCTCTCATACCAATACCTATTTCTACAGCCCTGACTTCCATCAGAGCTGCAGTTCCATCTGTAATTGCTCCGAAGTTATTCTTCAGTGTGTAAACTCTTTCTGCCTCAACCGTCATCAGCTGAACAAATATATTTCTATTGCTTATGCTATTTCTATTTGTGACTGCTGGCACACAAATTCAAGGCAAAGCAAGATTTTCAGAATATGTGAATATAAACTCCTCTTGAATGCTAATGATTTTTACACTCCTCTCCTTGAGTTGTCTCCTAAGGTTGCTAGAGTAGATTTGTAGCCCTTCAAAAGTGTAGGTGGGGAAAAAAAAAAAAAAAAAGCAAACAAGACTTTTGTGTTGAGCCTTGCCTCAAAGTACCTTCCATTTCTCCAAATCCTTTTCTTCTATGATAATTTTCCTGTCTCATGGAACAACTCTCCCCTCCTTCGGTTATAGCACCTAGAGATAAAAAGCTGTCATCTGCCAACTAATGTAGTTTAGACATATTTCAGTGAAGGCTCTAGAATTTCTATAAAATCAGGGCTTAAGTTCAGCAATTCAGTTGGAACAGGGAGAGAGAATATTAACCTGTATTCATATGACACTTTTACATAAAATGGAGAAAATAGCAATGCCCCTAACAAAGAATGGGAGGGAACCAAACAGTAGATCTTCCTGGGGATTGGGCTGTGTCCTCCTTTTCCTTTTCCCATCCCAGCTACCTCTAGGCCCTACTACTAACCTTATTATGCCCTAGCTCGAAGAAATGCATGGGGCCAGGATTTATACAGGCTGGTGGACAAAGAGTCCTGAACAAGTCTATGGGAGTAATGAGGAGACACAGAGATAGGTCTTACCTTGGAATATGCAAGAGGAGGTCTGTCATGTGTGTTTACCCATTTCTCATTTCTAAGAACACAAAAAAATGGGAATGGGGGTGGGGAAATTCTTAACTTTTACTATGTTCCAACTCTGAGAATACGGAACTCAGATAAACCTCAATATCACTACCCTTCACATGTCGCTTATGTTTATGTTCTTTCCAGAAGTAAATCATGGCATATCCCCCAATTTTTCAAGCATAATACAAATGTGATTTAACTTCCCATTTTAGTGAATCATATTGCCAAAGATAAGCAAAGTTGGACAGTGGTTAAAGGCAAAAATGACAGATATTGTTTAGTAGAAACTCTTGTAGTATGGAAGAGAGTCCAGTTAAACTGAGTTCAGCTTGGCCAGAATAAAAATCTGGAGACTTTTTTTTTTTTAAAGATTTTATTTATTTATTTGACAGAGAGAGACATAGTGAGAAAGGGAACACAAGCAGGGGGAGTGGGAGAGGGAGAAACAGGCTTCCCGCTGAGCAGGGAGCCTGATGTGGGGCTTGATCCCAGGACCCTGAGATCATGACCAGAACTGAACATAGACGCTTAACAACTGAGCCACCCAGGCACCCAAAAATCTGGAAACTTTTTAAATACTGGGGCATGTTGAAGTAAAGCCAGTGAAAGACAATAAGCAGGATGGTTTGATCCATATGACTAGGTCATTTCAGTCTGTAATTGGTTCTTATCTGGAGGAAAACAAACATGTCTTTTTTTAAAAGATTTTATTTATTTATTGGGGGGGGTCACAATGAGGCAGAGAGGCAGGCAGAGAGAGAGGAGGAAGCAGGCTCCCTGCTGAGCAGAGAGCCCGATGCAGGTCTCAATCCCAGGGCCCTGAGATCATGACCTGAGCCAAAGGCAGAGGCTTAACCCACTGAGCCACCCAGGGGCCCCAAACTTATGTCTTTTTAGCAGGAGGTTGTGATTCGAGGGAGCAAGGTGCCCACCAAAGTTAGGTTCTTTGCCTCTCACAGACACCAGGAGGGAGAGCTATCTCCTTGAATTGTTTGTATCCTGAAGAGATGACTCTCAGGTTCTTGAGAAGACAGTTTGAGGTGGTAGAAGATTTATACCTCAAAGGGGAGAGGAAGGATTTTTAGTTACAGTTTCTCAAGTTTCTGCTCTAAGAAGGAGTTCAGAGGCCTATCAGCCTTATCACTAGGTTTTGGCTGGAACCGACAGTAAATCCTCCTGGCAGCTTTGAGCTTTGTTGGATAGGCATTTTAAGGGATGTTGGAGTCATCCAAGGAACATGGCCTTAAGCTTCTAGGACCCATGGTAAAGTTTGTCCAGGTCTTCTAGCGATGGGGGTTGGATGGACTGGTTATGTGCCAAGAATGTTTGCAGTTCTTAGGGGAAACTTTTTTTTTTTTTTTTTTAGGCTAACTTACAGGTAGCTTCATTGCAGTATTGGTGGATATTTGCAGTGAAAGAATATATTTGTGGCAGAATGTACCCCTGTAAGCTTTTCAAAGACTGGGCTAAATCCAAAAATTCCCAGGAAATTTACCCTGTTCAATCAATCAAGACAGATAAGCATGGGGCCAAGTGGTTCCTTGAGATTATTTAGAGTTCAACAAAAATATAAGACAACTAGCATGACCTAGTTCCTCGAATTTCCAGTTTCTCCAAATTCAGGATGTGTGTGTGTGTGTGTGTGTGTGTGTTTGTCTTCCTTCAAGCTATGCAGTATATTTCCCACCCTTAGTATTTGGTGATTGTTGTAACAATTTAAGAGATTTAATAGTTTGCCTAGGCTGCTATTCATTAGCCAGAATATTAGCCCTAGGCTATATGTGTGACTGCCAACTCCCAAAAAGCTGTTAATTCCCTAAAAATGTTCTGATAGTGTGCTCTCTCAATTTATAGTATCTCATTAAAAATAACAACAAAAAGAACAAAAACACCTAATGTTGTTTGATTGACCTCTCCTATATCAGCATGAGGGAGTCATTTATGTCTCACCAGGTAACAAGAAAAATCACATGAATGATGCCCAAATTTTGGTAAGAAAGTGATTCATAATTAGGCAAATCACCAGTAATTCTGACTTTGAGTATCAAAGACACTGTAGGTAAGATTAAGATGGTAATACAGATTGCTGGGCCTTATATCCACATTAGTTTATGTAATAGTGGTTAACTGGTCAAGTCATTTTCAGAGGCATGAGAAGTTTGGTGTAGGGGCGCCTGGATGGCTCTGTTGGTTAACTGTCTAACTCTTGATTTCAGCCTAGGTCATGATCTCAGGGTGGTGAGATGGGCCCTGCATGGGGTTCTGTGTTGTAAGCAGAGTCTGCTTGAAATTCTCTCTCTCCCTCTCCCTTTGCCCCTCAGCTCCACACACAGAGTCTCTCTCTCTCACTCTCTCAAATAAATAAAGAAATCTTTTTAAAAAAAGGAGTTTGATATATTTTTTTTCTTAGATATTCAGAACTTCTCCAGGATCATATAATCATTTATCTGATATTGTTATTTTAAAAAAAGGGGGAAAAATCCAGTAATCATTTAGCTTTTCTAAGAGCAGACACTGAGACCCCACCTTCAGAGATCTGACAGTCTGTCCAGAGAGAGCTTGGATTTCTACACTTCATCAGGTGATCCTCATATAGATATGTCAACCCCGCACACTGGGAAAGACCTCTTTCAGACACTTACCACATGTTTAAATAAAAGTGCTTCTTCTCAAATTTACATACAAGCACCTATAATCGATGTAAGGGTAAAATTAGGCTGGTAGTTGAGAAAGGCAGAAGGTAACAGGAGGACAGAGAGATAAAGAGAAAGAGTAAGGAAATAAATAAAACCAACTATATTTGTGCTCTTACTTCATTTTCCTGTTTAGTTAAATTGGCTAGAAGAAGGCAGCATACACAACCTGTAAAGTGAGGTGGTGGAAGTTTAGAAAAGGGAGATGCGTGTGGGCTGTGGAAGTCTGGAACAAGAAGACGAGCTTAGAAATAGGGATGTCTCTGTGAAAAGGACATAGAGTTCTCCTGATTAAGTAGACTGTATTTATGAGGAGGTAAATGTGGGATGGGGGAGGTAAGCCAGCTATCTCATGATAATTTCATGAACATTTTATATAAGGACTTTTTTATTTTTAAAATTTTAATTCCAATGTTAGTAACATACATGTTATGTTAGTTTCGGGTATACAATATAGTGATTCAGCTATTTATAAGGACATTTTTAAAATGGGAGAGGGGACTTTGGTACTTTTTAAATATTTTCAGAAATTTCCCGATATTTCTTTCTTTAAGAACTGGAGCTTAATTCTTCACCCCTTGGGTGTGGGCTTGATTTAGCAGATAACCTCTAACAAATAGATTATTTGTGAAGGAATGGGGCTTCTAAAACTAGGTCATAAAAGACCTTGCAGCTTCTTCCATCTCTATGCTCTTTCTTGGATAAGTTCACTCTGGGGAAAGTTAGCTATGACGTCATGAGGACACTAAAGCAGCCCTGTGGAGAAACCCAGGTGGTAAGAAACCAAGGCCTGTTTGTCAATAGCCAACAAAGCCTTCAGCCAACACTCCTTTAGTGCGCCATCTTGGAAGCAGTACCTCTAGCCTTGTAGTTTCAACTGAGGGCAATTTTGCTGCCCAGGGAACTTGACAATGTCTGGGGATATTTTGGCTGCTACTAGAATGGGAGGTAATGTTGGCATCTAGAAGGTAGAGGCCACGGATGCTGCCAAAATCCTATAACTCATAAGAAACCCCTTGCAATAAAGGATGATCCATTCCCCAAATATCGAGTTGTAAGACTGAGAAACCCTGCTATAGTCCTGGGCAAGCCTTCACATGACAAAAACATGGTTGGCATCTAGATTGCAATGTCATGAGAGACTCTGAGCCAGAACCACCCATCTAAGCTACTCTTAGGTTATTGAATCTCAGAAAATGTACAAGGTAATAAATATGTGTTATTTTAAACTGTTTTGTTTGGGGATAATTATGCAGTAATAGATAAGTAGATCAGCACTTAAAATATGTCTCTGGGTGGGAATAGATATTTTAAGAAACTGAATCAGGCTGGGAGTGTTAAGAATATTTGGAGGGCATAAAAGGCACAGGAAGAACATGGGTAAATATTTCTGCAAAATAGTGTATTTAGCAGTAATGTAGAGTTTATTATTGTAGTTCATGAGGCTTACCAAAAGCTCAGCTAGTGATAATTATAACAAGTAGTATGATAGAATTGAAACTTGTGTGTTTAATAGATCTTGGCAGAAAGGCACTGGTAACTGTCAAGATTTCTAGGAACAAATTAGGGGGCTGAAGGAGAATGCATGGTATTATGGAATCGGTAGAGAAATGAAAGTCCTATATTCACAAATTGAGTAGTGAAGTGAGATGGTGCTAAATGGAGAAGCTAACAGGATAGAAGGAGGATACTTCAGAGGTGATGCTGACAGTTTTGTAAACTGAGTAGAGGGTTTAATCAAGACTGAAGATGCCATTAAATAAGAAATACAGGCCAGCACACTCAAGTTCTCTGGAGAGCTTATGAAATGCAGATTCTAACGTGGAAGGTCTAGCAAGGCACCGGGGGTCTGGCTTTTGAGTAACAAAGTGCTAATAGAAGATGGAAAGACTTGATTCTGTAGGTAAGACATTTTTTCTTGTAAGACCCCAAGAATGGGAAAAAGTTGGGCTAGGAAGACAGATATTTAGACAAAGGGGAGAGTATTCCATTCTCATGTGGACTGTACAGGTAAAATAAATAAAATAAAAAAGGTCACCATTTTTTTTTTCAAGATTTTATTTATTTATTTGACAGAGAGAGAAGGAGAGATCACAAGCAGGCAGAGAGGCAGGCAGAGAAAGGGGAGGAAGCAGGCTCCCCACCGAGCAGAGGGCCCAACTCGGGGCTCGATCCCGGAACCCTGGGACTATGACCCGAGCTGAAGGCAGAGGCCCAACCCACTGAGCCACCCAGGCGCCCTGGGGTCACCATTTTTTGATGATTGAAGATGATGGGACTGGAGGAAAAGAGTAGTAGGGGAGGGACATCTGGGCAGCTCAGCTGGTTAATTGTCTGCTTTCAGCTCAGGTCATGATCTCAAGGGCCTGGGATGGAGTCCTGCACTGGGCCCCCTGCTCAGCAGGGAGCTTGTTTCTCCCTTCGTCTGCCCTTGCCCCTGCTTGTGCTCTCTCTCTCTCTCATGAACAAATAAGTAAATTCTTTTTAAAAAGTAGTAGGAGAAAGGAACAGGTTTAGAATAGCTACAAAGCATGACTAAACTGATCATTAATTGTGTCCTAACAGTGAAGGCCTCACCAAGTTTAGATAGATAGGGTTTTTTTTCTTGTCTCGTCTCGTCTCGTCTTGTCCTGTCCTGTCTTGTCTTGTCTTGTCTTTTCTCTTCTTTCCTTCTTCCTTCCTTCCTCTCTCTCTCCCTTCCTCTCTCTCTCCCTTCCTTCTTTTCTTTTCTCCTTTCTTTTCTTTCAAGATTTATTATATTTGAGAGAGAGTGTGTGCCCATAAATGGAAGGGGCAGATAGAGAGGGAAAGAGAATGTCAAGTAGGCTCTATGCTGAGTGTGGAGCCCAACAAGGGCTCAATCTCACAACCCTGAGACTAAGACCTGAGCCAAAATCAGGAGTCTGATGATTGACTGCACCAGCCAGGTGCTCCACACCACACACCAAAGCAAAGACTCATAAGCTCCTGCCCTTAAAGATACAACACACACACACACACACACACACACACACACACACAAACTTTAGGTGTGGTGGGGGGATGCTGTGCCAGCAATTAGATATTACTGTGGAATTTCATCTTCCAGAGACGCTGCAGCAGCCCATAATTTGCAGCTGGAGAGCAAGCAGCATAGACCAGTTAGACAAGGGGACTACATTATTTGTGTAGTTTTTAGGGCTTGTGAAATGGAACTACAAATACCTTTTTTTTTTTTTTTTTTTTACCCCTAGGTTTCGGGATGTGATTTTAGGTGACTGTACATCATGGTGAAAGGCACAACATGACTCCTTTCCCTCTTCAGGGAAGGTTGGAGGAAGTCCGTTGAGTGAGAGGATTTAAAATGCATTTTATTATTCTCAGGCATTTTATCTCTCATTGCAGGCTCTTTGGCAGGTAGTTAAGACTCCATGCAAATCATTTTAAAATAAAGAGTGTTCATACGCTCACTGACTGTGTAGTGTGCAAGCTTCTGAATATAGCTTGGTGTCATTTTCTAATAAAATGAGAAGGGAATATGGTGCTGGCTGAACCTTAGGCTGAACAGAATTCAGACATAGCAGTTTTCCATGCCTACAGCATGCAGTGTGTAATCTCTGAAAAAAACTTCACTCCAGACAAACAGAGGTGCCTAAGGTATAAAGAAATTTATTATTAGATAGTCATCTTAGGTTTCTTCTAACTTGTGCAGAGCACAATAAATAGGTGAATAGATGTTGAATGTTTCTAACAGAAATTTCCATGATTAATTCTTTCATTATATATTGATTGATTGCACTGTGTGATTTTTTTCTGTTGATCCTGAGGTAAATAAAATACAGTTCCTTTCCCAAGTAGTTCACAATCTATTGAGGGGGCAGCAAGGCAAAGTGTACAGGAATGTAACAAATGATATGTTAAAGACAAACACTGGAAAATAATTCTTCCACATCAGAAGGCATTTTCTTAGATGGCCAAATATGCTGGTAACATAGAAGTATTTTATCAAGAAAAAGTGTTTATCACCAAAAAATACATTATTGGGACACTCTGAAGTATCTAAAAAGTATCAAAATTATATATTGACTGAAACAGGTCTAACGGGTAGTATGGAATTTATTTTACTGGGAAAGGCTTATTTGTTGCAACTGTGTACAAAATATATTAAATAAGACATAGTTATTTAAATTTAAAATTACATGCTGCCTTATTTTGTATATACAAGATGAATTTTCAACTGGATCATGATTTAAGTATTAAAGAAAATAACACCATGAAAGAACATGAAGATAAAATTGAATCTTTTTTTTTTCTTTCTTTCTGAAGAGGACATTCTAAGGGAAATGTGGCAGAAAAATTATGATAAAATGAATGTCTTGATAAAATTTAGTGTTCTGCAGTATAAAAACAGCATTAAAACTGGCAATCTGAGGCAAATATCTTTGCAGCAAATAAGATAAGTACTAGTTTTCATAATTCATAAACATATACTTGAAATCAAAAATCGAGGAGGTACAACCTAATGTGACAGAAAAGAAATATATGAACAGGGAACACATAAGCATGCAAACAGAAATGACAAATGGCCACCCTTATTCCAGGTGTGGAACATTAGAACAATCAAATGTGAATTTTCCCTCAAGCAGTTATAAAAGGTCATTCACGAGGCTAGGAGCATCTAGAAATATAGGCACCTTCATCCACCCTGGGGTGGGGCAGGGAGGAGGGATATCCTTTAAGAGAAATTTGGTGAAAGTCCAAAAAAAAGTTGATCCAGAAATTTCACTTCTAGGAATTTATCCTTCATATCTACTTATATGTATTCATAATAATAATGCTCTAATGCTCATTACAACATTAAAATAACAAGGCTTTGTGAGCAATCTAATAGACCATCAAATGGGAACTAGTTGTCACATGTCCATAAAACAATATTATATAAGTATTAAAGGTCATGATCTAAGTCTATACATATTGATCTGGAATTATATTGAAGATGTATAGATACAAACACAAAATGTCAGAATACCTTTATAAAATTCTCTCATTCGTTTTTAAAAAGATATATATGCCCTTGTATTAGGTCTAACATTATAAAACTACTGACAGTTGACTTTTTGACTCATAAAAATGGCAATTTCAGAGAGTTCAGCCTAATATATAAAAGACATTTCTGGAAAGATATTCAGGAAAGTGGTAATGCTGTTTGCCCCAGGGGAAGAGAAGAATCTAATGTAGAAGGCAGGTACAATTATAAACTTTTAACTAAGTTCTTGTGTTACTCATCAGCTGAAAAACTGATTACATTTTTCAAACTTTAAAGAACTTAAAATAGATAACCACATTACCTAGTGAAAAAAATTAAACAATTTTTTTTAACATACTCTCTATCACCTGAATGATAGAAGTAACTTATGATTTCTTACTTTTCTCTGTTAGTGGTAACACCCATCCTGGGAATCCCTCCAAAGGAAGTTTTAATATGGTTTCATCCAAAAGAAAAACAAATTTGAAATAGAAAAGTATTAAAGAAATGTATAGATATCCACTGTAGATTTTCTTGAGTGTCCTAAGAAATGGAAATCATCAAATAAAACACAGTAAAACATAATAAGACCATTCCCCCCTCCCCCACATCTCTTTCCTAAAGAATGACTGCTCTCCTCTGCATCCCAAATACCTGGTAATCTATAATCCTTTCTTCTCCCTAATTTCCTTTTACTTCAGTCAGCCCTCATGAGTCACTTGCCCAGACCTTGGTTTCTGTCATTATGGCTGAGCCCTCACTGGTGTCTGTCCAGCCAGGGCCTGAAGGCCCACTGGGTATGAAGTGCTCCTTCCCTAGTGGTAATGGAGGAGGAAAATGACAAACCTTAAGACAACCCCCCATTTTTTCACCACAGAGTGCACCAAACACCTAGTTTATAGCAATTCCATGAAATGAAAACATACCAAGACGATCTCTTTAAAATTTAAGTTAGAATATGCTATAAGACCTCATAACAGGAAGGAAGAAGGGAAGGAAAACAATTTAATTCAAGTTCCTTCTCTTCCTTGATTTGGACCTGGCAATAGTTCATGTAATCAACTAAAAATCTTGAAAAATAATAGGCGGCACTTTTAGATCTGCACAAAGATAAACCAGACTGTATCAGATGATTCAATTCTTTTCCTTCTTTCATTTGAGTTACCAAAAAAAGATCATTGACTAATAATAAACCTACCCAAACTGGCTGAACATTTTTGAAAAGGGTAGTTTTTCTGAATAGTAAGTATTTTCTTATTTTGAGTAGATGATTTTCTTTTTTCTTCTTCCCTTACTTACTTGGCTTTTTTAGATGTCAATATTATTTTCAAGTTAGTGAATCAATTTGTATTTTAATCTTAGAATGAATTGGTTGGTAGCCCATGGTAGTACCCTAGTGCAAATTAGAAAAAGATACCTCTTCTGGAAAGACAAAGCTGTATTTCCTATAACTTGATGGACTAGATACTAGCCTGTATTCACTTTGTACTTGGAAGCACATGTGCAGGAAATGGTAGTACATGACAGGCTGGCAATGGATTATACATATGAGGATTGGGTGAAAAATACAAGATGGAAGATTTTTAATGTATAAAAGGCATACAAATATAAGCAAATATTTTAAATATAATAAAACTATACAATCTGAGGATTTTTACTTCCAGCCAAGATGTCATGACAAAGACCATATTTACCCATTTGCTGGAAGCAACCAAAGGATAGGAAAACATGGGAAAAAATGGCTGACATGACACAAAGGATCAGGCAACAAAAATCCACAATCCTAAAATATGGGATATTAATGAAGGAAACTGTGTGATTGCCCCAGCTTACTATCCTGAAGAAGTTTCCTGGGTTTGGGTGAGCAAAGAAATGAGATGGAGACTAGTGGATGCCCTGAGCTGAACAGACAGAGTCAGAAGTCCACAGAGATCAACAGAGCTAAGGTTTCCAGAGCAGAGGACTAAAAAGAAGAGCACTGCACAGAGAGGAAACTGCAGTGACCTTTGGAGGACTGTTCTTAATTATTCAACTGAGCATGATCAACACATATGTGTGAGTAAACTGTCCAGGGTTAGGAGAACACACACACACACACACACACACACAAAAAAGGAAAAGTGCCTGGGCACACTCACAGGGCCAAGGACAGTGCTATTCCCATGGAAAACCATCAATGTCGCAGGATATTGTGATAGGGTAGCGTGAACTACCCAGTGTGCCTTATTTTTAGTAGTAGGGATAATTAGCCCTAGACCAAACACTGGTCCTGCCCAACAGATACAAAAATTAAGATCCAAAGGATGAAAAAACTTCCAAGTAACCTAAGTGCATTTCAGAATAATGTTCAAGAATATTTCTAGAGATTCAAAATATCACCATCCAAAATGATAAAAAAAAAATCACAATATCTGGCATACAATCAAAAGTTGCTAAGTACACACACAAAAAGCAAGAAAATGTGACTCATTTGAAGAGAAAAAACAATCTGTCAAATCTACCCTAACCTGACATAGATGTTAGAATTAACAAATAAGGACATTGATAGTTATTAATACTGTCAACTGCCAATTCTGTACCCAGCAAAAGTAATTTCCAAAATTGAATGTCAGATTATGATTTTTCAGATATAGAGAAGCTGAAAGTTTTGTCCTTCAAGTGCAAGGTGATGATGCTAGAGGGAAGTATGGGTCTATAGAAAGGAATGATGAACATAGCAAATGGTAATCACATGGATAAATATGTGATTTTTAAAATTAATTAAATCTCTTTAAGAGATTGTTGACTATTTAAACAAAAATGATAATATGTTATGGGCTTTAAAATATATGTAGAGATAAAAATGTATGAACAGTAGCACAAAATTTAGTAGGAAAGACATGGAAGTATGCTATTAATAGTTTATTATATGTGTAGCAGTAAAATATCACTTGACAAATTGTTAAGTTAAAGAGATATACCATAAACACTAAAGTAACCAACAGAATAACAGAGTTATAGCTAAGAAGCTTTAAAAAGAAGATAAAATGGAATTTTGAAAAAAAAAAAAAAACTGATTCCAAAACAAAGCAGATCAAGAAAGAGGAAGAAAGAACAGATGTGACAAATAGAAAACAAATAGTATCATAATAGATTTAAACCTAAGCCATATCTTTTACTGCATTATATGTAAGTGTTCTAAGTTAATATCCTAAATTAAAAAGAATCATATTTGCAAATTGGATGAAAAAACAAAAGCCAACTATCTGCTGTAGACAAGGAACATAATTGAAATATAAAGGCACAAACAGGTTAAAAGTAAAAAGCTGGGAAAAGATACAGAGTACTAACATTAATCAAAAGAAAGCAGGAGTGACTATATTAATATCTGAAAAATTAAATTACATATCAAAGCATATTACAAGGATAAAAAAATTGCATAATGATAAAGAGGTCAACTCATTAAGAGGGCAGGCAATTGTAAATATTTATACACCTAATGACTGAGCTTCAAAACACATAAAGCAAAAATTTAAGAAACAGCATGGTGAAATAGACACATTCACAATTACAGTCAGAGATTTTGGCACCATATTTCAGTAATTGATAGAACAAATAGAAAATCAGTGAGGATATAGAAGATTTGAATTGCACTATAATTTCACTTAACCTAATTATTCACAAAACACTCTATTAAAAGCAGAATCCACATTCCTTTCACGTGCACACAGAGCATTTATCAAGTAGACCATATTCAGGGCCATAAAACAAGCTTCAATATATTTAAAGTAATTTAAGCCATACAAAGTATGTTCTCTGAGCACAATAGAATTAAATTATAAATCAGTAAGAGGAGGATCTCTGGAAAATCCTCAAATATTTTGAAACTAAATAATACACATTTGTGTAATAGATGGGTCAATGAAGAAATCAAAACAGAAATTAGAAAACATTGTGTAATTAGTGAAAATAAAAATGGAGCTATCAAAATGTGTGGCATGTCACTAATAGTAGTGAGAAATTTAAAGCATTGAATGCCTACATTAGAAAAGAAACATAAAATAAATGACTCTAGCTTGCATTCTTAAAAAAATACTAGAAAAGAAGAACAAATCAAATGCAAATTAAGTAGAAGAAAGGAAATAATAAAGATCAGAGTAGAAATCAGTGAAAAAAGAGAGAAAAAGCAGAGAAAATCAAGGAAAGTAAAAGCTGTTTTTTAGATCAATAAAACTGATCTGATTAGAAAAAGAAAAGCAAATTATCAATATCAGAAATGAAAGCTATGAAAATGCTATATATTGCTATATGTATTAAAAAGGCTATGAGAAATATTATGAACATTATGCCAGTGAATTTGAAAACTTAGGTGAAATGTTCAAATACTTTAAAAAGCACAAATCAGGGGTGCCTGGGTGGCTCAGTGGGTTAAAGCCTCTGCCTTCGGCTTGGGTCATGATTCCAGGGTCCTGGAATTGAGCCCCGCAATGGGCTCTCTGCTCAGCAGGGAGCCTGCTTCCTCCTCTCTCTCTGCCTGTCTCTCTGCCTACTTGTGATCTCTCTCTGTCAAATAAATAAATGAAATCTTTAAGAAAAAGCACAAATCACCAAATTCTTCATGGAAAAAAATGCATGATGTAAATATTCAAATATTTGTAAAATAAATTGAATATGCAGTTAACTACTTTACACAAAGAAAACTCTAGGATCTGACAGTTTACTTTTGAAGTGTACCGAACATTTAATGAAAATATATATATATATACTGATTCTATATAAACTCTTCCATAATATTTAAAAGAAAGGGATATTTTCTTCCTTTTTTTAATTTAAAAAATTCAATTAATTAACATATAGTGTATTATTAGTTTCAGAGGTAGACTTCAGTGATTCATCAGTCTTATAGAATACCCAGTGTTCATTACATCACGTGCCCTCCTTAATATCCATCATCCTGTTACCCCATCCCCCCAACCTCCTATCGTCCAGCAACCCTCTGATTGTTTCCTGTGATTAAGAGTCTCTTACTGTTTGTTTCCCTCTCTGATTTCATCTTGTTTTATTTTTTCATCCCTTATCCTATGATCCTGTTTTATTTCTTAAATTCCACATATGACTGAGATCATGTGATAATTGTCTTTCTCTGACTGAATTACTTTGCTTAGCATAACACTCTCTAGTTCCATCCACGTAATTGCAAATGGCAAGATTTCATAATTTTGATAGTTGAGTAGTATTCCATTGTAGATACATATCATATCTTCTTTATCCCTTCATCTGTTGATGGACATCTGGACTCTTTCCATAGTTTGGCTATTGTGGACATTGCTGCTACTCACATTCAGGTGCACGTGCCCCTTCAGATGACTACATTTGTATCTTTAGGGTAAATACTCAGTAGTGCAATTGCTGGGTCATAGGGTAGCTCTATTTTTAACTATTTGAGGGACCTCCACACTGTTTTCCAGAGTGGCTGCACCAGCTTGCATTCCCACCAGCAGTGTAGGAGGGTTCCCCTTTCTCCGCATCCTCACCAATGTCTGTCATTTTCTGACTTGTTAATTTTAGCCTTTCTGACTGGTGTGAGGTGTTCTTGAGAACAAGGACCATGTCAGATTTATCTGGGGATCCTCAGGGGGCATAGCAGCAATCACTGGGCAAGCAGTAGCAGCAGCTCAATTAAAATTTTTGTTTTGATTCAGCTGACAATTCTGTTTACATTTAATTGTCCTCAGACAATTACAGGAGTTATAGGAAGGAGGATCTCTACAGTTTACCCAACTATGTGTGTGTGTGTGTGTGTGTATGTGTGTTGGGGAGGGGTTCAATAATTTTAAGTCCCTTTGCAGAGTTAGGGCCATGTAGCTGGTTTATTTAGGAATGCAGATCTAAGAGAGTCATAATGACCAATTGAGGTGGTATGGAAATGAATAAATTGTAACCCCCAACAGTTCACACACACTAACTAAATGCTTGTCTGCGAAAAGAAGCAAGAAGAGGTGATCCAGATAAGAGCATGAAATAGGGACCCCTGGGTCACTAAAGCTGCATGTCTTTGAACTAACAGAGATATATAGAAAGTTCATCAGCAATTGGGGCTAGGTTTTCCATCTGCTGAGGGAGGTGTTTTGTGGAGAGTTTGGAGGATAAACACCCTCTCTTTTCTACATCCTTATTAAATCAGGTTCTTAAAAGCCAGGGAAGAGAACACAAAGCCAAATGTGGCTAATGTTGCTGGAAATATTGATGTCGTGTTTGCTGTACTTACCTAGTTCTGTTTCTAAAATAATAGACTGGCATTCTTAGCTGCTGTGGCTATCTCTTCTCTTTTCTTTCATTTCTTTTATTATTTTTTTGAAGTGACTTTGATACGTGAATGCAGGGGAACACATGAAGTGGGTTGAGGGGTGGCAATGTGTACCCTGCAGGTTAGTTGTCTGTCAGACATAATCGCACTCTGCTTTAGAAAATGTTGAAAGCCACCAGCAAGGCTCTAAAAGACATTTTTTTTTTTAAATCACAAATACACATGAACCGCTTCACAAATTGTGTTTATAATTAATAGGAGGCCTGGGGTATCTTAACCTCTAAAAGACACATAGACACAAAGCCAGTCATTGAAATCATCAAGCTGTTTGTCTCAAACTACTCAAAGAAACAGCTTCAACTCTCACTGTCAGAGACAGAGTCAGTCACAGCTCAAATGGCTATATAATGTTTCAGAAAAGTCCACCTAAAAGTATAGGGCAAGGAAATTGACACGTGCAGAGAGCCAGTGTCCCCACTACCACCTTAAAATTTTAATGTACGCTCTCAAGTTTAAGCTTATCCCATCGCTGGGAGGAATCCTATCATTTTGATACTCATAACTTGGCCAAAGATGTTAGATAGAATAGAGGTGTATTTCCTTCTCATATACAGACAACATAAGGACCTGGGGTAAGAGTCCAGAGCAAGTATGAGAGTTCCATAAAGTCAGTGGGGTCACAAGCACCTTTTAGTTTATGTCTTACCTCTCTAGCACATAGCTTCCACCTCAAGGTCACAAGATAGTCATTAAAGCTCCAGCTATCACATCTGCATCCCCAAAGGAATGAAAGAATAAGATGGGGTGAGAAGAGCTTTCCTTGAAGCCACATGTCATGACTTCTATCTATAATTTCTTAGTTGTGCTCATTGTCATTCCGAATGAAATATCATGCTCTCTTACCAAACAAGAGGAGAGAAGGATGTTGGATAGATTACTAGCAATCTCCAGTGATGCAGGAATCATTATTCCAATTAAAAACTGAATTTCCTTGGGTGCCTGGGTGGCTCAGTGGGTTAAGCCACTGCCTTCAGCTCGGGTCATGATCTCAGGGTCCTGGGATCGAGTCCCGCATTGGGCTCTCTGCTCAGCAGGGAGACTGTTTCCCCCCTCTCTCTCTCTGCTTGTCTCTCTGCCTACTTGTGATTTCTCTCTCTGTCAAATAAATAAATAAAATCTTAAAAAAAAAAACAAAACTGAATTTCCTTGGGTGCCTGGGTAGCTCAGTGGGTTAAGCAGCAGACTCTTGATTCCAGCCCAGGTCATGATCTCAGGGTACTGGATTCAAGCCCTGCAACAGATTCTGTGCTCAGCGGGAAGTCTGCTTCAGGATTTTCTGTCTCCCTCTGCCTCTCTCCCTGCTCTGTCTCTCCCTCTCTCTCTTTCTGTCAAATAAACAAACAAATAAATCTTAATAAAATAAAATAAAAACTGAGTTTCCAAGAGATAAATGAACTGAACCAAGGTCATGAATGGTGATAGTTTTTCCTATCCAATTAGGATGTGGACCAAAGAGCTTGAGCAGGGACTGAGGCAGAGTGGGGACTGAGATTTGTTTGAGCCCATCTGTCGTTGGCTTTGCCAGGTGTTGAATTGCATAAGTCAACTAGAATTAAAATTTTCATAGGAGAAGAACAAAAAAAGCTGGTGTGTACAGAGAGTATTAACCTGAAAAGGGCTGTGTGGAGCAGGGATGTGAAGAAAAACTATAAGCTATCGGGATATCTTTTCCATGACCCTGCATCTGAGCCTCATGTCTTAAAGGGAGCTGGCAGAAGGTGAACGGAAATTCTGGCTGCTAATGTAGACAGTCTCATTCAACATGCAGTGGGAAAGAGGGTGTCTGTTGACTTTTTGAAAACCCAGTGAGACCTTTAAGGATATCAGCTGCTTGCCGAGGGTTTGCAGGTTTAGGGAGATGTGTTCTTACCAAGGGAGGACATTAGCACCATCACCACAAATATTAGAAATGTGGGGTCTATGTGAAGATGCTTGAGGCTGCCATCACTCCATCTCATGCTCTGGGGTGCCACCAGTGATGGGTACATGTGTAACCAGCCTTCCATACCCAAATCCTATCTGGACTTTGAAAAATCAATTGTTAGAGGTGTTTCTGGGGCCAGGAAACACATCCAAGCCTACTGACCTGCTACGTCACTGACCTGAGTGAATGTAAGATTTCTCTGGAAGTTCTCAGGTCATCAGTCTGGTCAGCCTTGTGTTGATCCACAGCATGCCCCCTGCCTGGGGCTGCTCTGCCTGTGGTGGAACTGGAAAAGCCCCCAGTGTACACTGCCATATTTACATGTCAAGTCTACTTTTTCCTTAACCCTTAACTTCTCTTACAACCATACTTCTAAATGAGTTTTGTATTGCCATAATGTATATCATCACACAAAAGCAGTTGTACTGGAGCTACTTCAATCTTTGGGCTATAAGTGCTATAAATTATATTATAAAGTTTTTGTCATTTTTCTTTGCACTGCCACCTCTCCTTCGTGTATTCTCATCCCATCCATCAGTCCTCTTATGTACTAGATGATTAAAAAAAAAAAACACCTGCCAATAAATCCCGTAACCTATGAAGCACCTGAGATACACAAGCTTGCTCCCAAGCTTGCTTTTTCATCAGTGGTGGATTAGTAACAATTTGCTAATGAAGATTTTCTTTTAATTATTGGGGAAAAGGCATTCCTTAATTAATGGAAAGGAGGATTGGTTTCATCCAGATTAATTATTGCTGGGAATGTGGCCCAAGCCCACTAGGCACAAGCTATTTAAAGTGAACATATTAGCAACAAAGTTAAGCAGCTTGGGATTTAGTCTTAATAAGGTGGACCATGGTAATTAAGTTGGGGTTTATGGACGGATGGTCTTCAGGGGGCCCAGGAACTCATAAAGTTTGATATAATCTCTTCCATAACTTTCCGACCTTCTCAATAGGGTATGTGACGGACATGTACAAGCAGTAGTCTCAAGGGTCACCATCCCCTTGGGGCCCCCTGCAGTGCATATCTGTGCTCTCTCCCCATGACGGTACAGTCATCAGTCATGGTCTGAACCGTTTGCCAAGGGAGCCAAAGCCGAGTTGGAGACACACCTGAGACTCACACAACCTGTTCTATTCATGTTTCATTGGAGAATATTCACTGTGTTCGTACCATATCCTGGTTTCCATCAGTCCTCCGCAGCTCATGAGCCATATTTTCTAGCTGCTTCCCTGACCCTTCACTCCCTTTTCTTTCTCACAAAGTCACGCACTGTGATATCTGACATTGTGCCTCCATATTTCATAGATATCGTCCACTCACATCCTCAGCCACTGTTTTCCCTCAGTATCCGCTCCACCTCCTCACCTTCCTAAAACCTGACTGTGCAGTGTGGACTCTCCTTCTCCAGGGAAAGTTTCTGTTGACAATTTTTATGTTCTTTCCCCATGCACCTCATGGTCTGAAAGTAGATTGGGTGTCCTGCTGCTTACCACTCCCCTTCTGATAGCATTTACTTCTTCAGTTCTTGAAGAACAAAATATTATCCTTTGAGATACAATAGAGCACAATTAATCCTATCCTTATTATTGCCAGCTAAAGGATTTTTCACATGCAATATTTTATTAAAATGTTGCCCTTACTCCGGTTCTACACCAGGGCCTTGACAGACTCCTCTCCGACATTTTTTTCCCCCTCACACTTTCCTCATATCCACCCACTCGCATCATCACACCTTGGGCCAAATTGTTACCTCTATATTTATTCAACTGCTCTGCTTTCAGAAAACCTCATCTCACCCTGACTGGCTTGTTCAGTTACACCCACCTTGATCTGCTTTTATTAACCTCAGTAAGCATCTCTAGTTCCTTGATTCCTTCTTTTGCCGATCAGACCAGTAGCCCTAATGTTTTCATTTTCTCCCTTATCCCACTTTGATTCCTGAGCCCATCAAAACAACAGTGTCAGTGTATCTCCATACCACAGTGTGAAGGCCATGTCTGAGCACTCATCTCCCTTGAAACCTCAGTGGTATTTTAACCGTGGTGAACCCAGCCTCTCTCTGCTGTGCCTTTCTTTTCCTCTGGGCATCATTGGTGTTACACTCTGTTGGCTTTCATCCCACTGTCTGGGCCCTTCTTTGTGGCCGTAACTTCAAGTTCAGCTGCTGCTTATCCATCATTACATGGTAGAGTTCTCCTTGATATTCTTTTAGCATCTTATGTGCCCAAGATTTTCAAAGTCTTTACATAGAGCTCAAACTTTCCTGTACGGTCTAGTTTTCTATCACTTCTTCCCTTGAATGTCTCAATGGCACATTGACTTCAAACTCCTGATAACTGACATTCCAGTTACCCCTCTGAAGTTGGTTATCTTCCATTGTTCATCTCTCAACATAACACACTGTTCCAGGGTGCCTGGGTGGCTCAGTGGGTTAAAGCCTCTGCCTTCGGCTCAGGTCATGATTCCAGGGTCCTGGGATCGAGCCCCACATCGGGCTCTCTGCTCAGCAGGGAGCCTGCTTCCCCCTCTCTCTCTGCCTGCCTCTCTGCCTGCTTGTGATCTCTCTCTGTCAAATAAATAAATAAATAAATAAATACATATCTTCATAACACACTGTCCCCATCAACTTCAGCAGGCAAAACCCTGAGCCTCTTCTCCAACACTACTTGCTCCCTTATTTGCCATTTGTAAAATGTTACTTCATGTCCGTCAGATCCATCCATTTCCTTTTTTCTTTGCTTCCACCATAATAGCCAAAGTTACCATTTATAGTTCGGTGGACTAATGCTGAATAATTTCCAATGTGGTACTACCCTTCGTTTAATCCTTTTAATCATCACCCTACTGCAGCTAGTGTTCTTTTCAAACCGCAGGTCTGATGCTGTACCCCAAGCCATTACCCTTCACCCGGCACCGTTAAAACACATCCGTGGTTTCCTGTTACTCAGTTGCATTTCCAGAGGCAGAGTATGCCACATCTCCTTATTCTCAATACTCCAGCCATGCGCTCATTCTTTTTTTCGCTTGAATATGCTAATAAATATTTGTGGATTGGCCTAACAAATATGCAATACATAATAAATGTGTAGTTTAGTGAGGCTCTTGCAAATCGTATAAAACTTTTATGCAACAGTGACTCTAGACAGACATCTTTAACATAGCGAGGAGGTTCAACAGTGCCAGATTTCAGTAAAAAGTAGCAGAGTTCTGGGCTTCTGGCTTGAGTCCAGAGCAGAATACGCCTGCCTCTCTGTCCAGTCTGCTCACCTTGGGTTCCAGCGCTGACATGGAAAAGAGGAGCTGCATTCCTGTGAACTCAGGAGTGGTCAAAGCATAGCCTAAGGCCCAAAGGAAGTTGGCAGACTTCTCGTGGCCAACTCCTTCCTTTGTGGCACACAGAGATTTTTGTCTTTCTACGAAAAACATGCACCAGCCCCCAGGCAATGTCAAGGTTCTGAGTATAAACACAGCCCCAAAATGGCCCTTTAATGCCTCAGGTCCATGGCAGACATGAAGAATGCTGTCCCCCCTACAAGAAGCAGGACCAATGATCTGATGCTAACATTGCTTTCCAACTGTGACTTACATTACTTAGCAGTAGATGCCTTAGTCTACATGTCGATGGCCTCTAACAAGCTCTTTCATGTGAGGCTCAAAATGCTTTAACCCTAAGCGCCATTTTCGTCTAACTCATAAACCTGAGAGAATCTCAACAGAAGAGGCAAATAATTTTTTTTTTAGAAAGGGAAACTTGAGAAAGTATATCAACAAGGGCCTGTGGCACCCGGGCCAGGCAGCATCTATCCTGCTCCTTGAGAAGGTCAGAATGCTATTATGTACCTGCTTTTCACCATTGCTCTGAACTTGGGAAGACAGACCTCAGAATCATTGCAAGCTTAATGGTTCAACGAAGTCCTCATTCATCTAAAGAATGACTCTCAAGTGGCATTATGGTTGCGACATCCCAGGTAATTTAACATTTATATGTATATATGTGTACACATACACACACACACACATACACACACACACAGAGGCAGGAAATTTTAGAGATAAATCTGATAGCTTTCCAAAATTTTGATGAGCATCTGCTCATTGATGTGCAATGGAAATACATCAATAAAATTAGTATGGGACTTAAATTTGTACTTTTTTTTTTTTTGCTCACCTCTGCTGTTCTTTATTAGAAATTAAGGAAGTGAAAAATCCAGCCAAATTTTTCTTTTTTTCTTTTCTTCCTTTTCTTTCTGTTTTTCTTTCTCCCTCCTTCCTTCCTTCTTCCTTCCTTCTTTCCTTCCTTCCTTTCTTTTTCTTTCTTTCTTTCTTTCTCTTTCTTAAAATTTGTTTGCCTGCTTGCCTTTACTTCCATTTGTAAGCCCTTCAAGGAAGAAACGAACTTCTTGTAGAATGGCTAAAAAACAAAACAAAACAAAACAAAAAACAACAACAAAAAAAACAGGTTCTCTGGGAATTCGGAATTGTTTATAATATAGTTGGCTTCAACGGTACTACAAGGGGATAAGAATGACATGGAAAAGAGGAACTGCATTCCTGTGAACTCAGGAGTGGTCAAAGTATAGCCCAAATGATCCTGGACGTGGCTAATATATTTCATTGTTTGGTTCCACAGTTCTGATTCTATTATATGCCCTGATTCCTAGATTTTTGATGTTTGATATTTTGTAAACAGTCAGATTATCAAAATACATAAAGATTTGGCCTGGATGCGTTGTCTGCTTTTTCACTGAGAAGTAATAAGACTCCATTTTATTAGAGAGGACATTTTCTTGATAGGCCAAGTTTGCACCAGTTTTAAAATTTCAAGGACTGTGGTCTTAATATCTTGGTGTGTCTTCTATTCAAAGTGACTAGAACAAAAAGGAAGTATCTGTAAGTTGATATTTAAGACCAAACTCCCATGCTCTGCCTAGATATTGAAAGACCACTGAGCTACTATCAGAAGATTTTCCATCCACTGAATAAATCAATCAGGAGAGGAGAGTACTGAGTATCTTTCATGTGCCAGGTGGTCTCAAAGACTCTGGTGACTTAAGGGTGAGTGAAACAAAATTATCCTTTTATAAGTAGAGGGTAGAGAGTATGAATTTGGAAACTACGTTCACTTTGGCATCATAGATAGACTCTATGATCTGGTGGCAGTTAAGCATCATGCTGTTGTTGAAGGGTACAGAACTGGAAGGACATGAGTTTCAGGCTGAGCTGTGTTGTTTCCCATCTGTGAACTGTCCTTCCAGTAAGTCAAGTGCTCATGAAATTGACCTGGCTTCCTTTTCTCTTCTTCATCTTCCTTCAACACCACCACCTGTAAATTGCCATGATATGAGATATTGGTGTTACTAGAATCAGTGATGTCTTGTAGGCCCAGATATGTAATGTTGCAGATCAAAAGTCTGGCATTGTATAAATATGAAGGAGCAATTATGGAGATTAAGTATGAATAAAAATGAAAACAAATAACTTGGTCTAGTCAGCCACTTATGATAGAAATAATAGTAGCAATAGTAATCAAGAATAATAAGTTAAAGTGAAATTGAAATATTTGGAAATTAGTCCCACTAATAGGCATTATTTGTCTTGGAGGCAATATACAATTTTCTAGTGATAATGATTTTCTTGAGTTGAACAAAGAGTGAACTTTTGGTACTTTATTTTCCTGGTTCTTCAGTTTAATTTTGCTACCCAAACTCCCTACCAATTCTGGTTTATTTACTTCAGAACTCCAGAGTTCCCTGGCAATTTGTAGTGGTGAGATTTTAGACGACTGCTAGAAGGCAAATTCTGAAACATAAAGCAACTTTGCCATTGGCAGAAATGGCCCCCGTGAGACACATTTATCAAAACTGTGAAACAAGAATCAAAAGATTGGAATGTATGGCTTCTTACATTTTTACCCCTTTTGGAGCCCAGGTGATGAGAGGAGACTTTTCCAATTAAAGATTAATTGACTGAGTTACTCTGTCAGGATGGTCACAAGATCTTTTAAAATTATTATTTTCACTTTCCAAAGGCATCAAGACAACCTTTCATCTGGTGATTGGAAAACTCTTGTATCACTCATCCTCCCTGCTTTCTTCCCTCCATCCATCCATCATTTCTTCCCACTCTTGCTTCTCATCATTCACCAGTCCTCTTTCTCTCTTTGCTCTTGTTTTCCACATCTCTTTTTATGTCTCTCTGTCTTTATATTTCTTTCACAGATACGTAAAATGCTTCTTAGCCCCAACTCTAGTACTCAGAGCACAAACACATATAAACCAAACACAGAAATATAGACACACAGAACACACACATACACATCATAGACTCACCCAAAATAACATAAATTGTTAGAGATGGAATAATTCTTGTCATTATTAGTTAATCTGGGAATCCTTGCTCTCTGGTTCTGTGTCTTTTTTTTTTTTTTTTTTTGTACTCAAAAGGGCAAGCATAGTTGTAGAGATTTGAGATAGAATACCTATTGTTCCCGGGGTGCCTTAGTAGCTCAGTTGGTTAAGCATCTGACTCTTGGTTTCGGCTCAGGTCATGATCTCATGGGTCATGAGACTAAGCCCTGTGTCTGGCTTTGTGCTCAGTGGGGAGTCTGCTTGAAGATTCTCTCCCTCTCCTCCTGCTCCTCCCCCAACTCATGCATACACATTCTCTCTGTCTCTCTCTCTCTCTCAAATAAATAAACCTTAAAAAAAAAAAGAATACCTGTTGTTCCTGTAACCTATAGAAAGTTCTCCAACTCCCACTATGTGGTTTCCATCATTATCTTTCTCCCTCAGCTTATTTGTCTAGCAATAATATTAAAAAAAACATATTCAGTGTAAAACAGGAGAGAAATGTAAGGTCATAAGCTCTAGGACCCACAAAACAGAGATTTACCCTTGTGGATCCTAAAGCTTATACAATTCTGTGGCCCTTTTTAAGAAAAGAATACAAATTTACAAACATTAAAAAAAAAAAAAAAAGAATTTACAACTAGTTACTGGAGATTTGGTGATCCAGGTCTCCTTTTTATACTTTTTATAAGCAAAGTATTGAAAAAATAATTACATCAAAGTTTCCTGATTGCGATTCGGCTTCTCCTCTCCATCCAGAATACTCTGCATTTTCCATCAACCCCCAGCATCCCCAGGGGATCATGCAGGAGAAGAGCCCTGGAGGTTCAGCTTCATTTTCTGCCCTATAACTCTGGTGGGGAGTATGTCCAAGTTCCAGGTTCCTTCTAAGGTGGAAAGTGACTTTGTTTTGTGAAGTCTGAGGTCACAGCCTCCCCTATCCGTTTGTCAGATCAGTTTCTTGCCATTCCATGGACCACATGCCCTGAAGTCCTCATCAGTGCCTTGCAAATCTATCACCCTTCAGTACCTTGGACCCTTAAAGCATCTGCAACACCTGGGACTTCTGCATCTCACTCTCAATAAGCCACATTGTTACAGAAGAATTAGCCTATGACTGGATCTCTACCGTGGATGGTGTCAGTCGCATTGGTTGCAATATCTTAACATGGTCTAAAAAGCCAGAACATAATGATCAGTTTTTATCAAAAGAGGGATTAGGTGATTTCAGGACCTACCCAGGTTAAGCATCCTTGGCTGCCAATTCAGCAGCATGTTGCCTTGAGAACTTCAGCCTGGCCTGAATTTGTTACTTTAGCACTCCAAGGACCACTGGGGGTGCGGGGAGCAGGACTTGATGAGTCTCATCCTTTGAGAGCTCTGCCATATAGGGTGCAGAGCTGGTACATGGGGTTGCACAGATCTGAGTTCAGAGTTCTGATCCTGATCCTGTCACTCATTGCCTGTGTGACCTGGGGCACATGCCTGAGCTTCTCTCATCCTTATTTTCTCTTTTGTAAAATAGAGTTAATGACCTTTCAAAAATAGTGGAGGATCTGATCACTGACAGTGAAGCGACTCAGCTGAAGTAATATACCTATTCACAGGTTAAACTGGCAGGAGAAACACTGGTACCACGTGCTGATTGCTTCACAAGATCAGTTGGGAAATAATGATTAGACAGCACCCAAAAATAAATTGAAGATATGCTGCCATCCATGTAACCTAGGTAAAATTTTGATTCACTTAATTAGCATGATTAAATGAGTGTGGTTGCTGTTTGCTTAGCCCTACCCTGTTCTTCATTCTCTCTTTCTGTCTACCCCATTTCCAAATGGGTATGTTCCCCAATGTTCAGACCTGAACTCCTCTGTTTTCTTTCCATATATTTTATGCTCACATGTCTCTAGTATTAGCAATCCTTGCAGATTTGCATTTCTAGATTAAGCCTCTGTCTTGTGCCTTAGCCTGCCTCTCCAGATAATGACTTCCTTTCTGCCCTCTCCCTCGGTCTACATAGTTTGCATATTGCCAATCAAACTCAGTATATGAATTTGTAAAATTTGGAAAAATGACATAGGAAAATTAGACACTTTCTTGGAGGCAGTGAAAACTGAGCTGAAATAGAAAGAAGCAGGCATTGGCCAGGTGAGAAGGATAAGAAAGAAGATACTTGGAATTAGAAGTGACAGGGACTGCTGAGAGATCAAATATGAGAGCAAAGGAAAGTTAAGGGGCCAAGATGACTTCTGGGTTTTGGTTCAAACTCTATATAGGTGGTGGGGAGCTAACTGAGATAAGGCATACTGGAGGCAATTGGAGGTTTTTTGGGGTATGGATGGGGTAGGGTAGCATCAGCTATGAATCCCCATTTGGCATCTGGACAGGTTGAGTTTAGGATAACTACGTGAAGATCCCAACTACAAATTGGATCATAAAGGACAGGTGTTTACTGAAAATATTAACGTATGAGTCCTTTTAAAATTGGTGAGAGTAAAGCTGGAGACATGAATGCAACTGTTTAGAAAGAAAGAATACAGAAACAGAGGAGAAAAAGCCTAGGACCAGGACTGAACTCTGGAACTTTAGCAATAAGAGTTGAGTTTAGGAAAATGATGTGATCAGTGGAACATAAAAGATGACTCTGTGGTGACTGGTGATCATTAGGTCGGCATACAGTTGACCAAACTGGGAATGAAAGAACGCTAATCAGATATAATACCAAGGCAACACCTGTAAATTAAGACTCTGAGCTGTACATCCAGAGACAGAAGGCTGTTGGATTTATTCCAGTTGGAATTACAACAGGTAGGTCTGCCAGGAAAACAGACAAGAAGACTTAAGAGCATTGGATTAGTCAACCATGAAAAGCCATCTAATTGACATTCTTGCCTATCTGTCTCTTCCTGTGCATTACCACGTAAACTTTCCACACTACATCTTTTTTCCTTTTGCTACTCTCATGCTGAAAAAATTGCAATTTCTATCAGTTGTCTAGGACAAAAGTTCAGTATCCTTAGGTTGGAATTCACATGGGCTATCTTTCTAGCCTATCACCTGTTAGTTCTCCTTTAGAGTTGGAGTTGTCTTTTCAGTGATACCTAAATATGCCTTAAACATCACCATCTCTAGGCTTTTCATAAGTGGGTGAATATAATCCCCTCCATGACCTTAGCAGGGAATGGTCCTTGTTGTCTACCACTCATCTGAATCTATTAGGACTATGGCTCATCAAGCAGTCTCTACATCTGCCAACAGTTTGAGTGCCTGTTGCAGGGGAAGTGCATTCAAGTAAGGTGCCAATTTTGTGCTTAATGGAAAGTCTGAAGTCTCTCAGATGAAATCCAGTTTTTGCCATCATGAGTTCTAGCACTCGGTGATGTACCATACTTCACTGGTAAACAGGCAAAGAAGTTCATCTTTTCTATCTACACAGCTATGGAATAACCTATCTAAATGGGTGGCAAAACTCTATGAAAGTATCTGGAATTCCACATCCAGTTGTGTTTGCAAGACTTTCAGAGTTAGAGAAAAAACATTCAGGAATCAGGGGGGTGTACTATCATTCAACAGCATGTCTCCAAATATTTTTATTTTATTTAAAAGTGCTAAGAAAATTCCTAGCCTCTCTCTTCGCATTTAGAAAACTGTTGCAATAGGGAAAAAATAGAGAGAGTGAAACAAACCAAGAAACAGACTCTTTTAACTATAGTGAACAAACTGAGGGTTACTAGAGGGGAGGTGGGTAGGAGGGATGGGTTAAATAGATTGGTGGGAATTAAGGAGTGAACGTGTTGCATATAAGTGTTGAATCACTACTTTGTATACCTGAAATTAATTTTATGCTCTATGTTAACTAACTGGAATTTAAATAAAAACTATAAAAAGTTACTGCAATAACAAAATTGAATTATTTCTTTATTTGGACGATTCATAGTTTTAGCTTACAGAGTACTTACTGCTTTAGTAGAAAACTAGAGCCTCTATCTGGATTGCCTTAGAGAAGACCAACCTATTTCCTCCTGCTAAGGGTGTTTGCATTCCTTGTCACTCTAACAGTAAAGGACATCAGAAGGCCCCCTGCAGCCGTGTCCCTGAACCACAGAAGAGGATGGAAATCCTTTTCTCTATCATTTCCATTTGTTGATCTCTAAGATAAGTCCCTGAATTTTTATTTTGTCTTTGAACAGTGCTTCTTTTGTAGTTTGGAGCTGCTTTTAAGGAGAGTTAATGCACTTGTTGGCCTCAGTGTCATCCTGGGCAGAGAAAGCTTCAATCAGCCTCCTTTGTTTTCTTAGGTATTTGAAATCTTCCAATTTGTACAGTGTTTGTGTTCAAAAAGGTCTGTAACTGATGTCTCTTTTAATCTTTTTTAATCTTCCCTTTATTTCTTCACGTTCATTTTCATTTCCGCTTGCACGCAATGGTTGAGAATTGTTTACTTTGGTCTTGTATTTTTGTTTTTTGTTTTCAAAGTCAGTTGCTGCTTTCGCACTTTGTGTTACTGATATTTTACATACAGTAAGACCCTCCATGCAAAGTGAAGAAATTTGAAATGAGCCTCTCCTGTTTCTCAGGCTTTTCCTTTCTCTTTGGGCCATTTTCTTCCTCTTTATTTTCTTCCTTGAATGTCTTTATAGGGTTCACATTGCTTAGAATTACAGAACAATAGTGGAATCTTCCAGAGTCATTTCTAGCATTTAGGACACCCTTCAGGACCATGCACTCTGGTATCTGCTGTACTTCTCATTCCTTTTCTCAGAGAATATTGAATGGATGAAAAAATTATTTCAGAACCCATTACGTAATGGACCCTGGGCTATTGCTTGGTCTTAAGTGCATGTTTTGTGTGTGAGGAAGGCATAATTAACATATGGGTACTTTTTATTTTTATTATTTGTTATTTATTTTTTTCCAGTTTGAAAATTTTATCTTCCAGTGTAGTTAACATACAGTGCTATGGTGGTTTCAGCTGTACAATATAGTGATTTAGCACTTCCATACTTTTTTTTTTTTTTTTTTTTTTTTGCTTTTAAAGCAACTTCTTTTACTTAAATCCCCATGTATATATAAAATGAGGGGCTTACAGATATGCCACTCATACAGTCCCCAACCAAAGTAGAGAGAAATGGACATAGAGAAATTGTAGTTAGAATTACCAATGTTTGAATCTTGACCCTTTTTTATGATTCTGGTTAGGTTGCACTGAATTCCTTGAACTTCAGTTTTGCCCTCTGTTAATGAACAGGATGATAATACCCACTTTCCAGGAGGACTCCAAGTATTGGAAGAAATGCCCACTGCACCATTTTGCATATAAGAGCTGCTTAAAAAGTGTTTGACCTTTTCCTCCCAGGGCCTGCCCTTACCGCCCCCTGTAACTTGCTCTGAACTAGTGTCTAGTCATAGGCAAGAACTCTGTAGTCAAAGCCTATCATAAAACTAACATATTCTTCATGAAAGTAACATTTTATAGCAGGTGGCATATCATGTTTAATGCTAATATAAGTAACTGTTTAAATTCTGCACAAATACAAATATTTTTTCTTATTCTAGTGAAAACAAAAATATTGGATTTCTGTAACCATTTAGAAATAAGAATTTATAATATATAAAGAAAATATAATAATATAATAGCCAACACATAGTGTTTTCCTTGTGGCATTCCCCGTGTATTAACCCATTTAATTCTTGCCACAACTGACCACATAGTTTGTGGAACTCAGTGTAAAATAAAAATGCAGAGTCCCTTGTTCAGAAATTATTAAGATTTTCAAGACAGTGATGTCAGAGCATTAAACCAAGCTCAGAGCCCTTGTGCTGTAAAACAGTAGAAGTTACATGCCCTAATGATCGCAGCAACACTAGGATGCAGGTTGTTTTCAACATGGATAATGAAATTGAGACACAGAAAGAAAAGTTAAATCACCTAAGGCTAATAGTGAAAGGAAGTGGTAAAGCTAATATTCTCCCCAAGCAATCTGTGTCCAAAGACGATGTCCTTATCCATACACCCCCCCACACACACACAGTATTTTTTCATGTTATTTTATTTCAGAGCTATGAAAAATCTCTATATTGACATATAATATACTATATCCATCTACATGGTTATCAGTGCCCTGTTGGTCTAGGTAGAGAAAGAGCCTGGGGGAAAGTATTGCCCATGGGACTAATAATGCCAAAACTTATATGGAATTTAGCAAGTACCAAACAGGGCTATTCTAAACTCTTTAAATATATTATTAACATCCTATACTTTTCACAAACATTTTATGTGCCAGGTGCTAGTATTGCTATCATCATACCTGAGATGAGGAAGTTAAAAGATAACTATTTTGAACAAAGCCACACAGCTAATCACTTCTGAAGCTGCAATACGAACCCAGGTAAGCTGGGGCCAGTGGGCTGTGCCCTTCTCTTAACTATGGGAGGCGTTAAGGTTATTTTCCTTTTAATCTTACCCACTGTTGAATCATGACTAGTCGAATGCCTGACATATCAGATACTCAAATGACGTTTGATGAATTAATGACTAGATGGACTTTTTTGAAAATGAAAATTTAATGTATGCCACTAACACACAAACACTTGTTTTTTGTAAGATATTTAAACATATTTTAAGGAAAGCAAACAACTCCTCCTGACACAAACTCCTTCCCCAACCACCCTTTCTTCTCTTATAATAATTTGAATCTTTATTTTCTGGGCTTTTTCAGTAAAAATGGAGATATTCAGGGGTGTTCAGGGCTTATGAATTGCTGGTTGATCACAGCATAAGCTGACGAAGTCGATGTTTGCTCTGAGTACTCAAGGTAGCTCAATATGGTCGTGAGTATGGTGGTGCTTTATTTAGAGCCATTTCTTTTGCTAGAAACACATAATAAATGCCCTAGTTTTATGATGCAGTGTTGGTGGAATTGAACTTGAAAGCCCAAAATCATTCAGATAATTACAAGCAGCTTCCATTTCAATCACTATTCCAATCCCTGGCTGAAAGCTCCTTGCCCAGGGGTGTTAGCTGTGTGACCATGGTGACTGCTGGAATTTAAGGTATTCTGAGCAAAAGATTTAATGTCCTAACCATGGGGCAAGTATAAAACATGTGTGTGTGTTTTATACTATGTTACCTATAGCCTTACAGCCCAGGCTTTAGTCCATGTATTACCAGATTCTTTGTGTCAAAGAAGACTATACTATCGAAAAATAATTGGAGAATCATTCTTAGTTTTACTCCTGATAAGAAATGATGTGGGTGGAAAGCTGCCTTTGGGGTAAGCATAATGGTACAGTTGTTATAACCTTGGGTTTGGGATCCAGATTGCCTGGTTTGAAGTCTGTCACTACCACTTATTGACTGAATAATTGACTGAAGTTGGGCAATATACTAGACTTTCTAAGACTCCCGTTTCCTCCCTTGTAAACTAGAGATACTAATAATAGCAGCCTAATAAGATTGTGGTCATTTGAATTAATGCAATCGGTGTGCAATATCTAGTATGCTACAATTCCAGCAAATATTAGCTATCCAAGTAATTTTATAAGTTAAATAAATCAACATAAAGAGGAGGAAGAGAATAAGTGGAAATCTTTCCCGCTTTCATGTAGTTGGCAGTCTTAGGACAATACATCTCCTGAGAGCTGGTGAAAACTTCAGCTGGAACTCGGAGAATAGCAGTGCTCGATCATACTTTTCTAGGACATACTGTTCTCCCAAAATGAACGAGTGATGTGCTTATCATTTGTCAATAGAAGTGACACATTCTCAAATAAAGGAATCACTCTTTTGGTTTCCTTGCTATTTAATGATGCGTTCATAAGTGAACTGACTTATTAATGAATATAACCTGAATGAATCTGTGGTTCTCCTTTATGGCTGATAAAATGCCTAGAACATTCCCTGGCCCATAGGAGGCACAAAGTAAGTATTTGGTGATCTACAACCTACCTTCTTCCAGAGGACAACTTTTCGCATTGTTTGCATCTCATAATACACCAGTTCTCATTAAACTCCCCAACAAAGGATCCTAAACCCCTTCATTTCTTCTTCCCTAGTACTCAGCACAGGCCGTGGCGTGACCTGGCTCTCAGTGGCCGCTTGCTGCACAGAACACTGGGAAAGAAAATCTGGGCTCTGAAAGGCACTGATAGCTCTCAAGAGTGATGAGAGCCATAGATTCCAAAGAAAATTTGAAGAATAAAAGGTTTAGAAAGGTAAAAGTGGAGTAGGGAAACAAAAAGACCATGAAGCACTCTTTCCTTAGAAGCCCGTGTCCTGTCACCATTCGTTGTTGTCAGGTACCCCCAAGATTGGAAACCAAGTGTGACCCTGTGATCAGACTCATTTTCACATGCCTACATTTGCTTCCTGCTTTTTGGAGCCTCCTTTGTGCTTGTGAACATCACACACCATTCATTTGGCTATAGAGAGATATTTCATATGTTTACCTAATCGTGGCAAGTACTGAAGTTTGGAGTTAGCTTGATTTAGGGTAAATGATAAGGTGGTCTGGGTGAGGAGTTTTAACAAAGATACATGAATCAAAAAACCATAACTAGCTGATTCAACCTAGCATTCTACCAGTTGTAAAAGTTAACATTTTCCAGCCTATTCTATTGAAATATGTGTTCTCAGGGCACTTGGGTGGCTCAGTGGGTTAAAGCCTCTGCCTTCGGCTCAGGTCATGATCCCAGGGTCCTGGAATCAAGCCTTGCATCCAGCTCTCTGCTCAGCAGGGAGCCTGCTCCCCCGCCCCCGCCGCCCCCTCTCTGCCTGCCTCTGCCTACTTGTGATCTCCAGCTGTCAAATAAATAAATAAACTCTTAAAAAAAAAAAAAGACACATATGTTCTCATATGCAGTTTTCTTAAGTAACAGTTGTATTTTTGTGGTGAAATTGTTATGCTCTTAGAAAAGAGTGAAGTTCAGTTACAGTAGTCCAAAGTCATTAAGAGATTGAGCTATAACACTAACTTTCTTACTTGCTTTATTTTCCGTTACTTTTTCTTAAACTATGCACAAACAAATAGGTACTGAGGAAGATCTTATTTAATGGGCAAGAGCTCTGAGGTACAATTTGTCTGCATGCTGTTGAATTGAGTTCACATCTTTACAAACAGGATGCTTCCTGCAAAATTGCTTGTGTGTGTACATTCAGAATGCTCCTGTGTTCATGGTTTAAAGTATTAGGTTAGAGATCTCACCAAGCAATAAAGTAGCATTAGCTCTCCATAGATGGGCAATCCTATTATATTTTGATACATTTTAATAAGTACAGATAGAGGTTAAAGAAGAAGAATTGAGGAAGCAGTTGGTTCCCTCAGGGATAATGGGCAATGTAATCATTCTTTTGCACCAAGCAAATAAATGAGAAGGCTTTTTTGCATCACAATGGACAGAATTCACATTTTTATTTCTCCCAAAAGTGTTGGCTGCTTGATTCCAAACCAAGTCAATGTAATATGTCTTTTTACATCATTTCCTGTTTCTGAAAAATATTTAAAATTGAGCCAAGAGGCAAGTATATGTAATGTTGGTTGATGCTTTAGGGAGATAATGTCTTTAAATAGAGGCCTTCTCTTCCATTGCCATTAAAAACCAGATTTTAAGATTGAGCTCTAGAAATAAGTGAATAATCAATTCTTGTCGATGGAGCAGAGGAAACAATAAATTTTGGTGAATATTACTGTTTCTCTCTTTTCTGTCTTTGGTAATTAATTACCATTACGTATGACATTCTCTAAGCCAAAGAAAAGATTAGTAAACTAATGGAGTAGGACACCGCGGTCTTGATGAAAGTTTGAGAAATTGAGAGGCAGGAAATGCCTCATAGAGGACGTGGAATCATGTGTGTTTTGCACTAGAGAAGAAAGTGGGGGGTAGATGGGGGGAAAAGCGGGTAGTGAAGGGACAGCAAAGCATTCCAGAAACAATTTGATTAAATTTGAATTATAGGAAATATCAAGGAAATTGAATTGAGGCAGATTCTAAAGGGCTTTGATTACTGTGCTGAGAAATTAGACTTTAGAACATTCGAAGGATTTTTTTAGCAAGGGTGTGACTTGATGGCAGTGGGTTTGGGAAAATGAATATAGGTGGGGTGAAGGGAGGTCATCTAAGACATTAGAGGGCCTTAATTTTGAATATTGAAAGATTAATGAACAAAAGGATATAAAAGGTGGATGGGCAAGACTACACAGACGACTGAGAGGCCCCCCTAAAACTTAACCACAGCCCTCGTCTAGCAAGATCCCAGCTGTTTTCCCTGTTCAACATCTCTGCTTCTCAGTAGCTCATGCAATTTTAAAGCAAGAAGAAATAATAAAATAATGATGAAGCAGATGCACTCTGTAAGTGCACCCTGGGATGAATAAATTATAGAAAGTGCACTGCAGTGGGAAAGAAGGAAAGGAATTACTGAAAGAAAATGGGCCTGTGATTTTTCTCATTCAGTTCAAACCCAGCCCTTCTCAATACAAAGGAAGTTGGTCCTCTTGGTCTGGAGGCCTGAACAGGGCCTGGGAACTTGTGGTACAGAGATGTCAGAAGGGACAGGGGGATGATGGCTGGTCTCCATGCCTCGCTCGTCCAGGCTCTCTACTTGCCTCCAAATGGTCTGACTCCCATATAGCACCCGCTCTGCAAGAAAATTTCTGTTACTTCTCCTGCTTAAAAACCTTTGATAACTTGGGCACCTACGTGGCTCAGTCAGTTGGGCGCCTGCCTTCTGCTCATGTCATGATCCCAGGGTCCAGGATCCCAAATCAGTCTCCCTATTCGATGCGGAGTCGGCTTCTCTCTCTGCCCCTCCTGCTCTACTTTCTCTTGTTCTCTCTCTCAGATAAGTAAATAAAAATCTTTTTAAAAAATAAAACAAAAAACCTTTGATAAGCCCTCTCCATCTCCTACAGTTGAATTATCTCCTTTTCATGCCATGTAGGACTCTCTTGCACCTGCAGACCTCTCCAGCCCTGGGGCTGAGTCTCACCCAGCTGAAAGACTTGCTACTCTCAAAGGAACGATGCACACATAGTTTCTTCTCTTCCCTTTGCTGTCCTTCCTCTTCTCATCAGCTGGTCACCCTTGACCAGATACTAGCTTAAGCATCTTCCCATGATGCCTTCTTTGATCCTCTCTTCTCTAATACCAGTTATACCACCCTAGCTCATATTAATAGTGCTAATGCTGTCTAGCAGGTGTAATTCAAAATATTTAACAAATACTTACTTTGCTTCACTACTGGCTGGCCAGTCCTCCTGTGCCATGCTACTTTGCTTTGAATGTGTTTCCATCACTGTCCAAATGTGCCTGTATGTATGCCTGTGCAGGTCTGTGCACCCTTCCAAATCATGAAAGTCCTAAAGACAGGCATCTCTGCTGCTACGTCTGGAAAATAGAAATGATCACAGCTATAATAATAACTTCTATTTATGAATACTAACTTTGTTTTGGTCATGGTCCTATCAGACTTATGTTTCATTGAAATTCTAGAACAACCTTCTGAGACAGGTACTACTACTATCTCCAACTACATTTAAAATGGGGTAATGATAGAGACTACCACATAGGGCCTTGTGAAAATTAAATAATAAGAATTAAAATGTAAAACATTTAGCACATGAGAAGTTTCCAAAAATAATAGATGTTAGTAATACATATCTGTGACTGCATGCAGTCACTCTGGACTCAAGGGGCCTATGCTTGAATCCTAGAAACCCTTTATTTTCATGTATCTTCTTTTTGTTGATTTTCCTCACAATAAGATGCCCTTTCTGGTTTGGTAAAACCCCTAAAATATGATCAATGCATATTCGCCCTGGGTTTATGACAGAAGTAAATATTTTGGCCCTGAAAAGAGAATATGTGACCCTGGCTCAGAGAATAATGGGTGATAGGCCTGAGACATACTCCTGGATATCCCAGAGAACCAGACACGTGGGGCCCTATGACTTCATGTTAAGGAAACACAGGTAGAATCAATTTAGCATTCCTGCTGACAAGCTTCCGTCTCAGTAAGTAAGCCATCATGCCCTCTGGAGCAGCCATCTTAGGTCAATTGAGACATTTGGCCTCATTAACCACTTTGGATTCATCTTGAGACTTTCTTATTTATAGTCTTCCTAAGGCTTAATGGGCTTCAAAATGTGCTCTGCCCTGGTTCACATTGAGTCTTACCAAGCTCTGTGCTTTTACTCAGCAGGCTGTCAGCTTTTATATTTTTCTCTACAAGGCAAGGAGAGCCTTGCAGCTGCTTCTGGATGCCCAATTAACATTTCCATGTCACTTTACTCCTGTTTGTAACTATTCTCTATGCCATCTTTGTTTCCTCGACCACCAGGGATGGATAGAATCATTTTAGCATTCTGATTGAGCTCTTCTGTATGTTTTGAGATGGTCAGACTTAGATTATTCACAATAGAAATCTGTTCTTTCAGTAGATTCCTGTGGTTCTGGTTTTGTTGTTGTTGTTATTGTTGTTATTTTTGTCAGAAGTAGAAATTGGACTAAATCCTGAAGAGGAGTCATAGTTTGGAAAGACAGAAAAGGGGTGCGGCAGGCAGGGGAGTTTTGAAAGCAAAGATAAGAAGACAGGAATCCAGTTGGGTGTTGGTGTATGTTTGTGGATATGTGTGGGGTGGAGGGCTGGTGGGGTCAAGGATTAATATCAGGGTAAGGAGGGGGAATAAGAATGAGTCTAAGGAGCAAAACTTCACCGCTTAGATTTGTCACACCAACCACTTAGCCAACAATGTTACCTCCCCACATCTCATTCTTTTTATGCCCCTACTCTGGATTTTTCAGAGTCTCCAGTGTCTTCAGCTAAATTTCGGATTATTTCTCAGCCATTTGCAACTCTGTAGAGCCAAGCACACGTGATTTTCTTCTCTGTCATTCTTTTCCTACCATGCACCTCACATTTCGGCCACACCCAACAACAATGTGAAATCACTGAACTCACCATGCATGTTCATCTCTCAACTCACCACCCATGTATGTTCCTTCTCTGATCTTCTCCGTCTTGAGTGCACTTATGGACTCCTACACAGTGTTTAAGATAAAGATAAAAGATAATTCATTGTGTATTTCCCCAGGCATAATTATTCCCTCCTCAACACATGCATCTAGTGTCCTTGAACATATTTATATTTTAGCACTTATTGTAACATTTTATATGTACATGTATGTCTTACTTGTCACCTAGAACTGAACTCAGTGAAGTAGTATTCATCCATGATCCTCTTAAAGTTTCTCTCGGTGCTTGGTAGGTAGTAGGTGTTCAGTCAATACCTGGCGAAGTGCTTTGAATGGAGAATCACCGCAGTTCTCTATTCTAGGAAATCCTGAGAGTTGGTGGTATGATCAGACCTAGTTATTACTTAAGTAATGTTTTCTACTGGAGGTGTTTCTTGAATCCGTCTTCACAATTTTTTGGTTGACAGATATTTTTTGAAGATCCTTAGGATGAAAATTATTTATAGAAAATCACTTCTGTGGTCATTGGTCATTCACTGAGAAAGGATTCATTGAAAGCTTCCAATTAATGAGCTAATTTCAGTTTCTTGAATCACAATAATATTTATTTTCCAAGAAATAAATAAATTTCTGCATATAAATTAGAATTTTATTAAGTAGCAGGTTTATAAATCAAGTGATTTAGAATGGCATTCACTTAGAACTAATCCATAAGTCTTTTTTAGTGAGAAATGAAAACATAGTCTCAATAATTTTAGATGTAATTTCCATACACTTTTTGTTATTGGATATTATAGATTGATTTCTGCTCCTGATAGACTTTGAGGTTGTTTAAGCATATAAAAAACCCCAATGTAATTTTCCACGGATAAACAGAGAGAAAGAGCCCCCTAAATACAATACTCTAATTTGTGTGTCTGAATCCCTGAATTTTAAAACGCTCTCAGTTCTCCCTTTAACAAAGAGAATGTTTATGATTTTTAAGAAAAGAATCCAAACTGCTTTTGTATAATAAAATGCTTTATTTTTGAAAATGAAGAAAATACTAGGCATCACTTTATGAAATTCTTGATCAAAACTGATCAGATGTTGGTGATTTCATATGGTTCACCATCATATTTACAGCTTGATTCTTTGGGAGGAAAACAAAATAAAATCTTCCTGTAATTTCAAGTGACACCGGAAAAGGCACTCTCGTGTGAATGCTGCTATGTCTGTAGGTATGTAATGGATGTTCATAAAAACAATTGCAATCTAGTAAAACAAGGATTGTTCTGCACTATGTACTCCATGGCAGAATAAATTTAGTCTGGTTTTCATTAATCAGTTAATGCATGCAAGTTTGATCCCATGTGGAATGCTTAAAAAACTCAACTACCATTAGAACTACTATTGGTGATGGGTGTGACAGTCCAGCAGGTGCTCAGGAATTACAAGCCAAGCTTAACTGAGCACCTGTGGGAGTCACCATAGGTTATCCTGCAGTGACAAAAATCTCCCCACCAAACACAACAGCCTAACACAAGTAACATTTCAGTTATGCTGATTATTTTCATGTGGTTTAAGTGATACTCCAGAGCAGGTATTAGAAGAGAATATTGGAGGGTCTCTGCAGATTTCCATTGTGTTGAGTTGAAGTAATACATGTCACTCTAGTTTACATTTCATTTGCTGGAACTATGGTCTGATTTAATTGGAAGGGGAAAGGGAAGGACAGTGAGTGAAGGAAGGAGAGCAAAACCAGATATGGGTGAGCACCAGACATCTCTACCAAAGACTATGGTAGACTGTACAGTTTATCTAATGCTTCTTCATACTTGGTTGTCAACATTTTCCCATGGTACCTTGCCAGCCGAGACAAATGAAGATGAAAGGCTACAACCCAAGAGGTTGCCCTATATTAAAACTGTTTAATAATGACCAGTTGTTTTCCTGTTACTTTTGCCTCATGAAGCATTAGTCTACGTAATAAACAGGATTTTTCCCCATTAGTTGTGTTCATTTTCATTTTCAATTCTGTCTATTTGAGCAGAATGGTCTACCATGTCAGACAGAAACTATCAGCTGTATAGTAGAATGACCCAGAAGAAAGCATGTACATGGGAATAGTTTCTTATATTTAGAGAAGGTTTAGATTTCAATAGTGTTTTATTTGATTTAATATTGGTCACATTTTCTTTTAATTTTGCTGGAACATTAGGGAATCTTAACTCCGGAATCAGTTGGTGTCCATTCTCTCTGCTTGGATGGGTGAGGATTGTCTCCCCATCCACTCCCCCATCACATGAGCTTCGTGGTACTAGTTTACATATTCTCCCCTAAAAAATGTGACTATCAGAAATATCAGAGAAAGCATCCGTTATAGATTATGAAACGAAAGTTACAGTTCTGTTTATTCTGTCATAATATAAACTGAACAAACTTTGACTGATTTATAAAAACAGAAAACCTCCAGAATCCGTGCTGAAGGGAAACTGACAGCACCATCTCACTACCTTCATGTGGCTGATCTGCTCTCCAACTCCCACTGGACTGCCTGAAAAATTCCCATCATCTGAAACAAAAATTTCTACTTTACCTTCAGTATTTTGTTATCTGCCATATTTTATTATACTTCCCCTATTTATTTATTTGGGTATTTGAAAAATGCTGCCAAAATAGAGCTCATCTCTTAAATCCCCATTGCCGTCTTTCACTGCCAATCTTGCCTTGAGAGTCCCTGCTCATTCGTTCTCTTTCTTTTTGATGTGTTTCTTTGCTGTACGCTTCTCCCTGTTCTCCTCCACATCTCCCTTTGAGCTCCTTCTCTTTCCCCTTATCTGGAACTGGCTTCTTATTCATCTGAATCGAAATTCCTGGGACTAAAAAGCATAATCCATTTAAAGGAAAAGAAAAGAAAAAGAAATAGGATCTTTAAACAGCCCTCAGTGAAAGTACAAGATTTTGAAGATATACAAACATCCCGATTTCCTACTCCACCCAACCTAAGGAAATAGCTTAGTAATGCCAAGACTTATATGAAGGGTTAGGGATAGGCTAATGGGCTCTGATCTTAACTGTTGCCTTATGACCTTATTTCCATTGAAATACTGTCTTCGTGTTCTGAAGTTAGATATTACCTCTGTTTGGTTTACTCTAGCTAGCATCCCCCTCCCCCTACATAATCACCTGTAAGATCCAGATCCAAATCCTAGCTGCTGACAAACAACTATATCTTACTGTAAATGCAGCTTCCATGTAGAGTTATGAGACCAAGACCCTTATTTTGGGGTATTAAGACCAGGCCATAGCTGTAAGTGTACACACAACAGGATCTCAGTAAATATCTGGGTTTTGTGGGTGATAATGATCTCTCCATTTTCTTCTCTCTCCAGTACCTATTTCAAAATAGGAATCACTTTAAGTAAAAGAAGAAATGGACAACGTTCTCGTAAAAAGTGTCAAGAACTGTTCCACATGTAATACCTGCACTGTCTTATTCAGTTCTCACACAAAACTATCAAAGAAATATTATAATCCTTTTCTAGGATGAGGAGATGAAGTTCAAAGTATCAAGCCCCTTGCAAAGTCCACAACAATGTGACAGAGTAGGGATTCCAGTCTGGGACACTTACCTCCACTCATGACTCTTTCCTGTGTACTGTAATACCTCCCCTCAAATAAGATTTATCTCTCGTACTTTACACTCCCTGGCTTATTACTCACCTGAATCAGAATTCCGGGGAACAAGAATCATTATCAACTTTAAAAAAAACGGCATGTTAACTTAGTTCACATACATTTCTCCTAATGATTATTGGGACAATGATTCTCTTTATTTTTATATTTTATAAGAAAATTGAATTATCAAGAATGTGTATGACTTGACTACCATCTCTTGGTGAAAAAGAAAGTCTACAAAATTGGACTTGTAGGCTTGTAGTTCTCCACTTTGAAAAAATCATATCACAATATGTAGAATTGAGAGGAAAACATATGTAGTATTCTGTGAGTCTAAACAGAGAGAGTTCTCTCACCATTGTATTCATATATATTTAAGATGGGTCTATCATCTGACCTAGTAATTCATAATTATTTAGTACGCCATCTAATTCTTTTTTTTAATATTGTATTTATTTATTTGAAAGAGAGACAGTGAGAGAGAACATGAGCGAGGAGAAGGTTAGAGGGAGAAGCAGACTCCCCGTGGAGCTGGGAGCCCGATGCGTGACTCGATCCCAGGACTCCAGGATCATGACCTGAGCTGAAGCCAGTCGCCCAACCAACTGAGCCACCCAGGCGCCCCATCTAATTCTTTACTGTTGAGTAATTTCATTTCTTATATTTAAAGAAAACAGAAAAATATGCACTAAAATGTAAATTTCAGCATGATATGTAAGATGAAAAGATTGATAAAATGCAGAGAAACAATATTTGTTGAAAGGTCATATATAATAAGTCATAGTGATTCAATGTATTAGTATGGAAGCTTCATATGTTATTAGGAAAAAGCTGGATACAACTATGTATGTATGTGTGTATCTGTATACATGCACGTATAATTTCTAAAATACAGTTTTAAAAAACTGTGACTAGATGAAGGGCCAGAAGAAAATTTGTCTACATTTTAATAGTAATTACTCCTGGAAAACTGGTTTTCCCTTTCTATTCTTTTTTCCCCAAATTTCCTTATTTTTTTCCATTTCAAAACATGTTTTATTTTGATCTTTTGTAGGATCAAAATTTATACCAAATTTTGTTATTTTACATATTCATTTATTTATTTATTTTAAAATTTTATTTTATTTTATTTTTTCAGCATTCCAAGATTCATTGTTTATGCACCACACCCAGTGCTCCATGCAATATGTGCCCTCCTTAATACGTACCACCAGGCTCACCCAATCCTCCCAACTTCCACCCCTCCAAAACCCTCTGTTTGTTTTTTAGAGTCCTCGGTCTTTCATGCTTTGTTTCCCCCTTCCAGTTTCTCCCAACTCACTTCTCTCCATTTCCCAATGTCCTCCATGTTATTCCTTATGCTCCACAAGTAAGTGAAGCCATATGATAATTGACTCTCTCTGCTTGATTTATTGCACTCAGCATAATCTCTTCCAGTCCCATCTAGGTTGATACAAAAATTGGGTTTCCATCCTTTCTGATGGAAGCATAATACTCCATTGTATATATGGATCATATCTTCTTTATCCATTCATCCATTGAAGGGCATCTTGGCTCTTTCCAGAGGTTGGCGACTGTGGCCATTGCTGCTATGAACATTGGGCCCTTCTTTTTACTACATCTGTATCTTCGGGGCAAATACCCAGTAGTGCAATTGCAGAGTCATAGGGAAGCTCTATTTTTAGTTTCTTAAGGAATCTCCACACTGTTTTCCAAAGTGGCTGCACCAACTTACATTCCCACCAACAGTGTAAGAGGGTTCCCCTTCTTCCACATCTTCTCCAACACTTGTTGTTTACTGACTTGTTGATTTGGCCATTCTAACTGGTGTAAGGTGGTATCTCAATGTGGTTTTGATTTGAATCTTCCTGATGGCTAATGATGGTGAACATTTTTTCATGTGTCTGTTAGTCCTTTGCATGTCTTTTTTGGAGAAGTGTCTGTTCTTGTCTTCTACCCATTTTTTTTGACATGATTATCTGTTTTTTAGGTGTTGAGTTTGAGGAGTTCTTTATAGATCTTGGAAATCAGCCCTTTGTCTGTAGTGTCATTTGCAAATATCTTCTCCCATTCCGTGGGTTGCCTCTTTGTTTTCTTGATTGTTTCCTTTGCTTTGCAGAAGCTTTTGATCTTGATGAAGTCCCAAAAGTTCATTTTGCTTTTGTTTCCTTTGCCTTTGGAGACATGTCTTAAAAGAAGTTGCTGTGGCTGATGTCAAAGAAGTTACTGCCTATGTTCTCCTCTAGGATTTTGATAGATTCCTGCCTCATGTTGAGGTCTTTTATCCATTTTGAGTTTATCTTTGTGTATGGTGTAAGAGAATGGTCGAGTTTCATTCTTCTATACATTGCTGTCCAAATTTTCTACTACATGTTGCTTATCTTTATAGTGAGGAAAATAAAGACACTTTATTAAATGTATAGAATTTTTAATAAATATTTTTGTAAGTTCTCCAAAACAGTTGTTTTCTGACCCTTCCCAGATCATGTGGCTGCCATTTTATTTTATGTAGGAAATGACATCTCCACTTATATCATTTTGAAGTGCCACAGTATGGAATAATATAAGGGTGAGGGGAGGCTCTCCCTTGCAGCCTTTACCTGAGAACTTTCTCCAAAGCCTTTCTGAGTCAGCACCTCCATCTGTGGCCCAAGATGAGAAACGATGTACTAAATCACCTTGACAGTTGTCTGTTTGCATTATATCATCAGCTCCCTCCTGCCTTGTGTGCTGACACCACACTTCTCACATCTCTTATTTGTCTCTTCCGAGTGCAGGCATTTTCAGAGAGAACAGAGAATCATTGGTTTGCTTAAAAAGACACACGAACATTAGAGCTATCTTCCCAGAATTTCCGTGCAAGATTATTATTAATTGTTAATCAGGGATAAGGTTCCTAGGAAGTAAGACCAAGCTGTGTTCTCCTTTGTACAATTTGACTGCTTGACTTGAAGGGTTTTCCCCAGTAGACCATCACAGTGACAAAAAAAATCTCTCTTCCATGCAAAGGAGTCATTGACAAATTCATCATAAGAATATACATATATATATATGTGTGTGTGTGTGTGTGTGTGTGTACGTGTACACACATATATATATATATATTTAAAATATATATCAAAGAGTTATATCATCTGACCTTGTAATTCATAATCACTTAGAATGAATTGATTTGAAAGGAAATTACTTCAGGTGAATTAGGAACAGGGTAACAGTGGGGAACACACTCAGAGAGATGAAGGGCACAGGGAAAAGTCATTTGGAAACAAACAAACCTTCTTCTACTGATACCCATATTTCCTAGAGCCAGCCATGCTTAAGCTCAAAAAATATCTGTTCCTAATATTTGGTCAGCATTTTCTGAGGCTTTCCTAGCAACAGGCATAATGTGGAATGCTAACAGCAAGGACAGAGCCAGACATATGCCACCTTATGGGAACTTTCCACCAAGTGGGGAAAACAATGCCAAGAAATAAGCAAAAGTCCTGGAGCTTTGCGAGAGTGTGCAGAGAAATGTATCCAACTTTGCCTGGGCAAGAGAAAACTAGCAAGCTGAGAGCTTTGGCTTTTTCTTAGTGAATTTTACCATTTTCAATTAAACTTGATAGCATGCACTTTCTGTCCAGTCTGAATGCTGATACATTGCAAATTAATTACTTAAAAGTCATTACCTATGATTGAATTGTGATGAATTTCCTCCACATTATCTTCACATACCTTAGGTTCTTCCATCAGCTGATTTTATTCTGCCTGTTTGTTTACACGTGTGACTACCTTTTCTAGGCTGAAGCCTGCAGTGGTCATGGTCCAACTATCAGGCGCTGATTAAGTGAGAAAATAAAAAACAATTTTGTATTTTGAGTCTCATATAAATTATTTCTATTTTTAAGGGACATCCATTAAAATAGATGCTTATAATGACCAACTTTATTTTCTGTTGAATCCAATCAACATAAATGACAACACTAATATAATTTTAATATGATTACAGTTTTTGGATGACAAAGTAGGAAAAAGTCCAGACAATTAAGCCAAAGCCTGCTTAAAAGAACCAGACTGGGAGAGGCTGTCAAACTGAAGAAAGATCATATAAAAAATCATGGAGAATTCTGTGCTCCTGAGGTAATCTGGTTCTCATCCAGAAAACCCAGGCAGCTAGCCATCTTGTTACTGTGACCCCCAAGAAGTTCATTCATGAGCTCTCCCTCTTCAGAGAAGAGAGGAGCGCGCCTATTCATTTTCTACTGCTGGAGCTGAGGGGTATATTCAAATGCCACACCCAATTTTATGTTAATACATTGTCTAAAATATTCAAACATTGGATGAATAAAATGTCATCTTATCAACAAACTACAGAATTTATGGGCAGTACAAAAGCAATAAATATTGTCATTTTCAAAATGACGTTAATAAGTCTTAAATTGGTTTAGCAGCATAAATATGTGAGAAGAGGTGGGGAGAAGAGAGAAAGATACCTGATGGTTGTAAGGGACAGGACAGGGAGGGAAAGGGAACTTCAGACCTGATTTCAGATGGTCATTAGTAATGTAATTAGTTGGCCTGAGTTACAGGGAACCATCAGTATCTGCCTTTCTGGATCAATATGCAGTTCTGTGAGCTGCGACAGCCTAGTGCTGAGTGGGTTGTACATGGACCATGCCTGCCCTATCTTATGAAAGGCAGAGGACTGGCAAGGAGAATCCATCTGACATTGTAAGCAGCCAAATTAATCAAGAACAACTGATTTTTCAGCTATACAGAACTGTATTTCCATAGCTATTTTTTTAAATTATTTTTATTAACATATAATGGATTATTTGCCCCAGGGGTACAGGTCTGTGACTCATCAGGCTTATACATTTCACAGCACTCACCATAGCACTCACCCTCCCCAATGTCCATAATGCAACCACCCTATTCCCTACCTCCCCATCCCCGCAAACCCTCAGCTTATTTTGTGAGATTAAGAGTCTCTTATGGTTTGTTTCCCTCCTGATCCCATCTTGTTTCATTTTTTCCTTCCCTACCCCCCCCCACAATTACCCACCCTGCCTCTCGTATCAGAGAGATCATATGATAATTGTCTTTCTCTGATTGACTTATGTCACTCAGCATAATATCCTCTAGTTCCATCCACATTGTTGCAAACGCCAAGATTTCATTTCTTTTGATGGCTGCATAGTATTCTATTGTACCTATATACCATACGTTCTTTATCCGTTCACCTGTTGAGGGACATTCAGGCTCTTTCCATAGTTTGGCTATTGTGGGCATTGCTGCTATAAACATTCAGGGCACGTGCCCCTTTGGATCACTACATATGTATCTTTAGGGTAAATACCCAGTAGTGTGATTGCTGAGTCATACAGTAGCTCTATTTTCATCTTTTTGAGGAAACTCCATACTGTTTTCCAGAGTGGCTGCACCAGCTTCCATTCCCACCAACAGTATAGAAGGGTTCCCCTTACGCCACATCCTCACCAACATCGGTCGTTTCCTGACTTGTTAATTTTAGCCATTCTGACTGGTGTGAGGTGGTATCTCATTGTGGTTTTCATTTGTATTTCCCTAATGTCCAGTGATGTTGAGCACTTTTTCATGTGTCTGTTGGCCATCTGGATGTCTTCTTTGCAGAAATGTCTGCTCATGTCTTCTGCCCATTTCTTGATTGAATTATTTGTTCTTTGGGTGTTGAGTTTCAGAAGTTCATTACAGATTTTGGATACTAGCCCTTTATTTGATATGTCATTTGCAAATATCTTCTCTCATTCTATCAGTTGTCTTTTGATTTTGTTGAGTGTTTCTTTGCTGTTCAGAAGCTTTTCATCTTCATGAAGTCCCAATAGTTCACTTTTACCCTGGCTTCCCTTGCCTTTGGGGATGTTTCTAGGAAGAAGTTGCTGGCCGAGGTCAAAGAGTTTGCTGCCTGTGTTCTCCTCAAGGATTTTGATGGATTCCTGTCTCACATTGATGTCTTTCATCCTTTTGGAGTCTATTTTTGTGTGTGGTGTAAGGAAATGGTTGTTTCATTCTTCTGCATGTGGCTGTCCAATTTTCCCAACACCATTTGTTGAAGAGACTGTCTTTTTTCCATTGGACATTCTTTCCTGCTTTGTTGAAGATTAGTTGGCCATAGAGTTGAGGGTCCATTTCTGGGCTCTCTATACTCTTCCATTGATCTATGGGTCTGTTTTTATACCAGTACCATACTGTGTTGATGATGACAGCTTTGTAAAAGAGCTTGAAGTCTGGAATTGGGATGCCACCAACTTTGGCTTTCTTTTTCAACATTCCTCTGGCTATTTGAGGTCTTTTCTTGTTCATATAAATTTTAGGATTATTTGTTCCATTTCTTTGAAAAATATGGATGGTATTTTGATGGGGATTACATTAAATGTGTAGATTGCTTTAGGTAGAATAGACATTTTCACAATATTTGTTCTTCCAGTCCATGAGCATGGAACGTTTTCCCATTTCTTTGTGTCTTCCTCCATTTCTTTCATGAGTACTTTATAATTTTCTGAGTACAGATTCTTTGCCTCTTTGGTTAGGTTTATTCCTAGGTATCTTATGGTTTTGGGTGCAATTGTAAATGGAATTGACTCCTTAATTTCTCTTTCTTCTGTCTTGCTGTTGGTGTGTAGAAATGCAACTGATTTCTGTGTATTGATTTTATATCCTGACACTTTACTAAATTCATGTATGAGTTCTAACAATTTCGGAGTGGAGTCTTTTGGATTTTCCACATATCATATTATCTGAGAAGAGTGAGAGTTTGACTTCTTCTATGGCAATTCGGATGCCTTTAATTTCTTTTCATTGTCTGATTGCTGAGGCTAGGACTTCTAGTACTACATTGAATAGCAGTAGTGATAGTGGTCAACCCTGCCACATTCCTGACCTTAGGGGAAAATCTCTCCATTTTCCCCCATTGAGAATGATACTGTGGGTTTTCATAGATGGCTTTCATGGTATTGAGGAATGCACCCTCTATCTATCCCTACACTTTGAAGAGTTTTGATCAAGAAAGGATGGTGTACTTTGTCAAATGCTTTTTCAGCATCTATTTAGAGTATCATATGGTTTTTGATCTTCCTTTTATTAATGTATTGTATCACATTGGTTGATTTGCAGATGTTGAACTATCCTTGCAGCCCAGGAATAAATCCCACTTGGTCGTGGTGAATAATCCTTTTAATGTACTGTTGGATCCTATTGGCTAGTACTTGGGTGAGAATTTTTGCATTCATGTTCATCAAGAATATTGGTCTGTAATTCTCATTTTTGATGGGGTCTTTGTCTGGTTTTGGGATCAAGGTAATTCTGGCCTCATAAAATGAGTTTGAAAGTTTCCCTTCTGTTTCTTTTTTGGAACAGTTTCAGGAGAATCTGCATTAATTTTTCTTTAAATGTTTGGTAGAGTTCCCCTGGGAAGCCTTCCAGCCCTGGGCTCTTGTTTGTGGAGAGATTTTTGATGACTGCCTCAATCTTCTTACTGGTTATGGGTCTGTTCATGTTTTCTATTTCTTCCTGGTTCAGTATTGGTAGTTAATACATCTCTAGGAATGCATTCATTTCTTCCAGATTGTCAAATTTGCTGGTGTATAGTTGCTCATAATATGTTCTTATAATTGTATTTCTTTGGTGTTGGTTGTGACCGCTCCTCTATCATTAATGATTTTATTAATTTGGGTCCTTTCTCTTTTCTTTTTGATGAGTCTGGCCAGGGGTTTATCAATCTTATTAATTCTTTCAAAGAACTAGCTCCTAGTTTTGTTGATCTGTTCTACTGTTCTTTTGGTTTCTATTTCATTGATTTCTGCTCTGCTCTTTATGATTTCTATTCTCCTGCTGGGTTTAGGGTTTCTTTGCTATTCTTTCCTTTAGGTGTAGGGTTAGGTTGTGTACTTGAGACCTTTCGTACTTCTTGAGAAAGGCTTGTTTCGCTATTTACTTTCCTCTCAGGACCACCTTTGCTGTGTCTCAAAAATTTTGAACTGTTGTGTTTTCATTTTCATTTGTTTCCATGATTTTTTTCAATTATTCTTTAATTTTCTGGTTGACCCATTCATTGTTTAGAAGGATGCTCTTTAGCCTCCATGTATTTGGGTTTTTTCCAACTTTCCTCTTTTGATAAAGTTCTAGCTTCAGAGAATTGTGTTCTGAAAATATGCTGGGAATGATCCCAATCTTTTGGTACCAGTTGAGACCTGATTGTGACCCAGGATGTGATCTATTCTGGAGAATGTTCCATGTGCACTAGAGAAGAATGAGTATTCTGTTGCTTTGGAATGGAATGTTCTGAATATATCTGTGATGTTCTTCTGGTCCAGTTTGTCACTTAAAGCCTTTATTTCCTTGTTGATTTTTTTTTTTTTTTTAGATGATCAGTCCATTTCAGTGAGGGGGGAGTGTTAAAGTCCCCTACTATTTTTTATTATTGTTGATGTGTTTCTTTGATTTTGTTAATAATTGGTTTATATAGTTGGCTGCTCCCATGTTAGGGGTATAGATAATAAAAATTGTTCGATCTTCTTTTTGGACAGACCCTTAAAGTATGATATAGTGTCCTTCCTCATCTCTTATTATAGTCTTTGGCTGAAAATCTAATTGATTTGATATAAGGATTGCCACCCCAGCTTTCTTTTGAGGTCCATTAGCATGGTAAATTGTTTTCCATCCCCTCACTTTAAATCTGGAGGTGTCCCTAGGTCTAAAATGAGTTTCTTGTAGACAGCATATTGATGGGTTTTGGTTTTTTATCCATTATGATACCCTGTGTCTTTTGACTGGGGCATTTAACTCAGAACTCTGGAGTTCTGCAGTTCTCATCGATGGGTGAACTTGTTCTTAGCTGGATGGTCTTACTGATCTTCTGGGTGAGGGGCCTGTTGCAGTGATTCTCAAATGTCTTTGCCCGAGATGGAATTGCACCGCCCTACCAGAGGCCAGGCTAAGTAATCTCCTCTGGTTCGCTCTTGGGGAGCTTTTGTTCTCTGAATGCTTTCCTCTCTGTAGAGCTTTGGAGGATAGGAATGAAAATGGCGGCCTCCCAATCTCAGACCGGGTGGAGCCAAGAGGTCGGGGCCCCACTCCTCAGTGCGACCTCAGAGAAAAGCAGTCAATCCCTCCCATCTCCCAGGTCTCCAGCCACACTCCATGCTCACCCAGCCTGTGACAGAGCATTTCTGTCTCTGGCGCATGGCCCCATTTAGAGTCTCCAAACCCAGAAGATTCCTGCCACATGCTCCCGTGCTGCTCCTCCTGGAGGAGGAATGAGGGGGTCTCTCCAGATTGGTCACTCATGGGGTCCCTGCTCAAAGAAAAGTGGTCCAACTGTATCTCAGATCATGGTTTAAGGTAACCCCAAGCTGAGAGCCCCTCCTCAGTTCTGTCTCTGTAGCTGGATTCCCTGCTCTGATACCTGGCAGCTTTGGCACACTCAAACACCCCCAGTCTTTCTGTGACCCCACGGGTCCTGAGACCACACAGTCCCCACGAAGGCTCCACCCCCGCTTAGCCTCTGGAGTGACGTCCCTCAGTGGATCAGACTTCTAAAAGTTCTGATGTTGTGCTCTACTGCTCTGCTACTTGCGAGGAGCTGCACCCCCCCCCAATTTATCTTCCCCTCACTTCGGATTCACTTCTCTTACCTTCTAGAAAGTGGTTGATTTTCTGTTCCTAGAATTGTTGCTCTTCTTCTCTTCTATCTCCTGTTGAGTTTGTAGGCATTCAGAATGGTTTGATAACTATCTAGCTGAACTCCTGGTATCTAATGCTATTTCAGTTTCCTACTCCTCTGACATCTTGCTTCCTTCTCCCTCTCCATAGCTATTTTTTAATAGCTTCAAATAATCTGTATTTTCCCTAGTTCCTACTGGTAATATAGCATGATTGTAAGGAAAACCCCAAAATATCTAGATTCAAAGCATAGCTGAACTTTTCTTTTTCTTTTCTTTTCTTTTTTCTTTTTTTTTTTTTTTAACTTTAGAAGAATTGCCTTATATACCATTTGCACAATACTAGGATAAAGTCAGCTGCACTGATATGATTTGCTGGTTTGGTCATGATATTCAAAAAAGTGACAATGTTATCACAAGACTGGTTAGTGTGAGAAGTGGTGCTTAAGATGATATAATATCACATCTGGGAATCTGGTAGTGAAAAAGCTTACTCGGTAATATATGGTTTAAAAATCCGGAAGATTTATGGGGTGCCTGAGTGGCATAGTTGGTTAAGCATCTGACTCTTGATATTAGCTCAGGTCATGATCTCAGGGTTATGAGATCGGGACCCTTGGCTCTGTGCTGTGTGGAGTCTGCTCAAGACTCTCTCTCCTTCTCAGCTCATGCATGTGCACTTGTTCTCTCTCTCTCTTTCAAATAAAAAAATAAATAATCCTCAAAAAAATAAAATAAAAATCCAGAAATATTTAATAATGCCTTCAGAAAGAATTAATTCACAATTGCAAATACATAATTTTAAAAGTATAAAAACATGGGAAGATTTGTCATTTTGCAACACATGGATAGACCTAGAGAGTATTATGTTAAGTGAAGTAAGATAGAGAAAGGCAAACACCATATGATTTCACTTATATGTGGACTTTAAAAAAAACAAAACAAACAAATGAACAAACAGATTCTTAAATACAGAGAACAAAATGGTGATTGTTAGAGGGGAGATGGGTGGGGGATAGCAAAATAGTTAAAGAGGATTAAAGGGTGCAAACTTCCAGTTGTAAAATAAGTTACAGTGCCAAAAAGTACAGCATAGGGAATATAGTCAATAATACTGTAATGACCTTATATAGCAACTACACTCACCATCATAAGAAGTGAGTAATATATGTATTTGTTTTATTTTGTTTTGTTTATTTTTATATGTATTATTGAATCGATATGTTATACATCTGCAATAAATATAACATTGCCAGTTATACTCTAGTAATTTTTTAAGGGTAGGAGGAAATGACAATTTCATTTATCTACATTATTTTCTGGAGACATAGTATAGTGATTAATAAAATGGATTTTAGGGTACCTGGTCAGTTGGGAGGGCATGCAACTCTTGATCTCAAGGTCATGAGTGCAAGTCCCACACTGGGTGTATAGCTTACTTAAAAATAAATATAAATATATATATATATATATGACAAAAATTTATAAAGGAAATGGGTTTGGGCATCAGACAGAATCAGGTTCAAATCCTAGTTCTGCCTTATTCTTATTCTGCTTCCTAACCAAACCTAAATCTCTTAGCATCTCAGTGTCCTTATCTGTAAAATGGGAGATCATATGAATGAATACACACATACATAAATAAAGGATAGCATAAATATTGAACTCATAGGAGGGGTGTGAGGAACAAATGACAACTCATGTAAAGTACTTGGTTCATAGTAAGCATGCAATGTATTAGCTATTAATGCTATTTATAATAGTACTCAATAAATTGCTCCAAATTCTACAATATTCCTCAAACCTATTTGACTCGAAGACCTGTACTTTTTCATTATACCACAGTTGCACTGCATAATACTTAAATTTAAAAAATAACAGATATTGGTTTCATAAACATTTCTGTCTATGGATGACTCACATGAACTTTGGGGCACACAACCCCTGTAACAGATGGGCTTACCAAGAATATGTGGGTTTTCCAAGCATAAATCAAATTTCCTCAAGTATTGCTGTTTTATGGTCATCTGGACACAAGGGCAATAGAGAAAGCTTTGCAGTAACATCCAGAAATGTCATTAGGGATAAACTTGTATTGAACTTGAAATGATTGAGTGTCTAGCCCAAGCAAGTCCTTATGATGTGCTTATGATGTCAATGTTTTTGGAAGGAAGGAATGAGGGAAGAAGAAGAGGAAGGAAGAAAACAGAGGCGGTCAGAAAGGTACAATCAAGAAATGAATTAATTGTAAAGATTCAGGACCTTCTTTTTGCTTAGTTATTTCAGTCGAACTGCAGCCAAAAATCATCTTTGTCCTTCCACTTTTGCCCCAAATTGGAGCCACATCCTTACTTCATTGGTCAGGATGGATTTAAGGTATTGTCCTTCTTTCCTAACCTCTTACACTATTCCGTTTTTGAAAATTTGCCCTTCATCTAGTACTGCCTAGCAAATTACGTCCATCGCTAATACTCCTGGGTAGATGCCCCACTCCCTGAAATTGAGAGTGTTTCTCTATTAACTTATTTTATCCTTTTGTATTTAATGCTCTACATATGTTTTCTCCTCAATCCTCATGGCCCCATTAAGAAGGCACCATTCATCTATTATTCTTCTCCAGCACACAATTTTATACAAATGAATATTTGGGGACTTTTTAAACATTTACTCCTATATTACTCCTATTTATATATGTGTGTGTGTGTGTGTGTGTGTGTGTGTGTGTTGCTATTGGAATTACGTGGCATGGTTTATAATAAATAAATTAAGAATATAGGATTTGGGACACCTGGGGGCTCAGTGGGTTAAGTTGCTGCCTTCAGCTCAGGTCATGATCCCAGGGTCTTGGAATCAAACCTCACATCAGGATCCCTGCTCAGTGGGGAGCCTGCTTCTCCCTCTCTCTGTAGGTCTCTCTGCTTGTTATGTCTCTCTTTCTCCCTCTCTCTGTCAAATAAATAAAATCTTTAAGGGAAAAAAAAAAAGAATACATAGCTTGCTCCATTCATCAATTCAAATACAAAAGGACAGTATAGGATATGACGGATAACTCCATCATGCTTTGTCCATTGTCAGGAAGAAATTCAACAGGATAGGTACAATTAGAGATACAGTATTTTACCTGTGGATGCCCAGCTGCCTACAGCCCATGTGAACTTACTTTCAGCACTTGACAGACATTACAAGTGAAAATCATTTTGATCAAAGTCCCAAGTTAGATCACACACTGAAAATTGATTCATCTAGGTTACACCTTAGACTGAGAAGTATATTGGAAGTTTTCTACCCGAGAAAACCAGCTTAAAAATCATATAAGACTTGTCACTCTGGGAGACTTGGATATATGAAAAGAGCTTGATGTGGAAGTTTGGAAAGTACCTATACTAAACTGAACTATTGCCAAGATTATTAACGCGTCACTTTGATGAGCCAAGAATTTCCATTTTCCCCGTAGGGGAGGATGTCTCAGATAGTCTGAGGTGGAGAGAGGGCACAGCTTTTTATTTTAAGAATAAAGAATTTCAACTTGAAGAAAAGAATCTCAATGAGGTTTTGACAGAACTTGTTGGGAAGTGGAGGCAAGCATGATGTTTTATAAATGTTGGTATTACAATCAGATCACTTTTGGTAGGTGCCTTCTGATCATCTAATTAGTATAATGTCAGCTGGTCTTGAAAACCATTTCTTTTATATAAACCATCTGTTTTGTCATAAAAGTTTCTTTATAAGCCATATGCAGGCAGAGCATTTGTTCTTTTTCGACATTATCTTCTGTGTTCTTTGTTTCTACATCCTGTGTCCTGAAAGGTAATTTTAACCTGTCTAGGAAGTATACAGGGAGTGAAGCAGAATAAGCAAAGAAATATTTGGCAAATTAAAAAAAAAATCACTTAATTGAAGACACAATTTTAGGATTAGTGATCTCAGACATGGGAGAGCACATTTTCTTTAGTCCTTCTCATGAAGAAACATTTCTATTTCCAAAATGGTGAGCCTTGGATCAAGTTGCCTTCTGAGCCTCAATTTTCCTATTTAAAAATGAGAGTAATAAAAATGGAAGATCTTGTAAGGAACTAAATTAAATGCAGATACCAAAGGACAACATAGGAGAAATAATATGTTGTTGTAAATGACATGTTAAAAGTGAAAGTATTTTATAAACTACAAAAGCAATAACAGTTGTAGCAGTTGGATACTTTTCAATCATTGGGACAAAGTTATTCACTACTAGAAAGAAGGCTAATATGAGTCACTCAGTAACTTTCTACTATTGGTGACTCACTAAATTTCTCTTCCATAGTAGGTTCTTTCTACTTATCTTGAAGTATAGTCGGTCTTTTGCAAGATAGTGAGTTAATGACTATGAAATAACTATTTAGGATTTTTTTCCCCTTTACCTTAAAATTTAACCAAAATGCACAGCACAAATCTGTCACTCTCCAACTCAATCAGAATTACACAGCTCTACTTGAGCCCTATTGAGTTTCTAGATATCTGGCTACATATTAATAGGTCAGAAATAATCAAAAGATTAAGAGCATCAGTATCAGTTCAGGAATGTGTGCATAGAGCCTTATGATCAAGCAATGAACACCAGTTATAAGTACAATCAAATGATCTTAAAGCATTTCAATGAAGCGTATTGGAAAATTTTCAAAAACATGCTAAACACATAAGGAAAATACAGCAATCTTTTCTGGTTTGTGAATTTCTTGGTAGTAATGGTAGCAGTGTTGATGTTATTTGTTTATGTTTACACAGCACCTTATATTATTCTAAATGCCTTAGAACATATAGCTCACAACAAGCTTTAGTTCCACCTAGTTCATCCCAATTTGCAGAAATTAAGCTTGAAAACTATGGTAGAAAACCACTCAAGATTCTTATTTGCCTGCACATTTTGAGTGTCTACTAAATGCAGAACTTTCTCATGCCTTTTATCATGTAATATTTCAGCCTATAGGAATGTACTCTTACAGTCCTCATTTTTAGACACAGTAAGCTGAGGCTCAGGAACTGGACAGTCTCAAAACAAGATTAGTGACATAGCTAGGATTTGAACCCCAGAGTTATGACCTTTTGGAAGGCATGGTTGCTGGCCATGCTCACAGCCTGAGCTGCTCTGTGAGGCTGATCCTGGCTGTGGGGAGGGAGAGGAAAAGGAAACAAACTATAGGACAGAAAGCAATGCAGTGAAAATATGTAAATACGCTGAGAGGGTCACACTGCAGTTGCCAAGCTATGATGTATTTCATCTGGTAAAAGTTAATGAATACTTAGCAGATTGTCCCGTGGATTCCAATATCCTAATCTTTGAAGAGCCTTCCTAAAAAACATCATGCCTCTAGTATAGACTTGATAAATTCTCTGCATTAATATTCTTCTGGATACCCTTAGCACTCCTCATACCCAGTGCAGTGGGAGGGCAGTTTGATTTCTTTGTATGAGGTTCCTCATTCCAGAGAAATATCCCTAACCAGGGGTGTTGTCTCCTTGAATGACTTCAAAATCTTTTCAGTTGTTCAGGGGAAAAACCCTTGGCTACGTTCATGATTCCTCTCCTTTCTCTCACACTCTTTATCCAATGACAAGAAATTTGTTAGGCTCTACCTGGAATTACACGTAAATCCTACCATTTCTCCCCACCACCACTACAAATTTCTATGATTTATATGTCATGTGCTCTAAATGAACCCCGAGCCTTTATTCATACAAAATTCTATCCCAAAAGAATCCTTTATCCTACCTTTGCAGAATTGAGTTTTTCTAATTTAATGTGGTATTAGAAAAAATATCCCTATGAAATTTCAACTTCTGTCTTTAGATAATTCCTTTCAGACTCTGAGCTTTTGAAACTATGTTTGAACTTTGAGACATGTATTGTTCATCGTGTTAGCTCTTTTTCAGATTTCAAATTGGTTTCATGTCACCCCCCCAAAAACAAACAAACAAAAAAAACCCCGCAAATCATGCAGGTCTTTATTCCAACCACTAATATAAAGGTTGTGAAGGACAAGTACAAGGGCTAAGGCTACAGCGTGCTGCTCCAGGCTTCTCTCCAATGCAGTATTAGTCAGCATTTTAGAGGGACAGTTGATGGTTATACTAACTATAAATCTGTAAATCCGGACTGTATCATATCCCTCTATCTTATCCACAAGGACATCATATGCTCTGCTGAAAATCAAGAAGCACTCTATCTATGTCATTCTTCTACTTTGCCAGTCTACTAATGCTACCAAAGGAGGAAATTGTATTAGATTGGCTTGTCTTATTATTCCAATCCACAGGGAATTTTGTAATAAATCTTTAGAGTTTTAATATAATGGCATTCCTGGTTTTATCTGTTTTCATCTCTTTGAAGTAAGACTATTTGACCAACTCCAGTCTATTGGCAGCTCCATCATCTTCCAAGATTTTGCAAATGTTACTTCATATTATTTTCAGTGGTATTTACAACTTGTTCATTCATAAAATACCACTCACCCAAACATTTTTAAATATTGGTGTTTGAGGCCTGACTCAACTAATAATTCAACTGTATAGTTGCTTAAAATCTTCCTTATAAAAGAATTTGCTCAGAATATTACATTAAGAAGGCAGGTTGCACACATGCATCTCTCTTGTGCCCATCCCACCCAAATCACTGAATGATAGAAATAACGCAAAATGATAATAAGTTGAAAATAGTGCTATCATAAATAAGTAGAGGTGCCAGTCTTTGAAACTTTTGAAAATCAAATGCATGTTGAATTAGTTTGTTGGAAAAATAAGAATGGAGGAAACCATCATTGACATAGAGGAGAAATGTAGAGTAAAGGGAGAGGCAGGTTCTGTGGTATTTGAATTTCATGATCAATAAATACATGACAAGCCCTTTGGGCTACTGCTTCCAAAGCTTTGCATGTACTTGAATTACCTGGAAAACTTGTTCAAATGCAGAGTCTGATTAGAAGAGGGGGAGCCTTTCATGCCAGACAATGTTGACACTGCTGGTTCTTGGACTTTGCTTTGAGTAGGAAGGGTCTTGATCTGAGGCTCTCTGGAGTGCCCAGCAGTCTGTTTTAAGAAGCCCTCCAGAGGATTCTGATATAAGCTCAAATGTGAGACCCACTGTTAGGTAACTGAACAGGTACATTTAGTTCCACTGGCTTATTACCCTCCTTTTGCCTACACTTCCATCCCCTCCTCTATTCCGAGCTATAAGCTCCACAGGTGTTTGCTCCCAAGATTAAAACCTTACCTAACTCTACTCTTAGATGGAATTAGTCATCTGCTGAGAAGGGTCGGTAGTGTTGATTTGCGGTCTGAGGTACAACAAAGCAAACTTGGAGATAATTTTTAGCTCTACCAACTGTTTGAAAGTTGAACAACAACAACAACAAAAAAAGGCAGCCCTACCCAGTGAGAAAATTATCCAAGAGATCCATCCCAGGTTGAAGCAATTCTTATTTGGGTATTTGCATGAAGGGTCCATTGCTTGTGAAATTCACCTTTCAAAATTAACCTGCCAGCTGGCATCTAAACCACCATTGATATGCAGCCTGTGTCTAGTTTTGCTTCTGTTTATTTCATTTTGTTTCTTATGGATCACCCCAGGGCTACATAGACACCAACCATATATTCAAATACTTCAGTGTTATTATTCAAGCTAAAAGCCATTAAGTAAAATATTAATCCATCTACCTTGGTAATAATCTGGAAGGCTAGGGTCATATTTAAAATTTTGGACTCCAGAGTTCCACATGTGAACATGGGAGTCAAAAGGATAACCTGTATGTGGTCCTCAAGGCTTCACTCCGACCCTGGACACCAACTCACTCCTTTTCTTGTCTTTTCTTTTCTTCTCAGTCTATAGCTGTTGATCTCAGCATTCCATAAGTAGTTATATTTTAGGGATTCCAGACAATTTCTTCAGCTGTAGTATTTCATTAGTGTAGCAATGTTAAGTATTGCCAGTGGACAGTTCAGGCAACAGAAAGCTTTCCTCCCCCAAATGACATATTAAAATCTCCAGGGGGGACATATGAAATTTGAAAAGCTTCTTGCCCAGTTAATGTTTCTGGTTTTGAAATCATTTTATGTAATGTTTCCATGTCCTTCTTGATTATGTCTCCAGAACGAAGTAATTCTTTATAAATAACAATAATATTTGCTTCAGAACTTCTTCGTATTTTAAAGGAATAAAAATTATAGACAAAACTAAAGCCCCTTGAATATTTTCTTCCTTTGCTACATAAACCACTTTCCCTCCTTGTGAGTCTTCATCCTGGACAAGTATTTACATTTTATCCACATGCAGAGCTGGTGCTCTGCTGATACGAGGCATACAAGCTGACTTTCTTTATGTTTTTCCTTACAACATCATGCTTTATAAATCTAGCCATTTAGATATGATATATTAGGTTTATCAATTTCTGAATATTTTATTGTAAGCATGCAATCAAAAATATAAATATAAATTTGATATAAATTTGAAATCTTAAATATTTACACATATGTGTATATAGATTATATAACCTACTTTAGAAAATGTAATGAACGCCTTTGCACTCGGCACTCAGTTTTATCGTGTAAGAGTTCACAAATTAACTGCATAATCTTTTTATGAAATAAAAGTATTTTTTAGAGTTTCCCCAAAATTATAAACCTACCATTCTAGTAGTCATTACTTGGCACTCACATATACAAGAATCTTTTGTCTCCTGGATCCTTTCTGTTTTTGACAAATTTGCTAGAAGAGATAAACTTAGCAAAAATTGGACCAAGAAATTTCAGTTATTTAGAGGGAGAAATAAGACAACAGAAACACTGGAGAACTTTTTGAAAAATTCCCTTTCATTTCATTCCCTTCTCAAAGTAGCCATTCTGATAAGTTCAGGATTTCACACTCCATGAATTTGTTTTTTAATGCAACCTCTGCCTAGTTTTAAGATTTTTCTCCTTATCCTGATGTTCTTCAATTTTACTCTAATGTATTTAGCTGCGGTTTGGTTGATTTTATTTTAGAAGTTATTTATTTGGGTATTTTCAGTGTTGCTCGGAGAACTCCTATCTTTTTTCAATCTTGATAATCCTTAGTTATTATTTTTTCAAGTATGGCTTTTCTTTCCTTCTATTCTTTTTCTCTGGAATGATTCTCAAGCATTTGCTACAGCCTCTCCAGCTGCCCTACATGTTTTTATTTTATTTTATTTTTTAAGATTTATTCCATTGTCCCTCTGGATTTCTTTCTGGGTGGGTTTCTAGGCTCATCTTTCAATTCACTAATTTGTTTTTTCAGTATATCACTATTTTATGTCACCTAATGTACTTTCTAATTTATATTATATTTTCCCATGATTTCTCATTGGTTCTTTTTCATAAGAAGGGATGGATATTGGGGGGGGTGTTCTTTTATGCTATTTTATTTTTTACTTTGACATTTCATTTATCCCATTGAGGATTTTAAATACCTTTTAAAACTCTTGTTGAATGATTCCATAGAATTCATTTTTTCTGGAATGAATCTTATTGACTGTCTTTTTTAGGATTCAGGTTCTTCATTTGTTTTCAGTATTTGCTTTCAGTGAGAGGGTTTTAATGAGACGGTTGTGGGATTTCTTTTTCTTTTTTTCTCTCTCTTCCTGCCTTCTTCCTCTCCTTCTCCCTGCTTACTTTTCTTGATGCCAGTCTATCTCCGTATTGGTGTTGGCAGTGGGTTCTTAGACCCCCTGGACTCAGGCAGTCCAGAACCAGGTTTTACAAGGCTGTGATACTGGAGATAAGCAGATTCAGTCCCTGAACCAGCAGAAGTCTGTGATCAGCTCATGGATTCCATGTTCACATCCTGTATTCCCACCCCCACTCCCCAGCTTTTTGATTGCTTAGAGAGGTACTGGCCAAGCTGGTAGCCATTTATCACTTGTGACTATTGAAACTTAATTTCCAATCAGCTAAATTACATAAAATTTAAAATGCAGTTTCCCAGTCGCACTAGCCGTTTCTGTCTAAGGTACCTTAAAGAATGGCTCTTCTCCTCATTGCAGAGAGTTGTGCAGATAGCGCTGATCTAGAATTATCCCAAGCATTTCTTTTTCTCAGCAGCAGTATTTTAAACTACTCTTCTTTGGAAGGGGTGAGCCACATGCTCTGGCCCTCCTTCTCTCAAACAGGGATACTGACTTTGTTCTTCTGTTCTGTGAGATCTCTTTCAGCCTTCTTTTCTGGAAGTAGCTGAAGATCCAATGCCTACACTTTATTCCTGAGCCTGGAAAGTCCATAGTTGCAGAACCGCTCATGTTTTGCATTTCTGTTCTTTTCTGGTCTTCAGATTAAAGCTGCTTCGAGATTTTTTTTTTCTTATATTTTAACCATTATGAATACAAATGGATCTCTGAAGCAAAAACTTTGTACATCTTGACCTAGATGAAGTCTGTTCACTTTTACTATCGCTTTATATTCCATTATATTTTTGAACCATCTATATTTGTTTACACATATCCATTTTATGGCTATTTGGCTACTTCTCATTTTCACAATTTGAATAAATTAACATTTACTCTTGCACATAACTTCTGCACAAGTATGAGAGGCATATAGCAAGATAAGAAATGGAGTTGCTGGGTCATAGAAAACATGGACATTTAATACTTTCATATTGTTCTGCAAAATTATGCACTATTCCCCATAATTTTCCAAGGTTTAAAATTTAGTTTTGCACCTATGTTAGGTATATAATGCCACCTCATTTTTTTTTTAAAGATTTTATTTATTTATTTGACAGACAGAGATCACAAGTAGGCAGAGAGGCAGGCAGGGAGAGAGGGAAGCAGGCTCCCCGATGAGAAGAGAGCCCGATGCGGGGCTCAATTCCAGGAACCTGGGATCACGACCCGAGCCGAAGGCAGAGGCTTTAACTCACTGAGCCACCCAGGCGCCCCATGCCATCTCATTTTAATTTTCATTTCTTCAATTATTAGAGAATAATAATGCGGGAGGGGCAGAAGGAGAGGGATAGAAAATATCAAGCAGAGTGCATGTTGAGTGCAGAGCCCAACTTGGGCCCGGTCTCACCATCCTGAGATCACAACCTGAGCCAAAACCAAGGATCAGACCCTTAACCAACTGCACCATCCAGGTGCCCCTGATTTGTTTTTAACTTTAATTTTTTTTTTCTTGTGTGTCTTCATCAATAAATTATTCCCTAGCTCAAGTGCATAAAGGTATCTTGCTGTTGTATTTTCTTCTAAACTTTTTAAGATTTCTTTTTCATATTTTCATATTTCATACATACATATTTTCAACATTTCATCTATTTTTCATATTTTCATACATACATATTTTTACCGTTTCATCTGTTTTCCATACATTTCAAATGTAATACCTCTGGATATATCTTTGTGTGTGTAGTGAGCCCCTAATTTAATTCGTTCCATATATATAATCAGTGGCTCTATACCCCTTTGTGTATGGATTTTCCTCTCCTCTTTGACTTCTCATGTTGCATGTATGTTATGCTAATATACAGGTATATGTAGGTCTGTTTCTATTCTCTGTCCTTTACTGTTGATCTATTTATCACATGATCCAATTTTACACTGTCTTCACAACCAGTCTTTGTATCTTGTAAGGCAAATCTCTCTCACTTTGTGTGCCTTCAAAGTTTTATCTATCTACCCATCGACTAATTTACTACTTTCACATTGCAATATTCTATCTAATTTTTTGCATCTTACCTATATGGACACATGCATGCACACATATACACATTCATATGGGGAAATTGCGTTTAACTTGTACATAAATTTGGAAGAACTGCTATTTGACTATGTTGCTTTTTCTGTTCAGGAAAATGAAAGACTTCCATATTTCTCTATTTAGATAAGTGTTTTTTTAGATCCTTCAGGAAATTTTATGATTTTCTCCCAACAGATCTTATACACCATTGGTTAGATTTATTTGTTGGTAGTTCATACTTTTAGTTGCCCTTTGAGTGATATTTCTTTTTTTAAATAATCCTTTTTCTAAATATTTTTTAGTGGGATATAAAAAAGCAGATTTTTATATGTTGTGTTTTGTCAAGCAAGACTAATGACATTCATTATTAATTTTAAGAGCCTGATATTTTAATAGAGAGTATAATGTCTTGGCAAAATAAATAGATATATTTTATTAAGCTGTATTTATTTTTCTATTTTTATTTTGCTGGCTAAAACCACCAGGAGACTAATTGAAGTGTTGAGTCTAGGCATCCTTGTTATATGTGACTTGAAAGGGAAAGCTTCTAATATTTTTCCATGAAGTAATATTGGAAACTATATTCTTACATTGTCACTATAGGACAGTGAGTCTCAAACCTTAGGGTGCATCAGAATCACCTCTAGGGCTTATAAAAACACAGATTGCTATCGTCCACCCCAGAGTTTCTAATTCAGTAAATGTGGACTGGATGCAGACGATTTCTATGGCAGAACAACTTTTCAGGAGGTGCTGTTGCTGCTGGTTTGAAGAATACATTTTGGGAACAAACGTAGAGAAGGTAGAGAGGTTGGGGTTTGCAGATGAGAGGCAGGTTCCAGTGGTCAGTGAGGTCTCACCTAGAAGATGCCCTCTGAGCTGAGTCTTGAGGACATGAGGGAGTTTGCTGTGAAGGTGTTTGGAAAAGCATCTCAGGTAGAGGAAACACAAGAGTGTTCTTGATATTCTTGACAAAGTCACAGGCTATTGTGGCCAGAGTGGCATGGTCTGGAAGAGTCATAAAAAACATGGTAGAGGGCTGGCAGGAGGACAGGAGAACCTTGTTGGTCATTAAAAGGACTCTCTCATTTTCATGACTTAGGGAATTGCTCTGAGGATAATGTGACTTCTTATCATGTTATGTGACTAATGTTTTAAAAGGATTATCTGACCTTTGCATTAAAAGTAAACATAAGGGTGCCAGGACAAAAAAAGAGAGACTAGGTGAGGGGGACATCAGTAATCCAAGGAAGAGCTGTGGTGCTGTTGGTGGGGAGAAGTGATAGGATTTACATATAGTTCCGGGGGAGCCTAGTGTGTATCTTGCCGTTGGATAAGGAGTGTGGTAGAAGGAGAGGAGTCATGGATGCTGCCAAAGCTTTTTGCCTGAGCACCGGAAAGGATGTTGGAGCCATTCAAGGAGGGGACACCCTGACTACTTCTCTCACATGAAGAACCTCATGTAAAGAAACCAGACTCTCCTCCCACTGCCCTGGGTGTGAAGGATCCAAAAGAATATTAATGCAGAGAATTTGTTGAGTCCATACTAGGGGCATGATGGTTTTTATGAAGGATTATTAAAGGATTAGGGACCACTGTGGACTTCCTTGTGAAAAAATAAATTATATTTTAAACTGACTAGTGTTAAACCTGTGGCTTGCCACCAAACCATCTCAAAAGGAACATGGTGACACTCAGGTTTGCCAAGGATTAGATTTGTTTACTATTCTGCCTCTTGATATTTGCCTCTGGAAAATAGTAGTCATTTCAACTCATGTGTTTTTCCTGAAAATGAGACTGGAATGCTCCTCTGACAAAGTGAGTGTTCCTTCCCACACTAAGATGCCTGCTGTGAGCAGCTGCAGAACCAGCTCTGTTTCAGGGACAAAGAAAAGCATATTGTGGAAGTAACCGCATCTCATGCTTCTTTTCTACTTTTCTTTGCATTTACTTTTATTTTATTATTTCTAAAAAGCCAAAGCCAATTTTTTTTCTTCTGATTTACATGAACTACTGATCTTATATAAAAGGCGCCTTACCCTTTTCAGTTAACTGTGATTACCTTTAATTCTCTCTAGCTGTGGAATGGATCATGCCTTAAGTTAAAAAATCAGGTTTTCACACAAGGTAAGAAAATTGCCAAGTGTATACAGGGATTGATGTCTATTGTTAACTGTCTAACAAGGAGAACATTGGGGCATATCAGAAAAGAGCCTTTACTCAACACTACATACAGTTCTTATTTATATTACCAATGCATGTATGTTTAAATGATTCTTTTCCCTCCCAACCAAATCGGTGGTTCACTGATATGACATAGAAGGAAGTCCACATCTCTCGATTGGTAACATCTCTTAACTATATTTTTTAGTATTCCTGACTGTGTATTCTTAAACATTAAAACCCAAAATAAGATTTCTGTTGCAAGTGTTCAACTTTTATCTTCTGAATAATAAACAGACTGAAGAAGCTCTTCCGGACCACCCCCACCCCACACCATCATCACCTCTATTTAGCTTCTAAACAGCGAAACAGAATTTTTTGAGTAGGGTTCAGGAAAAAGAGGATAGATTCAGGAGTTTAAAAGACCTGGGTGTGAATCTTGACTCTTTTCGATGGCATCCCGGACAAGTTGTCATCCCACCTCTGCTTGAGTGTTATAGTGACAGAAAATGTGTTGCTTGACTTCCACAGTGGTGCATTTATTTTTGCTGTTTCTAGCTGTTATTTCCATGTACATATATAAACATTTGAGCCTTAGTTTCTTCAATAAATAAATGGAAATCAAGAGGTGCCTGAGTGACTCAGTCAGTCAAGCCTTCAACTCTTAATTTCAGCTCAGGTCATGATCTCATGAGTCCTGAGATCAAGCCCTGACCCAACTCTATGCTCAGCAGGGAGTCTGCTCAAAGCATCTCTCCCTCTGCCCCTCCCCCCACTCCCGTGTGTGTGTGTGCACGTGTACTCTCTCTCTCTCTCTCTCTCTCTCTCTCTCTAAAATAAGTAAACCTGGGGCACAGTGGGTTAAAGCCTCTGCCTTCGGCTCAGGTCATGATCCCAGGGTCCTGGGATCGAGCCCTGCATTGGGCTCTCTGCTCAGCAGGGGCCTGCTTCCCCCTCCCCCTCTGCCTGCTTCTCTGCCTACTTGTGATCTCTGTCTATGAAATAAATATATAAAATCTTTTAAAAAAATAAGTAAACTTTAAAAAAAATAAGTGTAAATCAAAATGAGACTATCACAGGGCAGAGGGTTAAAGATAATATGCATGAAATGTCTTATTGCCATTGCTATCCCAAATGTTAAGTTAACATCTGTTATTACCATTATTAATTTTTAAAGAATATCTCAAATTTTTGCTTGAAGGGGACAGTGTCATTGGACAGTAATGATGTAAAGAAGCATAAAGTGAATTTGATATTGTTTTGATATAAATTCAATTCTGTAGAACTGTTACAAGAATCTTATTAATTGGTAGAATAATGATAAAGAAAACAACTGCAGGAGGACTTCAGATAGAAAATATTTTAGATAGTTGGCATTTAGGTAGATTTGTAGATGGAGGTAGTGTTAAGTCTGTATGTATTCCAAGAGGAAATATTATCTTGTCATTAATGTAAATCACAGACATAAAGTAACATGTAAAATATAGCTTCAAAAAAAGAAAAAGAGTTGTCAGGGAATCTGTTTGTCTGTGGCTTCCAGTATGGATGGAGAACCATGAAACCACAGTCTTGCTTCTTTGGGAACCACCACAGACATCTCAAGCAGGGTTCCCTGCCTCCAGTCTCAGCCTTCTCCCACCCAACCTCCACACCTCTGTGTAAATACACCCATTATATATAGACATACTGCTCTCACATGACATTGCTTATACCCAAACCCAAACAACACACACACCTCCACATATCTCAGAATTATAATCTGTTAAGGCAGATGCGAACCTCAGAGGGAGAAATCACTTACAGCTTTCTTCACAATAGCACTGGTACGGAGACTCAGAGCAAACACAATTCTCAATGATTGCTTGCCCTATGGAAGTCCTCTATGAGAGGTGTAGACATAGAGGACTCAAAATGTTCTCCTGACTTTTAACTAATATTGAAGGGAGATTCAGTGACACCTGATAAATTTAACTTTTCTTTGTCCAAACAAAAACGAGGCTCTGATTCATTTCATGACAGGTACATAATCTTTTTTTAAAAAAATATTTTATTTATTTATTTATTTGTCAGAGAGAGAGAGAGAGGACACAAGCAGCCAGAGGCAGAGAGAGAAGCAGGCTTCCTGCCGAGCAGGGAGCCCAATGCGGGGCTCTATGCGGGGCTTGATTCCAGAAGCCTGTGATCATGACCTAAGCTGAAGGTAGACGCTTAACGACTGAGCCACCCAGGCATCCCAACAGACACATAATTATTGATCAAAGCCACTAGGAAGCAATCATAGGCCCTAGATACTCCCACACTATATATACATTCCAAGACTACTGCTCTATATCTGTTCTACATATAGACACATCTATATCTACTAACAGCGTGGAAAGAAAATTAGGGTGGGAACTGATTGCCACTGATAGCAAGGGTGTTTATAGATCATTTACAGGATCCCATAGAGAACAACTGGTTGACTGGACCTAGAACTAACTTATTCTGTAATAGGAAATTCAAAAGCTTTGATCACTAGATTATAGATGCTCAAAAATTATGAGATATTAAAATGAATATTTTTTAAAACATTTTTTATTGAGGAAAGTGGTTTCTATTTAATCAATGAGAATACATTTATTACTATGAAATCATACATTTTTTTGAATTACAACTAGTCTTGTACCAGTTCTTTCATTGGTTTATGTGGGCTAAATTCAAGTCCAAATCCTAATTTAAAAAAATAAATAAATATATAAAACATGTATCGGTATATGAAACTATAAGTAGGTTTTACATCTATGAACTTTTTAGTCCATTTAAGGGTTGATCCTAGACCATAAGCTTGTATTAAGTAAATAACTTCTCCTACCAAACAGTGATCATGGTTTTTAAAGACGGAATGCTCTCTAAGCAGATTTTTTTGGCATTATCTGCTTCTTCAATGTTCTCATCCAATATCATTCACTTGTAGAAAGACATTGACTGACTCACGTGTAAGAGAAAGCTTTCACAGGGTACCTGGGTGCCTCAGTCAGTTAAGCATTGGCCTTCAGCTCAGGTCCTGATCCCAGGGTCCTGGGATTGAGTCCTCCATTGGGTTCCCTACTCAGTGGGGAGCCTGCTTCTCTTCCCGCCTTGCTCCTGCCCCCTGCTCATGGTTTCTCTCTGTCAAATAAATAAAATCTTAAAACTGTCAAACAACTAAATAAAATCTTTAAAAGGGGGTTGGAATTTTCACATAATCTTCAAACAGAACAGATCTTGACTAATTCAAGAATACAGGACTATTGAATTTTTCAACCAAATGGTTCTCAGGTCTCTGCAGTAACATTCCATTTGTGAACAGATCTTTCCTTATGTTGAGCACCTGTCTCAGTCCCTTCCAATCCCACTCACCAGTAGGTCATTCTCTACATCAGGGCCTCACAGAACGGACCAAACCAAGGATCCCAAACTAGCTAGAGATGACAACCACCACACTCTACTTTCAAGGAGATGATCTCTAGTTCTGTGGTTCACCAAGATGTTCCTCTAAATATTTATCTTCATTGTGCCTATTAAAAGGTGACAACTAAACCTTCTAGTCTAGGTGCAGTTTCTATATTCCAAGAACAGGGCAATCCTCTTACTGACTCTGACGTTTTCTCTTTCACTCTTCAATATCTACCTCCTGTTCACAGTAAAGGTTTCTATTGACACCAAAGGTTCTAATACATGCGTTGACAGCTGTGGGCAAAGGAAAAGTAATTTAAAAGCTTTCAAATATTCAGCAATGAAGAGTTATAGGCAAAAAGCCCTGGACACAAATCACAACTTCAGACCTTACTAGTTCTGTGACTTGACCAAATTACTTGATTATTCCAAACCTCTTCTTTTCACCTTTAAAACCACCAATAAAATAATACTGACATAACCATACTGGCTGGGATATATAGGTATAGTAATGATATAAAGTGTCTAGCACAGAATCTAGAAAATTGTAGGCACTTGGGAAATGCAACTCCTCCCTTTTCCACATCAAATAATGTAGATTACTTCCAGGAGCCTCAGTCACTTCTTATTTACTTCTGACAAATGATTTTTTTTAAACTACTAATTATAAAATGGACTAATTATGTTGTAGCCTTGGGAAGTTTTAGAGTAGGTCATTAAAGTTGTAATTGTGGTGTGACTTTTTTCAGATAGAGGTCTGGTAATAAATCCCCCAGAAACCTTTATATAATGTAGCTTTTTTATTTGAAGCCAAGGAACAGAATAAGAAAACTGGAGCTTTTCATCTTCAAAAGAGTTTATGAGATTTAAGTAATTAATAGGCACAGCTCTCTTTTGTGCACCAGGCCAGAGCAATTAGTCCTGTTGGCAAGGGAGGAAATGAGTGCCCAGAGGGTTAAATCACTTTCCTCAGGGAGCTGTGAGCAGGGTGTGAATGTGAGCGTTGGCCCTGGCGCAAGGGTGAGTGTGCTGGAGGTGGGTGCCAGTTAGGAGTCGTGAAGATTCCTAAGGAGGACTGATGCAGAGGCCTGCTATGATATCTTTTATAAGTTTAGTGAGATCTCTGTTATCTAGAAAGATTGGGGAAAGGGATTTCTGCTGCTGGTGTGATAATAACGTGCATGGGTGCTCATGTTATGCTGTATAGAGTGTACACTGTATATGACAAACCCTGCAGATCAGTCATGCATTTGCTCCTAAATCCAGACCCTGGCCCTTCTCCTGTTCTGCTCACCATCTCAGAAAATTACATTTCCCAGGCGCTCTTGACCAATGGCTTCTGAGTCGAGTGGCCAGTGGAAGACGCTAAATTTGAAGGCAGGCCTCCATTTCTGATTTCTCTCTTTGCTTTTTATTTTCTGTTTCTTGGTTTATTTCCAGCGGCAGTTCATTTAGGGTTGCAGCTCCTGCTGATAGACCCCAGGGATTCCCTCAGGTTTCCTTGACTCGGCTCCTTCCTGTGTCCCATCAGCCCGTGGGGAGAGTGATTGCATGCTGTTGCCCATCCCTGTGTTACCTTTTTGTCTTCTGTTTACCTTCTCATGCTTTCTTCACTTGTTTCATCAATTTTTGAATATTTAAAGAGATTTCTCTTTTCAGATATACCACCCGTTTCTTTCTCAGTATATTCAATTTTGAATGAATGTGTGAATTGAGAAGTTATGATATGATAGCCTACTATTAAGTCTGAAGTCATATTAAATATCATTGTATTTTCTTTTAGGCTTTTTCACATTAATTAAATTATGCCCTTATATAACTGTGGGCAAATCATTAGACTCTTATGAGTTTCACTTTTATCTTATCTGTGTACTAAGTATATAATAATAGGCCCTCTCTTTCTCAGAAGATAGATACTAATGAAATGGACCACTTTAAAAATATGCATAATACTATCTGAATGGTCAAGAACTACATGGGATAAAGAAATTAACATTCTGTAGTATCAGTTTACACTGATGTCAAATCCAAGTTCTAACACATGCTTTTCATGTGCCCTGGGATAAAGAAATTAATTTCTCTCAATTTCAATCCCATTGTCTTTAAAACAGTGGTACCCACATCTCCTTTTTATCAGGTTCATGAGGATTACTTCGTCTAACCTGTGTAAAGACCTCAGCACTGTGCTCTGAATAGAGGAGGTTTGATCTGTTCATCTGTGACACTACAAGATGTGGAAGAACTTTCTGGTAGTGATTTCTTGTTGATTTATTCCTGCGTAACGGAATATCCCATATAAGAACATCAAATATGTCACCCATAACTCAATTAACTGCATCTCTCTCACACTTTTATTTATTATTATTAGTTTTGTTTTTCAAAAATCATCATCATGTTTTGTCCATTTCAAGTCACTGCTTACCTGAGTTGCCATTTTTGGTTGCCAAACACTCCAGCTAAAAAAACATTCCTTTGAATTCTATTTTGAATTTACCGTCTACGGATGTTAACTTAATTTTTGTAAACTTACTTGTACCAGGTTGTAGTTTGCTTTGTTTTAATCACAGGTCAAGAATCTTATCCATATCACTGTTAGAAAGAATACTCCTTTATGTGCCTTTTCTAAGCTTACCCATCTTTATTCATACTCTTGTGTGATTTTCCTGATTTCCACGTCATTCCATTTTAGAATATATATGTTTTACTATACATTCTTGTCCAAGCTAGTGACATCGGTACTGCCACCTCTTTTTGACCTTGATTGGTTACCTGAACTCTAGCCAGTTGAATTGTGTTGACTGATCTTCAGTAAAACATATGCTTTCACTAGAAAGACTCGGAGAAGTCTGGCATTAATGATGGCATGAGGATTTAAGAATATCTTTGTTTTTTAAGGGGAAAGGTTAAAAAGCAGAAGGAACACTGGATTTAGAAACAAAATCCATGGGCTCTAATTCTTGCTCTATCCCTTATAGCCTTTGGTGTTTTAGGCAAGTCTTCATCTTTGTTTTATAATATTGTCCTCCAGAAAACGAGGTGGTTAGAACAGACTCTTTATGATGTCTTCTAACTCTACCATTCTATAGTATCAGAAAACATTTAGATTTGGGTCAAAAACTATCCCTACTCATCTAGTTTAATTTGGATATTTATATATTTAATAAATATATTTATTTGGCAATTTATTTAAGTTTTATTAAATTTAATTAGATATTTGTTTATTAAATAAATTGATATATAACATATGTATATATTTCTTTATTAAGACTTTACTTTTGGGGCACCTAGGTGACCCAGTTGGTTAAGCAGCTGCCTTTGGCTCAGGTCATGCTCCCAGAGTCTTGGGATTGAATCCCACAACAGGCTCCCTGCTTAGCTCCCTGATTCTCCTTTCCCTCTGCTCCTGCTTTCTCTCTCTCAGATAAATAAATAAAATCTTAAAAAAAAAAACAACTTCACTTTTTTTTTAATTTTAATAGATTTTATAGATTTTATTTATTTATTTGACAGAGATCACAAGTAGGCAGAGAGGCAGGCCGAGAGAGAGAGAGGGAAGCAGGCTTCCTGCTGAGCAGAGTGCCCGATGCGGGGCTCGATCCCAGGACCCTGGGACCATGACCTGAGCCGAAGGCAGAGGCTTAACCAACTGAGCCACCCAGGAGCCCCAACAACTTCACTTTTTAAGAGAAATTTTAGGTTCATAGCAACATTGGGGGAAGGCACAGTTATTTTGCATGTACTCCTTCCTGGTCCCTACACATGCATAGCATACCCCATTAACAACATCCCCTACCAGAGTGCTACATTTGTTACAACTGATGAACCTATAATGATATATCATAATCACAGAGAATCCATAGTTTATATTGGGTTCACTCTTGATGTACGTTCTGTGGGTTTGGACAAATGTCTAACGATATAACATCCATCATTATGGTATCATACAGAGTATTTTCACTGCCCTAAAACTCCTCTGTGCTCTGCCTATTTACCTTTCACCCCACAAACCCTGGGAAACCTGATTTTTTTAACCTAATTTTTAAAAATTAATTAAATTAATTAATTTAATTTTAAACTGGTTTTTTAAAATCTCCATAGTTTCTGCCTTTTGCATTATGTCATATAGTTAGAATCATATAGTATGTAGCCTTTCCAGACTGAGTTCTTTCACTTAGTAATATGTATTTGAGTTTCCTACTTGCCTTTTCATGGCTTGATTGCTCATTTCTTTTTAGCCCTGAATATTATTCCACTGTACCATGGTTTATTTACCCCCTTACCTACTAAAGAACATCTTGGTTACTTCCAAGTTGTGTCAATTACAAATAAAGCCATTATTTGTCATTACAAATAAAGTGCAGGTTGTTGTGTGAACATGAGTTTTCCGTATCTTTTGATAAATACCAGGAAGCATGATTGTCGGGTCATATGGTGAGAATATGTCCATTTTGTAAGAAACTGCTATCTGTCTTCAGAAGTAGCGGTACTATTTTGCATTCTCCATAGCAATGAAAGGGAGGTCTTGTCTCTCCACCACTTCACCAGCATTTGATGCTGTCAGTGTTCTAGATTTGGCCATTCTAACATGTACGTAGTAGTATCTCATTGTTGTTTTAATTTGCATTTCCCTGATCACATATAATGTGGAACATCTTTTCATATGCTTATTTGCCATGGGTATATCTTTGGTAAGGTGTCTGTTAAGATCTTGGCTCATTTTTTTAATTAGGTTGTTTGCTTTCTTATTGTTGGATATTAAGAATTCTCTGTATATTTATTTTTTTGTTTTTTAAAAAAGATTTTGTTATTTATTTGACAGAGGGCCCACAAGCAGGGGAGCAGCAGAGGGATAGGGAGAAGCAGCATTCTGCAGAGCAAGGAGCCAGATGTGGGGCTCAATCCCGGGACCCCAGGAACATGACCTGAGCCAAAGGCAGATGCTTAAGCAACTGAGTCACCACATAGGCGCCCCAAGTTCTCTCTATATTTTAGATAACAGTTCTTCATCAGATGTGTCTTTTACAAATATTTTCTCTCTGTCTGTGGTTTGTCTTCTCATCTCTTCCCATTGTCTTTCATGTTACATCTTTTTGCTTCTAAAACATAATATAGTATTAGGAAATTCTTGTTATTAAAAATCAAATGGGGGCTCCTGGGTGGCACAGTTGGTTAGGTGTCCGACTCTTGATTTCAGCTCAGGTCATGATTTCAGGGTTGTGAGATCCAGCCCTGTGTTGGGCTCAGTGCTGAGCGTGGAGCCTGTTTGAGATTCTCTCTCTCTCTCTCTCTCAAAAAAAAAAAAAAAAAAAGAAGAAGAAGAAGAAGAAAATTGAACAAAGAAAGTCAAATAAGGTGATATTACACTGGGTCCTAAAGAGTCAGTGAAACCAAGATCAGGAATCGCTTTGCTGTGCCTGGGTGGCTCAGTCAGTTAAGTGTCTAACTCTTAGTTAGGTCATGACCTCCGGGTCTAGAGATCGAACCCTGCATGGAGCAACATGACCAGCATGCAGTCTGCTTGTCCCTTTCCCTCTGCTCCCCCCACCACTCTCCCTTTCTCTCATAAATAAATAAATCTTACAAAAAATACTGCAATCATTATTAAAATGAAGTGATTTGCTGCATCTATATTGCTTCATCATCTAAGTGTATAATTTAAGAAAAAAATAAACAATACAAATGTGCTTATAACGAAAAGCCACCAGCCCTGGTCTCATCCCTCTGCACCAACTCTCCCACTCCTGAACTTACATCTCCTTCTGCAAACACACAAGCAAGCTTATTAAACCATTTTCATTTGGCATTTTCCTAGTTGTTAACTTCATATATCTAAATAATATACTAAGTCTCTCTTTCTTGATTTATCTACTTTGGAAATGGTGCACTGACTCTCTATGATAATGGACATTTAAATCATTTTCACCCCACCCTGCCTCCATTCTCTCCTCCCTACCTGGTTCTCTGGCTATTCTCAGTCCTCAAAGTTGGTTTTAATGACACATTTAAGTAAATAGAATAGTGTGGTTAAGAAATGGGGCTTTTTGTGCAAAATTGAGGTTGACCTAGTCACATAATTCCCTGGTTTCCTCCTAACAGATTTTCAAACTCAGAGTAACGATTATATTTGACTGAGCATCCATTTAAACCTACAAGCCTGAGCCACTTTTTTTTTCAAGGCAAGACCTCACTTTCATCTCAGTCTGAGTTGCATGAGGCTTTTAATATGAAATCACTTTCCATTCAGTCCAAAGCTTCCTTGTTGCTGATGAATGTCATACATAATGAAAGATTATATCCATTTATCCTCAGCAGTAAATCATTTATCACAAAAGGGAGATATATTATTGTGAATTCTGATCAAAGCTGCCCACTTCCTTTCGCCGGCAGAAATGCTGTACCCTGTCAGTCGATCTTACAATATCCTGGGAGAAACAGGGAAAATTATGCTGTCGAATGAGGGTTCAGCAAACTCTAGGGGTCTCTAAAATGGCTTTTAAAAAAATCATGTTTCATGTAGAACCCTCTATGATCCAGGCGTGTGAACTGTAAAAGTCTTTCCTTGCTTTCTTCACTTAATTAAATCAGAAAGCTGTGGGACTTTTTGCAGCTTGCTCCGTGATGTCTGTAAAGGGATTTGTGAATGACACTGTGTGTATATTTTGCCCCCTTTCTTAGAGAGACAATAATTATTACCATTTCTTTTTGAAGCATGCTGTGAGTGGTTTTATCAGTTCATTTGCTAATGAGCTCCGTCTCTCCTTTATAATGCCAATCATAAAGATGCCTTTTAAGTAAGATTTATCTCTCAGATTTATTTTCTTTTCACTCTTCCTTATCAAGCTGTGTACTGCTTTGCTGCAGGGAATCACCCACACTGCACAGGCAGGGAACAAGGCTGGCCTCTTGGATCTCTTGTTGATAACATACTCTCTCATTGTTTCCTTCTGAGAACTGCGAATTCCAGAAAGGACCTCACAGTCCTCCAGAAGAGGGTCTTCTTGTGTTTTATCTTGGATTTTTAGATTATCACTGCTTTATGTTAAGTATCTATGCTCACTGTTTTTCAATTGCTATAGCATGTGTATTAAATTTATACCTAGGAAAGTGAGATGCAGAATGAGGCAGTAGAATGCCCTCTTTCTTCCTTTAGTCTTCCCTTTGGGCTGCTGGGCAGCATACTCCTACTGTTAATTCAGAATTTATGCAAGGTAGTAGCTAGTGATCACCACAATCAAGTCACAAATCTGCACCTAACATTTACAAACAATGTTACTTCATTTGTTGTTCATCACATTCTTGACATATCCTTTCAATACTTTATCTACCTAAGAGCTAGCTATTGAAAATTGTATTTTCCCTTTCCAGACTCTGTGAGCTCATTATGTCCCTGTGTGGTTGATAGAAGTATATACAATGTGCCCAGGCTTCTTGTCCTTAAAGCAAGAGAATCCTGAATTTATCACAACAGGATATAGTTATAGCAAAATTATTATACACTAACTTTAATCTAGGTGTTCTTCCTGATGATTCTTCTATTATTATTCACATTTTTTTTTACCCTCATACACTTATGATTGCCAGATCTAGAGAATAAAAATATAGGACACCCAGTTAAATTTGAAGTTTGGGTAAAGAATGAATACATCTTAGTAAGAGTGTGTCCCAAATATTGCATATGTGACAACTTATATAAAACACTGTTGTTTGTCAAGATTCAAGAAGAGAAAGAGAGAGTGAGGCATTGAGCTCTTTCTCTCTGCTGTGTAAGGACACCCTGAGAAGGTGACCATCTGCAACCCAGTGAGAGAGCCTTCACCAAATACAAACCTTGGGGTACCTTGAATTCTCTTAGAATTCTGCATTCCAGACTGGGAGAAAATAATTTTCTGTTGTTGAGGCCACCCAGTCTGCAATACTTTATTATGGCAGCCCCAAGCCGACTGATAGCAACATTAAAATGTTTTACTCTGGCTTACTTTTTTATTTCTTGCTGAACTGTGAGAGGACAAAGATGGTCATCACCTTTCTTCCATTGACTAGTCTGGACATGTGAGTCAATTGCTTTTCTAATTCCAAGCAAGTACAGACAAGTGAAGAAATCTGCTGATGTTGGACCTTAAGCATCAGAGAAAGTCTGTGATTGGCTAACTTCTCAATCTTATAACATTGCAAGTGAAAATAATAAAGAGGAATCATGGGGAGTGGTTGTGACAATAAATCTCTGTCCACTCTTGGCTGGGAAATATCAAGGGCAGGCATGGGAATTTTCAATTAACTAGGGAAGTGAAGGAAGAGAGACTGAGTCTCTGCTGACTTTTATGTTATTTTGTCTGCCTAAATTTTCTGATTATTAGACATATTTTCAAGAAATCGGGGTGACATGTGTCTGTGCCTGCATGTCTGAGTGTGTGCACATGGGCATAGAGTAGGCACTGAATTAGGACAGAGATAGAGAGACAGGCACCTGAGACCTCAGAGAGGTCAGTCACAGACCTCTGCCACACTTCTGTGCTGCAAACTTGGAGGTCATCTTACATCCAAAGGACGAGCCTTTTCCACCAAGACAGGCTACCGCCTTTGAAAACTAGAATCCCACATTTGTCAAAACAGATTTTGTGTGTGCTAGGAAATTAGTAATATAGCATTTTCTCGGTCAGTTTGAATTGACGAAGCGAAACTCCATCTACCCCCCCTGTCCTTATTACCCACAAATCCTTTTGTTCTTGAGAAGGGCAATTAGTATTTCACTACCTCCAATGTGACCATGAAATACAGTCTTTCTGCAAGAACGCCAATATATTACTTCTTTACTTACCTTCTTGGCTAAAAAGAGATTGTGGTTTATTTTCAGATGCAGTAAAAGAAAAGCTAAGTTAGAATGATCTTCAGGCCACATAGCTGCTTTGGATAATATTGCTATACACTTGAACCTAGGTAGCACCCTCATGCTGTGGTATGTGTTTTAATTTTGTCAATGAGGTCGTAAGCCTCAGGTGAAATCTCTAGACCAAATAGGGGCAGAAATCTCTACAAGGGCAAAAACATTAATTTAGAATGAACTGCTCGGCCACGGATTGTCCAGAAATGAATTGCTATATATGGGAGTAAAGTGACTTGATGAAATGAGTTGCTGTCTGTCTGACGGTAATGTGGCCAATGGAGTGTCTGGGTGGCTGCTGAGTACAAGTCCCTGAGACTCTACATATGGTTGACAAGAACTTGCATTTGCGTAAGCACATACTTGTTATATATTTTTTAACTTCTCAGACTTGCAGTCATTCTTTCCGTTTCTGTCTTCGGGGCCCAAATATTAACAGAATGCAGCACGCCTCCTGGTTTTGAGCAGATGCTCTCAGATCCACTTCTGAAATCATAGCAGTCTTATGATGAAATAATTGGCCTCCATCTACTTTTGAATTCAAACTTTGCTAAAGGGAAGTTTTCAAAAACAAATCCCTACACTTTCTTAAGATTGCAGATACTTTCTTAAGATTGCAGATACTTCATTAACAAGAAACCTCAGACTTGTAAGATGAATGACATTATAAGCAACAGTTGCCTCAGCCATGGAATTTGTGATATTTTTGAAAGCTATCGATAACACACGAGAGAATTTTCATGAGTTTGAAGGCGGTTTGCAGTTTAAAATAATGCAATTCCAAATTCTCCCAGTTATAGTCGAAATGATTTTGGGAAGGTTGTACCTACAGCCAATCTGCAGGTAATTTTAATTCCAATTGGTTAACTTAAAGATCTTGCTGTCTTAATTAGTGCTCTTTTTAAATAAGACTACTTAATTAAATTTTAAAGTCAGCTGAAGAAAGCTTACACTAATCGGTTTCACAGTATTCTGCATAGCCAGACCTAGATCTCAGCTTCAGCAGTGAGTGGCAGGGAAGGCAATGTGCTCTAATACCATTAATAATGCGAGGCTGCAGACACTTAGCTAGACAAGCTGCTGGTCCATCCAACACCTGTTTGCATTCAGATGGAGAGCTGGTGGGGAATTTTGTCTCCTATACTCCTGATCTCTTCAGTGCTGGGCAGTTTAATTGCCCTGCTGGACTCCATTCTCTGTGTTTTTGTTTGTCTTGGTTTTGGTTTTGATTTTTAACTGAGGAATGAAATCACGAATTGGTCTGAAATCAAGAGATGCCATTATCATTCTTTAATAGTAGTGCCCCTGAGGAGTCTTCCCATCCATAGTGGGTGATTACCTTTCATTCATTCATTCATTCATTTATTCATTAAAGAAAAAAACAAAAACTTTATTTTTATTTATTTATTTGAGAGAGAGAGAGAAGAGTGCCAGTAGGGGAAGAGCAGAGAGAGACAAGCAGACTCTGTGCTGAGCGGGGAGCCTGACAGTGGAGCTGGATCCCACGACCCTGAGATCATGACCTGAGCCTAAATCAAGAGTCCGATGCTTAACTGACTGAGCCAGCCACGTGTCCCAGTGATTACCTTTTAAATTAACATGAAGCTCAGGAAGTTTGCCTTGAAATCTGTGACTAATTTCTGTGACATGGTTTGCGTAAGAACATTTTGAGATTGGATAATAACTTACAAATCTAGGTCTTTAATTCGTACTGTTAATCATGGCTTCAATTCTTGATATTTGGCCCATATTTTCAAATACTTACCTTCGGAAAGGTAGCTGGGCATATAATGATTTCTGGATTGTTTTTCCATGAAGAATGGAAATTCCTCGGACATTCCCATGAAGAATGTCAGTAACTGCCAGGGATCACGTGAAGACTTTAAAGTCATCCCCAGTTGAGTTTGCCTCCAGTTCAAATACGTATTGGATGTGAGATGTGGGGAATCAGATAGTTAACCTTTGGACTGTTTCCCCACTTAAAAAGCTGTAATGGGAGCACCTGGGTGGCTCAGTGGGTTAAAGCCTCTGCTTTCGGCTCAGGTCATGATCCGGGGTCCTGGGATTGAGCCCGTCATCAGGCTCTCTGCTCGGCAGGGAGCCTGCTTCCCTTCCTCTCTCTCCACCTACCTCTCTGCCTACTTGTGATCTCTGCCTGTCAAATAAACAAATAAAATCTTTAAAAAAAAAAAAAGCTGTAATGATGATTTCAAATTCAAAGAATTTTTTTTTTAAATCTAACATTTATTGAGTGCTTACCATGAACCACAGGCATTATATGATTAATTCTTAATAATAATTCTAGGTGAGAGCTACTATTTTTACTTCCGTTTTACAGATGAAGGGATGGAGACCCAGAAGCCTAAATAGCCAGCGGACGGCAGATCCTGGATTTAAAATCAGGCAGTGCTCCAAACTAGCCTGCCTCCAAAATGTAACGTTTAAGTGCCCGATGATCTTTCTGGTTCCCCCAACCAAGGTCTGACATTGAGGCTAAAGAGAATTGGCAGGAAATAGAGAAGAATACCTGAAGGGGTTGTTCTTTTTTCAAATCCGTGTTTAATAGGCTCCTTAAAATTGGCGGACTTGTGTATCACTGACAAAATGTCTACTTCCCTGTAACATCAAAGAGTAACTGTCATTTTTTTATGAGTAGAAGTTGATACAGGCAGGAAACAACCCACACAGTTTGCCACCTTTTCTCTTGTGAAGTTAATTGATTTCTGCCAGTTCAGATTTTATGTCTTAAATCAAGTTTCCAATAAGAAACCATGTATACTTTCTCTAAAGTGAATTGCAGAGACCAGGCACTACACAGGGATTGAAGCAAATATTTGAACATGTTTCTATCCTGCATACTTTTTTCTCTATAAATTATGTCAAATGTATCTTTGCAGGTATAAGGTCTGTAGTCATAACAATGGCCAAAATGCATGTGTAGAATATCAACTATGTGTACTTGTTCATTTTTCTCCTTGCTGGTATCACTTGCATTTTATATGGGTTGAAACTGAAAAACAGGGATGTTAAATGATTTGCATAAAGTGTGTCTATGCAAATACTAAGCAGAGAAATAAGACTATAAGCTCAACACTGTGAATCATTATGATATACAAGGGGAAGACATGTGCTTAGAGACTGTGTATTGGCCAGGCCATCCGTGTGCATAATCAATACCCTGACAATGACGACAGAGTAGAAATGGAGAACAGTGCAGTGAAGCAATGATGACACCTTCCATTAATGATTCAATGACCAGATAATCAATACATGAGGACGAAGGCTAGTACAATTCCCTCTGTGGAACAGTTTTTGGATTGTTTTGCATAATTTTGTTTTGTTTTTCTAACAAAAGGAAGAGAGGCAATGGGAGAATAATCTGGGAACGTAGGGAGGCTGTTGGTCACAAGTGAGAGTTCTTTAATTTTCACTCAAAATCACTAAGATGATTAGTGCTAGTATAGTTGTCATTCGAGAAATGGGTTCAAAGAAATCAGCTGGCGTAGAATATTGTAAGAGAGGAGATGGAAATGGTCTCTGAAGATAGCGGTGGGATTTCTGTGGGGACATTAGCAAGTGATCGACCGTTTTACAAGTCGCTTTCTTTGGGTGCTCCACGTCCAGTGTGTTGACCACTTCTTCTTTACCACACCAGACAAAGCAAGCATTGAAATCCAGCTGACAATCATGCATGTTGTATGTTTTCATCTTTGCCAGGACTGTTCTCTTCTTTTTCACCCAAGGATAGCTTTTAAAACTTTTCACTAAAACTGGGCTTTTTCTCTGGTATAATATAGAAGAGGAAAGATGAATAGAAGGGAAAGCTTGTTATTTTAGATAGAGCTGAACAATTGAGATGGGGAGGCGAGGACCAAACTGGAAGGATATAAAAAATAGAAAAAGAGATGCCTGCATTTGAAACTATGGGCCCTGTCCCTATAGATAGTCAGGACTCTCGTTTGTGGTTCAGACCTGAGGCTCACCAGCAAAGAGATACTGGGCTCAGTCTCCAAGCTCTCCCCTCTGCTTCATTGCCAGCCTGAGCTCTCTTATCCATGGTTACCCTAATAGAGTCTCCCTTTAACCTCTTACCTGCCCTACCTTGTTTTGGACACTGTCTCTTCACCTATGCCCTTCCCTACTGCCTTTTAAATTTGGAAATAAAGCCAACAACATGATCTAGAACTTAACTGGTTTCAGAAGTAACAGCTCCTTCACCACAGAGGAGATAAACTTAAGACTTTAAGACTAATTTTTTTTTTTCAAGGTAAAATGTCTTAGCTCTTGCAGGCTGAGTGTATGCTATGGTTGTTTCACTGTTGATAATAATTCCCCATTTTCTTTATGTAACTATTTGTCATCTTTGGCTATATTTCCTGAGCCTGCTCCCTTCCCCTACACCATTCAGCTGTAGAATCAAAACTTACCTGGAAAATCACCAGGAAATATTGGGATTTTTAATACCATCACTGTGATATGATGTTTCTAAGGGATAACAAAATTCATGGAACCAGGGACTGGATGAATTGAGTGGAGATTTGAAAGCAATGCAAAATAGGAAAAGAAATGGAATATTAACCTAGTAAAAAGAAGATTTGTGCTTTTTAAAAAACATTTATCAGGACGCCTGGGTGGCTCAGTTGGTTAAGCAGCTGCCTTCAGCTTGGGTCATGATCCCAGCGTCCTGGGATCGAGTCCCACATCGGGCTCCTTGCTCGGCAGGGAGCCTGCTTCTCCCTCTGCCTCTGCCTGCCACTCTGTCTACTTGTGCTCACTCTCGCTCCTCTCTCTCTCTGACAAATAAATTAAAAAAATAAAAAAAAATAAAAAAATAAAAAACATTTATCATTAGATTACACATGCATTTTTAAAATTTTATAAATCCTGTCATGCTATCTTAGATGAACAAAGACCTTTTTAGTATATGAATTTCTGTTTTGCTTATACCTGTATCCTTCAAAAATCAAACATCTTAAAAAATGAACAAAACACTCTCAAAATCCTCCCAAAACTAACCAAAACCAAAACAAACATACAATGATATTTCCATAAGAAATGCTTGTTACACTGTCAGAAATCTCGCCAAACTCCATCAGTGCAATAGATGTACATCTTGACTTTTTTCTTTTTTTTTTTTTTTTTGCTTTGCTTTATGTCTTTAATATCATCATGAATTCAGTCTGATGCATTGGCATTACCTGCTGGCCCATTCAGTCTTCACATTTGGATGTGTCTGAACTTACCAAGGTGACATGGGTGTGATTTTTAAATGGAAATTTTAATGTGTCATTCTTAAAACCCAGCAACCAATTAGCAGAGACACTGTCTCCTTAACAAAGAAGCAGGCTCTGTAACCAGTCCCACACCCTTTGGCAGGTTTCCTAGCCTGGCTTGGGCTCCTCCAGCATCATCGTTGACTATCTGCAGCATACAGGGATGAAGGCAGCATCGAAGGCCCTTGCTGTGCTGTTTTCCAGAAACCCCACGAGGCCCAAGCACTTCAAAGTGGGCTCACACCCACAGAAAATCAGTTAAAGCCTAGAAAATGTCAAACATCTTTTCATAGTTTCCTTTCCACACACAAATGGAATAATGCATTGTAAGTAACGAAGACCCCCTTAAAAAGCAAAACAAAACAAAACAAAAAAGCACTTTCTCTTAAAAAGCAACCATCTCCCTAGTATACCATTTTCATATTAAATGAAGATGCAGAGAGTAAAAGAGTAAAGTGTGCTTCCCAACTCCCACGTATATTGGAAATAAAACCTCCAAAAAATGTGAATGCGCCACCATAGCAAACACCCAACTCATAAGTCATCATTTGTGGGGAAATGAAGATTAAAGCACTATGGTTCTGGTAATTCTGAAAAAGCACATGAACAGCAGTAGGATGGTTTTGGAGCGCAGGAATTTATTTTTTCATCATAAATGTGCTTCGGTCCTAAGTATCTTCTGACTTCTACCATTACAGACTGAGTGACATGCCTGCTTTACTTCAAGTGCAATAAATGGATAAAAAAAGTTATGAAAATATGTGGCAGCTCCAACAAATTCTTTCAGTAGCCTGTTGGGTGTCTGGGGTATCCATATATCAGACGTCTTTGTTCTTAGTCTACAAGGAAAATTGCCAAGCACACTCCAGAGCGCCAGGCTTACGAAGGTGCTGCAGAGAGCCTGCCTGATTACCTAACTGCCAATTTGGCTCACAATGAAAGGGAGTAAAATTACGTCCATGCCCTTCGGTTGCTGCTCCCACTGCAACAGACCTTATCTAATACTTTGTTACACCCCCCAAACAAAGCATATTCTAAAGAAAGGATTCACAGCTCTGGTCTCTGACAGAACAGTCTCTTTGAATTCTTTTGTCAATTTCATAGATTTCTAACAACCAGGGGATTGTTTTTTAAATCTGGTTTTTATGCCAGCAGCACAATTTCCTCCTGTGTAAGTAGGACAGATTCATCCCACAAGACAACAATGGATGCTTCCCTGCTTAACTTGAGCATGACAGATTACGCGTCCAGCCGACCACTAAATGCCACCTCCCCGCTCAGAGAGGCAGGCGTGGGGGCATCGGCTGCATTTGTGCCTTGAACTGCCAGCTGATGAGCCGATGCTGTTAGAGGTGGCCAAGCAGCCCTGATGGAGCGAGCTGTGTGAAGACTCGACAGAGGCCTGGCAGGGCGGCGGTGACATGCCTCAGTGCGGGTGCTTCCAGGCACATTCCTGGCCTCCACATTGCACCCGCCTCGGGAAAGTTGCCTTGTCTAATGCCTGCCAGAGAGCAGGCACTTTGCACATGTTTGTGAATATGAAAGAGAAAAATGAGGAGGGGAAAAAATATGAGTTTAGAGGGAAAGCACAGAGACCTTGCATGTAGACACAGATGCCTCTCGGATCTTAGCAGATCTAAAATAAATGCTGTTATTCCTGGCCAAGCAGTTGGGCGATGCTGACTTGAAGAATAGCTACCTTTAAAAAAAAAAAAAAAAAGTGAAATCAGCAAATGAACAAACTAATAAAACAGGAGGAAGATAAGCAGTAGCCAAAATCTGATAAGATTTGATCACTTGTATCAGAAAATGATTTTTTTATTAGCAATATGGCCCTTAAAATATGCTTCCAAAAGGGCATTTGCAGCCTTTTAGGGACTAGCGCATTGCATAAAGAAAAGACCTGCATATACCTGCATTCAGAATTATGATCTGAAGATGACTATTACTCACGTTGCTACGAGGGCCATCTTAAAATGCTATTCAATTTGCTCGTTAGGTATTCCATCTAAAACTATAAAAAAGCAAAGCCATGCTGGGTTTTCCGCACATAAGCAGACTAAAATCCGTCTGTCAGTGTTAGAAGCCTGAATCAAACAATACAAAAGCATGAATGTACTGTTCTCACATTTGTGTAATTGATGGCTCTTTTGCTTGTTGAAATCTTTCACGACCACATGCGTACGTTTGTCATTTATCCCCTTTTCTCAGGTGCAAAGAAGGCTACCAAGGAGTCCGTTGTGATCAATTTCTGCCGAAAACTGATTCCATCTTATCGGATCCAAGTAGGTCAAGCATTTTTCTTCTTTCTCTAACGCAGTATGTAGGCAGCACTTACTCTGGGCAACGGTTGTTAGCTCAGCTGAAGGCTGTAGTTTGGTCGTTTGTCTCTGAATGATGCCAAGAGTGGAAGCTGGTGACAGGCGTGAACGTTCAGAGCTCTCGCTCAGAGCTAACTCGGTCTATGTCTCGGGTTGGGACCTGGTGTTCAGATTCAGCTCCGTCGCTGATCTACACTGAGAACTCCAGCAAACCCTCCTCCCTTAGCTTTCAAACAGACTCCCGCCACCACCCATTGTGAAAGTAGGGAAAAAGAAACAAAACAGAGCTCATTATTGACCTAACAGAATGTTATAGAAACTACTGTCTCATATTGGGTCTTACCTTTTACTTGGAATTGTGTTAGTATTAAACCTATTAACTTTTATCATACCTACTAAATTAAGAAAATAGGAATCTGAAATTACATAAGTTTTCAAACTGTAAAAACCCCATTTTTAGCAACACTGTGCATATCACTGGTTCCTGGACTGTTGGAATTTTTTTTTTTTTTAATTCATGAAAGAAGACAATTTGCCACTAAGAAATATTGCTAGTCCTTAGTTTTTTGTTTCTATACGAAGTAAAAGTAACTTTTGGTACCAATCTGACCACTTCCAGTCAAATGTGAATTTTTTGCTTTATTTGTAAATAATCTTCTGCTCTTTCAATGACCACTACAATTGAATCACCACTGTGGAAAGGAGATTTTTATCCAATCAGCAGTTTAGTGAGGATCATGATGGGCATTTCCAAATCACAAAGGCAATGTTATGGTTTTCTAAATACCAAACATGCATAAGACAGACTTCAACAAAATATTGTATATTGATGACAGGCAGAAATTATCCTGTTGTGAGGGAGCACACCGCTGTGTAATGAACGCGTCCAATCATCTTTCAACATCTTTTCAAAGTGCATATTTTCTCCTTTCCCCACCCCCCAAGCGCAGGTGCTGAATTTCTACCTACATTGCCTTAGGAAATACAAAATTGTTTTGTTTTTTTTTTTAAGGAAAAGTTTTGTTTTATTTCATTTAATTGTGTTTTATCTTGGCAAGACAAGCTACGATACAATCTTAACTATTCCTTTCCTTCCAAATGTAACTCTCCTTGAGGTAAGTGAAGGTTTCCTAAAATTTAGCAAGCAAGCTAGTTATGGATTAGCTCCTTCTCTGAAATGTGAGGCATCGGTGTCTAGGAATTACCCTAGTAGCAGACAGTTACCAGAATGTGTTAAATTTGTTTCATCTTGCGATTTTGCCTCTTGCTAAGCAGATATCTCAAATGTATGCTTGTGGTTGAGACATGGATTTGGAATATTACAAAGCCCATGGAAGAATGGCCTTGCTAATTTCTTTCCTCTTGTTTCTTCGTTTTTTATTTTGGCTGGTGTACCTAGTTCCCCCTCTATTTTCCCCTCTTCTTTCTTTCTTTTCTATTTCCTTCTGTTCTCCTCTTTCCTTCTATTTTTTTCATTATTTCTTCCCTTTTGTCTTCTTCCTTCCCTTCCCTCCCTCCTCTCCTCGCCCCCTCTTTCCTTCCTCTCTTTCTCCCTTCACTTCTTCCTTCCTTTTCCTTGTCATTTATAGCCACAGAATATCTATCAAAAGAATAGAGGACAAGGTATGGGGGCAGGGCTCGCATATGATACAAAGTAGGTAAAATAATCTCTTTTCAGACAATCTAATCAAACTCTTGCCATCCACTTAGATATCATAGTCCATCTCTGCAAAATTGAGGATGAGGCCCACCATTAATTAGGACTGTGCTCTTCAAAGAAAGCTGATCTCATAATCACAGTCACTAGCCCAAAAACCTAGATCTCCCATGCATAAAAATATTTATTGCAGTAATATTTCTAATGGTGAAAAAATGGACACATGCTGAAAACCAACAGCAAAACTATGTTTAAGTAAAATATCATATGGCATATCTATAATATTCTATTGAATCACCATTGAAATGATAGGGGTGCCAATAAAATGGTAGGGGTGCCAGGGTGGCTCAGTTATTAAGCCTCTGCCTTTAGCTCAGGTCATGACCCCAGGGTCCTGGGATTGAGCCCGGCATCGGGCTCCCTGCTTAGCGGGAAGCCTGCTTCTCTCTCTCCCTGCTTGCGTTCCTTCTCTTGCTGTCTCTCCCTCTCTGTCAAATAAACAAATAAATCTTAAAAAAAAATACTGTAAGAAATATTCCTATTGGGTGAAACAGCAACATAGAAAGGTATTTTCATATAAAATTGCGGTAGGAACATCCCTTGGTCCAATGGTAGAAAAAAATAAAACATATCCTGAAATGCTGAAAGGGAACTTTAAGTGTTTGGATTGTGGAAGTATATTGATTTTTCCCCCCTTTTCTCCTGTTTCCTATAAAATGGCATAAGATTATGTGAGTCAGAGCTCCGGAAAGCCTTGAAATAAAAACTAAAAGATAAAGCACTGAGAAATCGAATGGATGAGTCCTGGAGATGGAGTTCAAATGGGAAAAGCAGGGACGCCTGGGTGGCGCAGTTGGTTAAGCATCTGCCTTCAGCTCAGGTCATGATCCTGGGGTTCTAAGACGGAGCCCCGAGTCCCTGCTCAGTGGGGAGTTTGCTTCTCCCTCTCCCTCTGCTGCTCCCCCTGCTTGTGCTCTCTCTCTCTCTTTCTGTCAAATAATAAATAAATCTTTTAAAAATAATAAAATAAATGAGGAAAACATAATAGCAACATTTATGCATGCATGCCTCCATTTGTTTATGCACAGGTATTTTCTGAGCATCCACCCAGGACCATCTCACTGGTCAGATACTGTTAATACAAAGATACCCACAGAGTTTAGGCCCTGAGGCCCCCACCATCTAGGGAGGGAGAAAAACACATGGACACATAAGCTTGGGAATGATTCTGATGGAAGCCCTTACTGACCTTGGCAGATGCACTTGGCCCCTGAGTCTCAGGTTTTTCACCCAGAGAATGGCAATAATAATTGCTATAGGCACCTATCACCCAGACTGATGGGAAGTCAGTGACGGATGAACATTAGCCCACCGCCCTGACTCATCAGTATAATCACACTAATATGTGTTTAGAGCCCATGTGTGCCCGGCACTGTGCCAAGGGGCCTCACTTGGATTATCTCATTAGACCCTCACAGTCACATTCTAGCAGAATTACTGGCAACTGCTCACGTTTTATAGATGAGGAAATTAGGCCTCAGAGATGTTAAATAAACTCGCTCAAGGTCATGCAGCTAGTTAATGCTGGAGTCTAACTTCTGATCCAAATGACTCCAGGATCTGAGCCTTGGATGGCTGGGCTCTTCCCTTTCCCCCTCAACCCCACCCTCCTCCCCTTATTTCCGCTATGACATTTATCACTCTCAATTTCATTGACTAAAACTCAATGACCTGCAGCAAACATTATTCTAAGGAACAATATTTGCACAATTTTCATATCTTAATGCAGCAACTTGAGCTTCCATAGAGATTTAAATCCCTAATGAAATTTTCTTGTCAAAATTCTTGCTGAAGGATCGTTTAATTTGCTGCACATGATATTCTAGAATGACTCTGTGCTCAGGAAATAAGTTTCCTTCCAACACCCTCCCTCTTTTTCCTCCTCTCGCCCCTTTCTTCTCTCCCTTCTTCCTGCTCCTTCTCTCCGCATTTGCCGAATGCCTGCTCTATTTTAGTGAAATCGCAATTAACAATGGGTTAGAAGCCTCTGCTGTTCTCTTCTCCCTCAGGCAAGGCAGAGTTGATCTGAAATGTGCATCTCTCCGATTAATTTAAAAAAATAAGTAAACCTCAGATTACATGCATTTGGGGAGATAATGCCAGGATGTCCCCATGAGAAGGCTCAGTGGTTGCTATGACCAGTGTCTACACCATGGTCCCATTGTGGATCCTCAGACCTACTATTCCAAAAACTCATTTTTTACCCCCAAAGAACCTGCGGTTAACCCCACTCTGGAAGAACTGTATATACACATGAATTAAACTTGTAAAGTGCCTTGATGTCAGGTTTTGAAAAAATATCTTTTGCACATAACTGTCAGGGGAATCGAAACTTTGCATGGGGTCAGTGCACAGAAGCCACAGTCTGATCACAAGGATGAATGGTAAGCATGGGTTCAGAAGGAGGGTGCTAAGAGGAACAGACTTAGGTCAAGATCCAGAGGACATGACTGTCTGTGGAGGAGCCAGCACCAGCCTACGTAGCATACCATACTAGCATGTATTTGTACTCTGCCTCTCCCTGCTGCCAGCCAGCACTGCCCATGGATAGCAGCAAGCAACTTCCAGGAAGCCCCACAGTCTTCTAGACAATTTCTAATTTAACTTCTTCAGAGCCAGTCCCCTTTCCTGTAACACAGGATCAACTTATAGAATCCTGCCCGGTTTTCTCTTCCTCACCACCTGCACCTAGCCAGATCAGGTACCATCTTCAGCCTTGAAGCAGAACCAGACGGTATTGAAGAATCATAAGCTGGTCAAGGATTTAGACAGACTTTTTCCTGGGTCTCCTCTCTTAGGAGCACATGCCAACCTGAGTTATTATCAAAATGTTCATGTCATCACTGGCCAGGGGAAGCCTGAGAGTAGCTCCAGAGAATGGATTCAGAATGGAATCAAAGAATGATGTGGGGTGGAGAAGATGCCCATCCCTGGCGAGGGTCCTCCTGTGGCTGAAGGTAGCCATTCCCAAACATAGCTGTGACTTCCTCTCTTCATCAGTGTCTAACACCCAGGGTCCCCAAGCCTGGCTGCAGGTGACAAGTCTGCAAAGTCATCTATTCTCCACCAAGGGAGGATAGAAGATAACTTCTGGATCCAGGCCATATGAACTGTTCAAAGAAAAATTTCCATGATTTACAGATCTAATGAAAATTCAGCAGATCTTGAATGGGCAGCATCCCATCTAGCAGATAAAAAGGATCTCTAAAGAGTGGTAGAAGGTGAGCGGTTTTTATAGACCAAAGTGAGTAGGAATAAGGAAGTTATACTGGGCGTTTGCTGATGGGTTGAAGCAGGGTCACTTACCTTATACAAAGCAAAGAGAAATCTTAGAGCCCGGCCACGTAACTTGTGCTGAGCACGTAAGCATGGATTGCTTGACCTTGGGACAGCAGAGCATGGAAGCTTCGCTGAGTTTTGGTTGGCTGATGTGGGGCTTAGCATAAGCAATTCCATTTTAAGCCTAATCTGGTTATTACAGTAGTGATTTACATTCACACTCTTATTTCTTCAGATCTTAGAAACCAGGCTCTGCTCTTAGAATGCCCTCTGAGATGCCAGGAGCCTGGTCTGGCCATACATAGTTCAGAGGAAGGCTAGCAGCAAAAATGGTGGGGGTTTAGACTTCCCATCCCTGCAAATAGGGTTTATGTGACCCCAACTTCCCAGGAATAATCACTATAGGAACCCAAAAAATAAATTGCAGGAGTATGTGGTTCTAGCATGTGGTTCCTAGAGGGAGTGCTGGCAGTGAACCAGTCCACACAGCCCAATTTGTAATGGTTTGCAGGGACAGCGAATTCATCAGGTCGGAGCACAGTAGGTCTTCTTCCCTATGTACTAGGAAGCCCACTGGGTCATCACTCACCCAATGCTCAAACCATTCAGCTCAGGGCAGAGTGTTTGTTACTCCTTTGCTGTGCAGGGCACAGTGAAGAAGAAGGAAACTTGAGAGCCTCCTCAAAGAACCAATGTGGGGCCCGGGAGCCCAGGCAGGTGTTGGCAAAGCAGCCGCAAGAGGTTTCCTTGAAGAGTATCAGTTGGGACTCGCCCAAAGAGACTTATGCTCTGCATTCTTGCCTTTCTTGATTTCATGTAGCATATAGAAAAGCTTCCTAGGTGTCGGCAATTAGATGGAGGAGTGTAACAAAAGTGCTCTGGATTAGGAATTAAAGGGTCTTGGTTCTAATCCCATGGCCACTTGCTCTTAGCAGTATGGCCTTGGGAAAATCACAGTGTAACTGAGACTCAGTGTCTTTACCTATAGAAGGATCCTGGTTAAAAGAAGAAAATGACCCTCAGTACAGAGCAGGCTGTCCCTGCAAGTCATTCAGAAGTCAGGTGCATGGCTGAAATAATATATCTTTTTGTTTATTCACTTATTTATTCCCCAAATAATTAGGCACATATAAAGTACACCATGGTATAGATTCAAACAATAATAATTAAGGATCTTACCATCAGTAAGCCACAGACCAGTAAAATGCATTTATTGAAATTGAATTGTAGGCTCCAAAGGATGTCATGTCCATAAGAGAGAGAAATGATTTTTCACTAATTCAAAATCTTACTGATAGCTTGAGATGGGATAAGTTGCCTAATGTTGATGGGTTCTGGTTTTCTTCTTTATAAAATAAGATATCAATAGTCTCTAACACATACAGTTATTGTTGGGATTAAATAAAATAATTCAGGGAAATTTGTGCATGGCACATAGAGAGGGCTCAATAAATGTTATCTATTATTATCATTATGGTTGTATTTTAACTACTATTATTGCCTTTATATCTACATAGTGTATAAGGCACTGAGACAGCTATGCCAGGGATTAAAAAGTTTAAGGCATATTACCTGACCTCAAATATTTCCAATTGCATAGAGCCAAGAAAAATATATAAACAAGTACAATACACACACACACACACACACACACACACACACACACACACTAAAGCAAGACAGTTAAGGAAATATCATAAAAATGGGAAGGGGCACCTGGGTGGCTCAGTGGGTTAAAGCCTCTGCCTTCGGCTCAGGTCATGGTCCCAGCATCCTGGGATCAAGCCCTGCATTGGGCTCTCTGCTTAGCAGGGAGCCTGCTTCCTCCTCTCTCTCTGCCTGCCTCTCTGCCTACTTGTGATCTCTGTCAAATAAATAAATAAAATCTTTAAAAAAAAATGGGTGGGAAATAAAAGTTCACTTAAAGTGAAGGGGAGAGATTTGGGCTGCTCACAAAGGACTTATCTAGGAATGAGCATTAAAATGAGTTTTCCACATGGGGTGCTGTGGCTGCTTACACAGGCTGCACACTGCCCAACTCTGTAAGAATCATTCACACTAGAATGAGAAAGACTCTCCTTGAAGCTGTGCAGCCTGATCGTGGGAAGGAAATTTCCATTAATGAAATGGATGGAGAAGAACTTTCTTGAGGGCACAAAGCATAACCTATCACCACTTCACCCTGTCCTTTAATCAATACTGATGAGAGGGGATATCTTTCCAGACTGGAATCTGCTCAGAACACTTAAGTCCCCTGCATTACTCTGCCCTCTAATAGCCATCAAAATATTGTCAGCAGACTGGATCCATATAAAATGTGCAACTCTTGGGGTGCCTAGGTGGCTCAGTGGGTTAAAGCCTCTGCCTTCGGCTCAGGTCATGATCCCAGCATCCTGGGATCGAGCCCCACATCGGGCTCTCTGCTCAGCAGGGAGCCTGCTTCCTCCTCTCTCTCTCTGCCTACCTCTCTGCCTACTTGTGATCTCTGTCTGTCAAATAAATAAGTAAAATCTTGAAAAAAAAAATGTGTAACTCTTATTACCATCTTCTGGCCTTGAAAGAGAAGAAGTAACAGAATTGTCAGATTTTGACCATGCCTGTGTGAATTTCATGAAGTCTGTCTGTTCTGTCAGATCTATGGCTTTTTCATTCAATTGCTATCATCTTCAAACCTACCCTTTAAATCTGTACAAAATACCTAATGTTTACCAATTAACCATGCAAATGCAACTGTTTCTAGAAGACTAGGAAGATAAATATACTTATAAAAAAGAAAAAAATTCCCAACATCACATCATTCAGAGATAACCACTAATAATCATTTTAGTGCATAACAGTCCCAACTATTTTATAATTTCCCTTTATAGGAGTCCCAACTATTTTGTAATTTCCCTGTGGAAATACTGCATAATCAACCAATGCATAGAAGGCAGGGTATCTGGAGCCAGACGGAAGCACAGTTGTCCTTTCCTCCCTTAGCTTCTCTGCTCTGCTCTGTCTTCCCAGCTTGTAACTGCTGCTTTCCCTAACTTAGCCCTGGCTTGCTGAGGGTCTACTGTACCTGGGACAGTGGTGGACTGGCCTTAGGCCTGCTCGGGAGCTTCTCAGCAAGCCATTCAAATGCCCCTGTGATCAGACTCTCAGGACCAAGACGGCTTTCTTACCCCTCTTTCTCCCACCCCTTTTATATTTTCAGAGTCAGCAAGGGAGATCTAGTGTTCTGGAACGGCTCTAGATTATTTGATTATTTCCTTTATAAATTCTACACTTAGTGATTAATCTCATACTTCATTATCTATTATCCATTATATTGACACTCTAATCAAATCTGAGGTAGGGAGAATTAAAGTCTAACATCTTGTTACATTATATATTAATTTTCCTTACAAAGTTGGGATCATTTCTATACATATAGTGTAATCTGCTTTTTTTGTCACTTAGTATATTACGACCTTTTCCCCACAGCATAATATAATCTTATATTTTTCTAAACAATTAATTTAAAGAGTATAATATTATAAGCTTTTCATATAAATTATTTACCAGTCTTTTATGCTGGATCATTTAGTGAATTTCCAATTTTTCATGATTATAGTGATTTATAAGCATTATGCATATCTTGTGGTACAGATTATTAAGAATGCATTTCTGGACTTCTAATACACTTTGATAAATTTTCCTCCTGAAAAGTAATATTTATTTCTATTTCTATGAACACATTAGGAGAATGTTGATTTTACTTTTTTTCTTTACCAGAACTGAATAGTATTTTTAATTGATAATTTTATCAGGAAAATTATATCTCACCAGTATTTTAAACAGAATTTCTTTGATTACCAGAAAAATTGAATACTTTTTCATTTGTATATTGATCAGTTTTATTTTTACTTTTACAAATTTTTAAATTTTTGCTTTGCTCACTTTCAAGTCTGCGAATTTTTTTGTCTTCTTCAAAGGAGTTTGTTATTTTGAGGATAATAAATCGTGTACTATCATATACTTTATAATTTTTCTATATTGCTCTTTGATTTATTACTTTGTTTTTTGACACATATAGAAATTTTGCCTTTTATGGGATCAAATCTGTCAGTTACTTTAAAATGTAGTTCATATGTTTAATATTTAGACTTCCTTCACCATGAAATGAAATAAATATTTTACTAATTTAGCTCTTAAAATTTTATAGTTCAGTCATATGCTATAATTTATTATTTACTGTTTGTACATATGGTTATATATAGTCATAATCTATCTGAAATTTATTTGTGCTTACTTAGAGATTAAAAACACTATTTTAAAAAGAGAGCTAAGAAATTCTCCTAACAAAATTTATTGAATGATCTGAAGTTTCCTGATTGATATAAAAAGTGGTCTTAATCATATACTCCATAATTATATGTATTTGGTGCTGTTTGTGTTTCTATCTATTCTCTAGGTAGAAATAACACCACAAGGTTATTTAATTTTAAGAAATTTTTTAAAAAGATTTTATTTATTTATTTGAGAGAAAGAAGGAGAGAGAGAGCATGGAGAGGGGCAGAGGAAAAGCAGGCTCACTGCTGAGCAAGGAGCCCAATGTGGGGCTCCATCCCAAGACCCTAGGGTCATGACCTGAGCCAGAGGCAGACGCCCCTAATTTTAAGCAATTTATAATGTATTTTACATTTAGTAATGTTATGCCCATACTTTTTCTTGTTTTTTAAAAAAAGATAATGGTTTGAGTGATTAAATACAGTTCAGTCATATACTATATAGAACTTGTTTCACACGATATTTTAGAACAACATCTAATGTTTTGAAAAACAGCTATTGTTTGAAATTAAATAAAATGTAGAATTCAGAGTAGCATATATGGTGTGAATAGGTGACCATATAATTTATCATCTAACCTAAGATACTTAGAGAATGAAGGATAGAGGCATAACTAATTACAGTGACCAAAAATATGTGAAGCAGTACTGTATAATCACCCAAATTTGTAAAATATATGTTAACACTTAATATATGAGCTTTTTAAAACAATAACTGGAAGGCAACCCACTGCAAAATGTGGTGGGATTATGCATGATTTTTCTTGCCAGTATTTTTTTTGTATTCTCCCGATTTTCTATAATACATATATTTTAACTTAGTAATTATTAAAAGAATGAAAATAACAACAGACTTTCTTTAATGCTCTCTGTGTGTCAGGCACTCTTCTAAGCACTTTACAAATAATCCTCATTTAGCCCTGTGAATTAGATACAAAAGAAGCCCCCATTTTAATGATGAAAAAAATGAAGCAAAAATAAATAAAATTACTTGCCCAAAGATACACATTTAGCAAGTGGTAGGCCTAGAATTTGAACTTCATAGGTTATGCTGTCTAAACAAGAAAAATGAAGAAGCAGATTAAAGTTGACAGCAAAAAAAGTTGATAACAATTCTTTCTCATAGAGTTATAAATATTATAAATATTATGAATCCTCACATCACTCCCCATTCATCTGAGCATCATTATTTTTCTACGTGACTTTTCACAAATGCTTTTTTGGAATTTGAGGTGTCTTCTGACAGATTGTGTCTGGGTCCCCACACAATCCTGTGGCCAAGATGAGGGAAGAAGAACACAGTGCAGTTTTATCTAGTTTCATCTTGCCAACTGCCCCTTTGGTCCCTAGCAAAGTAGGGCAAGCTCTAAGCCCGGAGCTTGAGGCAACCCCAGCAAGTCCTGTGATGGTTCTCCGTGTTCATTTTGGTTATTAGGAATTTGCTACTGCAAGGTGTGTATTCTGCCCACACCGTGACTCCCCGAAGAGAAAAACTTAACAGGATTTTTGGTGTCTACCTAACAGACACTTACACCTGCAGTTGGTATAAACCAGGAGTTGAGCTGCCCATGGGTTACCTGCTCAGGGAGACCTCCAGCTCTGGATAAGTGCTCAGCACCTGCCCCATCCCCCATTGCCCTTCCCCCACTCTCTCTGATTTGAGAGATCTTGATAGGGTTCTTATTACTCAGATATGCTATCAGAAACCCATAATTCATGCAATTTTCAATACAGTTTGATTTTATGTACACAATATTTTGCAGTTTATTTCTATATTTGTCATAGTTGACTTATTATTTATGCATGAGAATGAGTCCCCCCTCACACACATGTAGACATTAATGTAGCTTTCTCCCGGTAACCATAATGTATTTGTCATTTTCACTGAAAATCTATGAGGCAACAATCTTTTGTGAGTATTCCAATGGGCTTTTTATCTGGAAGTTTCCAAATGATATGCTTTTGAGTGAGTATAAGGAAGAATTGAAAGAAAAATGATGGAAGCTTTGGCCAGGAATGCCTGAAGAGTAACAGCAAAGAAACAATAACCACAAAACTAAATTGGTCCTCACCCAAGGGTGTATGGAGCATCTGGGATTACCTTGCTCATGTCATTTTGTGCTTTCTCCTTGTACTCCATTTTGGATAAATTTCAATCACATTTATTAACATTACATGTATCCCTAAATAGCTGTTACTGCTTTCTACAAAACACAGAGAAAACTGTAATGCCTTTCACCTGTGTTAATAGACGTCTCTAAACACATCGATTTATTTACATTCTGTGCCCAAGAACTACTAGGTTTTGGGAATAAGTAGCAAATTTTCTTTTTTCTAGTATTCTATATGATGCTGATAGTGGGAAACAGCCAAAGTAGTGCAGTTCCAAACACACACCCACCGTCCTCCTTTCCTTGAGAGAGCTTTTTAAGAGAGGCTGATGGGACAATTTCACTCTTGTGACTAACATGAAATGGAATGATTTGAGCTATTACCATCTTTATTTCAAATTTGGTAGTACCATCATTCTTGCAGTGTTTATGTAGTTTTTAAAAATTGGACACACAGATTGTAAATAGCCTTTCATAATGTGGGCTACAAAAGTGAGCTCAGAGAAATGTAAAAATTGACCGCATTGTTGGCAGAAATCAGAGACAGAGGCTTATGGGTTTTCTTTTAATAGTAGGGCCATTATTTCAAATAGCAACAGAGAAGTTCTGTGGAATGAGGACTTCCTGTGAGCAGAATATTTGTGATAGTCTCCATCTACACTTTCTCACTTATTAATCACCCTAAATTGTGGTCATTCTATAGTTAGAGAAACTGATTCAGAGAATTTAATTAACCCACCCACATAACTCAATTTCTAAGAATTTACATTCAAATCTACTAATTCTACACTTTAGCTTCCAGATGCTTTCCGATAGGGGCTAATAAAATGTTTGTGCTTTTATTTTTAAGCCAGGGAACTGACAATTGAAGATCAAAGTAACAATATTGTTTTGGAACAGTATTTGCAAGAAGAGTCTTTATTTATCTAATCTATCCATTGATTGATTGATCTTTCATAAGGGTCTAAGAGCAAGGCATTCTCCATCATTTCTTGAAATGAGTATTTCGATTAAGTATTATGGCTAGCAGTATGATTAAAAATTTAACTTAAAATAGCTGAAGAGATGGGTACATAATGATGACAGCTTGGGGTACAATGGTTGCATTAAGCAGTACAGTGCAAGGTACATAATCCATTTCACAACACACTTGATAAAATTGTGAGCAGTTAAAATAAGTTTTTTATGATTCATTTTATTTGAGAATAGATTTTTGAGAATATTGAATCTTCTGAATTTCTGGCTCCCTTAACTTTTCAGTCTTTCCCTATGAATGGGTTCTAACTGTTCAGTTACATTTGTTCCTATATCCATTGTCTCCATTTTCTTTGGAATCCTGAACACTAAATACCCTCCAGGGAAGTTCTATGGGATAATTACTGTGGAATTGATCTGGCAGATAAACAGTTGATTCTCACCATGTTTCAAATCATGAGAAGATTATCAGATTTCTGTTTTTTCATAATTTCTTGTCTTCATAGAAATGCTCTATGATTATACCTGAAGGAAATGTCCAGATATTGGGCATAACCCACATCAGAGGCCCAGGAACACATTTTAGACCTGACAGGATTATCTGTGAATGCTCCCCCTCAACTAAGAGTGAATAAGGTGGAATTTAAAACTCAAACAAACATTTCTATAGAATAAGATGATTCAGATAGAACTACCATTTATTGAGGACCTGTTCTAATTCATGCAAGAAACTTTGCCAGGTATATTGACATGTGTTCTATATGTTCTGTCATTTAACTCTGACAAGTAAAAGAAAAAATAGCTATTACTATTATTCCCATATAGTTTTGAACAATACGGATAAGACTAAGAAAATAAGACCTAGATGAAGAAAACTGTGGACATTTACAGTAGGTTATAAGAAGACATAAACTGAGAGAGATCCCAGTGATGGGGATTAAGGAGGGCACCTCTTGCTGGAAGCGTTATATGCAGACAATGACTCATGGAACACTACATCCCAAATTAATGATGTACTGTATGGTGACTAACATAACATAATAAAAAAGTAAATTGAGAGAGATCTAGCATGCTCTACCATCAAACATATTTTATAAAATGGCATTGTTCCTTGAATATACTTTACTATAGGTCCAAATAAAATCATCAGACTATTGCTGACACTTTTGCTAGTTTTTGTGTGTATGTGTGTTTTTTGTGTTTCATTATGAAACTTAATCAACAGATTATTGAGATATAAAATGTAGATTCTATAGGGAGAACAGGGGTTATGTTGGTTTGGGTTACTGCTATATGCCAAGTGCTACCATGCTTCCATTACATTAGACATTTAGGTATATTTTTATTAAATGAGTGAAATAAAGACTTGTCAAAGGTAACATGTTTTACTAATTCTTATTCTTAAATGTGTTTTTAGTCTATCCACTTCAAAATTCACTTAGTATCTATCAAATACCTATGAATTTGCTAAGTGTTATGGGTAATTACTATAGTCACAACATTTTATTTTATAATACTTTTTAAGTTTAATTTAATTTTAGGATGTGATACATTCACATGGTTTGATACTAAATAATAGAAAAGCATTTACAGTAAAACCCTCTACCCCATTCCCCACTCATCCAGTTTCCCTCACAAGCAGTCACTGCTGCTAGCTTCTTAGAAATCCTTATAAAGTTATTTTATCATGTATTATAAATGACAGTAAGTAATATATTTATTATATATTAATACATAAATAATGTATTTATAAAAGCAAAATGAACAAAAAAAAATCCCTTTTCCTTTTTATGTAAATAACAGCTCATAACACGTGCTGTTCCATTTTGCTTTTCCAAATAGAAATAGATGTTCAAGGTTATTTTATTTTAATATATGGAGAACGTTCTCATTCTTTTTACCATTGCATAGCATACTTTTTTTTTACAGTGATTGTATGTAATACAAAATTAACAACTCATCTGTGGATTTGCATTTAGGTTATTTGCTGTTTACAATATGCTATTTTAAGCAGTACGTAGGATACATTTTTAGAAGCGGAATATCTGAGTCAAATATGTGCATCTTTGTAGATTTTTGGGTTTTCTTTATTGTCATCCCTAGAGTGGTACCAATTTAAACTCTCAGACCTTCTCCAAACCCTCTATTTCTCCAAAGTCTCTTTCACATATTACATTGTTTTCTTAAAGTATTTCAACTTTGTTCAGTCTTGGAAGGGTAGCTTTTAATTGAATTTTTCATATATTTTTAAATTGAATTTCTTTTATGATGAGTGACATAGAGCATCTTTTCATATGCTTAAGAGCTACTGTATTTCCTTTCCTGTGAACTCTCCTAATATATACACCTTGCTCAATTTTGTATTCAGTTATTGGTCATTTTTTTAATGATTTGTAGGAACTGTTAATATATATAAAGGAATTTAGGCCTTTGATAGTGACAAAAGTTTCAAATACTTACTCTCTTTTGACCTTTGCATCTTGTCTTTGATTATCAAAATTCATGCCAAGCAGGAAACTTACCGATCTCCCTCCCTCCCTCCATTTCTTCCTTCCTTCCTTCCTTCCTTCCTTCCTTCCTCTGTTCATCTTCCCTTCTTATATTAGAATGAGTCAGTTATTTTCTTTTGTGGCTACTGTGTTTTGTGTAATACTTTTAAAAGTTCTTCTTCACTCCAAGTTCATTCTCTAATTATCCCATTTAAATTTGATAGTTTCATTATTTTATGCTTCAATCGTCAAAAATGTTCAGGTCTCTTTTTTCCTAGGTGATTTCAAAGATTCCCAAATGATTTCATTAATAATATCAATTATTAATAACACATCTATCAATAATTGTAATGGTATTTATATGTTATACCTATAAATTAATAAAATATAAAATAACAGTATATCAAACATTTATTTGTTCTATTTCCAATCTTCCTATTCTCTTCTATTGATCTATTTGTCTGCAATACAATTTGTGTGATCTGTTGATCAATGTAATACTCTTAATTATTGAGGTTGTATTACATGTATTAAAATTCATAGAAGGAGGGCAAGTCCTCATTCAACCCCCCACCACCAATTTACAATTTATTAGTAATATAGATTTAGGGGCTAATTGTTATACTGAAAGGTAGCCATGGTGGGCCATAAGTTAATGAAGCAGAAGAAGTCAGGGTGTAAAGTTAAAAATTAAAAATAAAGGAGGGAAGGAGAAAGAGAAAAGAGAGGAGACAAAGACTGTCTTACCTCTGGAAGTGGCATCCCAAGCACCTCTTTTTTTTTTTTTTTCTTTCTTCTCTCATAGCCAGGGAGGAAATTTTGCCAGTATTACCAAAAGGCAAACCTTAGCCCCCATTGACTGGCTACTACCTTGTGATCCAAAGATCAATTCCATGGTCCTATGTAGCATTATTTGCTTTATAACATCTCCTCACTTTTTCACTTTTTAGGATTTTTATTTTCTGGAGCAAGTGTATATTACTTTAACATAAAAACTTATTGTGGATGATTCATTATTGGTCTATATTATAGTACCAGAAATTAGTGATACTTATAACTTACTATACAGTGAGCATGAGCAGAAATACAATGACAGTTTTATAACTGCAGACTACTGTGTTATTAATAATCTTGGAAGTGAACTGTTCAATATCCAAGTTGGTTCAGCAAGACAAAGAATGTTGAAACTGACATCTTCTTTGTGCTGATAAAGAAGAACCAAAAGATATTCCAAGTAGAAACTCTGTGTTGCTTGAAAAAGAACTTTACCTAGCACAGTAGTCAGGGGTAGAAAGATATAGCTCACAAATATCTCAGGTAACTTGATTTTTCCTATTTCACTTCTAACAAGCATGCTTCAGGACAGTCGGAGAGGCCTTTTCAGCCAAGAGAAGATATGGACGCCACTCTCTTTTTCATGTGACCCAGTTTCATGGGTCCAGCAGCAGCAGACCCATAGCCAGATATATTCATCCTCCCTTGATCTAAGCTTGAGAATGTGATTATACTGCTTTTGTAGTCATTACCATCAGCCCCTGAAGGAGTTATCCGTTCCCTTCCATAATCCCATAGTAGTTTGTGTATTCTTCTCAAACGATCAGCCTATAAAGAGGGCTGGACATGTAATGTCTATTATTTTTCACACTTGATTTAATTTCATCCCGGTCTCTCTGCCTCCAGAGACTCCCGAGACTGATATCATCGCTGCCATTTTGCAGGTGAGATGTTGAGCCCTTGCTTTAGGTGAGGTTTCGGCAATAAACTTCACTCCTTGGCTGTCACAGGAAAAGGGAGAGACAGAATCTGACATCCTTGGCTTCTATAGAGAGAGAATTTCTTCAAAGGAAATTTGGGAGAGATTTGGAAAGAGGAATATTTAAGATGGAGAAAACCATTCCACCCTTAATTACTCCACACAAAACCGACCACAGGTTTTATTCCACAGAACAAAATCTGATACATAATTTATTTTCTTCTTGTCCTTAAGGATCTGAAGATGGGTCTAAGGTGTCCCATCTATTTCATGTTTTTCTAATCTTCCAATTTAGCATTGCAGTCAAAGAAGGAAATAAGGTGAACTTGACTTCACTTATTTTTCATATACCCTGGTTGCCCCTCAGGGATGTCATCTTCCACTTGTTAATATTGACCAATATTTCATACATGTGTTTTTACCCTTTGTTGTTGTATCTTGTATGCACATTGATTTACGGTCTAAGTACTCACTTTACAGGCATATCTTCTCTAAAAGTAAAAATGTATTGCTTGCTTTCAGTCTTCTGCTGAATCCTGTAAGGAAGCAGATGGTGAATTACATTTGAGGACAAAGTTCTCTCAGGATCTGGGATATACTCCAGTCAGCCTGGGACCCTAAATCTCATTTGTGCTTATATGCTTATGCTTATCATTCTGCACCTCAACAGCTGCTCTCAAATGTCTCTTCAGCCTTTTCTACAAAAGTTACTTCTGACAGAAAATGTGGCTATACTAAGCATACTGATTAATTCTGTTTTGTCTTAATCATGAATAACTATATATCAGCTTCTTCAAATGGCAGGTGAATTCTATCCTACTTCTCTTACTGTCCTAGAACACCAAATTCTTCCTCCAGTTCTTTGATTCAATCCTTCTTTTGGCCTTTGCATCTTTTCCCTTTTATATGTTATAATTTTTCATGTTTCTGGACCTATAGTTACAGGTATCTGCCAATGGCTTTTATTATTATTATAGTACAGTTTTAGTAAATCTGATAGAAAAATAACCAACTGTGAAGAGAAAGTGGCTCACTAAGAAGCAACCGATACTGATTGTATCACACTGACTCTGAGATCCTCTTGCCATTCAGTAGAAGAGCCATTGAGGAAGGCACGACTTTTTATGACACATGCTAGTGTGTTAGTGATTTCCTGACAAATTCAATGCTGAGTTCCTTCTGTCCTTCTTATGTAATATTATAGAATGGAAAAAATGTTACATTATATTTGGAAAGGGAATTCAATTTAAGAAATTAAATAAGCACACTTTATTTTCCTATCTTTAATCATTACTGATGAAGCCAAAACCTAGAATGTTTATGAAACCATTGAAGAAATGAAAGGAAAGAAACCACATACATGAATGGAATTTTATAAAATAGTGTAAAATTCTTCTCAAGGATAAATATGAATTTGTCTTGAAAAATCGATATTTTCAATCAGATTATGTGTTTTCCAAGTATTTCTACCTATACACTATGTATATATTCACTAACTGTGATTAACTGATTTATTTGATTGTCCAAGTAAAATGTAGTGCATTTTCTAAGGGAATATAAACTCTCCCTTTCAGAGCTGGAAAGAAAGATATAGATCCTGTCCTCATGACACCTATAAGAATAAATAATTATGCTTATGACTTACTAATTAATATTTGTGAAAAATGCCAGAAGGTAAACATCCAGAGTGCAGTAATGATACATAACATGGAAGGTGAACCTTTTTGAGGAGAGAGTTGTCAGGAATAGTTTCATTCATTCACCACCTGCTATGGACCATGCACTGTTCTAAGCAGACATACGCAGTACCTGGTTTTGTCCAGCGTTGGGTGGAAGGCACATAGATTCAAAGTAAATAGAGAAATAAATAAATAAACAAACTTAGTGATGTGGTAAATAAATAGAGAATGATTCGATTCCTCTTTTATTTTTGAATTTGACCAGAGAAGAAATATCATTTAAACTAAGATCTGAATAACAAGAAAAAAAGCCTTTAGGCAAAGGGCTTTCCAGGGAGAGATAACATTCAAGCAAAGACCCTCAGCCTGGGATAAACCTGATATATTCAAAACAAAACAAAACACATACATATGCACAAAAGGCCAGGATAAATGATGAAACATATTAGAGGAAGACTAAGATGGCCATGTAATTCTCATTCTAATCAAGTCATCTTTCAGAGTGAAAGTGGGTGGTATGAGTAATGATAACTGGGCAGCATCCATGCAGAACTTCTGGGCAACTGGACTTATGATCATTTTAGACTAGTGCTTCTGAATCAGGAAGAGTTTTGCCCTCCAGGCGATGTTTGGCAATGTCTGGAGATAGTTTTGGTTCACTACTTGGTAGGAAGTGGCTCTCGGCATCTAGTGCTTAGAGGCATCCTATCATGTCCAGGACAGCACCCCACCACAAGATAATTATCTGACCCAAACTGTCAGTCGTTCTGAGGTTGGGAATGCCCACTTTAGACTGAGAAGGAGACCAATGTTAGGTAGACAGAGACCAGACCTTGTGGGGGATTTGTCAGCCAGGGTGAGTTATTTATACTTTATTCTGATTGTGATGTGAAGCCATTAGAGATGTTTAAGTCAAAGAGTGATGTATCTCATTTACAGTTACGAAAAATTCTCCTTGACTTCTGTGTGATAAATGTAGGAGGGAGGGGCAATGACAGAATTGTAGAGATCTGTTAGAAGGAATTTTGGTGCCTTGAACTAGGGTGTTATTAACAGATCCACAGGGAAGTGTGTGTTTTTAGAAATAAAGTCAGCAGGACTAGACAATGGAAAGGATGTGGAAACAACAGGGAAAAAAAATTAAAAAATAACTTCCAGTTGAGCTTGGGCAACTGGATGGATGCTGTTCATATTGCTAAAGTTCTAACAACATGAGAAATTTTAGCCAGAGGGTGAGGGGAATCAAGCTTGCTGCTCCAGCAAGGTAGGTCTGAGGTGTCTATGCATCTGGAGGTTAGAGTTCTGAAGAGAAGTCAAGGCTGGGCTTATAGATTTGTGAATCATCAGCATATAAATAGTGGTTAAAGTTATGGGAAAGATGTGATCTCCTAGGAAGTCTAAAGGTAAAAGAATTAAAATTTAAAAAAAAAAATTAAACAGAGGTCCCAGGAGGTCTATTTTTGAAATAGAATAAAGTAGGAAAGCCAGAGGTATAGAGTGAAGTGAACAAGTGAGGTATGAGGAAATACAAGACAATTAGGGCTTACAGAGCCCCCCAAAAGAGAAAGTGATCAACACTCTTAGATAATACTGAGGGATAAAGTAATGTATGGAAAGACACTTACAAATTGGATTTGGTAACATGGAGGCTGCTTGTGATCTTGGCGAGGGCAGTGTCCCAGGGTTCATGGGGAATGGAAGGCCAGTGAAGTCAATTGAGAGAAATATGAGGTAAGGAAGTGGAAAATAGTCATTATAGAAATGTATTACAAGGCATTTGGCTCTGAATAAGACCAAGAAATAAGGTGGTAGTTCAAGGAGGAAGTGAACTTAAGAAATTATATATATATCCATATATATATACATATATATGGATGGATGATACAGAGGGAGAGAAAAAAATTGCATAAGTGAAGTTCCTTAGGTGAGTGGGATGGAATTTGGTGCAGAAGTGGGAGATTGCCCTTTTGCTTTTTGATAAAAGCAGGAACACATTATCAATAGTAATGAGAAAGAATACAGAGAATATGCGCAAGGATGTTTTGGGTTTGACAAAGAGGCAAAGCTTGATCAGGCAATTAAAAGATGAGTACTGCATCCATTAGCCAGATACAGGGGGCTGGGAAGGGGGCTGCTGAAGGAGATCATTTTGTTTTAGGTCCTTGTACAGGAAACATCTTAATTCATTTGAATAATTGAGGAAGAGAGGAAAAGAAGGCTCAGTAAATATTTATTGGATAAAGGAATAATTGTTGTCAAACGAATGGGATACATATGTTTTATTTCTTAACAAACTGATTTTAATTAAATGTAGTTCTTACTGAGTTTGAATTTTAATGTGATTTTATTTGGGGTGCAGTGGCTTAACTGATACTCTTCAGAGTCTTCATTTCTAGAGCTGTAAATCTTTCCAAAATAATTTGTCTCAGCCTTTCTGTATGTTAATAATATCAGTGAAGCCAACTTGGACAAAATGTCCCAGGTGAATTGAAATTATTTCACCTCAAGTAGTTTGTCATACCCACATCGAAATGAAGCAGTTTTGATTTACTACAGTTGAGGTGGAAGGGAGATTGCTGAAGGTTACAAGCCTGATTCTGCTTTTATTGTCTCACTCGAGGTTGACCTTAATGCTCCAGTAACCTCCTCGAATCTGTGTTTTTTCAAGTGTCTGTAATGCTCAGAGTTGGGCATAACCTTGGATGACACTTTCAGATGAGGAAATCTGCAGAACATCTAGTCTGAAAGGAAGTTTTTGAGAGAATTTTAAGAATTAAATGCAAATTCAAACAATTTTCCAAATTAAAAATGACCAGATCAGAATATAAGGGAGTGTTTTTAGAAGTCATGAAGTATTAAAAGACTTCTAGAGAGAAAAAAAAAAAAAGCAGGTAAGAGAAATATTTCAGTGAATACAAATTCTCCCTTTAAATAAGATCATATGTAAAAACTATGAATTAATGTATGATAACCCACTGCAAAGTATGATAAGACTTATCTTTCCTCATTAGAACTGACCTCATTAGAACTCAAGACAAAAAAAATTCAAGATTTCAGTGTTTCCACAGAAGGGAATCTCATGATTCCTGATTGGTCTCCTTCACCTTCTCACTGATGAAGATTCAGGTCAGCGATTTGTAGCTATTCATTTATTGCCTCCCAAATTCATATTGCAGTGGAAAACAAAGCAATAGAAGCACTTCTACCTCAGCATGGGAACCTGTGAAAAGTTGTCTTTCACATGCCCTTTCTATAGAGAGAAATGCTAGGTGGGTAAGATTGGTTTTGACAAAAGGCTGACCCATTTAATTCAGTGAATGTAGAAAAAAAAAAAAAGAAGAAGAAGAAGAAAAGGAAGAAGTCCTGTTTGGTGGTAAGTGAAACCCCAGTCAAGCCACATTGATGTATTTGCCCAACAATAGCAATGAATGAAAACAAGAGTATGTCCTGAGGACAGAGGTGTTATGTATTTTGCCCAAACCTTTTAAAACTCCATCCAATACAAGAATACTCACATCAAGGAGTTCCTTCTCATGCGGCTTTTGGTTTGTTCTTGGCCCAGGTGGCATGCACTAAAAAGGGGAAACCAATGATGGTGTGTCTAGCCAGCCTGGTGAGAAGGTCTCTGTTCCAGTGAAATTAGAGTAACACACATAGGCACATAAGTCCTTGGAATAAAGGAAATTCCTAATCAATGAGTACCAACTCCAATTGACAAAAATCCTCTCAATACATCCATGTGACTCAAAAATGGAAATCGTTGTCATATAGTATCATAAGTCTATAAATGTAATAACAATACAGATCTGTTCTTGAAGGAAAAAAAAAGGAAAGAGGGAGGGGGGGAGGGGATGGAAGAAACAAAGGGAGGAAGGAAAGAAGGAAGGGGGGAGGAAGGAAGGAAAGAAAGAAACAGTAAATATAAAACACATGAAGAGAAAATTCTAAGGGTCCTGTGGATGAATGAGCAGCTAGAAATGAACATTACAGCTAAAATAGGAGTCTAGAAGTAATGTCTACAGTGTGAAATAAAGACTAGAAAAAACTATCCAATGCTTTCAGTTGTAGGATGCAATTAAGGTGAATTCTGTGGGTCTTTGCAGGAAAAAAGAACATAAAACACAAGATGTCGGCTGTGGTTTGGAGTTTGAATTTACTCTTACCATGTAGTGTAGGAAACTTTGGCCTGAGCTAATGGAGTAGCACATCCTATATCCCAGAACCTTGGGTGCAGGGGAACAAAATGGAAACTTTCCCACAAGAGATGCTCTCAATCAAGGGCACATCTGGTCCCTAAAACTCATGATGCTAGTGATTTCACAGGAAAAATTAGAAAAAAACATATAAGAAAGTTGTCCATGAGATAGTGTTAGCAGATGTAAAATTCAACTCAGAATGAAACACAAAGAGATAAGGTGAGGAACAGTGTGCGAGAATTTGAAAAAAAGAGGTTGCAACTTATAAAGAGAAAAATATAGGGAGGAATTCACATTAAAAAAGAAAAAAACAAAAACAAAAATGGGGGCACCTGGGTGGCTTAGTTAGTTAAGCATCTACCTTCAGCTTAAGGGGAAGGATCAAGCCCCATATCTTGTCTGGCTCCCACTGGTTCTCCCTCTCCTGCTGCTGCTCCCCCTGCTTGTGCTGTCTTTCTCTCTCTCTCTGTCCAATAAAAAAAAATAAAATAAAATAAAATAAAATCTTAAAGAAAAGAAATAAAGAAAAATCAAATTCCAAAGAAATGAAAAAATAGCACTCATGATAATTCATAGTGAAGCATAATCATTTAAATGAAGGAAAAGGTAAAACACCACTATCATCTCTATCATCCAACTTAATATTGGAGCTTTTAGCAAACCCAACTACAGGAAAAGAAAAAAGAGAAAGGGATTGCAAAGGATGAAGTTAAATTATATTATTCTAAGTTGCAGAGGCTATGATTTATCACTGTTTAGAAAATTAAAGAAAATATAGAAGATAACTATTAAAACTAAAGAGAACTAAAGACAAAGATGAAAGCTTATCTATATACAAATATCAATGATTAGAAAATGTAATTTTAAGAACCTTTCCACAGGAAATTTAAATTACACAATTTTCTATTTTTGTGAGGGCAGTTGTTACATGGCAATGATATAACACTTAAATATATATTATAAGTGTAAACTAGGGCATATTGTAAATGAAATAAAAATATTCTGTTCCCAAATAGAATGTTATATAACAGTCTATCAGGAAAAATATATATTCCAAGAACTAGGAGGACCTCTTCTAAGTAACCCTGAGATCAAACTGAAAATCAAAGCAACAGATATTGGTCAATTAGAAAAAATAGCAATTGATAGTCATCATTTAGAAACTATTGAAAAAGTCCTCAGCTAGAAATCTAACAAAGAAACACTATTTCTTTAAAAAATTAAGAGAAACCACAAAAAATTTAAAAAGAAGGTTAAAAAGTCAATAAACTCAAAAAGTTTAACTGATGTGATACATAGAATAAATAATAAATGTTTGGTTCTATGAGAATTCCAATAATGGAATGAAACAATGATCTAGAAAATGATGAAGAAAATATAAATGAATGCTTCTAAGTACTTCTAATGTAAAAAAAAAATTAAAAAACACAAAATGTGGAAATATTAATAAAAATTTTCAAATCCTCATCCTGAAGGGAAAAAAGAAATAGAGTAGGAGTCATGAAATTAAATTCTTTAAATGTGTAATAAAATTTTTTGAAAGTTTTAACAGTACTTAATTTTTTTATAATGATTTCATGTCATTTTTTTTTTAATTTTAAAGCATAGGACATAGGATGTAAACCCTATTTATTTTGTAAGTTGAACAGAAATCTGATATGTAATTTGACAGTGAGAGCAATAAATTTAATGCTGAACTCAATCTCACTTCTGAATAATGATGCAGCCATGCGGAAACCAGTCTCTTCTCTCTCTCTCTCTCTCTCTCTCTCTCTCTCTATATATATATATATGTACATATATGCATATATATGTATGTATGCATTTCTAATAATAGTTAAATAATAGTTAATAAAATAGTGTAACTCATATATGGTGATTCGACTCTTGTCCTCAGTATGTTTAGTTGTAATACTATTTCCTGTGTTAATCAAAGCTTAATTTTAGTCACAAGTGATTTTATCAACTAATTAGTTTTGCAGGGTGTTACTTTTTTCTAGATGGTATCTTTAAAGATGGGATCTTGAAAATTCTCTATTTCATTTTGTTCACTTCTCTAAGTTTTCTTAAGTTGCTTTCTAAGTTTCTTCTGTCTTGCAGGGTTTTTTTTTTTTTTAAAGGGTTTATTTATTTTAGAGAAAGAGAGAGTGAGTGGGGAAGGAGCAGAAGGAGAGACTCTCAAGTAGACTCCCCAGTGAGTGTAGAACCCAAAGCAGAGCTTGATCTCACAGACCACGAGATCATGATCTGATCTCAAACCAAGAGCTGGACACCTGGGACGCCTGGGTGGCTCAATCGGTTAACCATCTCCCCTTGGCTCAGGTCATAATCCTAGGGGCCTGGAATTGAGTTCTGCATTGGGCTCCTTGCTCAACCTGCTTCTCCTGCCTGGCATTCCTCCTGCCTATGCTCTCTCTCTGATAAATAAATGAATAAAATCTTTTTTTTTTTTAAATGATTTTATTTATTTATTTGACAGAGAAAGATCACAAGTAGGCAGAGAGGCAGGCAGAGAGGGCGGGGGAAGCAGGCTCCCCGCTGAGCAGAGAGCCCGATGTGGGGCTCCTTCCCAGGACTCTGAGATCATGACCTGAGCCAAAGGCAGAGACTTTAACCCACTGAGCCACCAGGTGCCCCAAACGAATAAAATCTTAAAAAAAAAAAAAAAAAAAAAAAGAGTTGGACACTTAACTGAGCCACCCAGGCGCCCCTGTCTTACAGATTTTATACCTTTTAAAATGACCATAGTTCTAATTTACTAAAGAAAAAATAGACATATATTTTTCATATAAAATACGTAGTAACACATAATTATTAGAAAAATTTCCATGCAATTTGTTAAAAATAAGTGACATGCCAACCTTGTGGGAAGATATTTTAATTTCAAAAAGCTTATTTTCAAAATGCTCATACTATGTATGAATCTTAAATTTGTACACATTATATAAGTTCTTAATAAGCTTCTAATTTAATGTTATAGATTATAGCAAATCCGAGACTTATTTCAAGAACTGTTAATAAATAAGCACTAGAAGTATATACAATTCAAATAAACCATAGTGTGTTCTAGAAATTCCAAAACATTTTTTATGCAATCTTGCAAATTACAGAAGCACCAGCTTCAATTTAAAAGTGAGTATATAAATTCCTTGAAATGCATGTGGTTCTCATAATGAGTTATTGCCAACCTGTCCCTTGTCAGTGATGACATTTAAAACTAATAAGCTTGGTTTTTGTGATACCAGTTCTTGCCCATTGTTAATTTGACTGCACTGATCACATGAAAACCACGCCCAGGGGCACCTCGGTGGCTCAGTGGGTTAATCCTCTGCCTTTGGCTCGGGTCGTGATCCCAGGGTCCTGGGATCAAGCCCCACATCGGGCTCCCTGCTCAGCAGGGAACCTGCTTACCCCCTGCCTGCCTGCCTCTCTGCCTGCTTGTGACCTCTCTCTCTGTGTCAAATAAATTAAACAAAAAAAAAAAAATCTTATTAAAAAAAAAAAAAAAGAAAAAGAAAACCACGCCCAACTGAAATGTGGTAAACACAGATAACTACCTAAAGTGGAAAGAATGAATCTTAGCATATATTAAAACTCTGTTATGTGGTGACTAAGTGGAGCTTATTCCAAAAACATGTTGTAATAATTGTGTAGCATTAGGCTACCCACTAATAAGTGTACCTAATTACGTTGATAAGTCACAGAAAGAAGCCAGGTAATCATTCTGAAATACAGAAGGTATTAGTAAAAGAAGTATCTATTACTCCTTAAAAACTATTACTGAAAGATATTGAAAAGTGCTTTTCTTAAGTAATAAAGAGTAATTCTCCAAAACAATTTGACAAATATCAAAATCAGAATTCTAGAGTAATCCCTCCTAGATGCAAAACAAGACTTGGACCACTAAAACAAAATAAAACCCGGAGTGCCTGGGTGCCTCGATCTGTTAAGCACCTGCCTGATCATGACCTGAGCATAGGGTTCTGGGATCTAGCCCCACATCTGGCTCCCTGATCAGCGGGGGTCTGCTGTTCCCTCTCCCTCTGTGCTCTCTCTCTCTCTTTCAAGTAAATAAATAAAATCTTAAAAAAAAAAAAAAAAACTATTCTGGACAGATAACCGAAGCAATAATAAGTAGCCAAAGCAATTAATACAGGAATAGATAAAGAACATTATAATGTAGGCATTTAATTTTTTTTTTCTACCTGACAACTCCAGGATAAAGGAGAAACAATTAGATATGCTTTGCATGTCCAGAATGGTGGCTAATTTCAAAATCTTGCTAAAAAATAATTTCATTTCTTTTATCTGAGCTGTCCGATACGGTAGCCATCAGCCACATGTGGCTACGAAGCACTGTGAAATGTAACTAGCCCAAATTAAGATGTGCTGCTATATGCATAAAACACGTGCTGGAATTCAGAGACTTAGAAGGAAAAAAAAAAAAAGTTTGCAGGGGTACCTGGGTGGATTCCTTGGATAGATTTTGGGTCAGACCATGATCTCAGAGTCCTGGGATTGAGCCCTGCATTGGGCTCCATGCTCAGCAGAGAGTGCTTCTCTCCATCTCCCTCTCCCCATCCCCTTGCACTCAATCTCTCAAATAAATAAATAAATATTGAAAAAAAAGGATGTAGAATATCTCATTCTATTTTCTTAGTTTTGATTACAGGTTGAAACAATATTTCTGGATAAATTAAATGTGCTAATCAAAATTAATGCATCTGTTTCTTTTTAATGTGGCTACTATAAAATTTAAAATTCCATATGTGACTTGAATATGACTCACATTACATTTCTAGTAAATAGCACTGACCTACATAAATTTAAAAGAAAAGCGATCATATGGTAGGAAAATCGTTTCCTTTTATAAAAGCAATGCAGTCAGCAAAATCTAAGAATAAAAATTATAAGATAGTGTCTTAGTTTGCTTGGTCAGCTGCAACAAATTACTATAGACTCTGTGGTTTAAACAACAAACATTTTTTTCCCTCACAGTTCTGAAGGCTAGGAAGTCCAGGGTCAAAGTGCTGACAAATTCAGTTCTTGGAGAAGGGGTCTTCTTGGTTTGCAGATGGCCATCTTCCTGTATTCTCACAGAGAGAGAAGCAATTCTTTCAGATCTCTTTGTAGGAGGGCACTATTCCATTATGATGGCTTCACCCTCGTGACCAAACTACCTCCCAAAGGCTCCATCTCATAATACGGTTACATTGAGGGTTAGGGTTTCAAAGTATGAAATTTAAGGGGACACAAACATTCCCTCCATAGCAGAGAGTATACGATACGTGCAGAAGCTATTTGATTAAAATCACAAAACTATGTTTTGGGCTGTGTGTGAGAAACAGAGAAAGAGGGAGAAAATGAGGGTGGGGGGAGAGAGAGAGATTGACTTCTAACAAAGAAATGTGCTGCCATGTTCTTGGTTTGTAGATATAATATATGACAAAGTATAATTTTAGTTACACTCCCTAGCCTTCTGTGTTCAATGGGTTCCATTTTCAATATATCAATATTGTAAAGAAAGAAATGCTTGCAGAACTGATTAGTAAATTTAATACAGATTTGCTAATAATTTAATTTGAGAAGGGACTTAATGAACTATTTTCAAGTTTATCAGAATAAAGATGCAAGGAGAGTTAACAGGTATTTAATAAAATAGAAAAACAATGATTACTGTCTTCCCTGTTTCCAGAACAAAAATAAGTACATACAAAAATTAGAAGATAAAAGTGATGTTTTAAGTTAGTGAGAAAATAATTAATTATTTAATATGAGTGAACTGTCTAAGAACACATAAGCAAAACAAAAAAATTAGATAATTTTTCTTACAATTTACATAAAATAAATTTCAGGAGGTTAAAGATTTACAAATGATAAGAAAAAAAGTCACTCTCACTAGTAAACAATTTTTAAAAAAATGTAATCTGGGCTGAAAGGAGTTATATTTCAGCATGATGCAATTGTTGGAATTATGGTGGAAAAGCTTAGAAAGAAATACATAGAGAAATAAATAGGCCAAATTGTTCACCCTTATGGGTAGGAAGATGTTTACTTACAAATTAAGAGATGCTAATTATTCAGAAATTGAAACTAATTATCATTCACTAAATGATCACGTTTTGCTGGGAGAAATCATAAATACTAGAGATACGACTTTAGGAAGGAAGCTACAATAAAGTTAAAGAAAAAAGTCATGCCAGAGTGTCAATTAATTAATTGATTTTATTCTTCTTTCCCCTTCATGCCAGTTCCCTCTGAAGGAAATTGTTGCTGAGGGAACTTGGTATCTTGAGATGAAATGCTAACAATATGGTAATGCCTATAAAAGTTTACTTTCTTGTAATAGGGAACAAAGTTTGTAGACTGAATTTTTAGTTTGTAGAATGAATAAATATCTATCTGAACATGATTTTGAAATATCTATCTGAACATGAATTATTTTGAAATGTCAGCTCTTAACCGACATAGCAAGTCATCTCTAAGTAATAAAATTTAATATCAGATTTGATTTCAACTCAGATTTTGTGTGTTCAAGGTTTTCATTTCATAAAGGATAATATTGCTTTGTAGAAGTTAGACATGATTACTTCCTATTTGATTGCTTTGATGTGCCTATTTCTTTGAACAAAAATCTCTTTTTAAATGCTCTTTTGATATATGAGCCCATGGTTCTTGTGAAATTACTCCTGAAAGCAAAATGTGATGAAGGCTATAGAGTTTGCTACAAGTAGTTATTTTGATACATTTACTGATATTTTCTTGATAGTCAATGAACCAGAATTTACTTAAACAATTTTTTATTGTGAATATACAAAAGTAAACAGCAGGCAGTGGCCACTCTCCGAAGCAGGCATGTGTTTTGCTGCCAGGCTTTGGTTTTGCTTTTGAGTGGACCTTCTCATTTTTATTGTGATGTTGACTTTTAATGTAGATCCTGAAGATTGAAAAGCTCGGGCTAAACATTAACAAAATGACCACAACTAGTTAAAGATTTCCAGAAACTAAGCTCTGTGTGTACTATGTACTTTCTTTTAGGTTTGCTTATATACAATGGAAATTAACCTTAGGATGGTTTCATTAAAGGGTATGGAGATGGATTTTAAAATTTATTTGAAGTTGGTTGGTAGGCTACTAGCTGATGTAAACATAGGTCTAAATGTTCTAGTGCAACATTCTTTCCTTTATCCCCTATCAATAATGTGGTCTTGGTAGTGGAGCTGGGGATGGGGGATGTCTTGCAGGACATCTCTTAGTAGACATTCCTTCTTTGTTCTTCCCATATGTCTACTATATTAAGTAATACACTGACAGCCTTCATGTAATCAACAAAAAATATATGCAAACACTTAAGATGACTCTCTTAGCAAATTTCAAGTAGAGAATACAGTACTGTTAACCACAGACACATTGCTAGACCTCTATTGTTAGCTCTCCTGAACTCATTAATCTTAAGCATTTTTACCAGCTACACAGCTACAGAAAATAGTAACTATGTCAGTGATGGATATGTCAATTAGCTTGATTGTGGTGATTATTTCACAAAATATCAAAATAGCAAGTTGTATGCTTTAAATATATACAGTGTTTATTTTTTCACTTTAACCTCAGTAAAGCTGGAAAGAAAGGGAAATATATGCATACGTAGGAGATAAATATATATCAATAAGTGTATTCATCGTTTGGACCTTATGTTCAACTTGTCACTTTATGAAATATGGATATTAGCAACCTCCTTTCCTTCATCTCTCCTCCTCGGCTCTTCTGTGTTCCCATTTCTTTTGTTAATAACACTGAAATGTTCTGTAACTACAAACATGTCTCCCCTCATGTTTTATATCTCTTCAGAGATAAAGCTTAAAAGCTAGTACTCTGGAGCTCCTGGGTGGTTCCCTCAGTTAAAAGTCTGCCTTCCGCTCAGATCACGATCTTAGGTCCTGGGATCAGCCCCAAATAGGGCTCCCTGCTCAGCGGGGAGCCTACTTCTCCCTCTGCCCCTCCCTCTGCTCATGCTTTTTCTCTCTATCAAATAACTAAAATCTTAAAAAAGAAAAAAAAAAAAGCTAGTACTCTATGAAGTGTGTTCAAATAGTGCTAATATTTGTCCACTGCAAAGCTGAGTATTTAGCTTCGGTAGAACTTTTGGGTTTCCTGGAGGATCAAACAGATCTTAATCCTTGACTTCCCTAGTGATTAGTTATTTTCATTTTTCTCCTGCAGCCCTCTGGCTCTAGCCCCTTTCTGCATAGCTTCCCCCTCAGTGTGCTGCCTGGCTGGCCTCCTGGAACTTGCTGTCACTGTTGTCCTAGGTTGCAGATGTCATTTTCTGATTTCCTTGCCTCCCTGTTTAAAATTGGATTTTCCCCTCCTTTGCCTAAAGAACTGGCATATCTGTCATGAGTATCCCTAGTGTGTCTGAATAGGTTTTTACTCTGTGCTCACTAGCTGGGATATTTCAAAGTTTCTTTGGATGGGCTCTTATAATTTAGAGATTTTGGGTTTGTCTGCTCTATGAAACATAGTATTTCCTGAATGATATTCTTGTCCCCAATTTTTATTTTCTTTTTGCTCATTCTTTTTTTTTAATTAACATATAATGTATTATTTGTCCCAGGGGTACAGGTCTGTGAATCATCAGTCTTACACATTTCACAGCACTCACCATAGCACATACCTTCCCCAGTGTCCATAACCCAGCTACCTTATCCCTTCCCCCACCCCCCAGCAACCCTCAGTTTGTTTCCTGAGATTAGGAGTCTCTTATGGTTTGTCTCCCTCCCTCTCATTCTTAAATTTATCTTCGTCAGCTGTTGGGCTCCCTGGGTTGATTTTCTGAATCCTGTTATTTCCTTTCATCTTTTCCCAATCTTTTGCCAATTTTCCTAATTTATTGGGAGATCTCTTTATCTTTCTACTCTCTTAATTCTTTTTATGTTTAAATTGTTTTATTTATTTTTTAAGGGGAGAGAAGAGCAAAGGAAGAGAGAGAATCTTAAGTAGGTACCACACCTGTGCAGAGCCCAACACAGGGCTTGATCTCAGAACCCTGAGATCATGACCTGAGCCAAAATCAAAAGTTGGACACTTAAGAGACTGAGCCACCCAGGTGCCCCTAATTCTTTTTATTTGAAACACAGTATTTTCATTTTCAAAAGCTCTTTCAGGTTCACTGATTATTCCTTGTTCTAGGAATTTTACCAGATTGAATGAATAAGATACTTTTTTGACTCTCTCTAAGGACATTATTGTTGGCAATTTGGTGTCTCCTTGTTTTCTATGAATCATCTCTGTGATCTCTGTGAATCATCTCTCTGTCTCCAGGAGCCTCATGTTTATGTTTGAAAGGAAGTCATGAGAAACTCTTTTGGAACTCTGTAGAAGTATGTTGTGCTAGTCTAGTTAGGGTCTTTATTTTAATGGGTGCTTGGTTTCAAGCTGGTGTCATTCTGGGGGCCCCCAAATGTCAGAATGTTCCTGGAGTCACAATTACACTGTAGAGCTGCCTTCCAGTCTGTGTCTAAGGGCTAGAGGCCTGGCTGCTGACTCATCTGAAATAAGAATAGGGGGACACATGGCAATATTTCCAGTTCCATGCATGGTGTTCACCCTCCCCTCTGTACCATCATGTGTTTAGCCACAGGGCTTCCTCACACCCTCCTGGGTTGGGCTTTCTCAGTCCCACATCCCTGTGTGGTTTCACTGGGGGTGCCGTCTCACGTCTCACTTTTGTCCCACCTCACCACTTCCTCGGTCCCAGGGCAATAATGACTGTACTCCCTTGGACTTGCTGCCTTCCAGAATTTGTTGAACTTTCTTGCACTCTGACAGTTCTTTATCAATCTCTTATTTGTTGTAGATTTATGACCTGTTGATTTTTGTGCTTATATTTTCACTGTGTCCCAGGAAGGAAAGAAAATAGATGCATGTGGTCAGTCCCCCCATCTTTAAGCAGAAATTATCTCAGAGATTTAAAATTTCACATACACAACCCACCTGGTACCAACTAATTGTAGAGATTCTCATCTCTTCAAGCATCCATACATTCCTTCTTCCCCCACAAGAACTAGCATCATTTTCTGAATTTATGCACACAGTACATTCATTAAAAATTATTCTTCCAGCAATAATTAATGTCACTATTTTAATAATATAAAACACTTCATTTTAAATGGAATTTCAGTCTATCTATTTCATCTGATTAAAATAGATTTTTCAGATTCTTAGACCATGTAAAGACAAAAGTGTTTGACAGAAAAATCCATGTTGCAAGATTGGAAATAGCTTTTGCTGTTCAGTACTTATATTGCTGAAGTTCAAGTTCATTCCCAAATTTAAACTCAACTATCAAGCAATTTGACCATGGAACAAAATGAAACATTCCTATAACTGTTATTTTTATGTGCTTAAAATCCCACTCCTTGAAAAGCAACCACTAACAAAAATGACATTCTAACCATCAAATTTGACACCACCTTTTGAGGACTAAAATGAAATCCTCCAAATTGTATCTAGATTATTCAGAACATTTTAACACATAGAGAAAACAGAAATAAATTATCTAGAGATATGATTGTCATTAACAAGCATTGTGAGAGGTTTTTTTTTGTTTTGTTTTTTGAACTAATTCTAATTTTTGATGCATAACACACTATGGCATTACATAATTTGCATATGGCTTCTTTTTTTGTGCTCTCACCCTAGAATACCTCAAACACAACTGCAGAAATTGAACCTACTTATATATGTGAAATCCTTGTTTCCATACTTCCTACCAATATTGGCTGATAACTTGAGAAAATATTCTTTCAAAAGAGCTTAATCATTTGACTGAAATGTCAGATGTGCCTTCTAATGAATTCTGGGTTGAACTGTGACTATTGTCTCAGTCTATTTGGGCTGGGGTAACAAAATATCACTGACTGGGTAGCTTATAAACAACAGAAATTTATTTCTCACAGTTCTGGAGGCTGGAAGTCCAGGATAGGAAGCCAGCATGGTTGGATGACAGCCGTCTTTCTGGTTGTAGATTCTGGTTGTATCCCTCAGTACAGGGAACGCTGTAGGGTCTCTTTTATATAAAAGCTCTAATTCCATTCATGAAGACTCCATCCTCATGATTTAAACAACTCCCAAAGACCTCACTTCCTAATTCCATCACATTGGGCATTAAGATTTCAGCATGAATTTTGGGAGAGCAATGTTCAAACTACAGCAGTAGCCAATTTTAAAATAACTGTATATAATTTTCAGAATTTTGGGAAGTTACAAAAATTATTGCAATACTGAAAAATATTCTGGAATATATTTTTCCTTAAATATAATTTGAGTAACACAGTTCTTGTAACTGTAATATTTATTTAGAATATATCTGAGTTAGATTATTGATTTTGACACGTTTTTATTCTTCACAGTGAGGTAGAGATCAGCAGATTAAGATTATAAGTCTAAATTTTTAAGTCCCAGCTCTGGAAAGTTAGAATGTAAAAAATATTAGCATAAGTCAAAATACTTGAGTCTGTCTTTTCTTCTTCATTATGCATGGATTGCTCTAATTCTCTTAAATTGTATGGGTATAACCAAATGTAATGTTTCTTTTGTTGTTGTTGTTACTGATAAACTCATTTTTTGTTACTCAACATTTCTCTACTCATAAACATGTAAATAATGCAGTACTTCAGAATGATAAGATTTCTTTAATGAATAAGTTGCTTTGCTTGATATTATAAGCTAGCTAATTTGTAACACGATGCAGACACAGCCTTCATTTTTATAAGGTTTTATTCCTGAGATTATAATTTAGCAATACCAAGATTTTTAAAGATTGGGAAAAAAAATTTTTTTTTAAAATGAAATATTCTACATCTAGTATAGGGTATAAATCTATATAAAGCAGCCATGAACTCTGGTTCTTTAATGAAGAGAATAAAAATGAGTCATTATGTAACTCTTGTTTTATTTACATCCTTTTTTAATATGAACATCAAATAGCATGAATATGCATGGCATTTTAACTACATTAAATTATAAATGTGAAAGTTTTAAATTTTAATGATTATAAGGATTTAAAAAGGCCTCTCAAAGCTTCTTTTTTTTAAAATTTTCTTTCTGCTCAGGTAGTTGAGAAAAATGGGTAGATGTATCAAAAATCTGAGCATAGCTTACTAAACAGTATTTCCAGTGATGACCCCTCTTTTCAAAACCTTAATGTAGACAAAATCACATTTTTACTCTAGGCTCTGTTTCTGGAACACATTTTTCTCTAAATGCCTGATATGATAATGGTCTAAAATGACCAATACAAATGGACCCTCTGGTTTGTGTAAAAGTATGTCTCTCTTAGGAGATATCTTAGGTCCTCCTTCCAGATGAGCTGAGGGACATTCTTGAAGCAGGAAGTGCCATGGGAAGATTAAAATGCCTTCAGACCAGAGGTAGAAAGAATAAAACACTAGCAATGTGTTCTGGCAAGTAGAACATATTGCAGATAAGTATTGTCAGAATGGATACCAAGGTAGGCTCTAACTTCAGAAGGGCACAATAGACACAGTATCAATATAGGCTGAGATCAATACCAGTCTTGCAATAAGGCTGGCAGGAAACACTTTGTCCTTCTAGAGCTAGATGGAGTACAAATCAGGACTCTCTCTTGTGTACCATGTGGAGGAACAGAATACTTGAGAGCTCTAGGGAAAATGGAGTGTGAATCTCCCCAGTAGGATATTTATGAAAATGAGGGGCGAAAAAAATGAGTGGTTTCTTCCTAAAGGTGCCAGGTGAGACATTGGCATGGACTCCTTGAGAGCTAGATCTAGTAGAAGAACAAATATCCTGCTGATTTGTAGGGCAAAAATTCTAGAACTGATGATCTAGGATTTATCCTTGGCTTCTGGATAGCGATGGAAGTCATGCAGGGATCTCAATATATCTAATTGAAGTGAATTAGGGTAGAGCAAAGGGTGCCAGATGGATTAACGTTTTAGAATTTGGTACACTAGGGGCGCTGGGTGGCTCAGTGGGTTAAAGCCTCTGCCTTCAGTTCAGGTCATGATCCCAGGGTCCTGGGATCGAGCCCTGTGTTGGGCTTTCTGCTCAGTGGAGAGCCTGCTTCCCTCTCTCTCTCTGCCTACTTGTGATCTCTGTCAAGTAAATAAATAAAATCTTTTTAAAAAATGAAATAATTAAAAAAAAAGAATTTGGTACACTTTTCTCACAGTTTCATTATTCTCAAACAAGTTGTTCATTTTGAAGAAAATAGAAACAATATGATATAAAACAATGATATGCAATTGCTGAACTTTTCTTTGATGACTTCATTTAGTCAGTCACCTATATGAAGTATTCTTTCAAGTGTTAAAGTGTTTTCAGATGTTAAAAAATAAGAAGACATAAAACAAGGTCAGTATTTTATTCTATAGCCTGTGGTGTCTGGATTTAAATGACAGATCTATAATTGCTGAGCTTAGGTTCCATTCTGGGATACGTAAAGGCATTTCATATTTGCTGGCCAGGATTATTTACCTGTGGACTCTTGATATCCTAACAGTCTAGGTGATCTTTAGAGGTGTGACAATTATGTGACCTTATCTATCTGAGATGATCCATGCTAGGCAAAAATGTTCTTAGAACCTACAGGAAGTCCACTTATTTTCTCATTTATTCCATCACTCACTAAATTTGCTAATGCCTCCCTAATGCTAGGTGTTGAGCTAGTTTCTCTTGATTCCATCAAGAGATCAGTTGATGACTATATTATAACACAAGTGGCTGAGATATCAAATTGTCTTGCTTGATAAATCCTCAAATGAAGAATATACAAAACTGTACTCATGATTTGTTTTTCCTCTCCCAAAACTATTCTACTTCTGGCATTTATATCAATATTCACTCTATTGGGATTCACCTTCAATGTCTCCCTTTTTCTTACACCATGTCCAAGTAAAACACTCTTTTATTTACACTCCATCCAAACCACTTCAAAAATCAACTTTTTCTCATTGCCACTACTTCCCTTCAGACCACCATCCTCCAACCAATCCTACTAATCTTGCTGGTCTCTATTCTATAGACAAAGAAGTCCTTCTATCCTGTTTTCAAGTTTACTGATTCTTTCTTATATAGTGTTCATTCTGCTATTGTGTCCCCCAGTGCCTAGCGTTTTTTTTTAGTCCTATAACTTTAATTTTGTTATATTTTCTATTTTTATTGAGATTATTTTATAATTGGTTTCAAGAATACTTGTAGTTGCACAATGAAGCAATTTATATGATAACTACCTTACAGTATTTGTCAAATAATTCTAACATCTATATCACCTATGTTATATCTTTTTTTTTTTTTTTGATTCAGTCTGTGGTTTCCTTTGCTCTTGGTATGAGAAGTACTTTTTTTTTTTTTTTAATAATCTGGACATTTTGACTATTATGTTGGGAAACTCTAGATCCTAGTAAAATCTTTTATTTTAGCAAGCAATCACCCTTTTTATGTCTAGCATGCAGATACTGACCTACTTTTTTGAGCTACAGCTCTAATGACAACTTAATTTTCAGAGCCTTTGAGATGCTATTTTTCATCTGCATTGTTTGCCTGGTGGCACTGGGTCTTTTGCTGATCCCTGCTGGTGCCATATGTGAAGCAGAAAATACTTCCCCAGGCTGGAGATCCCTGCTCTCTAGGACTTGCGAGAGCATTTTTCTCTGCCTCTGGTCGTTGTGGGCTTTTGTTGAATCCTGCCTGAGCTTCTGGGCCACCTGGGCTGGCTCCCCAGTGTCTTTGAAGGGAAGGGAGGGGTAAAGGAACTCCAGCAGCAGAGAGGACTCCCCTTGGCTTCCTATTTGCAAGACCCCAATTCAATCAGGAAAGGAAGGGGCCTACTTGTGCTGCTTTCTCTGTATTGTTTGGGATTCAGGAGGTGCCAGGTCTTGATCTGCTGCCTTCTATGGTGAGTGGAGTGGGAATTTGAAGATGTTGGAGCACAGTGTATTTCCTCTAGTCCTGTGGTCCCTAGCCAGTCCACTTCCTCTTTCCACCTGCTGGTTTCCTGCTGTGTTATTTTCAGAGTTTATAGTTGTACTTAGAAAGGAGAAATAAAGAATAATGAGTCTATGCCATCTTGTCCACACAAGTAGTTAAGGCTGTCTTTCTAAAGCACACATTCTTGTTACTCTTCACTTAAAATTTTTTTCGGTTAATTCCCACTGCTCTAAGATAAAATCAATGCCCCAATCAGACCTTAGCAATTAGGACTCTGTCCTGCATATAACAGAAAACAAAATTCAACAAATAGTCAGTGAAACCTGTACTTTGGCTTATAGTTCAGAGCCTTTGGGGAAAACTACATTCCAAGCTCAAAGAACCAATCCCTTAGCTTTGGTTCTTCTGATTAGCTCTCTCATAATATTTATGTGATGGCTGCCAGTTTTCTTTCAGGTTCATGCCCCCCAAATAAGGACAATATCCTTATATCCTCTCCCACCACCCCACCAAACACACATAAACACCAAGCAAAAAGTCTGTAAGTCTTGGATTTCATTCTGATTAGGTAAGTTCTTTCAAGTATGAACTCTGTGTGATGGCATCACGTAAGGCTTCCTCTTACTCCTCTTTCCTGATGGCTGGATTAGTCAGTCTTTCCTGACATACATGTACTCTAAGAAAAGAAGAATATTTCTGGCATTCCAAGATTGGAGGAATGGATGCATTGGGGCAAACACATTAAAATAAAGAAATAAAAACCCCTGCAAATATCACTTCAGTAGTTTTCAAATACTGCTCTCATCTCTATCCCACTTGCTTTGTTATCTCCAAAACTCCTGGGGTATCTTCTTTCTCCAAACAAGCCATTCAGGATTGTCTTTGAATTTTTTGATATACCATACTTTTCCCATCTTTGGAGCAATGGCCATGCTCCTGCCTTTGCTTGAAACACCCAAACTCCTCTAAGCATCTCTCCTACATACATGATCTCTTTTTCTTAGTCTTCTGCTCTCATTTCAGGACTCAGTCTGCATCTGTCCCTCACCCTCAGAACTAGGTGACACCATGGTGATTTTCCACCTTCCTTGACTACTTTCAGACAGCATGCACTACGCCCCACTACAGTGGCCAGTTACCTTATTTACAGTCTTCACTAGCTTGTAAGCACAAAATTGTGTCTCATTCACTACCTAATAAAATGCTTCTTGAGTAATCCATTTTAAAGGACCCTAGGTCCTTTAGACCCTAGGTGAGTATATCATGCTATAATGGATAAAGAAGAGAGAAATTATAATGTCTAGACAACCTAGGAGTAGTCCTTGTAGGAGCTACACCTTGAAAAGGAGTTAGGAATTTTTTGAGACATAGAAGTTACAGAAGGGCAGTTTCTTTATGGGGATGGGTCAATATACTAGATATATACCTGTTTGTTTTGTTTTGCTTTTAGTTTCTTCTAAATTGAGACTGAACAGGTTCCTGCGTCTCCATAGACTTTATCCATCTGTAGTTTCAAATCCTAGCTGCAGCTGCTTCGGCAAACCTTAGAAATTGGCATTTTTCAGCTCCCCAGAGTTCACATGGCATTACCTGGTCTTGTTTGTTACCAGTTTTCTTTTTTGTTTGTTTGTTTGTTTGTTTGTTTCAATGAGTAGGAATGAAGAACAAGTATCAATGTATCTGAATGTCAAAACTCAAGTACAAATGTCAAGACCATTCCATATCACTGACTGTTGTGAATTCTGTGTCCAGCTTATATAGGCTACAATCTTGGGAGAACCCTTGAGTACTTGGGTACTCTAGGCACAACAAATGTGACTTCAGGAAAATGGCATAATTCTTGTGCCATACAACCACAGATTACCTCACAGAGCTAAACAAATAGTGTTGAAAATTCCTTAAGAATTTTAAGGATATTTCCTCTAAAGGAGCTTAGAAAGTTACTCTAACAATAGCAATCATACTTTATACATTTTATATTTGTGTTGTTTTCATTTTGGTTGAGGTTAAAGAATCTAGCATTGTTGATATTGCTTCCTTGTTTGAGAGTAAGAGAAACTGAAATTATTCACTAGGAGGAGTTTTTGGTTGATCTCACATTATTACTGTCAACAACTAGAATTATATAAAGGTAAGAAATTGCCAGAGCTTCCTTGAGAAGAATGAAATTTCATTCTCAGGGAGAATGAAATAGCTGTCATTTGAAAAGAGAGAGGAGAAAATAATATGTATTAAGGCTTCAGTTGAACCAGCAACTTTAAGTATGTATGTTAATTACTGAAAGCATGCATGTGTACCCACTACCTAAATTTATCAAATAATATTTTACAATATATCAAATATATCAAAATATCAAAATGTCAAAATACAATATATCAAAATATCAAATGATATTTTACAATATTTATTTCAGAAGAATTACTTCAGACAAAGAAGAAATACTTAAGACAAAAGAAAACTGTAGTTATATTTAAAGCTTCGTGGATGAGATATTAGAATCTCTTCAAATTTATCTTACTTGGGGTTCATTGAGCTTCTTTCATATATAAATTAATGTATTCAACAAATTTGGTGAATTTTTCTGTTGTTATTTCTTCAGATACCCTTTTTGCCTCATTTTTTTCCCTCTTCTGGGACCTCACTTCTGCATATGTCAGTAGGATTTATGGTGTCCCACAGGTTTCTGAGGCTCAGTTTATTTTTATTCATTCTTTGTTGTTTCTGTTCTTCAAGCTTGACAGTCTCAACTGAACCATCTTCAAGTTCCCTGCTTTTTCCTACTGCCTCCTGAAACCTCTGGTTGAGATCCTCCAGTGAGTTTATCATTTCCATTGTTGAGCAGTTCAGTGATGTATCTTCCATTTTATTCTTTTTGTAATTTCTACACCACAATGTGCCATCTCTATTTTGTGAGACATTGTTGTCAGACTCCATTTAATTATCCTGATAGCGATTCCGATAGTTTTTTGAATCCATTTATACTTGCTGACTTAAAATATTTTTTTATTAAGTACATCTGGGTTCACTCAGTTTTCTAGCTACTTTTTTGCATTTTTTTTTTTTTTAATGAGCCATACTTTCTAGTCTTTTTGGGTGTGTCTCCCATAACTGTTAAAAAATTGGGCATTTTAAATACATAAGTTAGTAACCCTGGAAATCAAGTTCAGCCCTACCTACAAGTTCTTTTTTTACTGCGGCTCGGCTCATTGCTGTGTTTTGTTTGTTTGGTGACTTACCTGGAATAATTCTTTTTTTTTTTTTTTTTTTGCTTTTTATTTCTTTTTTTTTTTTTTAATTAAGGTATGATTGGCATACAACATTATACTAATTTAAAGTGTATAATAGAATGACTCATTACTTGTATACACTGTAAAATGGTATTGTAGTCATATTTGAGGGTTGCCGAGAGAGTGGATCTTGAATGTTGTCATCACAAGAAAGAAAATAAAATTTAATAGATAGAGAGATACATAGATAAACTTTGAGGAGTAACTTTTTAATGGTATTTTATGGTGACTGATTTATTGTGCAGTATTTCTTTAGTTTGTATTCTTTCATCATGCGCAGTCACTGAAGTCTCTTCTCCATTAACTTAATGGTCAGCTATTTTTAAGTCTTTTTTTTTTTTTTTTTTTTAAAGATTTTATTTTATTTGACAGAGAGAGAGAGAGAGAGAGATCACAAGTAGGCAGAGAGGCAGGCAGAGAGAGAGAGGAGGAAGCAGGCTCCCCGCGGAGCGGAGAGCCCGATGCGGGGCTCGATCCCAGGACCCTGGGATCATGACCTGAGCCGAAGGCAGAGGCTTTAACCCACTGAGCCACCCAGGCGCCCCTATTTTTAAGTCTTTTAAGATTTATCTATTTCAGTGATAGAGAGAAGGAGCACGGGGGAAGGGTACAGGAAGGGGAAGGGAGAAACCTAAGCAGATGTGGAGCACAGAGGCACACCCCCCTCCCCGCCCCCTAGCACAGAGCCCAGTATGGGGCTTTATCTCACAACCCTGAGATCAGCCCTGAGCCAAAACCAAGAGTTGGACACTTAACTGACTGCACCACCCAGGTGCTCCAATAATCAACTAGTTTTTACAGAGATTTCCTCAAACATCTTGAATCAACAAGTCTCTCTTCCTTTGCCAAAGACTCATGTATGTAATGAAGTGAGACTTCAATGCCCCCTTCAATGCACTTTGCAACCCTGAAATCGCCTTCACGTCTTGCTTTTGCAGACTCAGTATCAGCTGACATGAGCAGAGCCTTGTCAGATCTTTTACTTGTGTCCAGTTCTACACATATGCACAACATTTTAGACCCCAAAGAATATGTTGGAGATTTTCAAGCTCATGATGGATGAATCTTTTTCTGCACGTTTTCTTTTTAAGTTTTTGCCCAGCTTCTTATTTGACCCAACTTGTGTTGCTGCCTCAGGCAACAGCAATCAAAGTTAAACAATTGCTGCTAATTGATTTGACAAACTCCGTAGGCATAGGGTTTTCCTTATTAAACAATCCCTGAGTCAGGTCAAATAAAGAGTAATGAGACAAACCAAATAGAAATAATTCTCTAGTTCTGTATTTCTGGAGTTCTGAAAACCCTTTCCACTCCTTTCAGTGGCTGGTGGGCTTCTTTTTATCACTGCTTCCGTGCTTGCTACATTGTTAGTTCTTAAGACTCCCACAGAGATAAGGAAAGGGTGATGGGGATAGAGCTAGTAGTTAAAATGATACAAAGCTTGTTGTTCTTACCAAGCCTTGGGTTAATTTTCAGAGTTTTGGAAAAGGTTTTTGTTGTTGTTGTTGTTGTTGCTTTGTTTTTTATAATTTTTACCAGCATTTGCATAGATTTTTTTAGAGGAGTGGAGTTTTAGAAGTCCTTACATTGGTAGTACTTCTCCTATCCTAGGTTTTAAAGGTTTCTAGAGTTACAATAAAACACATTTTGATGTGAATTTATCTTTCATTTTTCTGTTAGATGTTCAAAAGTCACTTTAAGTTTGATTTGCATCTTCTTTAATTCTGAAAATCTTTTCCCTTTTATTTCTTCAAATATTGCTTCCCTGTCATTCCCCTTTCCCCAGACTTCTAGAATTTCTTTTGCTGCATCTTGAAGCCTTTATATTTTTTTTTACTATTTTTGGGGGGGCGGGGTATTGGTCTTGCTCTTGCATTCTGAGTGAAATTTTAAATATTATCTTCAAGCATACCACTCTTTCTTATACTGTGACTTTTTTTTTAAAATAATGACTTTTCTCCATTCTCTGCGTATTTGATTGGTTCTTTCTAAAACTACCTGTAAAATCAGTTTTTTATTTTTTTGTTTTTGTTTTACAATTCCTTGTTTTTTGAAAACTGAACTCTAAAAAAAATTTTTTTTTCTCCTTGAACAGTCTTCTATACCTCAAATATTGTCATTCCATCTGGAATCAATTCCCCTTCTGTGTGTTGGAAGGGATGGTTGTAATTTTAGCACAAGATTTCGTCATGAATTTTGGAATTTGGATTTGCTGGCTCATTTTTGAGGAGGATATTGTTTTGTTTCATTTTCACTTTTCCTCTCTGTTTATGCTCACTTTTTCCTGCTTGCAGAAACCTTAGCCTGCAGTACACACACACACACACATTGTTACAGTGTGATTGGACATGTCTATGCTAAGGCAGTATTAGGGATATGGCAGATTGGTCACTACTAAGTCAGGAGACATCTGTTTCAGTATCTCATTGTGAGTCTCTGCCTTTCTTCTCCCTGGGCTTATAACTACTTAAAAACCAGAACTATGAGAAGTTTGCAGTGACACACCCTCCCCACCCCACCACTTTCTGTCCTCCTCGGGTCCAGGCATTAATCAGAATAAGACAGGTTATATTTTAGTGACTAATGACCCCACTACCTCTGTGGCATTAAAAAAAAAAATCATTTCTCATTTATGTTAATGTCTGCTCTGGGTGCTGTGGGCGTGTTTCATGACTGCTTTCATTCTGAGACCTAGGCAGATGGGACTTTTCCTTGGTCAAGGGAACATGGAGAAACTGGTCACTGGCTGGTAAAGCTTCTTCCATTAGGAGTCCTATCACTTTTGCCCACAATGCATTGGCTTGAGCAAGTCAAAGGTAGAGTTTAACATTAATAACACAGAAAAGTAGATTTTTCTCTCAGGAGAGTTAATGAGTAATTTACTCTAGTCATAATACACTATACAGTTTCTCTCTTTCTTTCACTGACAATGCCTTAATTCTCAGCTACTGCTTTTTGCTTCAGTTCCCCAAACTGCCTGCAGTATGGCTTCAGCTGTGAATATCACATTGTGTTTCTATTGTGCATATTTGTGTTTTCTTGATTTTAGCCCAGCTGTCTTTTTGATTTTCTGTTTTTTACTTTTCCTCTCATTGTTGTATAGAAAGAACATAGGAAGAGTATCGGAAGATACCACATATAAAAAATTCAATATGCCATCTTGCTCAAAATGTTAACCATTATCTTTTGTGTGTGGGGAAAAAAAATCAGATTCCACTATTAAATCCAAGATTAAATCCCTACTCTCTTCCATAAATCATCCTTTGGGATCCATGTTAGTTCCAAAACAGAACTAACGTCTCCAGACCTGGAGGGACATGGGATCTCTGTATCTTTTAAAACTTCGGTGTTCACTGATCAGGTCGAATTTCCATGTAACCAAAATGCATTCCTTGCCCTGAAACATTAACTCATTAGTAAGTGTAAATTGGTGCTTATTCAGCTGAGCCATGCAATTTTTGGTTTAATAAAAGCCTAATCTTGCTCATTTGTTTACTCTGTTTACTCCCTAAAGGCTAAGGCTTTGTGACTGAATACAATGCTTAATAAACAGAAGAAAGAATATTAATTGTAGGCACTGCCATATTCCTAAGAGCTGGATTTGGCTGCAGACCAAATGGGCTCATGGGTAGAACCACTGCCCTCAAGCTTAGGCTTCCAGCTGTCACAAAATGGATCTTGGGCTCAAACAAACACATTTACAGAATAACACCCAGTTTTACCAGAGTGGATCAGCTCAGCTAGCATCAGTCTGCACTGTAACTCTCTTCCACAGTCAACCTTTACATCCCTGCATAATTTCTTCCTCTAATGCATCCATCTAACATGGAGAATAGTGACTACTCATTCAAATGTGTGTTTGGTGCTGGACAAAAGGGAACTAATCTCTACTTCTTTTTCCACCAAAATCTCACATTTCTCCAGGCAAACTGTCATGGAGGCAGACATTAATTTTTTTCCATGGCTGGCACTGCGAAAGAGGGATAAATTTCTTGTGCAAAAATGCAGGAAATGAAAGTTCTCCAATCAAAGCAAAGACCTTTCTGTAGGCAAGTCCTGTCTGGAGTAATTGGCTCCCCATTACTGGAGATCTTCAAACAAATGTTTGATGATAATTTGGTATCACAAGGGAGGAAGTATTTGTGTGTGTGTGTGTGTGTGTGTGTGTGTGTGAGAGAGAGACAGAGAACTAATCCCTTTATAAAAACCTTTTTAAAAATTATGTTGGATTTTATTCTTTTGCACTGTAGTCTTTATTCAGCACTTGTCTTTTTATTTCACGTCTCTTAGTTCTTCCTCATAGTTAAAACATGTGAGGTCATGGGATATGATGTATCCCCCTGAATTATCAGTTGTACTAAGTCAGACACTGAAAACATTATGCTGTTAATAAAGCAAACACAAATTACAGAGATCACTGCAGAATCTTTATGAACTTCAGATTAAAATAAAATCCCCAAAGTCCCACAGTAACCCCATATTGCCAGACTCCTACTGGAAACCTGTTGGGTCCACTGTAGAGCAGCAGCCTAGGCATTTAGTGGGTGAAGCCAAGGGCTCTGCAGTGAGATTTGAAAATGCTGGACCAGTCAGGGCCCCATGTACTCTCAGAACTAATCAAATGAAGCTTCCCTTCAGGGCAAAACCCACGCTGTTGAGAAACTATTAGGAGAAAACCAAATTTATCAGAATAGCTACAATAGAGGCCAAGGAAAGAAAACATTTTGTTTTGTTTTGTTTTTAAATAAGGAAAAGGAACAGATGCAGCATTACAGTAAATGTGAGGTCATATTTTTCGTTGTTGTTATTACTTTGCAAAAATGACAGGAGAGGGAGCTCTAGAGCCATAATGCTGGGAAAACTGCTCTGACCCACCCGCCTTCCTAAAAGTAAAGGGAGGCTCCAAGAAGGAGAAGGAGGAGGAAGAGGAGGAGGAGGGAGAAAATGAGAAATGGTTCATGGTCAATTTCCATATAGAACTATTATAAGGTATTACTAAGAAGAGAAAATAAACACAGAATGGTTCAGGCAATCAAACTGTGCCAGAAAGACACGTTCAAAACAACAGAAAACTGTAACTGAAAATATTTTTAAGTAGCTACAATAAATAAAGAAGCTATGAAAGAACAGCATTTCCCAGAATCAGGAAAACTCCAAATAGAGGTGATTAGAAAAATTAAGCTCTTTTTAAAAAGGAAAAAAAAAAATTACACAAAGAAAAGACACATTTGTATCAGTCTTTATTTTTGTTCTGTTGCATGTAACACTGTTGATTTTCTGGAACCCTCTCTTTCTCTGGCCACAGAGTAGGTCATAGTCCTAATCCTCCCCCAGCTGCTTCTTCCTGTCACTGCCCCAGAAAAGGGACATTTCCTACGCCGGTCTCTTGGCCATTCTTTCAGTTCATTCTACTCAATAGCTACAGTGACTTACAAAGTGAGAATACGCCAAATGTGCCTGCATTCCTAACGTGCCCCTGTATTCGTGACCTGATCCACGTATGACCAGCCAGCTGCTTTTTCCAGTGTCTCACTGGCATCTAAGGTGGACCGGTCCAAAGTCACCTGCTTAGTGCTGAAATCTATGCCTTCTCCAAAGTTCTATAACTTGGAAAAGGGTGTTGCTTTTCTCTCACTCTCTTAGATTCAACCCTCCAAAAGCATCCATCTCTGCTCTCTTCCTCACCCCACCGCTTAATCTAATGTCCCTGTCTGCTTATCTCCACTTCCAAAGTATTTCTCAACTCCGTTCCCTCTTTTCCTATTTAACTACTACCGTTCCAGCTCCTTCTGCATCTCTGGAGTGGACTCTTGCAATGACTTATTTGCCTTCTCTGACTTCATTGCATCTCAGCTGCAAATGATGGTGTAGAGCCCAGCCACACTATGTTTAGAGGGTTCCGTTTACCTACAAAATAGTGTGAGCATTACCATTCACTGTTGTGCTTCTGTCCTGGCTCTGCCTTCTTGGAAAGCAGTTGGTCCTCAACTCGTTTTTGTTCTCAGCAGTATGGAAGGAATTAAAAATTTTCAATGTTACAGGTCAATAGAAACTATAATACAATAACCATTAAAATAAAGTCTTTTTTATTGACAGTAGCTGGCATCACTTGTAGCAGCACCAACAAACTCAGCTTTATTAGCAACTCTAAACACAAATTTGAGGAGTTCTCAGTACGTTTCCAGCCCACCACGTGAAACAGAGTCACTGGCCAACAGAGATGTGGCCAAGTTTGTAATGTGGCCCTCGAGCTCTTTTATAATCTGGTACCAACTTCATTTTTAGTCGCATTTCTCATCCCTGTCCCCTCAACATGGGAGGACTAGCTGGACTGAGATCAGCTAGAAGACAGAGAACAGGTGACAAAGACACTAGACAAGTAACTGGGGGGTCCCCAAAGACTTGGGGATAATTGGAGGTCAGTCATCAATCTGATTGTGGAATCAAACAATAGAGAAGATGTCCATGCGGAAGACATAACGTTGGGCAATCTGGTGATCATTGTTGGAGTACTTATTGTATGTCACAGAAGAGGTTAATGCTAATAACAGTGGTAATCAACATCAGCATTCTAACAAAAGATATTGGGACTTGGTTATGGAGGTTGTACTTCTTTAGTAGGGTTCCATTGTCTAGAAAGCAAGGGAGGTAAGGAGATGCTCACCTAATATAATAACCAGAGTGCCATGTAGGAGACAATAGTTTGAGAAATTTAAGCCAAGGACAGTACTAGTGGAAGATTCTTGCACCAGACAGTGATGACCTTTTGTCTCTAGGTTTCCTTCTATTCCCAGAAGCCAAATGGGATATTGTAGCAGGCAGTGTCTTTATGCAGGACTGTGAGCTGAGGGGAAAGAGGAACACAGGCTGTTTCCACTGGCTGCCTCAAGATTTTTCCTTAGAGTACAAGTATGTCTATTCTCTAGTAACAGCTGAACTACTAGAAAAGGGGTTTCTATGAGTTCCTCTTACTTTATCTCTTGTCATAGTCCTGGCTCAGTGCAGGTGCTGACAGCTAGGACAGAGGTGCTAAGCCTTGTGCACACTCCTCAGCCCCAGAGAGAAGGTCTGAAATGGATTTCTTATATCCGTGTTAGGATTTAACCTTTGATTTCAATGGCTTCCTTGAGGTGCTTTCCTTTGACTCTCTTTGCCTCCCTTTTGACACTTGAGCAGTTTTCTAACTTTCTAGCCCTTGGATATGATTCCCCTATCCTTGTCACCCCTCCAAAACTAAATATTTGTTACTGACCACTAAAAATCTATATTCACCAGTTCTTTGAACACCAAGTTAATACCACTAAGATATGTCTACTAGTACTCTGGGTTTCTGTATCTTTACTTCCCACAGAATGGGGAGGGGAATCTTCCATTTGGTCAGGATTTTTTTTTTTTAATTTTTGGTTTTAACCAAAAAGTAAAGTAAATTTTTGGTTTTAACCAAAAAGTAAAGTAAAAGAGTAAGCCCTAGATAAATTATTATCAACCTAATTATTTTTATCTATAGACCAGAAAAAGAAGTATACTTATCACCGCCATTGACTTGGCTTAATTTTTAAGCATCCCAATAATGAGTACCATTCATTCATTCAACAGTTTTTGATTTTCGAGTTTGGAAAATTCACTGTGCCCTATTTTGTGGGGAAGGAGAAAGTGAATATTGCATGTTGAGTCCATTGATTTTATTTAGTAAGTACTCAGTGTTAGCAGTCTTGCCGTTGATGATCAAGAAATGATGAACATGGCATAAATATTACTAACAATCTATTTTCTCTATCAAAATATTTTGAAATTCTAGATTAGCGGCCAGTTTATAAAAAACCAAGTAAGGTGCATCAAAACTATGCGAAAACTATCAGGTGATCCAAAGGTCTGAAATGCCAGCCAAACAGATTTTTAAATGTGACAGGGAGTCATCCAACTGGAGTTTTTAGTTGACTTCAGCGTACCCTGAGGCACAGAGTCCAGATCCCTATGTGGGCTTGATGTGGGCCTGGATGTGATGTGGTCTGCTATTGCAAAGGGAACCCAGGCATAGTTAGACTGGAAGGGCTGTTTCCTGGGCATGATGCTTAACTGAGGTGAAAAAACTGGGGGAAGGTGGATGGAGGGAAAGACTTCACGGAGTCTTGTTGAAAGGACGAGAGCAATTATATTAGGGTAAATGGCCATTTTGTTTGCAGGAAGAACAGTGGAATAAAAGTGGAATAAATGCAACTAAGGTGTTTCAGAACACTGATTCCCAGAATATTAGGTGTGTGCTGGAATATTCCTGCTATGCAGAGACTAGTGTGCTTCAACAGGGAAGAGTTGTTCTTCAACGATGCAGCTGCTGTTTAACATATCGTTAAACCATTGAATTGTGCCAGTCCAAGCACCCTGTTTCATTTTGGGAATTTGGAGAAATTTATCTGTGATCTTGGGATCAGTATGCCATAGGAATTAGAGTACAGCATAGAAGATACCTATGAAAAACTCAGAGTTGCAGGGGTGACTCTATCAGCTTCCCGACACACTGGCAAGATAGTGTTCAGAAGCTATCTTTGCTTTTTCTTTCTGCCTTCAAAAAGTGAGCTGACATATTCCGAATGGCATGCAGGCCATTAGCGCACTGCCAGGCCCTCCAACAATGAATCACAGGCATCAAGCTATGGCATAGAAGAGGGAGGTTTAATCATTGTGTCACTGGTATCCGCAGAGTTCATAATTTTAGATTTTGGGCAAATGGAAAATTGTAATCTTCGGCTGTCTTTTGCCAGGTCACTGAGTCCAATATGACAGAGAGAGCAGGTAAGAAGCCTGTTTACCTGGGGCGAACATGGCTTTATCTTTTAAGACTGTTTGAAGAATGCACAGAATTTCTAGGGAGAGCAATATTCTGGAGGACAGATATGCTCACATGTTCCTGTGACATTTGTTTTCTCCATATAACATTCATGGGATGTGATGATACGTTCAGATTATCTGTTCCAATAGACAAATTCAATTTAACACTCAACATGATTCATTGCTAAACCATGCTTTGATTTCTCTGGGTTCCTTTAAATTACCAAAGTATCTTATATGTGAGCTGCACTGACCAATTTTCATCTTGGGAAGATGAGGAAAACATCTTTATCAAAAATTAGGAAAATGTCAACATTAAATATAGACTTAATTTACTATCAGCCTGCATGCTAGAAATAACAATGACCTGGGTAAAAAGAACGGTAAAATCCATTAGAGGTTACTTGTGCTTACTGTGACTTTTTATAAAAATCAGTTTTACTCTCATACCTCATCAATATCACGTATATTTAAAGAATGTCTCATTAGGCATTCAGAGTAAGAATGGAGATCCCCCAGGACTGAGAAAAGAGAAGTCTTGCTGTGTTTGCCTCAAATGAGTAGCATCTCAGATACATGTAAATGTCTGAAAGTCAGGGGAGTATATGCAGCAACAAAAAAATGAATGCACAGAAGGATACACAAAGTATCTCATACTTTGTAAGTCAGCTGGGGCTACTCTGTACGATCTAAGTTCAGTGAGAACAGATGTGCAGTTCAAGGTGATCAAACTGGTAAATGCAGGTTTAATGGACTAAAATTAAATACTAGAGATTATGACAACAGCTCAGAATCTGGTAAATCCTTGTCAATTTATGGTGTTTACTCAGATACATTCATTTCAGCACAGAAACATGTATCTTTTAAATCCTGACTGTGTGAAAACACTAGGATTAATATAGAAGAGGAAGATCATCTATGAAGCAGTACTACCCACCAGACTCTTCCCGATAACAGTCTTCTGGGGTAGCGTAAATGCTTATTTGGTGGGGGAGGAAATCACAAGCTAGAGATTATTAAAGAACTTGTCTAGCCTGTGTGACTCAGCAGGGAACCAACACCCCTATACTTCCTCAACATCATGCTACTCTCCAGGAAATGTACCTGTTCTGGGTGCGTGTAGACATAGCCATCAATTTTGTTGTAGTACGACTGGGGAATAAAACAACTTGATGTGTGGGTGTGGGGGTTGGTTTAGAAGTATATTTTGGAAAGGCTTAGTTACTATCTTTGTAAATTCGTGTAAATATCTCTGTACTTATTTGTGTCAGACTCTACATGACAGAATAGGTAGGGAAATCCAATTAGCCATCCATCTCCTGACAAATCAATGAAGACAACTACATCGACAAAAATATGCTTACTTCATCTTCACTGAAGGGCACATTTTACCAAACATTATTCAGTAATTTCACTTGTAAATCTTAGAAATCTTGTTTTTTATAATTATGCACTTCAAATCATTTTCACTTTCTTTTCTTTTCTCTTTACTTTTTTCTTTTCTTTTCTTTTCTTTTCTTTTCTTTTCTTTTCTTTTCTTTCCTTTCTCTCTCTCTCCCCCATCCCTCCCTCTCTTAGTCCCTTCCTTCTTCCTTCCTTCCTCCTTCCTTCCCTCCCTCACTCTCTCTCTTAATCTTTTTCTTTCTCTTTCTCCCCTCCCTCCATCCCTCCCTCTCTTCCTCCCTCCCTCCCTTTCTCCCTCCCTCTCTCGTTCTCTTTCTTTCTCTCTCCTTTTCTTTGAAAGTTTATGAGAGAAGTAAGAATCTCTTTGATGCTCTTTGACAAGATTGAAGATGAATAAACGATGACCTTTGGAGTAACTTAGGTGTTGATGAAGGCGTGTGGGCTTTGTTCAAGCATAAATCTTTATTAGTTGTGTGACCTTCTGCAAATCATTTAAACCATCTACTCTTCCATTTCCTTAACTATAATAGAGAGTCAGTAATATATTCTCACAGAGTCATGGTGAAAATTAAATGAGATACTGGGTACAAAAGTATTTACCTCAGGGGTGGCTTAGTCATTGAGCTACCATCTCCTGATTTTGGATCAGGTCATGATCTCAGGGTCATGAGATAGAGTCCCACATAGGGCTCCTCATTCAGTGGGGAGTTGGCTTAAGATTCTCTCTTTTTTGCTTCCTGATAACATGCTCATTCTCTCTCTCTTTCTCTTTCTCTAATAAATAAGTTTTTTTTTTAAACATTTAAAAAAAATAGTAAGTGCACAGTAAATGCTAGCTACAAAATGACATCACTATTATTGCTGTAATCACACCTGGGAAAATCATTTCTTCACTCCAAGCCTCTTTTAAAGTGAGGCTTAAATGAGAAAGCAGATGTGAAGTATTCACCACAAACCACAGCCTTGCTAAATGTAAATGACCTTCTCAATCCACTTTGATCCAGACACCTTCTATTGCCAAGTAACTGCCCTTTGCTGGACTGGGGACTGCAGACAGTCAAAGCTGACCTTGTTTCCAAGAGCTCTGACACATCAGTATGGTCTGTCAGTTTTCTGGGAAGGTACACATTGTCAAATTTACCTTCCCTGACTGCCCCCCACCCAAACACATCACATATAGGATATGAGGTATCAGTTTGCTTCCTGCTTCAGGACACATGCTGCCTTATCGGGCTTAGAGTACCCAAGTATACTGAAGTCAGTCATACAACTTTCCATCGGCTTGTCTTAGAACTCCTTGTTTTGATCTAGTCAGTGCTTTACAAAATGTAACATGCACACCAATCCCCTGATGATCTTGTGAAAATGAAGCTTCCGTTCCAGGAGGTCTGGGTCAAGGCCAGAGGTTTTGCATTTTGTAGCTCCCAGGTGGTGACAGGGCCACAAGATCACCCGTTGAGCAGACAATCTCGGAGTCCTTACACATGTTGGGTGGGTAATTAATGAGCTCGCACCCTATTTAGATGATCGCTTTGACTGACAGAGTTTAGCATCATGTCCTATATTCTCCATTCTGAGCTCTGTGTTCTCTTTTCTCAACACTTCTTCCTTAAATGTGAAGACAGTAAAAACACTTCCTGTGCCTCCTCTTCTGGGAACATTCCCTGGTTCACCCTCCTCCCCAAACACCACAGTCTTTTATCCAGTGTGCCACACTGGCAGGAGGCATGGGCCTAGGTTTAATGATTATCCTTTCCTGTTGTAATTTTTTCTCTATTTTATATTCTTGTTGCTACTAGAACATCATGAGGGATTCCATATTCAGTTCTTGGCATCTCGTGCTGTCTTGGCAGACACTAGATGCTCAAAAAAACTGAGCAAGCTGAGGGAATACAGTAGAACAATCAGCGTCAGTCGGAGGCAGATGGACTTTGGTTCAAATTCCCACTCCTCCAAAATCAATATAAAGGTAAACAAGTAGCTTAGCCTTCCTTTACGTATAAAAATTAAAATATTTCACCTGGCCCTATAAGGCTGCTGTGAGAATTATAAAAGATAGTATCTGTGTGGCATTTAGCCCCTGTACCTGAGGGAGAGCCAATAAATGTTAATGGGGCGGTTTATTCTTACCACGAATATTATTGGATTGTCTGAGAATTTCCCTCAATAACATAAACAAGTATTAGAATGCAGTTCTTCCCCTTCTATTTGAGAATAAAAGAATTCATGTTATACTGATTTTATTGTGGTCTTATAGTAAACGGTTTTGTTATTGGGACTCTCAAATCTTCATAGAATAAGGGCTATCTAAAGAAATTTAAAATGAAATGTAAAAATGTGTATTATCATTCATTTCACGTATCAGGCCCTTGAAAGATGTTTTTGAACTAAGTCATAAGAAAACCTCCTTTAAGCAATACTTCTTAAATTTAAACAACTTTATGACTGAGAGGGTTAGGCATTGCCAAGGTCAACCGTTTACTAACATACTTAATTTGCAAACTGGGATACCTAGATCACTGTGTCCGGTGTTCCTTTTCACTGCTGTTTTAATACCCCAAACCCCTCTGATCCAGCTGGCCAAGAACTTGCCTGAGATATTCCCTCCCTCCTGGTGCCTCACTCTTTGCAGCAGAGATAAATGGATTAAGAACATGAAATAATTGAAGCACATCAAGTGGAGAAGACAATCACTTTCCATAGAGTTGCCTGCATTGATTGCAATTTGAATGCATGATGACTTCTTTCCCGGGAGTGTGAAAAAGAAATCGTTCATAAAATACCCAGGAAGTCTCTCAAGGAAACTAATTAATGGCATTATTATCTTAAGCACAGCAAAGATTATTGAAAAGTTTCCTGTTACTCAAAATACTTTACAAAACAAATTATGATGACCTTGGATACTGTGCTTTAATGAATCTTCCATTGATTTCCTGTATGTTTACAGAGAGGTTTCAGGCTTTATTTTCAACAATTTACACACCATTTGAAGGAGAGGGCTTCATAGGTACTGGAAAGAGAAAGTCATTTTCTGCTATTACAGCTCATAAAGCAAGAACCAAGAACTTGAAGTGAAAGGGAAAAAAATAAGAGTCCCATGTCCGTGTCCTGCCACACCAGTAGCATGTCTCTAGATATAAACTAGAAATTAGTTCGCTGAATTGAAGGGTGATGTGCATATCCAGAGGTGCTAAGCTATGCCAGTTTTTACCAAAGTGGTTACACCATTGACATTTCAGTTGCTTTGTATCCTTAACGACAGGTGGTGTTTTGTACTTTTCAATATTGCCAACTTTACATACATAAATGTATCTTGTCTGGGACATAATTTATATTTCCTTCACCACATTGTCTTTTGTGTTATGGCCATTTGGGCCCCCACCCCTTTTTTAGTGCTTCTCAAACCTTTTGCCCAGTTTTCTCTTTGGTTTCCAGCCTTTACCATATTGATCAATAGTACTTTATCTTTTCAAAATATTTATGTGTGTATGGATGGTGTGTGTGTATGTTGGGAATACCTTCCCAATCTAGGATTTGTACTTTCAGTTGGTTTATGATGCTTTTTGGTGAATAGAAGTTAATTCTGGATTTTAATGTAAATTTTACCTTATGTTTACTTTAGTTTTTTTTCTTTAGTTTTTTGTGTGTGTGTGTGTGTCTCATCTAAGAAATCCATCCCTACTATGAATTTCTGAAAATATACTCCTGCATTGCCTCCTGTGTGTTTGCTTTTCACATTTAGATCTTTATTTACTACCTTCAGTTGAATTTTGTTTTACCAGTATATCAGACAGATTCAGTTAGGAGACAAACCTCACCAGTCTTTTTTTATTTATTTTTTTCGGTAATTTAATAGAAAGAACTGTTAACAGTGGTAAAGTACAGAACACATGTAATTATGTAACTAGAAAGACAAAAACACATAAACAAAAAAAAGAACCTTGGATTATCACAGAGGTAGCCCCTGCAGGGAGCAGCTATCATATGTAAATTTCATTGTAGGACTGGGGGGGGGGGGGGGACAGGGAGAGATTGACATCATTGACACATAGCAGCTTCCAGAAGGGAGCCAGGTGTTAAGGAGCGGGTGCAGCTCAGTTGGTTCTGAAGTCTCTGAGCTCAGCTGATGGGCCCTGGTGCTGCAGCCATGTTTCTGAGAGTGCAGTGAAATTCTGCAAGTATTGAAAAAAACTACAGACTGTATTTAACTGCTGCTACAGGCAGGGGCTGCCTCTGGCTGTTGACACAGGAACAGAAAGTGGACTGGAAGCCAACAAGAAGCCATAATTTGGAGGAGCTACTACAGCCCCAACCTTCAATCTCTGTTTCCCCAGTTTAGTGAGACCGTCATGCCCTGCTTGGGATTCCCCCAGCCACTGTCTGGAAAACATTTCCAGACCAAAAGCCGGGGCAATCAGAGAGCTCACACATGTGATTCCCCTAATTATTCAGCTGTCAGTGATCACAGTTCTACACTGCTGGGTTCCCGATGTCTGCAAAGAGTTGTTTCCCTGTTGTATACAGCAGGGAGTGTGGATCAGTCCCAGTTAATCTAACACAGCTGAAAGCAAAGATGCTTATGTCTTTGTTTCTGTTCGTTTTCCATTCCTCTGGTAGTTTATAAGTTTTACATTATTTTTGTCTTCTTTTAATGGGTGCAATTTCCTGACATATATTTGTTATATATTTTAAATTTTACCTTATGTTTAAGAGAAATGGAATCTTAATAGTTTGCTGGTGAGGTTTTGCTGGTTACAAACTCTTTAGTTTGTCCAGATGTGTCTCCATTTGTCTCATTCTTAAAAGATAATTTCATTATCTATCTAAAAAATTCTAACCAGACATCTCCTTTCTTTAATGCAATACAGTTATCCTACTTTTTCCTGACATTGTTATTAGTCTGCTATTCCTTTGTAGGTAAATAGCCTTTTTACCTGATTTTCATCTTTTTTTTTTTTTTTTTTTTTAGTTGTTGAAGTTCTGGAGTTTCACTATAATAAATCTTACATGCATATCTTTATTCTCTACTCAGAATTCTCTGCATCTTAAATCTGTGCTTACCTCATCCTTTCTGGAATTTCTTATCCATTATGTCTTCAAATGTTGCATCTATTTTATTCCCTGTCTTTTCTCTTTTGGAAACTTTGAATGCATTTTAGATCCCCTTGGTCTTCCACATCTCTTAATTATTTTTTTCACTTTGCCCACATTATTTGATCTCTGTTATATTCTGGGAAAGTCCTATGATTCATTTCCAGTTTATTATGCATCTCCTTAGCTATTTATAATCTGATAGTAATTCTACTCAATTTTTACCTTGATTTTCTTTAATTCAAGCCATTATTTTTTTTCCAAACCTAGTAGTTTGCATTTTACCATGCCATGCTACAGACAAGTACTTTCTAGCTTGACATTTTTCTTTTTCTTAAAACGTAGTAAGTTGCACTGAAAATCATATCTGATATAGGAAGAATTTTGTTTTTCACTTTTTGTTCTTGTTCTTGGAGACTTATCTTCTCAGTACTTCAATGTTTTATATTTTGTGCGGGTGATTTTCCTTGAAAATTACTGGTACGAATTTTTTTGAAGCCCTGGGGAAAAAATGCTTTTCTTCTGCATTTGCCTTTCTCAATGCCTGGGAGTCCTAAATGACTAGAAATTCATAAATCCATGTCTTGAGAGTCCTTAGACCACTCAGGTGTATTTGAACTGTATACATACAAGGAAAGGAGTTGAGGTTATGGCTTTTCCAGAGCCTTTATTTTCCCCTTTGCTAGTCAGCACCTCTACAGTTTTTTTGTTTTTGTTTTTTTTTTCCTGAGGGTGGGGAATGATAATTTTGTTTTGTTTCCAGCGTAAACTTTATCTCAAATTTCTAGCAATTTGGAATGAACTTTCTTGTGGAGAGACTGCATTTAGAGTCCTAAACTTGGTTGGACATGGGCCATCCAGGCAAAGTTCAATTTTGCTGTGACTGATGAAATTCATTATGGCAAAAGTGGCTTTGGTATTCTGTTTACCATTTTATATAACTTCCTTTATTAGATACTGGCCTGAAAAACCCTTGTTATCATTACTGTTCTTCAGTGCTTCTAAAAATACTTTTAATATATCTTAATTAACTTAATACTAATAATTTATCCTAGTATTATCAATGAAAGAGTTGGTCCAAATTATATAGCTCATAATAACCCCCAAAACAGAGGTTCCCAAAATCAATTTTCATGTGATATGACATCTCCTTTAAGAACTATACCTTTGTTTTTTTGACAGATAAGTTATTTTTTATTGACATCTCTTGCTATAGATAGCTTTCAACAAAGAGCTATTTTCATGACTAGAGATAAAGATTGCCAGGGAGATAATTTTGATAAATTTCCTTTGAAACGATATATTTTTTAGGATGCTTGTATCAGCATCTTAGTATGCAAATAAATTTCTTTCCAACGAGATTATGAATATTGTTTTCTTTTTCTCCTTAAACTTTGGCTTTAAAAGATTGCTCCTGTGTTATATGAAAATTCAAATTAGTGTCTAAATTGACTCCGTAAATCAGATGAACATATAAGCACAAGTAGTAAGAATATGATAACAAATTTAGATCATTCAGATCTGTTTTCCTATAGAAGAAGGCTCAGGCCTCATCTCTCCTCAAAAGGTTAGCCATTCAGTGTCAGGCATGAGGTCAATGGCAATTTTCAGTTTATCTGAGAACCTGTGTTCATCAAGATAATCCAATGGCTAGAAGAAATGGTTAGTCACTGAGGAAGGTCAGAGTTTTGGTTAGAGGAAATGGTTAGAGTCACTGAGGAAGGTTGGAGTTTTGGTTAGAGGAAATGGTTAGAGTCACTGAGGAGGGTCAGAGTTTTAGCCCCTAAGTACCCATTATATCCTGTAGTTGTTAACAGCATCCTGTTTAAACACTCTGTCTTCCATAGATTGAGAGAGATGGCATTAATGATGACGTCAATGGTGAATATAATAGCATTTAAATAAGCCCAGATAATGAAGTACCTACATGATGGGTTTTGTGACGAGGTAGTGTACACTACATGCTGGAGTCTAAATTAAATTCTGACTGGTGAGTCCTTGAAGAACAAAACAGACCAGATCCTTGCCTTAATGCTATTACTTCCATTCCACTGGGGAAAAGACAATATACTAATAGGTGATATATAAAATGTACCTAGATTCATTAGCACTATGGATAAAATGACGAGAAACCACAAGAGAATAACAAAATGGGGTCCCAACGAAGACACATATGTGATGAAATGTAGGCTGAGAGGCAAGCCTGAGAAAGACCAGCAAGATGGAGAACTCAGGGGGTGGGAGAACTTCTTTCTATACCTGCTGTGGAAAAGAGATGAGCCTGTCCTAGGAGTGGCCTGAAGGGAAATGTTTTTGGAGGATAATGAGTGAGAAGCAAATTGGCTTGAAGGAGAGTTTTTAATTGCTGGGTCACACAGGTTTTTCAGACCCTAGTAGGAAATCCCTTGGAAGGTGCAGAGGTATCCAGAGGACAGAAGCAAACACACTGATAAAAAGCTAATATATTAGAGAATGAGAAAGTTGGTGTGGTCTTGAGCAGGGGTAATCTCCATGGAGATGCGTTGGGTGAGTTAATGACTTGAGCTCATTGCTTAAGCTCCTTGGGCCTCATGGCCTCCCTCTAAAATTACAGACGGTGCTCTGGGATCTCTAAATTCTCTGTCAGTCTAAAGACTCTGAATTCAGTGAACTGTATGCCAGTGGGTACAGGCCTGCTCCCAGGACTTCTGAGTTTGGAACAAATGTTTTAATATGTTGCTGCTATTGCTAAAGATTCTCAAATTTATCATGGAATATCCAGTGAGAGTAAGAGGAAAAGCTAGTTCCAAAAGAGATTTTTTTTTTTTGTAATCTAATTATTAATAACTTCTTCAGTGATTCTTAAAAACATTTTAAATAGATACAAGTTTTGTCTATTCTTTTGCTAGAGAACTTTTGTTTTGTTCTACAAGAGACTGGTTGGGTCCTGTTACGTCCTTCAAAAGGCTGGTAGCGTCACAGGAAAACATCATATGTGGCTTTCAAACAGTCATGAGACCCAAGAAGATTGAGACCTTTGTGAGGGCTCATTGCCACTTCTTTCATAGACATGACTTACAAGTATTTCCAACTATGGTGATGACAGTCACCATATTATGAATTATGCCAGGTTGTCTGAATATTTGAACAGAACACCATTATTTTTTATTTCTTTTATTTGCCTTGGGTTATGTAATTGAATTGTTATTTAGTTTTTCCTATTTTTATAAAAATATATACCAGAGACCAAACATCCTGTGCTTAGTCCCACATTACACATTAGCAGAAGATGGATGAAGTAGTGGACAGTAAACCAGGCTTCTCCTGACGGACCCACAATTACTATAAGAAATGCAGCTAAAAGAGGCCCCATTTGAATTCAAATCTGATGATTAATTAAGATTTTTCATAGCCCTTCTTCCTAGAGAAGGCATTAATTTTAAGGTGTTGCTGCTTCACATTCCTGGGCAGGTTTTTGGAGTTGTCATATGCCACTGATACATAAAACCAGAGTAGCTAAACAGGAGGAGTAAGGAGAATAATTATGGAATGGCATCTAGAAATCTAGGGACAAATGATGTCACTGGCAGTCTGTTGGGGATCCTGGAGCCAACGCACAAAACTGGACAAGTTTCATGCTCTTCCCTTGTTAATCCTAAGTGTGTCTGATAAAGTCTGTTGTAGAAAGATTTAATGCATCTGGTAGAGAACCTTTAAGGCGTTATTTGCTTATAACCTTTTCAATTCCTTCTTGGCATACATCGCCATCATTTTATTTATGAAAGATTTCTATTCCTTTTCTACATACACTTGAAAGACTCAATGTCCCATTTTACTTCAACCCTTCCCTGCTCTAATTTGATGGAATTACAGCCTTCCAGAGCATTGCTTGCTGCCAAGGTCCTAATTAGTTGTCGGACAAAAATGTCACAGGAGGAAGTCACCATCTCAAAATGTGTTTTTTTAGCCTCCTGTTTTTACAAATGTTTGCAATACTTTACCAACAGTTTTTTTTTTTTTCCCCTCTGTAATCATGTTCAGCTTATAAATGAGATGTCTGTGAAAGCACATGGAAAGAGAAATGTTATCAAAACAAGATGACATCTAATTTTTTTACTTATTTAGGTGGCATCTTGACCTATTTATTTTCATTACACTTGATATGTAATAATTGCATTTTCAATAACATCAGTTTGAACAAATAAAGTTTCAAGCCCTCAGTAAAGGGAACTGACAATTATTTGTGCCTGGAGATTGACTAACATTATCTTAAGACCTCACATGGGATGAGCAACGTATTGTTAGCCACATCTACCTAACTAAGGCTCAGAGGCCACCACATGTTCAAGTGGCCTGATTATATGCAGCTAGGATTTGAAAATAAATCTGTGGGGGGCACCTGGGTGGCTCACTGGGTTAAGCCTCTGCCTTCAGCTCCCGTCATGATCTCAGGGTCCTGGGATGGAGCCCCTCATGGGGCTCTCTGCTCAGCAGGGAACCTGCTTCCTTGTCTCTCTCTGCCTCTCTGCCTACTTGTGATCTCTCTCTCTCTCTCTCTGTGTCAAATCAATAAATAAAATATTAATAAATAAATAAATAAGTCTGTGGGACTACACTGTAGTTTTTTCTGCCCTTGGAACTTAGAAGTCTGGTCTAAGACTAGCAACTTCAGTATTGCCTGGGAACTTAATAGAGAGGCAGACTCTCGAGAGTGCCACCCCAGACTAATCTACATCAGAATCCTTATTTTAACAAGATCCCCTGATGAATCCTAGGCATATTAAAGACTGAGGCATACTGATTTATACACCATGCCTCCAGTACAAGGTGGGTTTCTTTTCTTATTTCCTCTCTCTTCCCTTATATGGTGGCAAAGATAGTCATGGGGCGTACTTTAAACAAATTCATTTTTATTTCTCCATGAAACACATCTAATTTTTTATAGGAATACTCTGGGATCTCATAGCACTAGTCAAATTCTTTTTCTTTCTTTGCTTAAATCATCCCCTCTCATAGACCATTCCGTTTCTTCTTCATCTTCTAACAGCCATTACAAGTTTCTTGAGCAAGCTGAGTCCTTTTGTTATAAGGTGGCAGTACAGCTGGTGTTTCTCTGTTTGTATAGTGAAGGAAGAACATTTGTGGGTGACTTTATAGATCCTGCATGTATTTCCAATTCTTTTTCATGTACCTCCAGTAATTTCTTTTATACATACCTTTGAGCATGATCATATGTATATATGTAGTGAGGGAAAAAAGCACAATATCAACTGGTTATTTTGAATAAATATATTAGAGTTTCTCTTTTCATTTTGATGGTTCCTAGTTTGTAAAACACACTTTCTATTTATACCACTTACACTTTAGCACAAAGTTAGCTTTGAATGCTACAAGACTACTTTGAGATCATTTTATGGAATATCCTAATCAATAAATATCCAGATATATATAAATCCAATAAGAAAACTAACTCATTTCACTTTGCCATTATGAATTATTTATTATTTCTGATGGTCCACATGGCACTGTATAATTAAATATATGTGTGTATGTGTGTGCATATAGACACATACATTTCTGTTTGTTTCAATTTTATGATGTTAGGATGATATAGATGTGTGTCTCCTTTCATAGATGAATATATATATATATATACACATATATATATATATACACACATACACACACATATGGTTTTTTTTTTTTTAGATAGGCTTAGAATAAGAAAATATTCAAAATTGAACTACTTTTCTTCTTGTAGAATTACTTCATTAGTTTTTCTGCAGCAAAACCTTCTGAATAATAAAATTACACATGATTCAATTTTAAAAATTTAATCCTTGGGGCACCTGGGCGGCTCAGTCAGTTAAGTGCCTGACATTGGCTCAGGTCATGATCGCAGGGTCCTGGGATCAAGTCCCACATCTGGCTCCTTGCAGGGAACCTGCTTGTGTGCGTGCATGGTCTCTCCTTTTCTCTCTCTCTCTCTCTCTGACAAATAAATAAATAAAATCTTTTAAAAAAAAAAGATAAAAATAAATTAAAAAATTTAACACAGAATTTAGAGTGCTAAGGTTATCTCAAAAATTGACTTCATCTGTTCAATAGATACTTGCTGATTGTCTCCTTTTTTTTAATGTGTTTCCAGTCTTATGATTCAATGAGGAAAAAAAATAAGGATCCTGCCATCATGTGGTTGACAACACTATAGTGAGACAGACATGTAAACACTAAACTACGACATGGGGAGTCAGTGCTACAATGATTTCTGCTTCACAGTATGGATGTGATTTTGCTTGAGATTTGAGGGATAATGGCAGAAAAATGGGCTTATTTGCAAAGGCAAATAGATGGGGAATGGTGTTATATGGCGGAAACAGTAATGAGACAGGCAGTGGTAGGAGATGAAGCCGAGCAAGCTGGTTGAGGGTCAGTTCAAGATAATATACAGCATGCAAAGAAAGGAACAAACCGTGATAAGACATCAAAGAACCCTCCAACCTTAATACTCATAGTTTCCAGTACTCACCATGTGCTGAGCATTGTGCTAGTGATTGTCTATAGAGTCTGAAAATTTCTTTTTCAATTTTATATGTGAAGAGACATAATGGTGAGTCTCATAGTGCATTATACAAAGTAGAATACCTGAGATGTGAATCCAAGATTTGCTGTTCCTCCCCCTTATTTGTTTTTTAAGATTTGCCATTTATTTATTTGAAAGAGAGGGAACACACGAGCAGGGGACAGATCAGAGAGAGAGGGACAAGCAGACTCCCCACAGAGCAGAGAGTCCAACACAGAACTCAATCCCAGGGTTCCAGGATCATGACCTAAGCTAAAAGCAGAAGCTGAACTGACTGAGTCACCCAGTTCCCCCCCCCCTTTAATATATGCAATGTATCATTTATTCAAAGGATAAAGTTTTGTATATATAAAATATGGCAAAAAGCAATAGAGTGTTATCACCTACTCAGTTTAGCAAATTAGAACATCAGTAACACTATTGAGGTCACCTTTGTGTCCCTCTGAAATCTAAACACCTTCCAGGGATAAGTAATATTCTTAAATGTGTGCCCGTCCCCGTAATACATGGTTTATTTATTTAATTTTGTTTTATTTTATTGAGCTAAGAACACCGAACCTGAGATGTACCTTCTTAACATATTTTTTAAATGCACAATACAGTATTGGGGGTTATAGATGCTATGTTGCATGGTCTTGATCTCTAGAACTTACTCTTCTTGCATAATGGAAACTTGATGCCTGTTGACTAGCACCTCCATTTCAGAAACTTACTTAAGTAGTATAATACTGAATATGTATTTTGGTGACTTTTAAAATTCAATCTTAACTTTATGGGATTTTTCTCTGTTGATGAATGTAGCTATAGAGAATTTGCTTTCCCAATCCATGTATGTTTTAACCTTCTAATGGCTGTTGGATGTTTCTAAATGAATCACTTTTACTGTCAGTGCTGTTATAAAATTTTTATCTATGTCTCCACATGCACTTGTGTAAAAAGTCTTCTAGAGTATTGACTATATCTAGGATGTTACTTCTGGGTTATGGGAAATGTTCATATTTAATTTTAAAAGATAATACTGAGTAGTTTTTCAAATTGGTTTCACTGATTTACACTCCCGTCCTACCATCTGCTTTCTATGACCTTGTCAATAAGTACTTCTTTAAAAAAATTTGGGCTAATCTCATGGGCTGTAAATGGCATTTTAAGAATCCAATTACTAGGCAATTTTTTTTTTCTATAACACATTGACTTTCATATTTCTTCCATGAAAAGCCCAGTAGAGCTTTTGCAAATTTTTCTTATTGATTTGTAGGTGGTCTTTTTATATTCTGGATGCTAATTCCTTTATCAATTATGTGTATTGCAAATTATTTTCCCAGTTTATGGCATATTTTATCGATTGTTTTTCATAAACAGAAGTTTGTGATTGTACTGTAGTTATAGTTGTCAGACTCTGTCTCTGTTCTTTGTGTATTTTGTGTCTTGTTTAAGGAAAGTAGCTTCAGCTTGAGTTAATGGATATGTTCTGTCTGCTCTATTTTCTTTGAAAAGTTTAAAAGATTTGCTTTTTAGATTTAAGTATCAAATCCATTTGGTATTGACTTTAGTGAATGAGTGTGTGTTGGAATTCCAATGTTGTTTTTCTCTGTGTGGATATTTTTGAAAAATTTTAGGCAGAGATGTTGCATGAGCACATTTTTGCTTGAGGATGGACTTGGTTAATATAGGATTAAAGACAGATCAGTAAAGAAGTTACCGCCGTAGTTCCAGCAAAAGATATTGAGCACCTTTATTAGGAGGGTGGACGGTGAGATATAAAGATATTTTGGAGCCACAAACAACAGGATTGGCTATCTGATTTTTTTTTTAATTTTTTTATTTTAATAAACATATAATGTATTTTTATCCCCAGGGGTACAGGTCTGTGAATCGTCTGGTTTACACATTTCACAGCACTCATCATAGCACATACCCTCCCCAATGTCCATTTCCCCACCACCCTCTCCCATCCCCCTTCCCCCCCGCAACCCTCAGTCTGTTTCTTGAGATTGAGTCTTTTATGGTTTGTCTCCCTCCCAATCCCATCTTTTCATTTTTTCTTTTCCTACCTCCCCCCAAACCCCCCCCACCTTGCATCTCCACTTCCTCATATCAAAGAGATCATATGATAGTTATATTTCTCCGATTGACTTATTTCGCTAAGCATGATACCCTCTAGTTCCATCCACGTCGTCGCAAATGGCAAGATTTCATGTCTTTTGATGGCTGCATAGTATTCCATTGTGTATATATACCACATCTTCTTTATCCATTCATCTGTTGATGGACATCTAGGCGCTTTCCACAGTTTGGCTATTGTGGACATTGCTGCTATAAACATTCGGGTGCACGTGCCCCTTCGGAGCACCACGTTTGTATCTTTCGGATATATACCCAGGAGTGCAATTGCTGGGTCGTAGGGTAGCTCTATTTTCAGTTTTTTGAGGAACCTCCACACTGTTTTCCAGAGTGGTTGCACCAGCTTGCATTCCCACCAGCAGTGTAGGAGGGTTCCCCTCTCTCCGCATCCTCGCCAGCATCTGTCATTTCTTGACTTGTTAATTTTAGCCATTCTGACTGGTGTGAGGTGGTATCTCATTGTGGTTTTGATTTGTATTTCCCTGATGCCGAGTGATGTGGAGCATTTTTTCATGTGTCTGTTGGCCATCTGGATGTCTTCCTTGCAGAAATGTCTGTTCATGTCCTCTGCCCATTTCTTGACTGGATTATTTGTTCTTTGGGTATTGAGTTTGATAAGCTCTTTATAGATTTTGGATACGAGCCCTTTATCTGATATGTCGTTTGCAAATATCTTCTCCCATTCTGTCAGTTGTCTTTTGGTTTTGTTAACTGTTTCCTTTGCTGTGCAAAAGCTTTTGATCTTGATGAAATCCCAATAGTTCATTTTTGCCCTTGCTTCTGTTGCCTTTGGCGATGTTCCTAGGAAGAAGTTGCTGCGGTGGAGGTCAAAGAGGTTGCTGCCTGCATTCTCCTCAAGGATTTTGATAGATTCCTTTCGCACATTGAGGTCCTTCATCCACTTTGAGTCTATTTTCGTGTGTGGTGTAAGGAAATAGTCCAATTTCATTTTTCTGCATGTGGCTGTCCAATTTTCCCAGCACCATTTGTTGAAGAGGCTGTCTTTTTTCCATTGGATATTCTTTCCTGCTTTGTCGAAGATTAGTTGACCATAGAGTTGAGGGTCTATTTCTGGGCTCTCTATTCTGTTCCATTGGTCTATATGTCTGTTTTTGTGCCAGTACCATACTGTCTTGATGATGACAGCTTTGTAATAGAGCTTGAAGTCTGGAATTGTGATACCACCGACTTTGGCTTTCTTTTTCAATATTCCTTTGGCTATTCGAGGTCTTTTCTGGTTCCATATAAATTTTAGGATTATTTGTTCTATTTCTTTAAAAAAAATGGATGGGATTTTGATAGGGATTGCATTAAATGTGTAGATTGCTTTAGGTAAAATAGACATTTTCACAATATTTGTTCTTCCAATCCATGAGCATGGAATATTTTTCCATTTCTTTGTGTCTTCCTCAATTTCTTTCATGAGTACTTTATAGTTTTCTGAGTATAGATTCTTTGCCTCTTTGGTTAGATTTATTCCTAGGTATCTTATGGTTTTGGGTACGATTGTAAATGGGACTGACTCCTCAATTTCTCTTTCTTCTGTCTTGTTGTTAGTGTAAAGAAATGCGACTGATTTCTGTGCATTGACTTTATATCCTGACACTTTACTGAATTCCTGTATAAGTTCTAGCAGTTTTGGAGTGGAGCCTTTTGGGTTTTCCACATATAGTATCATATCATCTGCAAAGAGTGATAGTTTGACTTCTTCTTTGCCGATTTGGATGCCTTTAATTTCTTTTTGTTGTCTGATTGCTGAGGCTAGGACTTCTAGTACTATATTGAACAGCAGTGGTGATAACGGACATCCCTGCCGTGTTCCTGACCTTAGCGGAAAAGCTTTCAGTTTTTCTCCATTGAGAATGATATTTGCGGTGGGTTTTTCATAGATGGCTTTGATAATGTTAAGGTATGTGCCTTCTATCCCTACACTTTGAAGAGTTTTAATCAGGAAGGGATGCTGCACTTTGTCAAACGCTTTTTCAGCATCTATTGAGAGTATCATATGGTTCTTACTCTTTCTTTTATTAATGTATTGTATCACATTGATGGATTTGCGGATGTTGAACCAACCTTGCAGCCCTGGAATAAATCCCACTTGGTCGTGGTGAATAATCCTTTTAATGTACTGTTGGATCCTATTGGCCAGTATTTTGGTGAGAATTTTCGCATCTGTGTTCATCAAGGATATTGGTCTGTAATTCTCTTTTTTGGTGGGATCCTTGTCTGGTTTTGGGATCAAGGTGATGCTGGCCTCATAGAATGAGTTTGGAAGTTTTCCTTCCATTTCTATTTTTTGGAACAGTTTCAGGAGAATAGGAATTAATTCTTCTTTAAATGTTTGGTAGAATTCCCCTGGGAAGCCGTCTGGTCCTGGACTTTTGTTTGTTTGGAGATTTTTGATGACTGTTTCAATCTCCTTACTGGTTATGGGTCTGTTCAGGTTATCTATTTCTTCCTGGTTCAGTTGTGGTACTTTATACATCTCTAGAAATGTATCCATTTCTTCCAGGTTGTCAAATTTGTTGCCATAGAGTTGCTCGTAGTATGTTCTTATAATTGTTTGTATTTCTTTGGTGTTGGTTGTGATCTCTCCTCTTTCATTCATGATTTTATTTATTTGCGTCCTTTCTCTTTTCTTTTTGATAAGTCTGGCCAGGGGCTTATCAATCTTATTAATTCTTTCAAAGAACCAGCTCCTAGTTTTGTTGATTTGTTCTATTGTTTTTTTAGTTTCTATTTCATTGATTTCTGCTCTGATCTTTATGATTTCTCTTCCCCTGCTGGGTTTAGGCTTTCTTTGTTGTTCTCTCTCCAGCTCCTTTAGGTGTAGGGTTAGGTTGTGTATTTGAGACCTTTCTTGTTTCTTGAGAAAGGCTTGCACTGCTATATATTTTCCTCTCAGGACTGCCTTTGTTGTGTCCCACAGATTTTGAACTGTTGTGTTTTCATTATCATTTGTTTCCATGAATTTTTTCAATTCTTCTTTAATTTCCTGGTTGATCCATTCATTTTTTAGAAGGATGCTGTTTAGTCTCCATGTATTTGCGTTCTTTCCAAATTTCCTCTTGTGATTGAGTTCGAGCTTCAGAGCATTGTGGTCTGAAAATATGCAGGGAATGATCTCGATCTTTTGGTACCGATTGAGACCTGATTTATGACCCAGGATGTGGTCTATTCTGGAGAATGTTCCATGTGCACTGGAGAAGAATGTATATTCTGTTGCTTTGGGATGGAATGTTCTGAATATATCTGTGATGTCCATCTGGTCCAGTGTGTCATTTAAGGCCTTTATTTCCTTGTTGATCTTTTGCTTAGATGATCTGTCCATTTCAGTGAGGGGAGTGTTAAAGTCCCCTGCTATTATTGTATTACTGTCGATGTATTTCTTTGATTTTGTTATTAATTGGTTTATATAGTTGGCTGCTCCCATGTTAGGGGCATAGATATTTAAGATTGTTAGATCTTCTTGTTGGACAGACCCTTTGAGTATGATATAGTGTCCTTCCTCATCTCTTATTATAGTCTTTGGCTTAAAATCTAATTGATCTGATATAAGGATTGCCACCCCAGCTTTCTTCTGATGTCCATTAGCATGGTACATTGTTTTCCACCCCCTCACTTTAAATCTGGAGGTGTCTTCGGGTCTAAAATGAGTTTCTTGTAGGCAGCATATGGATGGGTTTTGTTTTTTTATCCATTCTGATACCCTGTGTCTTTTGATTGGGGCATTTAGCCCATTATCATTCAGGGTAACTATTGAGAGATATGAATTTAGTGCCATTGTATTGCCTGTAAGGTGATTGTTACTGTATATTGTTTCTGTTTCTTTCTGATCTACTACTTTTAGGGTCTCTCTTTGCTTAGAGGACCCCTTTCAATATTTCCTGTAGAGCTGGTTTGGTGTTTGCAAATTCTTTCAGCTTTTGTTTGTCCTGGAAGCTCTTTATCTCTCCTTCTATTTTCAATGATAGCCTAGCCGGATATAGTATTCTTGGCTGCATGTTTTTCTCGTTTAGTGCTCTGAATATATCATGCCAGTTCTTTCTGGCCTGCCAGGTCTCTGTGGATAGGTCCGCTGCCAATCTAATGTTTTTACCCTTGTATGTTACCGACTTCTTTTCCCGGGCTGCTTTCAGGATTTTCTCTTTGTCGCTAAGACTTGTAAATTTTACTATCAGGTGACGAGGTGTGGACCTATTTTTATTGATTTTGAGGGGCGTTCTTAGCATCTCCTGGATTTTGATGTTTGTTCCCTTTGCCATATTAGGGAAATTCTCTCCAATAATTGTCTCCAATATACCTTCTGCTCCCCTCTCTCTTTCTTCTTCTTCTGGAATCCCAATTATTCTAATGTTGTGTCGTCTTATGGTGTCACTTATCTCTCGAATCCTCTCCTCGTGTTCCAGTAGTTGTTTGTCTCTCTTTTGCTCAGCTTCTTTATTCTCTGTCATTTGGTCTTCTATGTCACTAATTCTTTCTTCTGCCTCATTTATCCTGGCAGTGAGAGCTTCCATTTTTGATTGCACCTCATGAATAGCTTTTTTGATTTCAACTTGGTTAGATTTTAGTTCTTTTATTTCTCCAGAAAGGGCTTTTATCTCTCCGGAGAGGTTTTCTCTAATATCTTCTATGCCTTTTTCGAGCCCGGCTAGAACCTTGAGAATTGTCATTCTGAACTCTAGATCTGTCATGCTACCTATGTCTGTATTGATTAGGTCTCCAGCCTTCGGTACGGCCTCTTGTTCTTTTTTTTGAGGTGAGTTTTTCCACCTTGTCATTTTGTCCAGGTAGGATTTGCTTTCTCCTGCTGTGGAATTCCGCTGTTCTTGGTGACTGAAGTTGGTTTTGGATGGTTTCTTGTTGATCTTCTGGGGGAGGGGCCTGTTGTAGTGATTCTCAAGTGTCTTTGCCGCAAGCGGAATTGCACCGCCCTTGCCAGGGGCCGGGCTAAGTAATCCGCTCGGGTTCGCTTTCGGGAGCTTTTGTTCCCTGAGCGCTTTCCGTAGAGTTCCGGAGGACGGGAATGAAGATGGCGGCCTCCCAGTCTCCGGCCCGGAGGAGCCGAGAGCTTGGGGTTCCGCTCCTCAGTGCGCTCTCAGAGCAAAGCGCCCAATAGCCCCGCCTCCCTGGCTTGCGGTCGCGCCTCGAGGAAAGCAGTCAATTGTTGGAGCTGGAGAAAAGCGCCGGGTCGCTTTTGTCTCCGTGGCCTCCGGCCGCGCTCCGAGCCCACCCAGCCTGCGACCGGCACAAGGTAACCCCGGGCTTAGAGCTCACTCCTCGGCTTTGTCGCTATAGCCGGCTTCCCCGCTCTAATACCTGCGAGCTCTGCGGCACTCAGACACCCCCAGTCCTTCTGTGACCCCGCGGGTCCTGGGGTTATGCTGACCCCGCCTGGGTTTCCCCCCAGTTTAGCCTCTGGAGCGATGTCTCCCAGTGGAGCCGACTTTTAAAAGTCCCGATTTTGTGCTCCGTCGCTCCGCCGCTTGCCGGGTGCCGGCCCCTCCCCCCGGGGTCTATCTTCCCGTCGCTTTGGATTCACTTCTCCGCAGGTCCTACCTTTCAGAAAGTGATCGATTTTCTGTTTCTGGGATTGTTGCTCTTCTTCTCTTCGATTTCCCGTTGGATTTATAGGTGTTCACAATGGTTAGATAAGCTATCTAGCTGATCTCCTGCTACCCGATGTCGTCTCAGCCTGCTACTTCTCCGCCATCTTGACTCCTCCGGCTATCTGATTTTAATGAGCGTAAATAACATTTGGATCTTTAGGGTTTTTTTTTTTTTGTTTTTTTTTTTAATGAGTTTCTAAAATGAAATACTCCATTGTCCCATCGTGGAGTGGTGTCCTTGAGTATCCTCTGTTTGTACTGCTTTTCCTTTAGACATTTTCACTTCCTTCAAGTGTGCTGATACTCCCTTTTATAAATGTGGACTCCTTTAAGTACCCTTTATAAGTATCCTTGCAGTTTCATTTTCCTGAGCGTAGATGCATACAAAGACCTGGCCATCTCTAGTTCCTTGTGATTTATTACCGTCTTTGCATGATTATTTTTATAGTATCTGTGTATTTTCACTAGATTATCAGCTTTGTGAGGGGAGAGGTTTCATTTCGTTGTTTACTGCTGTGGGGCCAGAACCTGTGCCAGTGTCTCCTAAATCGTCTTAGTCATTGAGTAAACAAATGGGCAGAAAGTAATTGCAGTTGACCTTGGAACAAGTAGGGAGTTAGGGGTGTCAGCATCCATGCCATCAGAATCACCTATCACTTTTGATTCCTCAAAAACTTAGTAACTAATTGCCTACTATTGACAGAAGTCTTATGGGTAACATAAACAGTTGAACAACACACATTTTTTATGTCATATTATTATATACTATATTCTGACAATAAAGTAAGCTAGAGAAAAGAAAATGTTACCAAGGAAATGGGAAGGGAAAATATATTTATACTACTGTACATATATTTATTGAAAAAAGTCTGTTTATGGATTGGCCGCTGGTGGACACAGGTGGCAGTGACAGGCCTGGCCCCGGGAGAGCCATGCTCTGTAGCTCGTGGCTTTGGCTCACCAGCAGCAGCCTCTGGACGGCCCTCGGGTAGCATCAGATGCAGTACAGCTGCCCCATCTGTGTGGAGGTGCATCATCTGCCCGAGGCCAAGGGCAGCTGTAGCCCCGTGTGAGTGAATGGGGCTTCTGGGAGGCCGTAGGCCACGCTGTGGGGAGTAGTCTGCACCGAGCCCAGGAAGACCCCAAGGCCTCCAGCCACCACGACACAGCCCTGGAGCCTGGTGGGGAGGATATGGAGGTCAGGGGCACATGGCTCCCAAGAGCACATCCATTCCGCCTCAATGGGGACCTTCCTTGGCTTCAGTCCTGCTTCCTGCCTGTCTGCCAGCCATGGGAGCGACACTTGACTACCCTGTTGTCACACAGGGCATCTGCAGCTGTGCCTGGTCCCAGCGTCCCTGGGGCATGTTGACTGCCTGGGCAGTCCTCCCAGGGTACTCAGAAGGCAGAAGGCATGACCTGTGTACCAGTAGCTTTTGATTTGGTCCCATGGAGACTGGGGTAGGCAGTTGTAAATAAGTACCTTGTGGTTTTTGCTATCAACTCTTCAAAGAAAAAAAAAAAAATCTGCCTATAAGTGGACCAGGGCAGTTCAAACCCATGTTGTTCAAGATCAACTATATATATATATATATATACCCATGAAATGTATTCTCTTTTTAGAAAGAGAGGCTTGCATAGACTAATGTTTTTAGAATCCTGACAAGTTTTTGCTTTTCCTACAATGGCAGAATTCTGAGGAGGTGGCAGAAGGAACCATTGGGCTTAGGGCCATCTTCCTATCAGATGTCACCATAGTACTTATATAAAATAACTTAAGAATGAAAATGACAAGCAAAAGGAACTACTGTGCATACCCCAGTCTGGCCTGCACATAGCCGGGTAAGCCCATCCATCATCTTTATTTCGCACTGACAGTAAAAGCAATGACCTCTGAATTAACTGAACTTTTAGAGACAAAACAAAATAAAACCATGAAAATTAATTGGCTTGCATCTCAGCATCTGCCTAGATTGAGGCAAGCCATTTCTGGGCATTCCCCTCCTTCCTGCCGTAGGGCTGCATTAACAGGCAGTCCCCCACTGGGCTGGCTTTGGCATGTTCACAGTTCGATTGCCTTGTCTGTCTTCATCCGTGCTTTGGAGGAGAAAACCATGGTAGATGATTCAAGAGACATGGAAAACAACTTCTGGGCTGGAGCTCGCCTTGTCTTTGGTCCCATTAGAGTTTGACAAGCATATTTCCACCAATCCACACCTTAGACACAGAAAACTTAAAAACTGTCACCTGGCTTAGGGGTTGGCATCTATTCTGACATCACAGCTGGCTTAGAAGACCCCCAACAACTGAGTACATGGCTACTCTAGACCAGGCTTTTCTCAGATTTGTAAGGTGAATATGCATTACCTAGCAATTTTGTCGTTTTTGATTCAGTAGGGCTGGGTGGGGGGGTATAAGATTTTGCATTTATAACAAGCTCCCAGTTGGTGTTGATATCCCTGGGACCTGTACACTTTGAAAAGCAAAGTACATAGACTTCTGATCAAAATAGTAAATACTATCAAACCAAATTTAAAGATGAGGGTTTTTTGGGTTTTTTTTTTGAGAAATTATTGGAACAAACTAGATGGTGAAGATGCTGGAATTCAGAATAAACTCCACTTTGAAATATGTATTTTATATGAAATAAAATAAAATATTAGGATGAGATATTTTTCTATTACTCCTAGATTAAATGAAACATCACTGAGAGTGCTTAAAGCTGTAGTAAAATGTGGGCACAATAAAAATAAGACCCCTATTGTATATGGGAAAAAGCAGAACCTACGTTGCTAAAAATCAAATCAGAGAACCAAAAGACGAATTGAAAAGCATACTTGGGATGCAGAAGAGTTGTCTCAGAAGATAAAGTGAACATAAGAGTATGTGAATGACACCAAACTCAGGTCATGGAAATTCTGGGCAAGCCCACCCAGGAAGAGGCAAATGATTAAAATCAGTAATTATGTAACAAAAGAAAATCTTCCAAGCATAAAGACTTTAAAGGACAAGAAGGCTTACTGTATGCAGGTAAAATTACTAAGTAGAAAATAATATACAGGCATTCCCCGATAACTTTTTAAACCTCAGTGCAAATATAAGTAGCTTAATGCTGCTAACCATAAAAAGAGTCCATTCTCAGTGAAGAGAAAACAGACTAGATTTGAATTTCTCCTCTGCAACAGTCAAAACCAGAAAGCAATAAAGAAACATCTATAAAACCATCAGAAAATTCCAATGTAAACCAAGATTTTACATCTTGACATGTTGTCCTCAAATATAATGCAGTAGACACTTTAGTCCGGCAGAGACTCTAGAAATTTATCAGCAAGCACCAGTCACTCAAACCTGTGTTCTCACACTAAGGGCAGACTACAGAATGAACTCCTAGATCTGAAACGCATAAGTTGTTTCATGGGTTAGTCAATTTACAGAGGTAAATAAATAAGAACACAAAGTACATTAGTTATACCTCCTTTATAACCTTCAACACATTGCATTACAGTTTTATAGTTGCTTCCTTTGAGACCTTTCCTCCATAGAATGATAATCTTGAGAGCAAAGACATTTATTTGTATTATCTCTTCTATGCTCTGAAGGTATTTGTCAATTACATCTATTGTCTCTTGTGGCATAGTCTCATTTAAATCCATTCTCTTGCCTCCTAGATCTGATCACATTGAGAACATTTGTGATGGGAATCAGAGAAATCACTAACAAATCCTATTTAGAGATTCTATATTTCAGCAATCTTTTCCAAACCGAAGTTTAATTTTTACAGCAGCTTTGGACAGTGGGGCTCAGAGCTGTGTTGGAAACAGGACACAAAATATACATGCACACAGGCTGTGATGGACGAACAGAGCTTTCGAGGGAGGTGGGAACCAGCAGCTGGCCCAGGGAGGGACTCCCCCGTCCCAGGTCTGCCACCTAGAAGAAGAAACTGGTACTCTGTGCCAGGGACATGGTTTACTCCTAGGAATGCTTTTCTTTTCCTCGCAAATCATTGTTCACTATCCTCTATACAGTCTTATCAGGATCTCCTTTGATGTAATTTGTAGTGTAATTCAGTTGTAGTAGATGAAAGCATTTCATTCCAAGCACTCATAGCCAAGAGGTTTTCAATTATATCAATATGTATCTTTAAAATTGGTCTTTTCATTGGATAAACTTTGACAAACATACTAATTCACAGAGTATTATGATTTATAATTATACTGAAATACAGAATAATGAATGAAATGATCATTAATATATTAAAGTATGTGTCTAGGATTAACTTTATAAATAATAGTAATTACTATCATTATTAGTAAATAGCAATGTGCATTCTGAAAACCAGAGGCCATATGGGACTGCTCCTTCAAGAATATTCCTAATGAGGAGGACTGAGAAGCCAAGCTGGGAATTTCTTGACCTTTGTGCTAAGTACTTCAGTGCTTTCTTGTTCTCCCATGATGATGCTAAAACCAACGGCCTGGGGCTACTTCTGATCCCTGAGGAAACACTTCACCCTGGAAAAGCCTGAGACAGAATTATCTTCTGAGTTTTAGGACCAAAAACTTAGGAATTTTATTTTTTTTTCACTTTCAAAATTTTTATTTCACAATAACCCACAGTAACTCAAGTGTATGCCGTTAAACTTTACAAAGCAGTATCTTATATATCATTTCACTTCATTCTTAGGAATAAGCCTGTTTAGATCATAGTGATTACATAGTAATAGTATCATGGTTGGCTGTCTGTTAACCACTCTATATGGAGGACTCCTGGAATCCTTGCCATTCTGTGATGTGGAGTATATGACTTTCCCATTTTAGAGAGGAGTAGTGAGCCACGAAAAGTCACGTAAGTTCCTGCAAATCCATGAGTGTTGGAGTAAAAGACCAAACCCGCCATATTAATCTGCTTGTGGATAAGAATTTTTATTGTCATGGCTCTAAGAGTGTACATTTGGGTTTTTTTCTCCTAATTTAATCAAGAGTCTTGTAAAACCTATGTGAATGTGTTGTTAGCTGTAGTTATGCTGTCCTTTAGACTTTTTTCTTTTTTTTTTTTTTTTAAGATTTCATTTATTTGTTTGACAGACAGAGATCACAAGTAGGCAGAGGGGCAGGCAGAGAGAGAGAGGAGGAAGCAGGCTCCCTGCTGAGCAGAGAGCCAGACACAGGCCTCCATCCCAGGACCCTGAGACCATGACCTGAGCCAAAGGCAGAGGCTTAATCCACTGAGCCACCCAGGCGCCCTTAGACTTTTTTCTTAAGTGCTATAACATTTTGAAGAAGTTAATTGTGCCTTTGCCCAATGCCCAGGTGCTTCTTGCTTTATTTCCAATCTAGTTGAACTCAGGACCCCCTCACCCTTGCATCCTACCTTAAATGACTGCATTTTGACCTGGATGTGGAGCATGGCCTGTTTTCATTGATTTCTCTACCATTTGCCAGAGGGATAGCAAATGTTTGGGGAGATAGAAGCGGCTGTTTACATAACAGATTACTGTAACAAAGGTTACAATTAAAGACGACACTTTTCTTAATTCCATGTATGTGTATGTTTCTACCATCTAACCTCCAACCAAAATTTTCCTTCTTTCTGGTTTTTCTCTTGGGCTGTCTTCCTGCCCGCCTGTGGCTAGAACACCCTTCCCTCTCTTTCTGATGCCCTGAGCATCTGAGCTTCATTCCCTTTGCCCTAGAAATCTCAAGAGTCTTCTGAATTTAACATGTAGATAAATGTAATCTCTCCAGTATGGTCCTACTCTCCCAGACTCAGCCCTGAGAGGACAGTGTCCCATTGTGTAGACACACTGTCTAGTTTCACAAATGAAGAACCCTCTACTAGAAAGTGACAAAGTATTTTCCTGAACAAGAACAACAACAAAAATTATGGAATGGAAGGAACAGTATCAGGTTCGTCTCAGGACCCTGGGATCATGACCTGAGCCCAAGGCAGCTGCTCAATGGCTGAGCCACTCACATGCCTCTCAGGTTTGGTTTCCCTTTTTCTGTACTAGTGAAAAGATCATCCCAGCTTTGGGTCTTGTATTATGCTTTTGTCTGTTCCCTTTTAATTTAACAATTCTATAAATGGCTTTCCAAGTAATAATCCCTCCTGAATCGTGGAAGTCTTTGGAACTTTTTGCTTCCTACTTTTACATAGACCTTTTCTCCCCCTCTGTAACCTCTGTTTTAGTGTATTGTGCTCAAATTGGTCCCAGTTGATTCATTTAAACCTGAGCCCTTAACTTCATCCTGGGAGGAATGAAGATTTATGCCCTACCACACTGGGTAAAAATGAATTAAGCTGAGATGAATAGACCTGCTCTTGCTAAGAAGGAGTGCCAGGAGGCGCACTGGAAGTTCCGTGTACCACCCATCCAGAGGGCTGTTTCCCCAGAACTGCCAGTATGAACAGACTTGCCCTTTGGACGGCTGTAAGGACCTCTCCTTTGCTCCACTCGACGCAGCAGCACCTGTACCCATGCTCTCCTAGAAGCAGAACGTGGCTGATCCCTGGAAGAGCCACTGCAGACCTAACTTGCTAAGGTTAGGAAGACAGAGCTGCATTGACATTCAAAGAGTAAGGACTGTATACGATGAGGAAAAAGAGCCCTGGGGGAGGGCAGCACATTCCCAGGAGAGAGCAGAGTGTAGGACAGGAGCCCATATGAAAGGGAAACCAGATGGGGTGGCCCACTTTATCTTCTTTTAGACACTTGGGTCACAGCTTTTCATGAGTTCCTTTTCAAGAAAGGTCTGGATGCTGAGAGCAGCCTGAGACACAGTTCTTGATGCAAATTGTCTTATTTTAAAATATATTTATATGTATATGCTGCTTTTTATAGGGACTCTCATTTTCTTGCCTGCATAAAGCTTCAAATTAATATTCTCTAGCCAGTGTTACATATATAATGTATATAAACATATAAAAGCTATATATACATTTATATATATAACCATATATAACTATATATATATATGTGTGTGTGTATACACACACACACACACACACACACACACACACATATATATATATTCATTCCTGGCCTGGATAGACTATCTGAATGTTTCTGATTCTTTTTTTTTTTTTTTTTTTTAGGATTTTATTTATTTATTTGACAGACAGATCACAAGTAGGCAGAGAGGCAGGCAAAGAGAGAGGAGGAAGCAGACTCCCTGCTGAGCAGAGAGCCCGATGTAGGGCTTGATCCCAGGACCCTGGGATCATGACCCGAGCTGAAGGCAGAGGCTTAACCCACTGAGCCACCCAGGCACCCCTGAATGTTTCTGATTCTGATGAAGGGAAAATTTTATAACTCCTACTTTCCTCCACCTGCTTCACCTCACCCTGCCCTGTCCTGACCCACCTACCCATTAGAAAGGCAGGCTCCCTCCAGACCAGCTTCATGCTCTAAATGTTAAATATACTTGATTGTTCAGACAAATTTATTTGAAATTCTTTTTCTTCTTTGGACAGAAACCATTGTCGACCTGCTCTAACCACATATCACTAGTTTACTTTGAAGAAAGTCTATATATTTCTATGAACTTTTTTGTTTTTTTCCTTAAGTAATCATGACAATGGAAAGTTTTTAAAGGCATAATTAAGAAATCTTTTGTAATTGGGATCATTCAGGCTGCCAATTTTTTAAGCTCGGGCTTGTTTGAAGTCACCATTCATTTTTTTATTATCATTAATGGAGAATTTAGTCCTGTTAAAATTAAGCTGGCTGTTGTTTTCTCTCCCTGACTCAGCTAATTAGTTTGGTATTCACTGGAATTTATTGCGAGATGTTGCAAAACCAAAGCTATGTAAACTACACTGGAATAAGACTTTATGAGGAAAACATAAACAAGGATGCTCTGTCAAATAAATCATCCTTAATGGTGGGTAGAAAATTTGGAGGTAGAAGGTCTGATTTGAATTCTTACTCATTTAGTTGTTCATTCACATGTGTTGAGTGACAACCTTAAGTGAAGCACCAGAGACAGGTACAATTTCCCAACAGTGTGACCTTGTGCCAACCATTATATCCTCCCTGATCTTTTGTTCCCTTAATAGTAACATGAAGGAAATAATTCCTATTATAATATAATAATTACATTAAACTATAATAATTTATCCAGCGTTCTTATGAGTATTTAATGAGGTGCTATATTAAAATAGTGAGACAACAGAGATGGAAGCATTTTTTAAATCCTAAGGTAATTATTGTAATTATGGTTGCTTATGCAAATAATGAAAAACATTTCACTCTGTGTTCTCTGCTGAGTTACGTAGGAAGGAGGAAAGTTATGTAAGACGGTGTTACTAGCATCACATGCTGACATCCCCAGCAATGGCAAGATTTAGAAAATAGAAGATGGCATAGATAGTGTATTCCCCAGGCTGAGGTCAAGTCCAGTAACTGGCAAGTGAGGTCATTAGTGGAAAGGTCCATCTGTGGATGTAGAGGAGGGGGTGCTTGAAGGCAGCGGGACCTGGGGAAGTTGTTTAAGGGAGGGATGTACAGAACTGAAAGACAGAGAAATTGAGTGAACAAAGGTGGGACCATCCCAGGAATGCACACAGGATGTCAGTCTAGCTAGAGCATGGCTTTAGCTAGTGAGTAATAAGGAAACTGGTAAAGCTAACAACTAAAATTGAGGAGAATTTTGAAGAGCAAAGAGACAAGTAGAATGGTTCTATTCGAAGAGTGGGTTATCACTGAACATCCAATAAATGGGTTAGAAACTTGATTTATCAGTTATTATTTTCCAGTAAGGACAAGGCTAAGATGCCCCGTCTATGAATATCTGTCTCTCATCCTTGCTTGGAGGACTAGATGAGATAAAATTCACCACAGTATCTGGCATTTATTAGATTCTTAATAAACTTTCTTTTTCCTTCTCTTTATGGGTGTAATTGAGGCTTTGACCTTAAATTAGAGTGTAAATGCCTCATGATGGTTTCCCTGCACATTTTACCACTTAGATGTGTCTTAGATTTATATCAACTGCTTCCTACAGCCTAAGATCTGAAAGGATTGTCTTCAGAACTTATCTAGCAGGATATACACATAAGTTCAAGTGTAACAGTGGCCCTTGAATTTTTCCCTAATCAAATGCAATTGCTTCTTCACCTAAATCCAAGTTCTTTAAAACATCTGGATTGTATTATCCAGACAGAGAAGGTAGGCTCTCAGTTATGTATCCTTTACTATCTGTCGCCTGCTGTCTACTTATTGTAAGAAACAAGCTATTTCTTCGTGCCAATGACTCCGGATTTGAGTTCATTTTGTTAAGTAGTTCAGAACGTCACCTATCAGCATCTATTTCTTCCTCCTAAATAAAAGATGACCTTCCTTTTCTTCTTCTTCTTTGGTTTCTCATTAGAGAATAGATCAAGATGATAAAATAAGAGGAGTCTTTCCTCGCCTCGCTTTAGGTTTGTGCTATTGTTTTGTTCCAGTTCTTGGCAACCACATTATGGAAAACAGTTTTTCAATGCATGGTAAGAATAGAAGCAATTTTTTAATACCTTCAAAGAATGAGAAAATCTTAAAATGGCCCCAGTTTGACTGTTTTATTCAAGCAAGGCATTTATTTTTTTTATTCTATTTCCATTCTTTGTGTCATAACCTCATTTTATTTCAAGCACCATCGCAGTCTCAATGGGCCCAGAGCTTACCTGAACAAAGGAGACATGGACTAGCTGACCTCTTCATCCTATCTTGTCTTCCATCTGCTCTACCATGTCTCTCCCACCCCCTTTCCAGCGATCTCACCCTTCCTTAAGTATAAGCCCTCGTTTCCTCTTAACTCCATGCTAGAGACATTCTCTGAAGGGTCCTGATTTCTTATGTCTCCCATTTGCCCTGCACAGTGTTTCCAACCTCATCTTGCCTCTGCTTTCAAGATTTAGAAACAATTTCTGAATTACGAAGCCTTGTCCCTGGGAGGGTAAGGGACAGTGGCATGGTCTGCTTAAGTGAAGTGTTGCCTATACTTAACTGGAAAAAAAGGTCACAGATTCCTGGGCTCCTTCCAGGACTTGCTGAATCCATTTTGAGGAATAATCCGGAAAATCTGTGTACTTAGTAAGCATAACAGGCGATGCTCATATGTAGGCTTGTTTAGAAATGTAGCCCAGCAGAGTTCACAGAATGCAAATCAGAGAGTCTGAGAGTCTGAGAATGGCAGTACCACATTTAATATCTGCAGAGAACTGGGAAAGTCATTTCACCTCCCTGTGTTTTCCCATTCAAAAATGAAGACATTAACAGCTTACAGTCATCGGTATTGCGAGGCTAAAATATGACAAAATACATACAAAGGTGGACACCATGTACTAGCTCCTGCTGCTTCCCTTTTTGTTCCAAACAGTTGCTTTTCTGAATCTTGGAGAAAAGAATGAATGCTGCTTTTTTTCCCCTCTTACCACATAGGCTTGTGAGAGGCAGATCTGAGATTCCAGAACCATAGTTCTTGCTTTGGTTTCCCTGCACACATGAATCAGATCTGCAGGACCAAATGTAAAGGGTTTCAGGGTCCCATATGAAGTAACAGAACTGGTAGAAACTGGTACAAACATCTCTCCCTCACTGAGACTAGGAAAGTCTGGACTTATAATGGAAAGACCCCAGGACATACCCAAGAATGACAAGGGACCATGATTCAGGACCCTAAGCCCCTATATATCCAGCCTTAGTCCAGAAGTCTAAATCCAAATGGACCCAGGGCACAGCTCTGAAAAGCCAGCACGTCCAAAGTAGGGTGAGCTCCAGAACGGGGAAAGCTGGACCTGATGAGTAACCACTAAGGCTCAGCCCTGAGCAGCAACTTGAGTAGCAACATACCAGAGATGGAGGCGTGAAGCCAGCGGGTCAACATCCCAGATCTGTCACAAATGTGCAACTGTTTTCTGACACCACAGTGTTCTGCCCTGTGCCCACCTGGATTTCTCAGAGGATCCATAAGGTCAGACCATGCCCTACAGAACTGGTTTGTAGGCTGATTGTAGGTGAGATTGGGAAGTGCACTGTGGGAGGCTGGGGTAGACTGTGGGCTATTCAGCCCTGGAGATGAGAGGCATGTACTTATCTTATATGGGCAGATATTTAACATGGAGTTCAGCCTGGGGTGTGGTGACTAGGCCAGCGTGGCCTTTCCACCATGCCTGGCCTGGGTTTGTGCAAGTCAGTTCCAGCTCTCCCCTCACTAACCTGACCTGGGGTCTGGATACCTTGATTAGTACTATGGGTCACGGGGACCCAGGATAACTGGAATTTGATCACAAATTCTTGGAATAGGTTTCCTTGCAAATCCCAGCCTAGCCTCAGTGTTTCCTAAGCTCTCTTTCTATTGCTTTATATCCGTAGGCTTCATAACAGCCATGAAAGTTGAATGAGCCATTTAATCTCCCTGATGCTCAATGTTTTCAACTGGGTGATGGGGCTGTCAGGCTGGCTGGGCATTTTAAGGGCCTAGTACACTTGGCACATAGTGTGAGCCTTGTGAATGTTAGTTCCCCTTTCACTTTCCCCCCTTTTGCCAGAGAGATCCTCTGAATATTTGTTTGTGCTCACTCTTCTGACACTTGGATTTACATAATAAACTGCCACTCTTGTATTTCCATCCTCTGAGAGCCATGAATAGTAAAACCTTCCTTGGGATAATCCTAACTGTGGACTAGGGGATAAGAACAAAGAGAGTTCCTCTGGTACTGGAAGGAGAGGTAGGTTTGTGGAGGTAAAGGCACTGACATGAAGAAGTGAGCATCCTTGTGGTCTGGCTGTTCTGAAAGTAAGGCAGAGATTTGTGAGGTTCAGAGAAACTCTCAGAACATTTCAGGAGTAGGTTTTCAAGACAAGGCTATGGTTTGTCTCCTGACATGGAGACAATCCAAAGAGATATCCTTCACTCATTTAGCATATTTAACCAAGTGCTAAACACCAGAATGTTGTGAACACACTAGATTGGTTCTTGGGCTTGCATCACTGACAGAGCAATGAGGGAGACTGATGAGAAATGGATAGTATGGGCACCATCATGTCCCCCATGTTAAGCCTAAAGTATCTGTTCTCCCAGCTACTGGGAGGCTGGTCCGCTGATGGCTGGCAGCTGAATACCTCTCCAAGAATTGCCTTTGTCTGAGGGCACCACCAGAGGGATCAGCCCTTACACTGCAGCTGATGGATGCAGGGGTCTGGGCCTCTTGCCTTGTCTCTGAACAATTCTAACTGCAGAGGGATCCCAGAGCTTGACTGAACTCTTTGTTACAACTGCATTATGGTTCAATCTCTCCATCTGTTCAGTTCTTTTTTTATTTATTGACCTATAATTCACATATCCCAAAATACACTCCCTGGAAGTGTAAAATTTAGTGTTTTTTTAGTGGATTCATAAAGTCATGCAACCATCACCACTATCTACTTTCAGAACATTTTCATCACCCAGTTTAAAAAGAAACACAAACAAACAAAACTCATTCCCATTAGCAATTTCTCCCCATTCATCCCCTCCTCAATCCCTGGCAACCACTCATCTACTCTCTGTCTCTATAGATTTGCCTATCCTGGGTATTTACCATCTATGGAATGGTGCAATGCGTGGCCTTTTGTGCCTGGCTTCTTTCACATGGCATAATGTTTTCAAGGTTCATCCACATTGCAGTATGTAATACCATTTTATTTTATTTTTCATTACCAAATAATATTCCTTGCATGGATATATCACATTTTGTTTATCTTTTCATCAACTGATGGATATTTGGATTGTTTTCTGCTTTGAGCTATGGTAAATGGTGTGACTGCTTTGAATGTTTGTGTATAAGTTTTGTGTATATATTTGTTTTCAGTTTTCTCCTTCCACATACTCTGCAGTCAAATTGCTGGATTATGTGGTCGCTCTGTGTTTAACATCTTGAGGTACTATTAAATTCTTTTCCAAAGGAGCTGCATCATTTTACATTCTCCCCAGCAATGAATAAGGGTTGGCCAGACCCTCATCAACACTGGCTATTATCTGTCTTTCTGATTCCAGCTATCCTAGTGGGTATGAAGTAGTGTCTCACTGGGGCTTTGATTTTATTTCCCTAATAATACTGGGGGATTTTATTTCCCTAATGATACTGAGCATTCTTTCCCTGTGCTTATTGTGTATCTCTACTTGTGTATCCTCTCTGGAGAAATGTCTGTTCAAATCTTTCATACATTTTCAAATTGGAATCTTTATTGTTGAATTGTAAGAATTCTGTATGTACTCTGCAGACAAGTCCCTTATCATGTATATGATTTACGAATACTTCCTCCCATTCTCTGGCTTGTCTTATGTTTTGGAACACATATTCATTTTGATCTTTTTCATGTATCACTTACGTTTTTGGTGTCTTATCAGAGAAACCATCACCTAATTCAAGATCTACTTCCACCAGATTCACTCCTATGCTTTTACTAAGAGTTTTATACTTCTAGTTCTTGCTGAAGTATAGATCTGTGATCCATTTCATGCCTCGGTGCAGTTCTGCTTGTCCCATATCTTTCATGTATTGTTCCCAAGTATACTTCCCAGTAAATCCTCTACAAACCCAAGTTTGTTTCTGAGGAATCAGGTAGTTGACTCATAAACATGAAAATAAAGTATGATGGTTGGGGAAATCATGGAACCTATGAACATAGCTGTCCCAGGCAGGAGTCCTAGGAAGGAGAGATATCCTTCCTAAGGGGAAGACAGGCCCATAGACGCTCCTAATGGTACTGGCAAGGGAAGACTTCTTCATCCCCCCTTGCCTGAGTCCATTCAGGGTGCTCTAACAGAAATACCATAGACAGGTGGCTTCTAAACAAAAATTTATTTCTTATAGTTCTAGAAGCTGGGATGCCCAAAGTCAAGGCATCAGCAGATTTGGTGTCTGATGAGAGCCAGCTTCCTGGCTCAAAGACAACCTTCTTTTCTCTGTGTTCTCTCATGGCACTAGGAGCAAGGGGATTCTCTGATGTGTCTTTTATAAGGGCAGGAATCCCATCTGTGAGGGTTCTGCCCTCATGGACTAAGCACCTCTTCAGGACACATCTTTTAATACCATTGCATTAGGCATTAGGATTTAACATATGAATTTTAGGGGGATACAAACATTCAGTCTGTAGTACTTATTTTGCTCCAAAGACTACATTACTCCAAAGAAGAAATTTTCAATTACAGAAACCAAAGTGCAGGCAAGTTAATATTCAAAACATGTCATTGGATGGCGTTACATACCTCTTTATTTATGTAATATAGCAGGAGAAATATAGTAGGTATTTTGTAGCAATTGTTATCATGTAACATATAATTAAATGTTATAAAGATGGGCCTATTACATGTGAAATAAATACAATTATGTTTGATCCAGGCTGTAAAAAAGCCTACTTCCTATATATTATATGTTAATGTGCAATATGGAGTGGATTTCTGCTTACTTATTTAAAAAGGAAATCCAATTAGTAATTTTAGCATATATTATGTGGTCTAGATGTTTGCTGCTTGATTGCCACTTTGGAGATATTTTAGCTTATTGTACTGAATCATAGAATAAGCTTTCTGCTCAGAAAATCTAAAGGGAAAAGGATAAGAGAGGGCAGGATTTGTTCAGCAGTTTATTGGAATTGAATATTTTTGCATTTATACATTCAAATTTAATTTTTAAATCCTAAGTTCTGCCAAGTCTTAGGAACTCATAATCAAAGACAGTTTGATATGAAGGATACTGCCATCAGCTAGTCTCTGCTCTCACTTAACATAAAAGGAAACTGAGTCTCAAAGGTGGGGTGATTGGCCCTAGGGTATGGATGAATTAGCAACAAGACTTCACTTAAGATCTGACCCTGACCACTCCCAGTTCTTGCAACAAGCTGCTTGAGTATTTTTCAATGTGGCTTCATGCTGTTGATTTAAAATGTGTGTAAGTTTCTGTTACAACATTTGTGAATGGGGACAGGCATGATAAAGGGCATGCAGGCCTTTCCACCAAGTTGTGTCGACCTCTAGGTATTAGAAAGCACCACAAAGATGAATATGCCTCACCTTTCACTCAGTTGCAGACAGTAAAGCCTTGAGGGTCAGAGGCAAGGTTGTCTCAGACTAAGTGAGGACCTGGCCCAGAGAAACTCCTGGGAAGGCAGAGTATCCCAGGAGTACTTGGGCAGCATGGGCCAAGCTCATCTTTCAGCTCCATTTGGAGGAATACCCTAAGGGTAAAACCCGGTAAGGTAGTTCAGTGATTGCAGAAATGAAAGGAAATCCTTGTTTTGAAGCAGAGTGTCAATTTTATTTTATTTTTAATGTACTTCTCCAAAATATTTTTTTAATTTTGACATAGGAAGGGCATAAAAAACATCCATATACCCACTGTTAAAATGTGCATCCATATACCCCTGCCCAACTTAAGAGAAACAAAATGTGGATTTAAAGTTTTATTAGTAACTAATTTTCTATAACTGTGATAATTCCGCTATTTTTAATGCTCTGAAAGATTTAAAAGCAAAATTTCAAAATAGCTTTCATAAATCAATTTGACCTTGCCCTGAAACCAAAACAATAGTTGATTCACTTGAAGCCAAGATATAATAAGTTCAAACAGCAAAATATTTCCCAGAGTCAATTTTAACAAGATAAATCAAAAATAAAGTAGTTCATATTTTCATATTAAAAGTCATTTTATGGGAGCCCCTTTGTTTCATTGAATTTAAATATGTCATTATAAGCTCAATATATTCCCAGTAGTGTCACCATGCAGTGACAACCACTATTCATATTTTCACGTGTTTTCTTTGAGCTTTTTGAAATTCTTTGCATGAGTTTTTTAAAGGGTGTTTTAGATTCTCTTGCACAGATGAAGAGCATCTCCTTGCCACTCCCCCCATAAAGGAGTGTTCCCTGGGATTCTGTATTCCCTTGATAAAGGGAAGGCTGGCTATCTCCTACGTAAGTTTTCTTAAGCCAACCACAGTTGGCCAGAATGATTGGTTTGGCCATGAGAGGGATCAGTCTAGCCAGAACCTTGGCCAGTGAAGATATGAAATTTAAGAAGGGAGTTTTTATGAAATGTATCTGATCATGAAAAAAATCCTACCAGGAATGTACAAAGTTCATCACCCGTCCAGAAATCCCGAAAGAAGTGAGAGATACATACTCATTGGTGTTTTCTGACATTGTTTACTCCTGCCCTTGCCTAATCACAGGATGAGAAGCGAATGCAACAGGAAATGTCTTAGATGTCAGATCCATCTTAAATCCATTTTAAGGATGGCATAAGAAGCCACAGATTCATTCACATGTCCTAGATCCCACAGCAGATAGAGGAGCTGTAGCTCAGCTGCCTTCCCAGGGACTCTATTTTCCTGTCTATAGAGCAACTACACGAATTTTTCTCACTTAGCTTTCAGGACCTCATTAGAATGCATGCAATTATACCAATGTGAATATTCTAATATGGGTCACAGACATTTGTTTGAATTTTGCCAACACTCCATTTTTTTAAATCACAGGTAAGATTTTTCACTTGACTGAAATGTGAATTTAACAAATCATGAAAACTTGTAGGATGCTGCAAAATAAGATTGTGAGCAGTTATCGAAGGGAAAATCAGATGCAAAATTTAACTGGCAAAGGAATAAAATTAAATCAGATGCCAGGATAACCCAGGTCCTTCTCTGTCTCTTCAGATTATAGTCTTGCAGCTGCTGTGCTGAGTATTTGATGGGAAGTGAAAGGCATTAACACTTTGCAAAACATGACAAGGAATCCATTTGATAAACAGTTCCCCCTGTAGATGAAAATTTGCCCTCAGTTATAGTTCTACAGAGAAAATGAGATTTTTAAAGTAAATTTTATAAGGCTTTTTTTTTTTTTTTTTTTTTTTTTTTTAAGTTTGAGGATGTGTGCTGCACAGTTTTGGGTTTTAAGCCTGTGTTCATGATTTCCTTGATAATAGGATTTCAGACTCCCATTCTTTTCCTTGCCTTTGATATCCAGTTCTTTGATGGCCTGTGTAGCAATAAAGTCTACATAGTTTTCACTCACTGCAACTCTAGTGACTTTTTAAAAGGTGGACCTAACAGAAGCACAGTCCAGAGGGATAGAGCAGGATTTTGGAACTCTGCACCCTTCCTTCACCATATGTCAGGTCTCTGACCTTGAACAAATCATTGAACTTATTTGAATCACCGTTTTCTTATCTGCCAAACTGGGTGTGAATTAGTCAGAGACGGTTTTCTCTAAGAAATGAGTTTCATGGGGCTCCTGGGTGGCTCAGTGGGTTAAGCCTCTGCCTTCTTTCAGCTCAGGTCATGATCCCAGGGTCCTGGGATCGAGCCCCACATTGGGCTCTGTGCTCGGCAAGGAGCCTGCTTCTCCCTCTCTCTCTGCCTGCCTCTCTGCCTACTTGTGATTTCTGTCAAATAAATAAATAAAATCTTAAAAGAAAAAAAAAGAAATGAGTTTCATTAGGGATATGTATGATTGGAGAGAGGAAAACACTGGATCCCAGGTTGGGGAAGAATATAATCAAAACCTTGAAGATACCTAGCAATGAGACCAGTCAGAGTGATGAGATATTTTGAGACATCATAGATGTTAAATCTGAGGAGCTAAAGTGGAGTCAAATTAAGGTGAGCCTTAAAGCCAAGTGAAAGGGCTCAGTGTCGATGTAGTAAGGACTAGGAAACCATTAGGTATTTGAGTCATGGTCTGAAAAGTAGAGAAACAGATGCTGGAAGACAGGCATGGTAAATGGATAAGAGGAATTGGTTTGGATAATATTTTGCAGTCTACGAAATAACCTAGAGATTAATATATTTAGATTCCTAAGGATGTGTGTGTGTGTGTGTGTGTGTGTGTATTAATAACTTTGGAAGACTAGATGTCTTACAGGTTAATAAATTATCCTAGTTTCAAAGCTAGTCAAAAGTTGCTTTTTGGTTGCTTTGTCTACAAGGTTGTGCCAAAGTTACTAGTAATGGGTTATCACTATGCCCAACCAATGAGAGATTCACCTGTGGGTGCACAAGTGAAGATAGTTCATAAAAGGTGCATAAAGGTACATAAAACCAAGCCTCTCATCTAGAAACCCACAAATGTGCTTACATTTCATATCAGAGAGCCAAGTTCCATATTACTTCATGGTGAGCTTTGATCAAAGTAAAGGCGGTACTAATGTTAACATGGTATTGTCCCAATTATATTACTTGTTTTTGAGTTGTAGATGAGTCAGAAACTAGAACCTCCATTCTTTGGAGAGTCATAAATCACATTAAAATATTAGAAACTCAGAATAATCCTATAGTAAGAAACTGTTTAACTTTTTATCAACACTCAGATTTCTTAATCTTCTTCGTCTACAGACCCATTTCTCTTGTAATTTCCATTAATATCTAATGGCACTAGAGCTGTCCAAAACAATGTAGAAAACCACTAGGTCTAGGATATTAAGCTTTAACCAAAATAATCAACAAAGTTTGTTCCCCTTCAGACAGTAGCTGAATATTTAGTTTCAGTGGAAATCACGGAATAAATCTAAACATATTTGTGACCTAGACTTCAAGATGCATAGATCACTGACAACATGACAGTTTAGAAAGAGTACAAAATTTGGAGCTAGATGTTTTGAGTTAAAATCCTTGCTTGGGTCTGTGTTAGATATTTAGGCTTTTTATTTATTTTATGTAGTTTTGTCACCTAAAACATAGTATTATCCATGTATAGGTGGTTATGAGTCTTAAAAAAGGTAATGTATATGAGGATCTGTTCTAATTGCATGACCTCATTTGAAGATGCCTTCTGGTTCAAAATGTGTTTGTGCCTACTTGTTCGGGTTGTCGTAGAAATTAAAGCAATTCCTACCATGTAAACAGAGTTGAAGGGACCTATCTGGGCAAACTGTCATGGAAGGGCTGGGGTCCCTAAAGCTAGGATATAGTTCAAATTAGAGGACAGGAAAAGTCAGTACAAGACTATAAACGAAGAAACCCACATTTGTATTCAGATCTCAATCAGGAATTGCAAATGCTGACATACTCTGACTGGAAGAGTTTTGTAAATAAATAGAATTTGAATGCCTTTATGTTAGCCAGAGGACCTCCTGCTTTCTTTATTGTCTTATGTCTAGCCTGAGACTTACATTTATATTGCTACCCCTTGCCTGGGAGATTTGGAGGTTGCTAACCTTGCTCTAAGCTGTGTGCTTAGTTAACCTTGATACTGAGATAAATTGGTCCTTACCAAGATCATGAGGCCATGAAGACACTAGATCCAAGGATTATGTCTTCACTGACCTCTCCAGGTCCCCCAGGCAGCCCTGAGCCAGGGGATTCAACAACATTTTAGGTGAGCAAGAAGGTTGTTTAGCTGATAGAAGGCGGATCTGAACTCAAGCCTGCTGACCCATACCCTATAAGAAAAAACATAACCGAAAAGAATCCACCCCCATTTGAAGTGAACCGACTCAGCAGATTACTGTCCAGATAATGATTTAATTAGAAGTAATAATGGAAGACATCTTTATGTATATAGGATCTTAAAGAAGGCAGGGTTCTTTTTTTGTAGCATATCTTACATTCTATTAAGAAATTATCACTATTATGCTACAGTGGAGGCGGGTGGGAGGGATGGGGTTGCTGAGTGATGGACATTGGGGAGGGTGTGTGCTATGGTGAGTGCTGTGAATTGTGTAAGACTGAGAATTGACAGACCTGTACCCCTGGGGCAAATACTATATTATATGTTATTAAATTTTTTTAAAAATTTAAAAAAGAAATTATCACTATTAGGGGCACCTGGGTGACTCAGTCAGTTAAGCATCTGACTCTTGATTTCAGCTTGGGTCATGACTTTAGGGTTATGAGATCCAGCCCCATGTCTGGCTCCATGCTGAGCACGGAACCTGCTTAAGACTCTCTCTCCCTCTTCCTCTGCCCCTCCCTGACTCTAAAAAACAAAAAGAAAGAAAGAAATTGTCACTATTAGAATGAGAGAAGTCTGTGTGTCTGAGAGAAGTGATTTGCTCAAGGTCATGCAGATGGGCATGTGTGTAACCAGGACTGGAGCCAACATTGTTGCTCAAAAACCTCATGGGCCATGTACACCCCATACCTCTCAGCATGAGATTACTAGTGCCATGATCTTCTTTAGTAGGAGAACTATACAAACATGCATGTATCCAATTTGTTTTATTTCCCGTCTGATGTCTGGAAAGGCTTGCCTCCTGGATGTTGTCTGGTAGTCCCTATTTTCTCCCTTTGCAGTGTGTTAATAGGAACAGGTGCTGGAGAGATCCGTGAGGAACATTCTGTTACCAATATGTAAATTTGGATTACTACCATTGGGGATGAAAACAAAACAAAAAACCCTAAAGTAAATTCTTTTTTTTTTTTTTTAAGATTTTATTTATTTATTAATGAGAGAGAGAGACAGCATGAGGAGAGAGGTCAGCAGGAGAAGCAGACTTCTGCTGAGCAGGGAGCCCGATGTGGGACTCGATCCTGGGACTCCAGGATCATGACCTGAGCCAAAGGCAGTTGCTTAACCAAGTGAGCCACCCAGGCGCCCCTAAAGTAAATTCTTTTAAAAATTGCCCCTGCTCAAGATGCAGATGCTCTGACCCTCTTTCCGCCTAATCTAGGGAAAGCTAGTCGGGCTATGGCTATGGAGACCTCCTTAGCAATGCCTCAGCTGAAATCTGGAGCCAAGGTCTCAAACTCATAACTGAAATTATTTCAGCCTAAATATGCTTCCACCTCACTGCTGAGCAGCCCAAGGACCCTGTGTCCCTTAAACCCTATTGAAAATTTATTTTCTTCTAGGTCAGTGCTAGGAATACCAACTGGCATAAGCTATTTGAAAAGCAAATGGGCAGTATATAACAATATTCATGTATATAGCAATATTAAAGGAATTTATATCCATGCTGGGAAATGGAAAGTAACCCCCATGCTGGGTAATGGAAATGTGGTCATTGATTTATATGCAAGGGGTAATAGCATCACATACTTACTTATATCAACTCTTGCAAAAAATGTGCCATGAGAGGTTTTTTTGTAATATAAATAACTGTGCGGCCATATGATGGACTATTCTACCATGATAAAATTATGCATTTGAAAAGTATATTTAATGATGTGAGAAAGTGCTAAAAACATACTGTTAAGACAAGACAGAAATTAAAATGTATGTGAGTAATTGTGTGTGCATGTGTGTGTGTGTGTGTGTGTGGTGGGAGGGGGCGTTGAACATCACAAGTCTCATTTGCCTGTAGGTACAAAGAGGTCACATCAAAGTCCACATTACAAAGGGCTTAGAACCTTATAACCTTCTCATAAAGCCAGTACTAGGCCATGCTCAGCCCCAAATCCAGACAGACATTTTTCCCTCTTTCCCTAGCTTCTTTGTCAAGGCTCTCTCCACGGGCTATGAACGTGTTTCATTATAATTCTGGTAGCCGGACTATTTGGACCTCAGGGATTCCATTTTATATGAAAGGAGGTGCTTTTCTTTTCTAAAATTTTGCTTGGCCTTTAACCTTGTATGATAACATTGAGGTACAAGAAAGTCAGGAAACAAAACAGAATAAAGAAAATGAAAATGTATCTAGCACCTAATAATTTATAGATTTACTGCAGTCTTTGTTCAAATTCTTTATTAATTCTCAGCTATTCTCACTCCCTCTTTTTAATGTGGAACTTGAACAGGTCTAGATAGCATTCTGCACAGTCAGTTTAGACCAGAGGTGCTATTTTGCTCCCATCAACCCTAGAAGGTTAAGGAGTCTTAACGCTGAGGCAGGCCCCATACCTGAGCAGGGTACTGCTATCCACGGATGGATGCCACTAACATTGCCTCCCTGCCCAGATCTCTACCCCTGGTGCTAGCTGTATCCCATCTTCCCACCTGTTTGGACTTCTCTGAGGCCACCTGCTTGCCTGGCCTCCCACCAACTTCCTAATCAGACTCCACTTGCTGGAACCCATGTTCCACTTATCCATCTGGATAGCTTCCCATCAAGAGCAGCTGCAGATGATCCTCCCACACCAAGACCACCATAGCAGGCAAGTCTAGTTCCACGTCAGAGGCCTCGCAGCCTACTAGTACACCATGGCAGTTAACCTTGCCAAACCCAGCCATGATGCCTTGATGGTTCTTACAACATTATGGGCCCCGGCACACCCATTTTAAGATTTTTCAGGGTATCCCCCCCCCTTTTTTTTTAATCTCTTAGCCCTTCCCCATTTCTTCAAATTAAGTTATTTGGTGTAAACAGCTGAAATTTGAGTGTATTTTTTTGAAGATTGAGGACTGACAAGAGAAAAAATATAGCTGATTTAATATTCCTGTCTTTCAGTCTGCTTCACACTGGAGAATGGAGGTGAAGCCAGGTTGTGAAAAATAATAAAGCCAATTACTTTGTCTGTTCCTTTGTGTGATATACTGCACCTTTTGTTAAAGAAAGCATAGATCAGCGAGTACAAATTGGTAGTTCTGTCGCCCTGGGTATACCATGCCCAGATCATCAATTATTATTACAGCATTGTATATTTGCTCTTATAGAGAATGAAAGCTATACTGTCCTGAAGGAGGGTCCTTGGCTCTCAGACTGTGCTTCCTTTGCTGGTCTTAGCCCTGCCCTTTTCTGAAAACGGAGCCCAGTGATGTCTTCATCTATCCTTAGTCCTGGAACAATTTAGGCTTGCAACAGAAAGAACTTTAAATTACTAAGCTGTTTACTGGTGAAACTTATATTGTGTCCTCTTCTCACCTTTGGCCTTTTTCTTTTTCCCACTTGGGTCCCAAGGGGTACTCCCAGAGAAACAATTGCCGCCCCCTTAGGTCACCACTCTCTGTGAGTGTCACAGGAAGACTAACAGTGAATTGCAAATAAAGACAGCCAAGAATCTTTTGGCATTTGAGGAAAACCACAAGCATAAAACAGGGTGCTGAACTTAATAAAAAAGTAAAAGTTAAGAGAGCAAAAGAAACATCATGAATAGCCTAGCCTTCTCGGTATCCTCCTGAATGTCATCAACTGCCCAAGATGACACCACGCTCCTCTGATCAGATGCCCATGCGCATTCTACCTGAAAAGAAACTCACCTGTTGCTTAATACCAGTCCCACGGGGTGAGCAGGGAGCTTAGGAGATGCTGAGCACAATTCCTTGTAGCTGCCCCTACTTAGTATCCTTGTTATTGACTTGGTCTTTTTTTTTGGGGGGGGGATGGGGGTGCCCACCTTTGTCAGCCTGTTTACATTGAAAACACACTTGGAGCCACTGCCATGCTTTGAAGTTCTCCTCTGGTAGTTTGGAATTATGACTTTAATCTTCTGTGTGATCCTCCTTTATTTCAAGGTGTTAATTATTTTTTAAAAGATATATATGTCTTATGTTCTTAAGAAAGATGTGCAGGGGCGCCTAGGTGGCTCAGTCAGTTGAGCGTCCAGCTCCTGATTTCAGCTTGGGTCATGATCTTGGGGTCGTGAGATGGAGCCCCGAGTTGGGCTCCACGCTCAGCAGGGAGTCTGCTTGAGAGTCTCTCCGTCTCCTTCTGCCTCTCCCCCAGCTTGTGCTCTATCTCTTTCTCAAATAAAAAAAATAAACCGTAAAAAAAAAAAGAAGAAGAAGGATTGGGGCGCCTGGGTGGCTCAGTAGGTTGGGTGACGGCCTTCAGCTCAGGTCATGATCTCAGGGTCGTGGGATCGAGTCCCGCATTGGGCTCTCTGCTCAGCGGGGAGCCTGCTTCCCTCTCTCTCTTTCTCTCTTGGCCTCCTACTTTGCCTGCCTGTGCTCTCTCTGTCAAATAAATAAATAATTCTTTTAAAAAAGGGATTTTCAGCATGAGAAAGAAGCTGTCACCTTTTCTTAGGAAGACATTTTGTTATGAAACTTGGATTTGTTCACCATTGGTGGTGTTTTCATCTGGTTTCCTGGGAGTCACAGTTAGAAATAATATTTCACACACTCATATCAGAGTAAAATATGGTCTTCATGTACAATTGTACAAAGATGTTCAGAAGACACTTTCCAGTCCTCTCTGTTTTTGTTTCTTTTTTTCAGACGTTATTTATTTATTTATTTGTTTGTTTATTTATTTATTTGTCAGAGAGAGAGAAAGCGCACACAAGCAGGCAGAGTGTCAGGCAGAGGTGGAGAGAGAAGCAGGCTCCCTGCCGAGCAAGAAGCCCGATGCGGGACTTGATCCCAGGACCCTGCGATCATAACCTGAGCTGAAGGCAGTGGCTTAACCGACTGAGCCATCCAGGTGTCCCCCAGTTCTGTGTTTTGATGTGCCCCTGCTTATATAATGGCCACACTCCCAGGCAGCTGGACACAGGAAATTTTATAGACCTGGATTATCTCTGAACAGAACCAGCACATTCCAAGTTGACATGCTCGGTATTCGTCTTTGGTGTGTTCCAGTTCCATTTTTTTAAACTTCTATATTAAACATGTAGGCTTTGAATTGAGTACAGAGGAATATTAAGCATTTGGATATTATCGAAAGAAACAGAATGAGGAGATCAGAAGAAGAAGAAGAAGAAGAAGAAGAAGAAGAAGAAGAAGAAGAAGAAGAAGAAGAAGAATGCTGACCTGGAATCAGAATACTTGGGTTAATGGCTTGGCTCTGAATGATGAAACATTTCGCCCAGCACTGCAGAGCCATGGAGATCTGGGAGTTTCCCTCCTTCATTTTACTCTTCACAAAACCGGAGGATGACAGAGCCTGGCTAGATTTCATATATATGGGAATGTCTAAATATATTAAGTTATATACTTGGTAACTGTGTGTTTCCTCAGGGAAGTTCTGCAGAGACAAAAAGAAGAGGTTTTGCAGCATTCATGACGACATTCAAAGAAAGCATTTTTTAAATTTTTTTCAAGATTTTATGTATTTATTTGATAGAGATATGGAGAGCACAAGAAGGCAGAGCAGCAGGCCGAGCAGGGAGCCCAATGCTGGTTTATTTCATAGTGACAGATTCTTGCTCAATGCAAACTCAGAAATTGAAGCCAAGTGGGAAACTGTGTTGAGATGTAAACCGTATCACATCTTATTACATACATGATCATTGCTTTGCTTTCTGTACAAAATCTTAAAAAAGAAAAAGTACTAAAATGATTAAACTACTGAAGCACTTTATTTTTTTTTAAAGATTTTCTTTATTTATTTGACACAAGTAGGCAGAGAGGAAGGCAGAGAGAGGAGGAAGCAGGCTCCCTGCCAAGCAGAGAGCCCCGATGCAGGACTCGATCCTAGGACCCTAACTGAGATCATGACCTGAGCCAAAGGCAGAGGCTTAACCCACTGAGCCACCCAGGTGCCCTAAACTACTAAAGTATTTAAAAAAAAAAAAAAGAAAAAGTACTTAAGTGATTAAAACATGTACATTTATTTCATTTATTATTTCATTATGTATATTTATTTCATTAACACTTTAATACCAGATGCATTTCATCTCTGTTTTAACAAAAATAATAACATTCCCTTTTATATTCTTAATGTTCTCATAGCCAAGCTTATCCAAAGGGAAAGTTACGTTAGGATTTCTATTAACAAATACTGTATTTGACATTTGAGTTGTAATTAAATCTATAATATGATCTCTGAGAAGATTACCTTTTGTCATAGAACAGGAATACGTAAATGTTTTAATATTCAGCTAGTAACAACTTACGGGTCAGGAAAATAAACTTTGTAATAAACTGGCATCTTGTTAATAGCTTAGAAGCCTGATGTCATACGTTTAACTTCTACTGCAATTACACCACAATGTAAAAGCAGATTGAAGATTTTTTTAACAGCATTTTCTACTTGTAATTGCAATATGTATTCATTGTATAAAATTTGGAAAATAAAGAGAAATGTAAGAGATTATCTGTGATTCCACCACCAAGAGATAAGTCATAAATAAGCATTTCTCCTTTCAGTCTTTTTTTCCTACTGTGTTGATAAAAATATAGATATTATTGAATACTATGATTCCTTGCTTTTCTTTTTCAAAAGTGTCTTATAAGTGTCTTCCTATTTTACATTACAGTTGTAAATTTTTAACTGCCCTTATTGTTTTTATAAAATGAAACTTATTCATATATATGTAAAAAGCCATGTATATGTAGGTGGAAATGCATACATGTATATGTAAAAAGATGAAAGTATTAATATCCCCAATTCTGCACCTCAGTAATAGATATTTTTAATGTAGTGAGCACCCTTAAACACGACTCTATGCTTATTTATACCTACCTATATTCATATATTAAAAATACTGAGTTCCTGCTGATTTCTCCAATTCCTGTCCTAGGTCACAGGATTTATTCTAGCCTTCCCCATTTCCTTATTTGTAACTTCTTTCTCCATTGATGAAAAGCTCGGCTTTTGTTATCCACCACATATTATTTGTTTGATTCAAATATACACATAATTTCACAATAATTAACTCATACCCATTTGAAACAAGTTTACTAACTAGAATACAGGACTTGTACACAATGGGGTTAGCAAATCTTTCTACAAAGAGTCAAAAAGTAACCACAGGAAACTGGTCAACACACGACAGGGACAGTTTTCCCTCAGATGCCCATGGAGCTATATCCCAGGCTTCCCTCAGGTTGTCCCCATACTGAGCAACCTTGATGGGCTGTTAAGATTAGAACCCCCTCCCCACTGTACCTCGACCACCCCGCTCCCTCTTTCCCTACTTCTTTCTTGGAGCACTTACCACACTGCAACACATGCTCAGTTCATCTGCTCTAATACATTTTACACATACCCATATTTTTAAATAGAGATTTGAACATCTCTAAAACGTGAGATGAAATTGCTGGGGCACCTGGGTGGCTCAGTACGTTAAGCATCTGCCTTTGGCTCAGGTTATGATTTCAGGGTCCTGGAATGAGCTCAGGTCATGATCCTGGGGTCCTGGGATTGAGCACCATGTCGGGCTCCCTGCTCAGCAGGGAGTCTGCTTGTCCCTCTGCCTCTGCGGTTCCCCCTACTTGTGCTCTGTCTCTCTCTCAAATAATTAAATAAGATCTTTAAAAAATAAACAAAATTTAAATATTGCTTAATCAGTAACAGATCATTTAATTGGGAGCTTCAGTTCTGTCAGCATTTGTAATCAATAGTGTTTTAGGTTTCATAAAGCATGGAATATAATTTACTTATTTCTTTTGTTTACCTTTTATCTTGCCCTCTCCAAATATGAAAGGCACAAAGCCAGAGTTACTAGAGAGGATATTCTAACTGCTGTAAATCTCACTGGATTAACAGAATAAGAGTTTATTTTTCTCTGAGTCACTAAGGCTTCTCTGTCCCACACAAGGCACAAGTGTCCTCTGCTGGGTCCTTTACCTCCAGCCAGCTTAAAATAGTGAGGGTTTAAGATCGCGTTAAGTATTACAGGAACAAGCCTGACAGGAGTGTTTATCACTTCTGCCTGGTAGCTATTTCTGTATTAATCAGAGTATGCTAGTGGTTACATTATTATGGGCTGAATTGTCTTTCCTAAAAAGACCCATGGAAGCCCTGGTATCTGTAAATGTAACCTGATTTAAAGAAAAGATAGGATCTTTTCAGATGCAATCAAGTTACGATAACGTCCTGCAGAATTAGAGTGGAGGTCCAGTGGAGGTCCCTAGGTCCAGTGATGGGTGTTCTTCTAAGAAAAGAGAGATTTGAAGACACAAAGGAGACACAGGAAAAAAGTCCATAGGATAATAGAGAGAAAGGGGAATTATGCTGCCACTAGCCAAGGAACGCCAAGGATTCGTAGCAACAACCAGAAACTGGAAGAGGCAAGGAAGGAGGCTTTCCTAGAAACTTTGTAGGGAAGAAGGCCCTGTTGACAATTAGATTTTGGACTTCTAGCCTCTAGAAGTCCAAACTCATTCTACATCTCATTCCCGTACCCAAATCTGTAACAGTCAGGGTTCTGTGAAAGAAGCAGAACCAGTAGTGTGTGTGTGTGTATGTGTGTCTGTCTGTCTGTCTGTCTGTCTTATCTGTGTATCTGTGTCTGTGTGTGTTCCACAGAAGGCCTGAGCATCCTCTGTTAGATGCTTATCTCTAGTCAGCTTAAAAAATGAGAGTTGAGGGGTGCCTGGGTGGCTCAGTCCGTTAAATGCATCCGACTCTTGATTTCAGCTCAGGTCATGATCCCAGGGTCATGAGATCGAGCCCCGCATGGGCTCCACACTGGGCATGGAGCCTGCTTAAGATTCTCCATCTCCATCTCCCTTGGCCCCTCCCATCCCTCTCATCTGAGGGCCGAAAGGGCACCTGGCTGGCTCAGTCTATAAAACGTGCAACTTTTGATCTCAGGGTTATAGTTTTGACCCCCAGGTTGGGTGTAGAGATTACTTAAACATTAGAAGCTTTAAAAAGTGAGGGTTGAAGATCACTTAACTATTTTGAAATAATAAGAGATTCTGCATATTCTATATTACTATATGGAATAATATAATAATTCTCTAATATATTATGTGTAATCTCCTGTGGGTTCTGTTTGTCTATTTCTTGTTTCTATATAATTAATATAATTACAAACATACATATAACTTTATTTATGTATTTATTTATTTATTTTAGGGAACTGGTTCCCATGACAGTTGGAGCTGGCAGGTCTGAAATCTGTAGGACAGGTAGCAAATTGGAAATTCCTACAGGAGTTCTTCAAGCTGCCGTCTTGAAGAATTTTTTCTTCTCTGGGAAATCTTGGTTTTTGGTCTTAAGGCCTTTAACTAATTATAAGATAAAACTCATCTGTTTATTGAGGATAATCTCCTCTAATTAAAGTCATCTGAGAATAGATATTTACCTCATCTATAGCGCACCTTCACAGCAACACCTAGAGTAGAGTTTAATTAAATAACTGGGTACTACATAGCCTAGCTACACTGACACATAAAACTATCACTTAGGACAAAGTAAATCAAAATTTCTGCTGCTTGACACAGAACAAGGTTTATTTCTCTCATTTTGGCCAAATATTGAGTTTTTGGCAGAGGTGGGGAAGAGTGCTGGCCTCCACACAGTCACAGAGGAGATGAGGAGCCCATTTAGGAACTCAGAACTCATCTAGCATTTCCTCCCTTTAGGGCTGCCAGAGAATTGTTTAAAATAGAGGAGGAAGTAGACTATATCCCTTCTTTTTATATTGGCCATGAATAAGCAGCATGGCTCTGCTTAGCTAGCTGCAAGGGTGGCTGGGAAATGTAGTCTTCCTATACAAGCAAGAGAAAAACGGGATGATTTTGAGGAACACAAAGCCCTCTCTTTGCTTCATAGGGATTATTTTTCTGCTTTGTTCACTGCTATATCCCAAGAATCTAGAAAATTAGGCTCTGAAATATATTGTTGAAGTACTAATGAAAAAATAAAATATTAATATAAAATAAATAATATAAGATATTCCAAAAGGTTAAGCTTTAACATATTAGTTATTAAAATAGATACGAACGGGGGGCGCCTGGGTGGCTCAGTGGGTTAAAGCCTCTGCCCTCGGCTCAGGTCATGATCCCAGGGTCCTGGAATCGAGCCCCACATTGGACTCCCTGCTCAGCAGGAAGCCTGCTTCTCCCTCTCCTGCTCGCCCTGCTTGTGTTCCTTCTCTCTCTGTCTCTCTCTCTGTCAAATAAATAAATAAAATCTTTAAAAAAAAAAAATAGATACGAACGGGGCACTGGGTGGCTCAGGTGGTTAAGCGTCTGCCTTCGGCTCAGGTCATGATCTCAGGGTCCTGGGATCGAGCCCTACATTGGGCTCTCCACTCAGCAGGGAGCCTGTTTCTCCCTCTCCCGCTCCCCCTGCTTGTGCTCTCTCCTTGTCAAATAAATAGATAAAAGCATCAAAATGAAAAAATAAAGAAATGTAAGTAAATAAATAAATAAATAGCAACTGAATTATTCCATTGAAAGAGAGAGACTAGGTGAGAAAGCTAAGTGCAACTATATGCTGTTTCCACGAAACACACTTTAGTGATAACTGAAGGTTGAAAATAAAGGGTTAGGGAAGAGCTACTAGTCAAATACTTTTTTTAGAAAAAAGAAAGCATAAAGCTAAGGAAGAGTCATAGTACTAATGAGAGGTGAGGTGCTAAGTAAGGTTAATGGGATGAATCAGGATAAAGAGGGACATTAAGTAATGATAAAAGCACAATTTATCAAGATGATAACTAGCCATTAGCCAATACAAACTAATCTACATAGCAACAAAAGATGTAAAGTAAAATACATTAGATTAAAAAAAAAGTTTGATACCAATATACCAATACAATTATATGTTATAATGAAACCCTCCAATATATTTTTTTGTCAGAGTTGAAGAGATCTGTAGAATATATATATATATATATATATATATATATATACACACACACAAACCATCAATACCATAAACCACTGAGAGGTGAGGTGCATTTTTTGCATATTACTGAAGTAAAATAAATCACAGACCATGGCAGAAATTATAAAAGAAGCTAGCTGGCTAATATGTTCTGCTAAGTGACTCTTTTTATGTGCCTCATTTGTTTGCTTCAAAAACATTTCCTTAAGTGTCTCTTTCTAATTAAAGCCCATTATACACACTGATGGACTCTGTGTTTAGCCCCTATTTGACACAGCACTGCTACACAGTGTATTCATCCAAATAAAAAGAGTTCCTTGGTGTTAGAGACCTGTGTTGGGAAAAGTGTTGTCTCTGGAGACCAAAGACTGGGTTTGAGTTCTGACCTTGCCATCATTACGGTAATTTAATGCTTCTGATACATGTGTTATTTATGTCTGGAATCACAAACTTGAGTTTCAGTTCACACTATTATTTATCAGTGAATGATCTTAGGCAGTAATGCTCACTGAGATTCAAGGTTCTCATTTAGAAAATAGAGAAACAAATTCAAGATGTAATTCTGTCTATAAATACATTCAACAACCTCTAACATAATAATGCAAAGAGTTTTGTCTCCTGTGATCCAAAAGGCCAGTGCAATCCCCATTTACAATAAGGAACTATATTTATGATACAATAACTAAAAAGCCAAGTGAAATATATTTTGCGAAACAAAGCAATTGTTTCCCCAAAAGAATAATGAGGGGTTAATAAGGCAGTGTTAAATAACAGATCCTGTTACTTTCATTTATCAGGCTGGAAATTTTAAAAAAAACTGTAAATGTTACATGCTTGTTTTGAGTTTTCTACACACCAGTGGTAGTGCTTAATGTAGAACCTGGCTTCATGGGTGATCGATACTTATTAACTATCTCTTCTTTGATATCTGAAAATAAAATTAAGATGTTGGAGTTGCATCATTGCTCTTGCTGCCACAAATGGACAGTAGTCCACTGGGATTTTCCTACTCAATAAGTGTCTTCCCGATGAAGCCAAAATATTTCCCTTTTTACAGATACAGTGTGATGGAAAATGGGGAGTTGCTGATTTACAAAATAAGTTGTGGTGCTGGAATAAAATGTCAATATGTGCTTACACCTGTAAGACACACAGGAGAATTCAAACCTTCCTGAGCAGGCAAATAATAATAATAATAATAATAATAATAATAATAATAATAATAAAGAGCATCGACATTGAAAGTTTTAACAAATATGTGATAAAAGAGAGAAAATGGGGAAAATGGATAAACTGGGAAAAAGTGAAAGCAGTAAAAGAATAAGGAAATGTATCATTGGCCACAGGTCTTTGCAATATGCAAGACAGAAAAACTGATGTGGAAGAGTATAAATATTTTAGCAAAAGGAGAAAAGAAGTGCTTGAAATGAGAAAGACAACACAGTAGATGTCCTAGTCATCTTCAATGTTTCTATGAAAGCCAACCACAAAAAGTCCTGAGAAGGCATATTAATGCGCCCAAACTTTGAAGCTACCATGAACACATGCACACATACATATACAGACTGAGACTTTAGTAAACTTGAAGCGGGAGTTTGTTAAAAATACAGCTCATACAGAATGGGAGAAGATATTTGCAAATGACATATCAGATAAAGGGCTAGTATCCAAAATCTATAAAGAGCTTAGCAAACTCAACACCCAAAGAACAAATAATCCAATCAAGAAATGGGCAGAGGACATGAACAGACATTTCTGCAAAGAAGACATCCAGATGGCCAACAGACACATGAAAAAGTGCTCCACATCACTCGGCCTCAGAGAAATACAAATCAAAACCACAATGAGATACCACCTCACACCAGTCAGAATGGCTAAAATTAACAAGTCAGGAAATGACAGATGCTGGCAAGGATGCGGAGAAAGGGGAACCCTCCTACACTGTTGGTGGGAATGCAAGCTGGTGCAACCACTCTGGAAAACAGCATGGAGGTTCCTCAAAAAGTTGAAAATAGAGCTACCCTATGACCCAGCAATTGCACTACTGGGTATTTACCCTAAAGATACAAACGTAGTGATCCGAAGGGGCACGTGTGCCCGAATGTTTATAGCAGCAATGTCTACAATAGCCAAACTATGGAAAGAACCTAGATGTCCATCAACAGGTGAATGGATAAAGAAGATGTGGTATATATACACAATGGAATATTATGTAACCATCAAAAGAAATGAAATCTTGCCATTTGCAACAATGTGGATGGAACTAGAGGGTATTATGCTTAGCGAAATAAGTCAATCGGAGAAAGACAACTATCATATGATCTCCCTGATATGAGGAAGTGGAGATGCAACGTGGGGGGCTTGGGGGGTAGGAAAAGAATAAATGAAACAAGATGGGATCGGGAGGGAGACAAACCATAAGTGACTCTTAATCTCACAAAACAAACTGAGGGTTGCTGGGGGGAGGGGTCTAGGAGAGGGGGGTGGGATTATGGACATTGGGGAGGGTATGTGCTATGGTGAGTGCTGTGAAGTGTGTGGTGATTCACAGACCTGTACCCCTGGAGATAAAAATACATTATGTGTTTATAAAAAAATTTAAAAAAATTAATAAAAAAAATACAGCTCATAGAATTTGCATTTAAGCATGTACTTTGGCTGATGCTAAAACAGATGTTCAGTAGTTCACAATTGGGAAACACCCTAGTCGTTCTGTCCTTCATCATTAACCCCAGAGAAATGAATCTTATCCTACCATTTTTATCTTTTTTCCTGGGTGGGATTATGGATTCGGAACAACTTAGAGAATTGAAAATCACCTTTTTAGTTATGTGGTGGAACTCACCAATATCTGAACAAGCACCCTGGATTGAGCAGAATGTTAATGAGACTTAATCTAACCAATGGATTATGGTTACAACAGAAGAAACACACACACACACACACACACACACACACACACAGCAGATAAACTTGTCAGAAGATTCAGAAGGAAAGAGACTTGGAGCATCCCTGAAAGAGAAGATAATACAGCCCTCAGTGCAACGAAGATATTTAATATCCGCATTCTGAAATTTGGGGAATGACAGTAAGATGATGCTGTTACCTTTCAAAGATCTATAAAAATGCATTTGTTTGGAACAAATAAAGTTCATTTTGAAGGATTCCTAAACAGTGATTATTCTTCAATATCAAGTCAAATGAGAAGAGGAAGGCTATTTAATGTTAATTCATGAAGAACTGCTAAAAATTCAAAGGTAGATTGCCTCCTTGCAAAAAGTGAGACCAGGGGCATCTGGGTGGCTCAGTGGGTTAAGCTTCTGCCTTCGGCTCAGGTCATGATCTCAGGGTCCTGGGATCGAGCCCCACATCGGGCTCTCTGCTCAGCGGGGAGCCTGCTTCCCCTCTCTCTTGCCTGCCTCTCTGCCTACTTGTGATCTCTCTCTCTGTCAAATAAATAAAATTTAAAAAAAGAAAAGAAAAAAGTGAGACCAACCAGCAGGAATTGAAGATTATAAGAATAATGGCAAGATGATGATGGTGAGTGTGTGTACATATATTTGCACATACCATGTTAAGATAAGACAATAAATAATTATAAGAAGAATTGTATATAGAGGGTTGCAATTGGTTGAGTTGTGTCCCCAAGATTCATACATTAAAGTCCCAACCCCAGTACCTCAAGATATGAACTTATTTGAAGTTTGTATTTACAGAGGTAATCAAGTTAAAATCAGATCCTTTAGGTGGGCACTAATCCAATATGACAAAAATGTCCTTATAAAAAAGGAGATTTGGACACACACACGCACACAGAGAGAATACCATGTAAAGACAAAGGCAGCAATGAGGGTGATGCATCCAAGGAAGCCCAGAGATTGCCAGCCAGCCACAAGAAGTTAACAGGAAGGCATGGAACAGATTCTCATTTGTTGGAAACTGCGAGACAGTAACTTCCTGTTGTTTAAGTCACCCGGTTTCTGATACTTTATTGTGGCAGCCCTAGAAAACGAACATGCCGGGGAAGCCCCTCCTCCTGGAACTTTACACTCTAGTCTGGAGCAGGGAGGGAAATAGAAAATTACCAAAGAGATATTATAATACTTCGTATGTTAATAAATTCCAAGGAGTAAAGAAAAGTAAGTGAGGGAGATAAGAAGTGCTGTTTTATATAATATGATGTCTGCTAAAATGCCATTAGAGTTGAAAGGCAGTGAGAGATTGAATCGTGTTGATCATCTGGAGGAGGAGTATTAAGACAGAAGAAGCAGTCAGCGCATGGCCCTAAGGAAGAAGAATGCTTCTGCGTTAGAAGAGCTTCAAGGAGGTAAAGGAGAGGGAGAACGATCGTCAAAAAGGAACCTGGGAGAGATCAGGGAGGAGGATCATCTATGCCCATCTATGGAGGATGCTTCAAAAAATCTCCACTGAAGAGTTTAAGAAGGAGGCAACCAAATGTTAGTGCTGGGAGGAAAAGATGAAGTTGGTGTAGAGGAGAATTTGGCTTGTTGCAGTTATGTAACCTTCCAGAGTGATGGGGTCAATAGCCATCACACAATTCATTCCTCTTACCCATATCTTTGGGTGACATTTGGGGACCCTAGTGAGCTGTTGTCACACTTTAGTCCCTGCAATGAGCAAATGAATTTCATTTCCCCTAGAGAGGGCTGTTTGAACAAGGGGGAAAATGTCATTATTTAAATCTCCTGAGACTTTCAACCTTTTATCTAGGATTTACCCTCCATCTATTAACATTTAAAAAAAGAAAAATTATTAAAACAAAATTCAGGCTGATTTGACACTAAGTAAAATTGTTTGGTTTAATAATATCAAATGCTCATAGGAGAACATTTCAATAATAAGTGCCTAACAGCTGGAAATCCCACTACATTTGCTGAAAATTCCTTTGCACCTAGCTGCTTAAATATGTTGTTTAGTTACCATACAAATTGCTGTGTTTTATATTCCAGTTTTTTCCAAGGGCAAGAAATGCCAATTTAAAAAAGAAAATTTTTTAAGTGGAGTAAAATTTATGGACAACATGGTGATATTGAGTTCAGTATAATTGCATCTAATTTTGTAATATAACAAGTTAATCAATCAGCTTCTTAAACTTATAACAGGAACAAATTTCTGTCTACAAAACATGGAGCCAGTGTGTATAAAAGGCCATTTGTCTAGTGGGTTTGAACAGTGAATACTTGAAAACTGGGTTTGAATCCCAGCATTGCTGGTCAGTTGAGGAATCTTATCAACCTCTACGTGCCTAAGTTTCACCTCTGATGTGGGGATAAAACAGCTGTAGGTTTTCATAAAATTGCTGTAGGCTTTGAATGAATTAAGACATGTTAAGTGTGCTAAGGAATCTCTGCTTAGATTAAGCCTTCACAAAATTTAAGCTATATTAATTTCACTTTCCTCATTTTCTATTTTAAGTTCCATGGAATTAGAGAAAAGTAGACTCACAGTGTATTACTGACCCCTGTCCCTTGAGGTTGGTGTCAGAGCTCTGGAAAGAGGCGTGGCTTAAGCAGGGCCCAGGTATTGGTGCGGTTGGAGGAGGGCAGAGCCTGTGGCTTGGGAGAATCCTCTATGCCCTTGCCTGTCCATGTTAGCACCTGCTGAGATGTCCTAATTACTGTCATGTTTTCAGTCTGGAGAGGTCATTGCTGCATCCTGTAGTCTTCCCAAACTTCATTGATGTCAAGCTTTCAGTGACTGTGCCCATCAGGCGTGTAGGGAATAAATTGGTCTGCATAACTCTTCCTTCCTCGCATATCTAAGGCCATCTGTCCAGAACCTGTAGGCATTCCATCCTTCAGTGTGAAGCTGACTTTGGGAGAGCAGTAGGCATGGGCTCCTCTTCGGTCTTGTTCCCTCCGGGGGGCTGTACTTAGGAAGCTTGAGGCAGTCCTGTTTGGGGAACCTGTTTCACTGCCTCTAAATACAACAGTGGATATTAGAAGTGCATGGTTTGCTGAAGCAGTGTACATGTTTCTTTCTGAAGGTCACCTCCCAGGCCTTTGGGCTTTCCTTCATCTCTCCCCTTTCTAGAAAATCTTTAACATACTAATCTGTGAGTGGCGTCTGACTCCTTCTGTACTATCAAATCTAACATTTTATATTTCAGTTCCTTCCAGACCCAGGAATTTGCAATGCAAAAACTTTCTTTTTTCTTTTTTATTGCCAAGACCTTTTCTCCCTGAAGCAATAGAGGATGGGATACAGGATAGAAAGAACTACCAGGGGGCACCTGGGTGGCTCAGGGGGTTAAGTCTCTGCCTTCGGCTCTGGCCCTGATCTCAGGGTCCTGGGATCAAGCCCCAAATCAGGCTCTCTGCTCAACAGGGCTTCTGCTCCCCGCCCCCCACCTCTCTCTGTCTGCCTCTCTGCCTACTTGTGATCTCTCTCTCTCTGTCAAATAAATAAAAATAAATAAATAAAATCTTTTAAAAGAAACACACACACACACACACACACACACACACACAAGAAAGAACTACCAGTCACAGAGATCACACTGAGTAAAACTTCAAAAATCCATGCAGTCGTATAGTTTTTCTTTATTTAATCAAATGTTCTCTCTGTGCCAGGAAGATCCCGGAATCTATAATATAAAAAGAAATTAAGCATCATCTTTTTATTAAGTCATATACCATCATTTGGGGGAAGCTGGGCAAGTAAACAAAGAACTCCAATAATTAAAGTATGATGACACTTAAGAGCACATACATTTAAGAAATTCTCTGAAAGACTTTCTCTATTAGAGACATTATATGGCAAAAGATATGCTTTTCAGAATTCGCCAGAGGGCACATGCGAGGTGAGGCGTTGGAACTGGATAGAGAGTCTGAAGGTCGGGCTGGAGAAGCCGGCTGGGGTTGGATCCCTGATGTTTGATGTACATGGCCTACAAGGCAAGGTGGAAAGTTTTCTGTGGGTGACAGCAGCATGAGTTAATGAAGTGAGATGCTTCCCATCTTGAGCGGATTCATCCACATCTCTAAATCTTAGTTTCCTCCACTCTAAAATACTATCTCTAGGAAGGATGTTATCAGGATGCGCCAGGCGGGTGTCATACAGACTCTCAAGTATGTCATTAGTAGATGGTCGTTTAGAGGAATGATGTTGTAGATTCTGTTCATTTGCCTTGTTAATGTCTAAGTGATGTAAAATTAGAATTTTCTAGATTCATCCATACTCAGCTTCTGACATCCGCACACCATTTTGAGAAAGTAATCTCACTAATAACAGGACACCGGGCAGAATGATTATTTCTGTTAAATATCTAGGATATGTATATGGTTATCCAGTCCCTGGAAGAAGGGAGTGGGACGAGAGGGGGAGAATTTCAAAGTACGTGGATTCGACTGAGGTCTCAGCTAATTATAGGCAAAATTAGATAATAGTTTCTTCTATTATTTTAATAAAGGCGCTTCCCTTGATTTTTCTGCTCTACTAAGAATAATCCAGCTACTCTCGGGGAAGCCATTATTTTGAGAAGTCTCTGCCAGTTTAATTTCTATTTCTTTATTTCTATTAAATAAAGGCAGTTTACATTAGTCCTCATGTTATTAACTACTTAATGGATTTGGGAAGCAGGTAGCAAAAGAATTGTTCTTTGCATTTAAATGAGACAAATAACACTCTCAGCTGATTATGCATTTAGGGAAAAAAGTTTCATCCTATTGCTACATTTTAAGTCTGCAAAAGTAATAAATTAATCCATTAGTGAGCCCAAGTGTGTCATCTGTTGTGCTCATTATCAAGTATTCCCAGGTGTTCAGGGGTTTATAAGCATAAATTGATGTGGCTTTTAAATTTGGTAACAGAAATATCCAGCATAAGGATGGTAAGCTACGAAAGTATTCCCACACCATTGCTTTTTATTAAAAAAAAAAAAAAAACTTACAGAATTAAATATTAAATTAAGATGTTCCCCAATATTGCAATGTGTTATTTTGTCAGAATGAAGCAATGACACATAATTAACAATAGAAAGCATAGGGTTGCCGCATTTTCTTCCCAGTTGCCTGATTTTATGTATCATTTTAGAAGCACAATAGCAAACATTAGGCACCATGAATAAATGCATTTCAACAAACAAACAGATTGGTTTACTCAGATGGTCATTATTCATTCATTTCTGTATTTAGTCAACAAAAATGCTTTGAGCAGTTAGTACTTGCTAGAGGGGGAACATGGTCCAGGAGGTGAGATTGCTGGACAAATGACCACAAGATGGGATTGAAAGAGCAAAGCGTTACTGGAAAGGGCACCACTGGAGATATTGTCTGAGCTGAGTCTAAAAAAAATGAGCAAGAGAAAGCAGCTCTTCCAAACACCTGCAGCATGTTGTGTTCAAACACTTTCATTCATTCCCTAGGTGGAGCTCAGTTTGTGTATGGAAAAGAGGCAGGGGGTGAGCATAGGAGTGCAGAACACCATGATTGATGATCGTCATGCATGACTATGGAGAAAAGCCTCCCTAACGCTTTTCTTGCAAAGCCTCTCGTGGAGGCTTTTCTCTGTAAGTCTAGTGGCTATCAGATTGCTTCTTTTTTTTTTTTTTAAGAGACAATAAAATAAGAACTTCTTAAATGAGTAGCCACCTGTGTGAAGACCTCCATCAACTGAGATGATAAAATAGAGGGAAAAAACTTTACCTGTTTTTTTGTTTTGTTTTGTTTTTCCCTTCCCTGCAGTTGATTCATGATTCACTGAGAGGTAACTCCAAATTTAGAATCTGTGTATGTGTGGGTGTGTGTACGTGTCTGTGTGTGTTGGAAATGCCCAGAAAATCTGGAAGACTCAGGAGGCAAATACAGCCTGAGAGATACCATTATTGTTTTATTTTATAGTTCACTCTATTATAGAATAAGCTTCCAACATACGTGCTCTTTTTGGCCTTAGCCCGAAACATTTACCTCAGCTTGTTGTAAACTGCACTTTCTTAGCTACCACCCATTTTTTCCTGATAAATGATTCAAGTGAATCCTAAGTTACATACAGAAATCGTGTGACAAAGATGTACGTGTGCTGGAGCTTTTCAGATAATGCCCTGCGCATTTTTGGAGTTCAGATCTATAGACCCATGCGAGCATTAACTAAATATCCTTTGATTTGGGAAAATTTTCTAGAAACATTTGTAGATATTGTTTTTTCGGTATTGAAAAAATTGCTACTAGAGATGTCATGTTCCTTGGAATCCGCAAAAACCAAAGTGACAGAAAACAGGCTGGGTGTGTTCTGAAAGTATCTGAATAGCATAAGCCGTGGGCAAAGGGGCTGACCCACATAGCATTTCAGTCAATAAATATTTATTGAGCATCTACAAAATGTCAGACTCTGAGAGGCTGCCATCATAAGTCAGCAAGGAAAAGAAGCAACCACCCTTCACCCTGGGATTTTAGATACTTTTCCACCCTAAGAATCTAGGAACCTATAAACATGACCTTTAGGTTTTCACATAAGTTTATTTTTCTTCAGCTGTTCAGTGGGGCTCAGTAGCACTACCTTACAGGCTCATTTTTAAATTATGTGAAATAATGTGTATCGAAGTACCCAAGTGAGAAGATAAGAGGAATTGAAAAAGCCAGTAAACTACGAGAAGATGCTGGGGGAATTACTGTGAGTCCAGGAACTGGAGCCCATAGTGCATTGAGCTGTGCAAATTTGCTGTCATTAATTATATAATCAAAAAAAGCAGTTCCTTTTTTGAATGAAGAATTCTATGCAATGCTGATTCTCATCCAGTTCTCCCATCAGTAATTGTGAACATGAAATCTATTTAAGTCTAAACCTCCAAGTGTTATCGCTAGAAAATTCCACAGATGCATCTCTGAGGAGCAGCCGAGGCAGATGGTCCCTCATGACCCCCTGCTGTAATCCTGTTTCGATATTTCACCCTATGAAGCAGAATGCTCATCTTGAGTTTGCGCGGCATCAACCTGCGGCCACGTCTCCCTGGCTGTCTTTGCTACAAAGAGGTATTGCTATTTAGAGGATGAGTAGAGGCTATGAAATAAAGGTGTCTCTGTTTAACAGGAATCAGCGATAGAGCTTTCGAGAAGAAAAATGAAGAGGCCATGTTTATAACAGGCCCATGGAAAGGAGAACAGGGCTGTGTACTTTTCTGAAAAAGTGGTTTTGCATCTCCATGATTGATGACCTGTCTGGTGTGAGGCTGGCCACAGTAATAATGTCAGGGTTTACTCTCAACAGTAGAAAAAGCTGTCAATTCTGATATGATGGAAGGGAGAGGAGCATTGGGATTATGGAGCTAAAATGGCCACAGGATGTCCTCTGATCCAGGCACAGAATGCATGGTGATTTTGTGTAAAATTGGCCTTAACTTTATTTTGCATGCACAGAGTAAAGACTAGAAAAAGCACAAAAAATTAACAGGATGTACTTTAAGGAGGTAGTAAGAGAGGCGTCGATTTCTTATTCATATGGTGTTTTGCTTTCTAAACTCTATTTATGAACATGTGTAAATTTTAAAATCAAATATATAGTGCTGATAAAAACATATATTTAACAAGGTAACATACTTTAGCAAAGGGAACATAAGAGTTTGGAATCTGACCTGCAATTCACCTCCTAAGTTGCATTAAGTAGCTGGAAAAAAGGATACTAAAAGAATATCCCTCTCCTTTTAGGATAACAGTACCTCGAGAGGGACTGTCCTGCCTCACCCACCAGCCTTGTGCTCACATTCTTGCCTGCTCTCCTCCCTCCCCACTGTAGGAACTCAGGCCTGAAAGATTCAGGTCAGGCTGCTACTCTCCCTCCAGTTATGCATTCTCTTAGTGACTGCCACGTGTCACTTCCCCCTAATGTCAGAGTTATATGCTCTGGTAGCCTGCGGTGAACCCTAATCCCCTATTCTTTGGCCCCTGAAACTTTTTGAAATATATCTATATTCTGTAGATCCCAAGTGTTGCTTCCAGGCTGAAGCCCCCCTCAGCAACCGCCATCTGGTCTACCCTCAGCCACCCTGTTGTCCTAACCAGAAACCTTCAAGTCTATCCCAGCCTTTCCTACTTTGTCTATCTTGCCATAATAAACTGGAACATGCATACCCATGTCTCGACATGGCATCTCTTAACCATATCCGTGATCTTATCTAGGAGCAAGCAGAATACATTCACTGTTGAAGCATGAGGCAATTATGTCTTTTTACAGCAATTGTAGAAACTACTAGAGAATGATAAGCCAGGTGTTAGGGGTCAGCAGATATTCAAGACCCAGCTTACCATCTTCACAAATCCAATTTAGTCTTCTCAGCTGAGATGGACTACCTCTTCCTAACATGTCACCAGTGATAAGTCATTTGACAAGGATCTGGGGACGGACTCTATGCAGTGACAGGTTTCAGTTCTGCTATCAAGAAAAAACATTTGCAGCTGACATGGTTTATAGTCGGGTGGCTGTTCTCCTGGACACTCACGTGGCATCTATTTCCCAGGGTAGGTGCCATAGTCATTAATTCCACAGGGGGCTTCATGACCTAGTGGTTGTTTACATCCAGGTGGGAACTACTGCCTCCTGAACCACCGCCAGGAGAGTCTCAGCACACATGTGAAGGCCGTTAGACATTCCTGCAGTACAGAAACCTGTTGCACTTTAAGCCAGTATTCTAACTTTTTAAAACCCAGAACAGTATTTTCATGTGGCCCGTTTTTTTCCACATCCCACGGAACAGGGTTTTAAAGCATCACAGATGGGATTGTGCTGTGATAGAATTGCCTTGTTCAGTGTACTTGTAACACAGACGTGACACTGAAACCTACATTCATGTGCAACTGTCCCAGGGCTGCACTGCAGTGAGTGTCTTATCACTTATCACAAGTTGGGTAGCCTCTTGTCTCATCTTGCCCTGGGATTGGAAGCAAGTTAAGGATTGTTTTGTCTTCCTCACCCTGTCCACCCTGAGGACATTATTGGTGGCCTCCATCCGTCCGTCCACGTACAAAAAAAAGACTTAGAACTGCGCACACACAAGGAACCAGGGACACTTTGGAAACGTGAGCCTTGAATTTCCAGGAGTTTTTGACTTTTACAAATATAAAGTTTGTCCCTCGCGTTACCGACCTTACCCTCAAATCTCAGTATTTCAGGTCTAGGGGGCGCCTGTGTTGCCTCAGGCAGTTGAGCGTCCCATTCTTGATTTTGGCTTAGGTCATGATCTCAGGGTCATGAGACAGAGCCCTGCGCTGGGTTCTGTGCTCAGCGGGGAGTCTGGTTGGGATTCTCTCCCTCTCCTCTGCCCTCCCCCCACACACACACGCGCGCACGCGCGCAGTCTCTCTCTCTCTCAAATAAATAAATCTTTAAAAAGAAAGGATAAACCAGGTCTGCAGCAGGGCTGCTGTCATTTGTTAAATCTATTACCAATTATGAGATTGTTTGGTTCAATGTTTGGCACATATTCAGACTCAACTTTTTATATAACCTTGCCGTATGTTCAAGCAAATCACTTCAGTTAGACCAGCCTCATCATGAAGAGATCTCCCTAGTAACCAGTGAAGAAATATTAATGAGTTGCCAGTTTGGTTCCTTGGACCACCTAGCTTGTATTTGGCACTTGATCAATCAATGAGGGTAAGCGAGTAAATAAGCCTTGTTTCTCCAGTGCCTGAGGATACGTGAAAATAATTTGTTCTTTTAAGTGGATTCAATAACTCCTCCCTGAACATTTTATTACCTGCTAGCTTTGTAAAAAATCGCTTTTTCTTCACAGGCAGGGCAAATGCAAACCCTGGGTATATATATGTAAGTGGTGGCGGAGACTCAAGCTGCTAAGTTTAAATTCCGTCTCCTCCACTTACAACAATGCAGTGGAGGGGAGTTTGGACCCATCTCCATGCCTCTGTCCCTCACGTGTAACACGAGGATACTGACAGTCGATCAGGGTCTGCAAGGCGATATTTAAAGCAGTTCCTGGCAATAGTAAATGCTCAGTAAATGTTAGCCACTATGACATTGTCAAAAGGGGTGAATATCCCACAAGAACCACAATTTTGTACATATAAGAGTTAATCAAACTCAGCCATAAAACGTTACTATCACTCAGCCATAAAAAAATGAATGAGATCCTGTCATTTGCAACAACGCGGATGGACCTAGAGGGCATTATGCTACGTGAAATAAGACAGAGAAAGACAAAGACTGTATGATTTCACTTATATGTGGAATTTAAACAAAACGAAACAGTTGAACAAACAGAAACAGACTCATAAATACAGAAAACAAACTTGGTGTTTGCCAGAGGGGAGGGAGTTGGAGGGATGGGTGACACAGGGGAAGGGAGGGAAGAACAGAAAGAAGTTAAGCTGTTAAAAAGATAGAAATTGCACATTCTAGTACATACCATAGGGGAAATCAAACTGTTTTTGTTTACGCTATGTCCCTCCTATTCCACACCAGTATCTGTGTAATTCTTGGCATGTACTTTGTTGACTGAATGAATAAATGAAAAATTAATTAATTAATTTTCATCATATCCCTCTTGATGATTTCATGCAGGCCTGAATATCTCCAGGAAAGCTGTTTGCTTTAAGAAATAGCCAGCGAAGGGGGCGCCTGGGTGGCTCAGTGGGTTAAAGCCTCTGCCTTCGACTCGGGTCATGATCTCAGGGTCCTGGGATTGAGCCCCACATCGGGCTCTCTGCTCCGCAGGGATCTTGCTTCCTCCTCTCTCTCTGCCTGCCTCTCTGCCTACTTGTGATCTCTGTCTGTCAAATGGATAAATGGAATCTTAAAAAAAAAAAAAAAAAAAAAGCCAGCAAAGGGCCCCTGGGTGGCTCAGTCAGTTAAGCATCCCACTCTTGATTTCAGTTCAGGTCATGATCTCAGGGTCCTGAGATCAAGCCCCATGTCAGGCTCCACGCCCAAGCTCTCTCCCTCTCCCTCCTGCCCTTCCTCACCGCCCCCTTCACCTTTCTTAAAACAAAACAAAACAAACAAACAAAAACACAAAGAACTGGTGAAAGGTTATGAGAAATATTAGGCTTTATGTTCTGTATATGACTCAGTAGACAAAATGAATTGCTCTTCTGTCATGTTCTTCATGGATTTTCATTGATCCTTTTGTGTAAAACAAAGCCTATCGGTTGCTTTAGACCTGTAATAATAATCATGGTTTTTAGCACTTTACTAAAATGATAAAAGTATGTGTCTGTTGTGTGTGTGTACACACATGAGAGAGATTTTAAATAATCTTTTTATTGATATGTTTGTCGTGTCGGTTTTCATGAATTTCATTATAAAGATTAAAAATATTTTTTTTAAAAAATTCAGGAATATAAATGCCACCTTGCTTGATAGTATTTCTGAGAATTACAACTCTAATAATTAGATGTAACTTTTCTGCCATGCTACGAGAAGACCGATATCCTTTCCTTAAGAATTCTGCTTGCCTTTCTGGTGCCTGGGTGGCTCAGTCAGTTAAGCATCTGTCTTCGGCCCAGGTCATGATCTCAGGGTCCTGAGACCGAGTCCCTCATCAGGCTCCCTGCTCAACGGGGAGCCTGCTTCTCCTTCTCCCTCTGCCTGCTGCTCCCCCTGCTTGTGCTGTCTCTCTCTCTGTGTCAAATAAATAAATAAATTCTTAAAAAAAAAAAAAAAAAAGAATTCCCCTTATCTTTCAGTGTTTAGATAAATTTCAAATTCTGGTTTGTCTCTTCTACTGGTCCTGAATTAATTGTGGCATAAGAACTTCGGATTGCTCTCCAGTTTACCAAGCATGACACTCACTTCTTGGTGTAGTCTCCAGACTCACAAAGCCTGATTCTCCGGATCCCTCATCGCATCTGGAAGTGAAGCAGGCAAGGCTGTGGGAAAGAATGAAGAGTGACTCTTGGTTCTCTTTGCTGGCGAAACAAACAGACACTTCTGAGTCACCTCAGTTTCCCTAGAGAATTCTTGTTCAACCAGGCTAAGGGGCTAATGGCTTTCTAACTGCCCAGTCATACCATGGACATCATGGTCTGTTCCCATATTTCTATATACTTTCTTCTCCTGACTTCTTTCCTACACATCTGTTCTGATTGTTTGCAAACTTTTTTTGTTTTGTTTTGTTTTTTACTCCTAATCTTATTTTTTCTTCCCTTTAGTTTCATGATGGTTAATCTCACTGAAATCCTTGTGTGTAAATACTGCACGCAGCTCTGCTTTCCCTCCAGGGCCCCAAGTGCATACCATCAGGAAGCTGCTTATTCGCACAAGAACCAAACATGGTCTTGCAACTTCTCTACAATCCTGTTCTTTCACGTGGCATATTGTTTCTTCCAAGAGCAAGCTTATGGGTCATTGGCCTCTCCTGCTAATGCATGCATTCTGGTCTTCCACGATAGTACTATTACAAAGAATTAACAGCTCTTTGTGTCTATGGGGTCCCTCTGATTTCTGAATCACTGGAGAACAAAAATTCTGTCTTCTCATGAAAGTGTGCTTGGCATCTATCATAGTATATAGTGAGTAATCAAAAAATGCCATGGAGAGAAACTAATGCATCAACTTAAAAAAAAAAGTTACCATCTTTTTTTCTATAAAAGACATGTCTCGATTATTTGCCTTATAAATGAACTACTTGTGGGCAAATTTATAAATACAGAAAGTAGATTGGAGGTTACTGGGGGTTGGGGGAGAAGGAAATGAGAAATTATTGCTTTGTGGGTACGGTTTATCTTTGGAGTGATGGAAAAGTTTTGGAAATACAGTGGTGATGGTTGTACAGGATTATGAATGTAATTAATGCCACTAAATTGTATATTCAAAATGGTTAAAATGACAAGTTTCATGTTGTATATACTTTGCCACTATAAAATTAAAAAATGAATTATTTACAAATAGGAAAGATATTAAAATAGTCAAGATAACTAAATGCATATTTTCTAAAAAGAAAAGCTTCTTTGCTAAATAGAAAACTCAAAAAAGGAAGCCCAATAATTCATCTTAGAAACAAATACAATTGTAGCAATACTTGTTTTTCATGTATTCTCATTAAGAAATATATTACTACAACAAAAATCATCATTAAATACTACAGTGAGGTTAAAAGTGAATGAGTGGATAACCGAATGATTTAAAGAAAGCACCATTTTTTTAAGATTTTATTTATTTACTTGAGAGAGAGCAAGAATGAGCACTAGAGAGAGAGAGAGGAAGAAGAGAGGGAGAGGGAGAAGCAAACTCCCTGCTGAGCAAGGAGCCTGATGTGGGGCTCAATCCCAGGATCCTGGGATCCTGACCTGAGCCAAAGGCAGCCGCTTAACAAAGTGAGCCACCCAGGTGCCCTAAGAAAGCAACATTTAAATAAACCTCTGTGGTTGAATGCCTGAGTATAGCCAGGCCCAGTTTATCACTGTGACCACAGACAGACAGTAGCATTAGTGGGTCAAAATGGTCAGCTGTCCACACGCATGGGAAACAGACGTGGACATATCTGTCATGCATTTTTGATAGGAAGCACTGCCAAGTTTAACCATCCTAAGACTGATGGGTCAGACAGACTGGATTTGTGCCCTGGATCTGCTTCATAGGAGACAGTGTAAGACTTTAGTCTCACTGAACCATAGGTTTATCATCTAACAAAAAAAGAGGGAAAAAAATCCAATATCATTGCATTTTTGTGAAGGTGAAGAGGGCCTGGTTAAGGTTTCATGCAGAAGGTCTTTACTGGCATATGATTAACATAGAGATCCAGATTAATTTATATTGAACAAGTAAATATATATAAATACAAATATATAAATATAAATATATAAAATATCGTGAGTTCTGAAAATAACTTTAGTACCAGATATTCCTTGTGGGAACTTTTTTTTTCTTTTTCTTTCCTGTTTTTTTTTTTCTTTTCCTTTTTGCCAAATTTTTACTTAGCTTACTTAGAAATTGATGCAATATTATTTCATCTATAGCTCCAGGCCATTGGGGAATATGAGTCAGTGTTCAGAGCACCCCTAATTGTGGGCAATCTGTAAATTATCTGTCTCAAAAAATGGCTGCTAAAATAAAGACATATTCTTTGGGTTGAAAGGTCAGTCTTAGAAGCATTGAATTCCATGTGCAATTTTTTCCTAATCTTTTCTCTTTTTTCTGTTTCTCTTCCTCACATGCTGACTTTGGTGTAGCAGACCACTTGGGGATTGAATTCATGGGTAAGACTGAACAATTTGCTCCTTAAATATCTAGAAAAAGCTTAGTTTCATAATGTGTATAGTGTTCTCCTTCCCCATCTGATTATAATCGAAATGTCTCATTATCAGATGCTGTTAGTAGTAAAAAGTGTTTTTGTTGATTTTTCACTAAGTAATGGCTCAAAATGAAAGACTTAACTACTTATCGGGAAGGCAATTGAATGTTAAGTGCAGCTCTGGAATCATACAAAGGTTGGATTTGGCTTCTAGCTTTGTTTGCTCTATTTCTCAATTTTCTTATCTGTAAAATAGTTCTTATTTTACTGCACATGTAAATTGCTTAGCACAATGTCTACAAGAAGGCAAACACTCAATAAATGAAAATAATAGTGATGGCTTAAATATGTTAGCTTTATTATTTTCTGCTCTAGTTTCTTATCCTTTTGCATGATGCCTACTTTGTATACATTTTAGTATCAATCAGTTTGGAGTATGACCCTTGTAAATATTTCCCTTTACAAAATTAAATTATTTCTTGTGAAAGTAGTTACTGTGAATGGTATATTTTTAAAAGCATTAGGATGTCTTCCACAGAATTATTATTATATTCAGGAACTATTATTATTGTTATTATTATTGTTATGTTCATAGATAATTACACCAAGAATTGAACATACTTTTCTGAGTTGATTTCATAAGTAAAATAAAAAATTAAAAAAAAAAAATAAAAACATTCCATTGGTTTGATATATATCATGGTGCTAAAATGGAGGGATCTCGGGAGTTAAAATTAGTGAAATTGAGAAGACCTAAACTTGAAATCCAAATTAATAATTCTTTACTTGTTTGGCTTTTGTCGAACTTCAGATTTTTCTCTTATATAACATACATATTAATACTTGATATGTAAATGTGGTTATTGTGATAATGTTTATAAATTTAATTGTATCATTTATCTATTCACCCATTCATTCAGCAAATAATTATCAAGTGCTTACAATAAGAAAAAATGCTAAGTATTAGAGACAGAAAAGGTGTAAAAATGGACAAAAAAACCTGGTCCAATGACACAGTCTAGTAAGCTTACAGGTAAAAAGTAATAAACCAGTAGGTATACAGTTGAGAGTTTCCTAAGACCTTTTAGGCAAGATGCTACTAGCTTAGACTAGTGTGATTGTGGAAGATATGGGAAAAATGAGAGATATTTAGTACATGGTGTCAACATAAGTATTTGAGGAGAATTAATTTGAAGATTAGAAATGGGAGATTATCACAGATGATGCAAGGTTCATAGTTCGCCTATTTAAATTAAAGTTGGGCCCATTTACTGAAAAAGAACACTGGAAGAAGAACAGATTTATGGGAAATGTCTTACTAGATTAGGTTTGGAAATGTTGAGTTCTGGGTACCTCTGATATATTGAGAGAAGATGTCAAGTTCGTAGTGTACTGCTGGAAGTTTTTAGGGTTGATTAGAGCTTAGTAATTTAATATTTATACTGGAATTGATCTTCCCTGTTGTGTGGTATTTTTCATTAGTGTTCTATTATTTGGGTATTATATCACAGAAAAAGCAGACAGCTCAATTCCTGCAGGCTTGGGGTTTTGGTAGAAGAGATGAGATGAAAAATCATAAGGGCAATGAAATTCAGGATAATGATCTAATGAAGCATCATGGAATGAAAGGTAGATGTGGAAGGAAGTGACAAAAGGCTAGCTACCTGAATGTAATCAATGAGAGTACTTGAGCATGTTGTTGGCATGGAGAGGAGACTATAGTCATATGGGCCAAGAATTACAGAAAATTATGGGCAGGGTCATGTAGAAGAGTATAAATTGTGAGAAGGATATGTGGCTTGTACTATCCTCATTTACCAGTGATGGTGGGGATTAGCAACGTGGAAGTCTGGGCATCAACAGTCACTTTGTGGATAGTGGGTACTGGCTCTAGTGGATACAGAAATTTGTACCCACTGGATTGTGGTGATTGCAGGCTTTGAGAATAGAGATTAGAAAAGTTATATAATAGAATGACTGCATATATAGGGAACACCAAAAAGCTGGTATGTGGGTCTGGGCTAGCTTCAGACTTCACAAGTGGTATGGCCATGGTTAGGTAAGCAAAAAATTACTGTATTGATGTTGATTATAACTTGGGAAAAAAAATGGACCTATCACCATCCTATTGGGCTTTTCCTAAGGACCTCCAGTAATATAGTTACCTTATGGTGACAATTTGCTATAGAACCAAGGTATGTGTTTAAAAAATCTGTGTTAAAACATTTACAAGACTTCAGTTACTGGTAGGTGAAAAATAATAGATAATTGTGTAGTTCATCTATATGAATCTCAAGACTAATGTTATAGTGAGTCTTTAAAAACTTGGTGTCAAATTGTAGCTATAAAGCCTTATATGAATGAGTTCTCCATGTATGAATATTTGACTCTGGCAGTAGAGATTGTCTTATATAGAAGGGGTTGGGCAAGAAGTCAGAAAGGAATATGTAGCATGTGTACAGATAATAACAACTAATAAAGGCTTGTTTGAAATGGTGAATAGGTTAGTGAATGAACTGTTTCCACTGGCCTTACTAGTTCCTGTTAGTGTTCACCCCTATCCATATTCTAACTGAATAAGTAAAATTCTGTTTGTTGCTATGGTAACATATATTTTCATATAACAAAATATTAACTTGTGATTTTAGAGTCCATATGAGTAAAATTCCTTCCACCGAAGTTTACTACCTTATATCCCAGTAATATGACCTCTATAGCATAAACACAGCTGGGAAGCAGAAATGTAGGCATAGTCTCTATAAACTTAATCACAACGGTATGTTGGAGTACCTAAAATGATCAGTGTCAGTTCTGTTTTAATGAGTTCTAGAATAGCTTTCTTCTCAACTTTCATCATTTTTACTTTGGGCAATGTTAATTTCATCTTTCCTTCAGTTGGAGCTCACATCACAAAATGATGATATGAAGCACAGAGCTCTTTCCCCCAAGTCTTTGTATTCCCAGTGGCCAAGTTTGTGTTATTGATCAGACACAAAAGCTGAATACTTTATACAGTTTAATAAATTCCTATTTAAAGCAGGAATGCCAAATCATATGACTCAATAAGAGTCCAGCTATTATTTAATCAACGTACACTTCTCACACTTACTGTATGCCAGATGTATAAGATACTGAAGATGTAGACATATAAGCCACATCCTTTAATGCCCAAAGGCTCTGAAACTAAAAAAAAGCTATGCATAATTGAGGTAATTAACAAATGCTATCAAGATGACATAGGCAAGGTATAATAAAGGAAAAAAAAACAGAATTTTAAAAAAGCATCTAAATGTGTTTTGGGAAATTCAGAGACAGCTTCCTGGGGTAGGAGACATGTAAACTGAGTACCAGCCAAATTGGATAAACTGTATTGAGTGATGCCATAGTCCAAATCTGTCCCAGCTCTGTATTATTTCCACATTAGGGTGGGACTTGCTATTTTAGTCTCCCTGTCTGGGTCCATAAGCTCCCTAGAGTCACTACTTTAGGACCAAAGAAAGCGTATCAAGTCCAGTAAAAACACTTAACCAAAAAGCTTTTTCTGAGTTGATTTATTAATTTTAAGGAATAATTATCATATAAGCCATGCTAAACCTAATGTCCATAAAACTGTCAGCATTCAAAAGGACTTTTGCTTAGTTATATTCATGAATTTTTCTTAATGATGTTTTTGGGATCAGTACAATGGACATACCAACAACAAATACTGCCCTGGAATACAGTATCAGTTTACAAAAATAAAGTTAACTGATATAAATAGGTCAGGAATTTGAAGGTACGTGAAAACACCAAATTGTGTTTGTAAAAAAAATATATATATAAAGTCAGTTTATACTAAGTCGGTATTCAAAAAAATGTTTCTCGAATTAATGACTTAATCTACTCATCATGCATGCATGAGGGAAAATGGAGGTTTTTTAAGGTCAGATGTTCACAGTTTTCCACACAGAGTGAAAAGATCAGGAGATGGAGTAGACACACACCGTAAGCACAAACACTCATTGAGAAATCTTCCCAAAGGTCCAGAGGAGACAGATGGCCAAAGGGCATGTCAGACTGGCCAAAGTTTGGAAGGCGCATTGATCATGAAGAGGGATTTCTCATCTGAGAACTATCTCACTGCAATGTCAGATGCTCAATCAGGGAGCGTATCTCATTATATCCATTTGAGCTCTTTGTTATGCAGCTATTTCTTTGACAATGCCCTGATGCATTGGATGCTGTAGGCATCAAAGATGTTTGTATAAAAGCAGGTGCAATGCCACTTGTAAACATATTAGCAAACCACAGGGAGAGCTGAAGATTGTGTGGGAGATCTCTCATGCAAATTTTTTTCATTCTCATATGGAAAAATAAAAGGAACTCTGTCAGTTAAATGTCTTGTTTGTGATTTGACATTGTTTTAAGGACAACACGATATATTTATGCAGATTTTGATTGAGTAAACCCTAGCATAATTTTTTTTTAATCAAAAGGTTTATAGAACTTGGGAAAAGGAGATTCTTAACTAAAATCCGAAAAAGTCATTCTAGAATAATCTCTGTATTTTGAAGTTTTAAAAAAAAGGCAAAAAGGATGAAATTCTGAGCTTGCTGTAAGGAAAGTCTTAGAAATGTGTTATATTCAAACTCCATGGTCTAAAATATGTGTATAGTTTTAGAATTGATAAGGTCATTATTTCAAACTTCACAATATATTGAGCATCTCTTCATTCTGTTGTGTAAAATAATTGTTTTGATATATCTCAGTAAAAACTGAAGATAATCTTCTGAGAAGTGTCTAGTTTCTAATTCTGTCTGGATGATATGAAGTGGGGATATTTTCCTGAAAACGATAATGCTTATTATGAGTGATTTGGTGTGTATTCCTTTAAATCTAAAAGGCTGGTATGTCAGTCAAATGAATTCATGTATATGCCCAAATTTGTGAATTGGCATTAGAGATACAGAAGTGACGATTCTCTTCCTCTGTGCTGAAATTTCCAACTTATGCAGAACAAAACTGTTTTCATTCATTTGAGTATATCATGTTTTTTTTTTTAAATCAAACAAAATGGTAACTTATGGATTAATGTGTCTGTATATTTGTTTGCAGAGGGGGTGCAATCAAGAATGTTTGTTTACTTTTTTATGCCCTTTGCCATATTAAACTACATGAGAAATTAGATGTGGCAGAGTCATAAGTTAACATTATTTAATACTTGACATGGGCCTCAAAATTTAGATCATCTCATTTCACTTTAAAAAGTAAAAACAATGAATAAGATAGGAAGTCTGTATATCCTTATGTTGTAAATGACAAAACTGAGGTCTGTTTAGCTGAAATCTCTCTTATAAAAGCAAGGAAATGACAAATACAGGATTTGAACCTAAATCCACCTTCTTTTAGAGCTCTTGAATTCTGCCAGTGCCTTACTGTTGGGCATATCCCACAATAAGGGCTTTGTGATCACCCTGGCAATGTTTCAAGTGGCTATGAAGTTAATCCTAAGGGTTGAAGGTAATATTTTTCCAAGTACCATGAGGTTATAAGAATTTGGGTGATAACCCACATTATCCAAGCTATGAGAAAATGAAAATTGAACCAGATGCCCATCATTAGCTTTACATTCAAAATTATAACTGCCAGGTGCACAAAAAGGTTCACCTTGGCTGGTTGTCATAGTCTCCCGTAGGAAAACTACAGAAATTCGTTGTATTTGAAGGTTTCTTGGTAATTACAGACTGTGTTGAGTGACATTAGTCAGGTGGTCAAACTGTTGAATGCCACTGGGGTATAAAGGCATTACACATCCAGCTCCTCTGATAGGAGACATTTGCCAAATGGAATAGTGAGTAAAGCCATCTCTCCAATGACTTCCCCCAAGATTCTGCTAAAGAAACATTTATACAATCTTATTTCTTAAGTTATTTTTCTCTTTAGCAATAGGGTCACTCCCTCTCTTTACAGGATTTTTTTTTTTTAACATAGGTCTTAGTGCAAGTGCTAATAGTTCAGCTTCTAATCATGAAACCCTTCAAGTATTTTTCTTTTTTCTCTTTTTTTTTTTGTTTTCTTTCTTTCTTTCTTTCTTTTTGAATGAAGAGATATCTCAATTTGGTTTGATTGTTCTGAAGTTTGCCTCACTGCGTATGCTGGGATAATATTTTGGTATTATAACATTTTGATAATATAATATATATTATGATTAGCCTGAGACTAGTCATTAGCACGTATTGGTACCTCCAATGGTTAGAAGTAAAAGAGAAGCAGTTATGACTGTAAGTGAAGTAAATTAAAATCTGACGGAATTTTCAGGTCAGAATAAAAGCTTGCAGTGGTCTTCTTTGAGGAATGGCTATAACTAAGAGATATACTGGAAAATATGCAGATATAGTAATATGATTTCTACAAAAGAGAAAGTGGACATTTCTGTAAATACTTCTGTAGATCAGATTCTAAAATTGGCTAATTAAATTTTATTTACGGACACTGAGAAAAGTATTTGTTGTAAAAAATTCAGAAATACAGTGCTTTTCACTGAAAGCTGGCATAGGATGACTACATTTTTGTCAGGTTAATATTATAATTTTTCATAAAGCTGCTGAAGAGGAGTTTCATGTAGACTACAGAAAAAGGTGGATAGATTTCTGTGAACTTCTTCTATAATATGATGAAGAATAGATTATATTAATTTAATGATGGGAAATTTGGAGCTAATGAAGTGCTATACATAGGATTAAGATCAGCCATGACTGGATCTTCTAGTTGCTTCTAGGGCAATATTTTTTGTTAATGGGAAATAAAACCATAGCTCAAACACTTAAATTTTTTTGAACTTTTATAAGCAGTAACTGCTATTTTCTTGGATAGAGAAAATTAAGATGTAACAGAAAGGACCGGATTTTTGGATTGTCAAATTAGACTCAACAGAATGTAAGATCTTAACCGGTGTCAAGTAGATTACATATATATGCCAGTTAATCTAAAATGTGCATAAGTTCATAGTAGGTTCCAAAGATCTTCGTAAGTGTGCTAGAAAAAACAGCAACAAAGGTGTTCAGATTGTCACTGCAAAGTAATTCCCAATGAGGTTAGGAAACAAAATGGAGGGCGCTTGGGTGGCTCAGGGGGTTCAGCCTTGGCCTTGGGCTCAGGTCATGATCCTAGGGTATACTGCCTCATCAGCGAGGAGTCCGCTTCTCCCCTCCCTCTTCTTCTCCCCCACTTCGTGCTCTTTCTCTCTCTCTCTCTAAAAAATAAATAAAATCTTAAAAACAAGATAAAACAAACAAACAAACAAAAACAAACACACTGTTATATTCAGTTCTCCATGACAAATGCTTCAGAAGTCAGATGAAGTTTTGCATTGGAGAGATTAAAAAAAAAAAAGAATGATGGATAGAATATTTAAAGATGCAGCAAAGTGACGATAATACTAGTTCTCCTCGATCAACTGTTCAGTCAGAATGTGTGGAGCCCCTTTGGGAGCTCACCCTTCCCACGCCAGAGTCATAATGAGACAGATAAGACAGATTCTCAAGAAGTTCACACTTCAGTGTGGGGAACAGACTTGTAAATGAATTATTGCAGTTCAGTGCAAAAAAAAGGACTTTAATTAGGGGTTTTTGGTCTTTTTTGTTTTACAAAAGGCAAGCTCTGGATTCCTAAACAGTTGCAGGATGCTAACATGTGTTCCGTACTCACACACATAAATAGGGTGTGAGTTCACATCCATGTTGGAAGTACTATGTTCTATACTTCTGATGCATGATTTTACAAAGCCTTCAGTATAATTCTACCCATCCATTAGTCTTGGAGAGAAGGCTAGAGTAGGCAATATTTTGTGAATGTTTTTCCAGAGAAGCCTATTTCATAGAACTAGGATTTCAGAAAAATACTCTCATAAATTCTAGGAGAAAGAGCACAGAGGAAGGAGCACCCACATCTCCTTAGAACAGTTGCAGACATCTTTATGTGGAAGAATAAAGCGTAGTCCCACATTTGGGGGATGGCAGCAGGAAATATGAGGAAAGGGGACAAGGAAGAACACAGGTTACCAATAAGAGGTGAATGAGGACAGGGATTTTCAAAATGGTGAGGAGTCTCGGGCTACTGGAAAAACACAATACACCTAAAAGAGAGTGTGGTCGGTAAGGTGGCTGGTAATTAGGTTAGAGCAAATTATGATGGCTCTATCCGCCCTTGGAAAGATGTATGATTTTATCTCATTGTGAAAGAAAGCCTTCAGAGGTTTCCAGCAGGGAAAGATCAGATTAGTTTACGGTGGCAGTAGCTGTCTGCAGAACTTGCCTGGAGGCATCTTGTGTGAAACCCCAGCTAATGGGCCAAGCTCAAAGTTTACTCCAAATATTCACCAAATGCTCACTCTTTGAATAACACTGTGGGCATTATAAAGACGAATTTCCGTTTAGTCTCTGTCAGGCACAGGGAAAGAGGCAAGGGCAGAACACCTCGGGAGGCTGTAGGGATGAGGAACAATTAGCAGAACCAGGGACACAGTGAACTTTGATTGGATCTTTGAGCAGAGGGTAGAATTTCTGTGGGCAGAGGAAGAAACATCCTAATAAGGATGTTACAATAAACAGGACCAAAAGGAGATGACTTGGTGGAGGAAATATTGGTTATTAGCATAGGCAATTTGCATTATAAATTTAATTTAAATTACATACAAGTTTTTATTTAAAATGAAATTAGATCATGTCGTTCCCCAGTGTAAAACTCTCTCATGGATTTAGAATTAAATACAGATACCATATGTTACCGTGCCAAGTCCTCCATGATCTGGTACTGCCTAGCTCTCTGACTTCACTTCCTACCACTCTCATTCCAACTCACTGTTTCTGTTATCAGTCTTCTCCTTGTCCCTCTGTCAACCTCAGGGCCTTTGCACAGGTTGTTCTTCTAGTACTAGCTATACTGTTTATCTGCACATGCTTCCTCCTCATCATAAAGCCTTCAGTTCAAGTAGACTTCCTAAGAGACTTTCCTTTGCCATCCTATTATATGTATTTCCCATCTCATTCATATTAGCTTCTATTTCTTCCATAAACCTTTATTACTAACTTGTTTATTTGTCTACTTTTTATTATGAGTCTGGAAAACAAGCTCTGTGAGAACTTACTCATTGTTGCAACTCCAGTCCATTGCTTAGCATTATTATAAGACCTCACTGAATATTTATTGAATTAATTTTAAATTGAATTTAAATGGTGTATGGTTTCCTTAACTCTTAATTTAATTAAATGATTGAAAAAATCTATAAGCAAAATATCAATGAAACCCAAGGCCCTATGGTTTAGTTCTAGATAACTCTCAGTCAGTCACCAATATTCTTTCTGGAGATTTCCCCTGTTGAAACAGTAAGTGGCCTCTGAGGACTTCTCAGAAGTGTAGCTTTCAGCGTACTCAGGTGTTGTGTGCAGCCCTCAAAGTGGGCCAATAATCATAGAGGACACTGACTGACCAGGTAAGTACTTACAGAATAGTTCATGAATTGTTGTTCTCACTCCTAAGTCCATGTTTTCTGTTAGTGTCGTAGTGGCAGTTTGAGATACTGAGAATAATGGAAGACTCTCGGGCAGACAGAATAACGTAATTCAAGAACTCTCGGCTTTAGCTTTCATCCTAGGCACTAGGCACTTGTTGCAAATGTCCATTCCTCTTCTTAGCCTCAGATAAGGCTAAGATTAGGTAGTTATGGGATTGATCAGATTCCCGGTATTTAACATGATTCTGATGTAGGAGGTCTCTGCGCATGTGGTGAGAAACTGTGGCCTAAAGGGACAGAAAGATTTGGTTTAATTCTGGCTCCACCATTTAGTGTATGTATGACTTGGGATAAGGGATTTATCATCTCTAATCCTGGAGTAACTGGTCTGTGTAAGAGCGATGATGGCATTACCAATTTCATTGGGTTGTTGTGCAGATCTCAACCCATGAAGCATATAAAGTGCTTAGCACAAATCCTGGTGCTTATTAAGTGCTAATCAAAATGAGCTCTTTCTGACTCCTGTTCCTCCTGGGAGCAGCTTGACTGATGAGGATTTCTGACCCATATGCTCTCTGAGGTTTGCCTTTAGGTTGTCTATATCACTCTGATTCCTCTGGAAAAAGGAAATTGAACATTAATGTTCTCTTCTTTACTGTATGCTAACTTTTATACCTTAGAAAGTAGGGACTCTGGAGTTATCTTAGAGAATAGGAACCATTTTCCATGACATTCCATGGAATGTTAGCTTTGTTTTCAGACTCAGCTCTCTCTAGAGTAATGTCTATAAAAGCTTCTCTTTTTAGAATATGGTTCTAAAGAGGTGTCTTTAGATCTTCAACCTGGTTGTGCAGGCTGGCTGCATTCCCTCCATTAATATATCTAACAGGATCAGATACAATGAAGGACGTCAAGTAAACTTGGCTTGTCCAGTGAAGCTACCCACTTGGATGTTGCACTCACTCTTCTGAGGGTTCATTCACTTGATTTTGTTGAATAATACTGATAAAGCTTACTAACACTTATAAGAAATGGAAGGAAGGGAATTAATACTCACAAACTATTAATGTGACTTATGGGCATGGTAGTTAATTTCACATGAGTTATCTCACTTAATCTTTCAAAGTTATTAGAAATCTCAAATATGTGGTAAAGAAAATTCCCATCATCTGAGCGACTGAATTTTTGGTGCAGGAAAAACTGATCCTGTATTTTAGTACTCAGATTTGAAGAGCTACTTGGTATATATTCAAGGAAGCTCTCTGTATTCAGACTGGGGCATCACTGAGGCTGCCATTATGACAGACAAAGACAGAGGATGCTAGGGCAAAGAAAGTTATTCTAAAAAGGACTAATGAGGTAAAATTTTTTTCTCATTGCACACATGAAGAAACAAGATGGACGGAAGTAAAAGCAGCATGCTCAACTGATATGTTATAAAGATGAAGTTATGATTCAGATCAGATATCTCCAGAGCTTGAGCTCCTCCCATCATCCTGCCCCACCAGAACATGCCACCAGAGAAGACGGCATGTTCCTGCAAATGTGATTATAGTCTCTCTTTACTGCCTCTGTCCTGGGCTTGGAGCCTACTGATGCACTCAACAAGGGCCTCAGGCATAAAACAGCACTGTGGGCAGGGTTGCCAGACTGAGCAAATAAAAATGCAGGACCCTACATTTACATTTGACTTTCAGATACTCAACAAGTAATGATTTAGTGTAGATATGTTGGATGAAATGCACGTGTCGCATCTATATAAAAACTTACATAAAATTCAGATTCACTCTGTCTTCAGTATTTTATCTGTTAACCCTGGGTTTGGAGCCATGAGCACAGAGAGGTGTGACCCCCTTCTGACCCATTTCTATCTCACACTTGACTCCCCATGAACACCAAATGAATGTTGATACGAGGAAGACAACAAGCTAAACAGAATTAATGAGGGGTGAGCAGGAGAGACAGGAGCCAGACCGCTGTGTGTGCCCCAGGGTAACTCTGCTTGTTACACAATGAGAATTAGGCAAAAATAATCATGCTAAGCTGTTCCTGGATTATCTTTCAGCAGCTATGGATGTTTACCATGGCAAATGCCACCTGTACGCTCACTGGTTCTGGGCCTTGTAAATCCTGCCGTGAGGGCACTTGATGAGGTATTTTAAAGCCGAGTTCTTGTTGTGAGTGGAATCAGTTAACATCGCAAATATGGATCCTTCAGAAAACAAGTGGTAGCATGCTAACTTAGCTTTTGAGAAAGAGAGTAGCATTTAACTTACCGAAAGATGCAGCTGAAGGTAATATTAATGAAGTAATAACAGTGTTATTACTTCACCACCCGTTCATTTCCCTGCTATGTTCAGGCTGCTCGCTTCATTCACAAACACATTTTTATGAGAACGCAGGGCTTTTTGTTCCTACCAGAAAAAAATCAAGGTGTCTATTCTCTGGAATTGCACAGTGGAAATCAGAGTAGTGATTCAGTGATTCCACTTTTCTATTGCTGTAAGGAAAAGAGATGCTCAGAGTGTCAAGCAGGGTGATGGAAAGCGGGTATATATTCTGCAGTCAGGGAGATACTCATCAAATGTTAACTTCATCCTCCATCCATGCACTATTTACCTACCTACATACCCATCTATGTATCTATTCGTGGGTGTAGACTAATTTCTGTCTCTTAAGATTCAGTAATACAAAAATTGATGATGTAATGCAAAATGTGTGCATTTATTGGCATCTATTAGGCACTCAGATTATGTTCCTCTTTTTTGCATGCCCTTACGTATTGCCCTGCATTTGCCCCAGTGTGAACTGATCTGTGCGTCTCTGTGTGTTTCAAGAATAGAGGGTGCACCAGCTCTGTGCTTAGGTAACCCTCTCCAAAACTCCAAGACTTCCCTTCTGTAGTTCCTCTCCTGCCTTCTGCAGACATTTGCCAAGGAGATACAGTTGAGAGGGGCAGCAGCTGCCCCAGATATGGACCCTCATCTTTCCTAAGCCCCACATGTAAGCAAACCTTCTGCCTCTTATCGTCCAGGAAGACCACCGGTCTTCCGCATAGATAGAATAGGTGTTTGGGTATGCGGTATCACGGAAACTCTGTTGTCCAAGGAAAACTCTCCCCATTCCCTGATCCTTTTGTCCGATTCCTTCGGGGGACTTTTTGAATCTTGCAATGGTACCAAATACCAGAGCATTTCAGGCCCATCATGGCTCTCACTGATTCTCTAACCCCATCTCTTCTGTGCATGCCATCCACAACCATTCAAACTCACATTTGCTCCTTTGAACACACCATAATCTTTCTGTCTTCTCTTCATGGGATTTCTCTGTGCCACAGAATTAAGGCCCACCCCCCACATCTAACATGTCCTCACAAGTATATTTGCATTCCCGATGTATCAGGTACTGAGCTCTTCTCTTAAAACTTAAGGACACATGTCTCTTTGGTTTATGTCTGTCTCTCCCTCAAATATTGCGAGATCCACAAAGGCCAGTAGCACCCCATTACAGTGTCAGCTTGAAGTTTGAACTCTCAGAACCTTTCACTGATAAATGCAGAAATTTCATGTGTTGCAAAGGCCTGTGTCATACATCATTGCATGTTGTCTTTTCAGTACTGCCCTTCGAGGTGGGTAACACTTACTATGAACAAAGTAGGACCCTGGGTAAAACTCAAGCTCTAGTGTCCAACAAACCAAGGATCAGATTAGCTTTCAAAGACTAGCTCTATGTGGGTGGACTAGTGTGGGTCAATAAGACTGAATTATTCACCTGTAAAATAGAGTATTGATATATATCTCACAGGAATGTGGTTAGAATAAAACAAGATGAGGTATTTGGAAGAAATAGGCATGTCCTTTTCCTAAAGTCATATTTACTTATGTAATTTTATGATGCTGAGAGATGTAGAAGACAGTTTAGAAACTAGTTGGTGGGGGAGACCTGGGTGGCTCAGTCAGTTGAGCATCCAACTCTTGATATTGACTCAGGTCGTGATCTCAGGGTCATGGGATGGAGCCCCATGTCCTGCTCTGTGCTCAGCACAGAGTCTGCTTGTCTGTCTCCCCCTGCTCCCCCCCCCCCACCATGTCTAAAATAAACATATAAAATCTTAAAAAAAAAAAAGTTGGATGACATCACTATTCATCAGGGAAATGCAAATCAAAACCACAGTGATGGGACACCTGGGTGGCTCTTGGTTAAGCGTCTGCCTTTGGTTCAGGTCATGATCCCAGAGTCCTGGGATAGACCTGGGATAGACCACATCTGGCTCCTTGCTCAGCAGGGAGCCTGCTTCTCTCTCTGCCTGCTCTGCCCACTGCTTCCCCTGCTTGTGCATTCTCTCTCTCTCTCTCTCTCAATGACAAATAAATGAATAAAATCTTTTAAAAAATACAGTGAGATATCATGTTACACCTATCAGAATGGCTAGAATCAAAAAGACAAAAAAAGCATCTGGGTTAACAGTACCACTTGCCCATTGTTGATGAGGATGTAAATTGGTGCAGCCACTGCGGAAAACAGTATAGAGGTTCCTGAAAAAATTAAAAATAGAAATACCATATTATCTAACAATTCCACTACTGGGTATTTACCTAAAGAAAATGAAAGCACTAATTTGAAAAGATGTATGCACTCCTTTGTTTATTGCCACATTATTTACAGTAACTAAGACATGGAAGCAGCTTAAGTGTCCATCAATAAATGAATGGATAAAGAAGTTGTGACATATATATATATATATATATATATATGATGGAATATTGCTTCGCCATAAAAAAATCTAATCATAAAAAAGATCTAGCTGTTTGTGACAACATGGCTGGATCTAGAAAATACAGTGCTAAGTGAAATAAGTCAGAGAAAAACAAATACCATATGATCTCACTTCTATGTGGAATCTAAAAAATAAAACAGCAAACGAAAAGCAGAAATAGACCCATAAATAGAACAAACTAATGGTTGCCAGAGGGGTGGATGGAAGGAGATGGGCAAAATGTATGAAGGGGAATGGCAGATACAGGCTTTCAATTATGGAATGGATAATTTACAGGGATAAAAAGTACAACATAGGGAATATAATTAATGGTATTGTAACAGTGTTGTATGGTGACGGAGGTAGATATACTTTTGGTGAGCATAGCAAAACCAGTCACTATGTTGTATACCTGAAACTAATGTAACGTTGTGTATCAGTTACACTTCAGTAAAAGAAAAGTGGGGGAGAAACCTAGTTGGATGACAGGTTGATTTACTTGAAATGTGTTACATAAAAAGACATGCTTTTTTTGTTGTTACTCAAAAAGCAAAACTCTTGGAAATTATATAATTACAAAAAGGGGGGTGCCTGCGTGGTTCAGTTGGTTGACTGTTTTGATTTCAAGTTCAGGTCATGATCTCAGGGTTCTGGGATCGAGCCCCTCGTCTAGCTCCTTGCTCAACAGGGGGTCTGCTGAAGATTCTCTCTCCATGTCCCTCTGCCCACCCTATGCACATGTTCTCTCTCTCTCTAAAATAGATAAGTAAATCTGTATGAAAAAAAGGAAATTTTTTCTAATACCAAACTTTATATTTATAGGTAGTTTTCCCCAACAACTGCCCAAACTCTTATTCTACGAACAAGTGATATATTAATATTAATCATAAATTTGGAGGAGGCCTCAGATATCCACTCGTTGAACCTCCCCCTTTTGTCTGGTCAGTTCACTATGTTGAATGGAAGCCTGGCTTCCTGTGTGGCACAGTTCCATAAAGTTGTAGATTCCTGGGACTGAATCTTCTTTTAATTACTGGTGCTGCAATGTTTGGGTACATTAATTTCCTTTGGCTGAAATTTTCTTGTGTGCAAGACAGGGATAATAATAGTACGTATTCCAACAACTCTTGGAATCACTGGAAACAGTTTCTCTGGTCAACCTGTATCTGCCTTCTGATGTATTTCTTCACCTGATAGTCCATCTCATACCTCAAGACAGTTATCATGGCCTCTCCGATCAACATCTTACTTGTTATGATGTTATTTTCAACTCTTTATTTCCTCTGTACTTTTTTCTGGAAAAACTATGGTTTGTCAGTATCTCTTCAGAAGATAAGCTAAGCCTATTTCTCAAGGTGTTTTGAAATTTATATGACGTAATGCATGTCTTACACTTGGAGTAGTCCATGTGCATAATAAATGCTCTAAAATATTTCAGTTTACCTACTCTTCTTCTTTGCACCCTGTAATTTTGACAATTCAGTTTGTAATGTAATTTGCTTATTTTATCTCCATCCAGGAGGCACTTTTTTTTGTAGTTTTATTTTTCCCCAGCATCTTTCCCAAATTGGCACATCTTATGTGGTAGAGATTATAGTGTGCAATCCTGTCTTTTTTTTATATTGTTGAGTGTTATTGTTATTGAAATTTTGTTTGTACTTACTTTGTACTTTGGTTTGACTTTATATTTGAATAAGAGATAGAAACACAATGCATTTATGTCTAGTTTTATTTATTTACCTTTAAAAATTTCCCTTAAAATAAAAAAAAAGGATATTTGTGTCATAAAGCTGTAGTTTTTTAATATAGTCTCTAGTTAAACAAAACTCTCTTGGGCCACTTTTAGGGAACTAGTCTAAGGCTGCCTTTTACTGGTCTCTGCTTACATAACAGATTTACAAGGATATCCTTCCAAAATGTAAGACTTTACATTTATTTCTAGCATTTGTCACCTTTGTTTTAACCCATTTTTCTGTCTCACAGTTAGAAAATACGTACCAATTTTTGTGTGTTGTGTCTTGTAATAATGTAAACTTTTTCAGTCCTTCTGGTTTTTAAGTATGCACACTAACAGGTGAGGGTGTCCTGAGACAGATGTGGACATTTTTTCCTATTTATTGTTAGTTGTAAAAATGGGATTGCAATCTCAGAACTACAGGGGCAGATTTCAAAATCTTCTTTCTTTGCCTTGATGTTATGATGGGAAAAAGTCTTCAATTTGGTAAAATGAAGCTTCTGTCCAAGAATAATCTTTTACTCATAATTTTTCTAAAGTTTTTTTTTTTTTTCTCTTCATGGGTGACCATGTATATATTTTACTACTGAGGAATCACTGACTTGTCAATAGAATTATGACAAAGGATGCAAAAGATGATGTCCTAGTAGCTGAAGCATGAGCATTAAAAGAACTGTGCTTGGAAAAGCTGGAGTTTTTTCTGAGGGTTGCAATGTGTCTCTCTTGGGCTACAGTGATAGTATGGTGCAGGAAGAGATTGCCATATTATACTCAATTTCCTAGGAGGCTGACATCGCTGTCAAGCTGCCATTATTGAAACAGCAGTTGGACATGAATACTGTTATTCATTAAATATATTATGACCACATTGCAATTTCTGCCAGTGTATAAAGCTGCTTCAGTGTGTAAAACTTCTACTTATGTAAAAATGAGACTGAAGTGATTAACACTAAATGTGAATTGTGTAATTTGTCAAAAAATTTAAATATGAAATGTGTGTTGGAAGCCAATTGCAAGATGATCACTGTAACATTCAGACTCTGAAGGAATAAGGAATTATAGAACATCTTTTCAGGAAAATTTATGAGATGTCACTTGGAAATGGATCCCTCTCTTAAACTTTGAAAGTGGTTAAGATCGGGTTCAGTTTGAGATTCTGTCATACACTGATGCTAACTCATATATATGAACATCAATTATTGAAAATGCCATAAAAGCTTTTCTATCCTCTATATTTTTCTATCAAAGGTATTTTTTCATGAAATAAAGATGATTTCATTTCTTTGGTTTCAACATTGTTTCATAGAAGAGTGGATTTTTTTTTTCCTCCTATCATCTATCTTCTTTTCATATGCCCTCAATTTCCCTTACCCATTTATCTTTTTAAAAAATGCCTTTCTTTTCTTTTCCTGCATCTCAACTCACCAGCAACACCTTTCATAGATATGAATTTGAAAGCTCTTTTACAGGAAGGGGGATATATTTTTGCAAGTCTGAACATTTTTTTTTTTAAGTTCAAATTGGGTCAATATGTTTTGAGGTTTTTTTCCATGAAATAAAAACCATTTTAAGTACTTTGTATTCTTTTTTTCCAACTGTTCTACCAAATTGAAATAATAATCAGACCAACACACTAAGGGGATTTTGAGGTTTATTATTGTTGGTGCCATCAATGCATTCAGAATATTTCCATGAATATTTATAATATCAAAGTGTATTATGGGTCAATGGATCTTTAAGACTTCTGAGTCTGGAGTCCAGATTCCTATATTTATCATGAACTGAAGCCCAGCCATGTTAAGACTTGAGTATGTTTACTCAAGCGGATAAAAGCAAAGCAGGGAATCAACATCAAGCATTTATTGGCTACATGCTGCGAGGAGCACTGTTCAAACTTCATCCTTAGTGCTTTTACCTTCCCATGGCCGCCAATTCAGATTTTCCATTCTTTTAATTCCATGTTATTTACAACTAGAGAGCTGTGTAGTTGCCTTCCTTCTTCAGTGAAGATTCTGTATGACTAACCTTGAGATTGATTGATAGCACCTCTTCAAAACCATTCTAATTAACAGAAAAGCTTTAGCACAAAAACTGTTGCTACTTTTCAGAAACGACTTGGAAAATGTCCCATGCACTCACTGTTTTATTCTGGCTGAAGATATGATATAGCAAGAGTCAGTTGTTCCTGCTCACAAATGCTGATACTGTGTTCTTGCTTTCCTGGAGAGTCTGTAAGCTCATACTACTCTGCTGCATTCATCTGTGGGTCCGTGTGCTCAGCCCAGAGGCGAGGATGTAGCAGGTTCTTATTAAATGTTGTTGGAAGGCTGGATTTTCATAAGTAAACTTCAGTGCTTTCTCAATATCCTAGCATCGTCTTCTGTCGTGCTTGAAGTATTATTCTACCATTGCAAAGATGATATTTAAAATTCCTTCCTATTGAAAAACCAAACTAAACTAAACAAAAAGTATGGTTGAAAGAGTTTACACAAATTAGAGAGAACTTGGCTCTGAATTAAGTTTTCCCATCCCTGCTGTATAGAGCAGATTGTTAGACTCAGCGTTCGTAAATGCGCTTCAACCAAAGGCTTTGTTTTATAATTTGCTCTCAGGTAATTAGAAAAATGTGCATGAAAGCATGACATATATAAATCACAGGTATATTCATCTGGATGTATTTTGTGTAGTTTGTATTTATAGCTCATTTTGTGAAGCCAAATTTACTGAATTGAAACAGACAAAGAAAGGTAAAGAGACTAGGATTTTCCCAGTAACTGCAAGGTGCGAGGCACTGTGCCAGAGACAGCACAAACTCTATCTCAGTTAATCTTCTGTGATGTAAATATTGCCACTCTTTCACAAAGGGCGACGCTGGACTCTGTGAAAAACTGAGCAGGTGGGGAATCGATAAATAATTTTCTTTCTTGTGGAACAAATGCAGGTTTCTTTTTTTTTTAAGATTTTATTTATTTATTTGACAGACAGAGATCGTAAGTAGGTAGAGAGGCAGGCGGGAGGGGGGGGGGCGGGGGAAGCAGGCTCCCCGCTGAGCAGAGAGCCCGATGCGGGGCTCGATCCCAGGACCTTGGGATCATGACCTGAGCTGAAGGCAGAGGCTTAACCCACTGAGCCACCCAGGTGCCCCAGAACAAATGCAGGTTTAATCAAAGTAATAACTTATATCCAAACAGTTTGGGGGTAGAGACACAAATTTACCCCAGTTCACCTGGCTGAAACTCCCATTATTCATAAGAGCTATTTGCATTAGTGAGGTATTTTGAATAAGACGTGTTTAGTGAAGTTACAATTTAATTTGCAAGGATCATTTAATGGATAATTTGTTAAAGAATACAAACACATCATGGCATCATTATATAGCAACGAAAGACTGTTTATAAGAGTTCTTTTTTTGTGTTATTCTCCTTGACAAAATGAAGCCAGATGACTGGGAATTGTGAAAAAGCATAGGCTGGTTCAATGAAATTGAACTTAGAGACAAATTCAATTTTATATTCTAACATAATATTTCCTAAGGTATGTTCTCTAGAGATATTAGGAGGTCTTTTATGCACATACACACACTTATTATAATAAAAAAATAAATAAAGGTTGCAGAGGTATATAACAGAATTCCATGACCAAGTATTTTGAGGAAATGTCATGTTAAAGAAAATTAAACATATGCTTTTAAATTTTATAAGTTCTTATATCCATTAATGTGACAATGGGCTTTGTGAAACTTCAAGGTGAAATGAAATTTGCAAGGTCCCCAAATTTTGTTCCCAAAAATCCTTTTACAAAGGACAATTAACTGTTAACTCTTGGAGTGTAAGTACATTTGGGGAAATATTGATTCATTTATTTATTTGACAAAAATGTATAAGTGTTTACTATATGTCAATCCATTGTGTAGGCACTGGGAATGCAGAATCATTAACAGACCAAGATTCCTGCCCTTGTAGAGCTAATATTCTATAATGGAGATCGAATATAAGTAAGACAAATACATAAAATATATGGGACCCTGATGAGTCCTAAGGAGAAAAAAAAGTGGGGAAGTGGGTGAGAGTGTCAGAACAAGATGCTGATCATCTAAATAGGGTCCCAGAGAAAGCCTCACTGAGAATGTAGCATTAAAGATTGAGCAAAGGAGCAAGATAGGTGGATTTCTGGGGAGGAATTTTTCAGGCAGAGGAAAGCTCAAATTCAAGAACAAAAGGTCTGTGTGTCTGGAACAGAATAAGCAAGTGGAACAGTCATAGGACAGGTGGTCGGAGAAATTATAGGGACCCACATTGGGCTCCCTGCTCAGTGGGGAGTCTGCTTCTCCTCCCTCTGTTGCTCCCTCTGATGCTCCCCCTGCTTATGCTCTCTCTCTCTCTTTCTCTCAAATAGATAAATAAAATCTTTTAAAACATTTACAAAAAAAAAAAAGAATTTGGTTATGAATGAAATAAGAACCTCATAGAAGGTTTTGAGCACTCAAACAACCAAATCTATCTTATGGATGATTTTTTGAGAAAAGCTAGCTGTCAAGGAGGAAAGCAGAACAACCAAGTAGGAGGCTATTGCAAGGATCCGCAGGTGACGTGATGGTGACCTGCACAAAGATTTCAGCAGTGGAGTAGGTGAACTTGAGTCAGATTCTGGATTTATATTGAAGGGAGAGAGTATGCTGGATTTCTTGATAAATCAGACTTTGGATTTGAAAGCAAGCTCTCAGTAACGATTCCAGAGCTTTAGACTCAGTAACTGAAGAATAGTTGCTACTTCCAGTAACGGAGAAGACCTTGAGAGAGGGAAGTGTGAGGAGAGAAGATTGAATACTCGGAGTTCATTTGTTGACAGAATTTTGCGTTGCTTTCCAGGTATTCGTGCGTAGAGTGTGGTTTGGCAGATGGCATACTAAAGTACGTAGTCAATGTCACTCAGCAGCAAATCGTTTGCATAGAGCACATGGGAATTCCAGAGTTAGAATGGTCTAGATTTAAGGGACCAATCCTAATTTATAGAATCTTCAACATGAGCTGAAGTCCTATAAGCTAACTTAAGATTGTTATGCTTCTGGCAGAAGCAATCAAATAGAAAACAAGAGGATGGAGAGTGTGAGGAGGTTGCAAAAGCAGTTCTCATTCATTGCTTTTGGGAGCTAGAAGGTGGAGTTAACAGTAAAACAGCAGCGATGCTGCTGGGTGCTTTGAGATGGCTTAACAGTTCTTCTGAAGGAATCTCAATGGGAGCTTTTCTCAAGAGTCCTGTTGATGAGCAACACTCTTCCCTCAACATCTTCAAGTAATTCAACCTAGGAAGAGTTGTTGCTGGTCTATACGTCTTCTGTTTTGACAAAGATAGCTTGTGACATCACTGTCAGTCTGAAGGACTTCTATTTTGAGACCGGTGACAGCTAACCAGGAAAGCCAATACTCTAAGTGAATTTAATAGACTCTATTCGAATGCAACTGAGGTTGCTATGGAAATCTTATTAGAAAATATAGGCAATACACCGGATCTCCCTTCTAGGCTGTTGTTCTTGTTGTTGTTGTTTTCTTTTCCTAAATTTCACTTCCTTTATGGGTAGGAAAATATGTTCTCTTTGTGAAAACATAGAAGAAGTGAATAAAATATAAATGTGAAGCTTCAACATTTTATTATAAAATATACAAATTCATGTAACCAGACAGCTCAAGGAAAAGAACCCTACTGGCTATATAAAAGCCAGTCACTTGCCCCTTCTAAATCACAGCACTTTCATCCACTCAAAAACAAAAGCAATCAATATCCTATTTTGGTTTCCATTTTCTAGCTTGCATTTAGCATTTTACCACCAAACACTATAGCTTAGTTTAATCTAAATCATTGTATATTATATATACATACGTGAATATATATTCATTGCATGAATATATAATTTATCCATTCTACTGTTTATTGGCCCTCGGTTTTTGCTAGTTTTAGAATATTATAAATAATTCTGCCTTGAACATTTCAGTAGCCATCTTTGTATAAATGTGTATTCATTTCTATTTAATACTATTGGGACATAAGATGTACTTATCTTCATATTTAATAGATAACAAACTTTTTTGGTTGTAGCAGTCTTGTTATTTGTCATTTATTTTCCTGAAGAGGTTGAACTAACTTGTGCTCCAACCAGAATTTTGTAAGAATTTCTGGCAATCTATATTCTGTCCCACATCTAAAGGGTCCCTAGTTTTAACATTTTGCCATTCAATTTCTATGATAATGTGTTACATTTGTCTTTCCCTAATGAGAGTTTGAGCACATTTTTTAAAAGTATTTATTTATTTATAGAGTGGGTGGTGAAAGGAGCAGGAAAAATACTCCAAAATTTATCCTACGTGACTAAAGTAACCTTAAAGCTAAAACCTAACAAAAGCAGTGTAAGTAAGAAAACCACAAACTAAAACCAGTCAAGTATACAAAAGGTCCTAGCACTTGACTATTTTTGTTTACTTCTGGAATGTAAGTTTGCTTTATTAGTAGTAAATGTACTAATATAATTCACCATATTAAAGGAACAGAGTTAGGAAAAAAAACAATGATTTTGAAAGTAGCAAAACCAATCAATAAGCCTATCATGATAAAAAACACTTTTCAAACTAAGAGTGGACAGGAACTTTCTTTTTAATAGAAGGCATATAAAAATCCCCAACATAGGGACGCCTGGGTGGCTCAGTTGGTTAAGCGGCTGCCTTCGGCTCAGGTCATGATCCCAGCGTCCTGGGATCGAGTCCCACATCGGGCTCCTTGCTCAGCAGGGAGCCTGCTCCTCCCTCTGCCTCTGCCTGCCACTCTGCCTGCCTGTGCTTGTTCGCTCTCTCTCCCTCTCTCTCTCTCTGAAAAATAAATAAATAAAATCTTTAAAAAAAAAAAAAATCCCCAACATATATTGTATCTGATGGGACCACTTGCAAAATGTCCCTTTGGCATCAGAAACAAAACAAGGTGCCCATGACCTTCATTCTTGTTCAATATCCTATTAGAAATGTATTGCCAGTATAGTAAGATAAGAAAAAGAATAACAAGGAAGCTTAGAAACTTGTTATTATTACTTGACAGTGATGCTATTATCCAAAAGAATCTGCATATGATAAAATTAATAAGGAATTTAGCAAAGTTGTTGGATAAAAAATATAAACATAAAAAATCAGTTACTAGGGAGAGGGTGGTTGGGTTATGAACATTGGGAAGGGTATGTGCTATGGTGAGTGCTGTGAAGTGTGTAAACCTGGCAATTCACAGATGTGTACCCCTGGGGCTAACAATACATTATATGTTAATAAAAAATTGAAAATTTTTAAAAATTAAAAAAAAATCAGTTACATTTTTATATGATTTAGAAGACATTTACTCTACAAGCAAATACCATAAATTACAAATAAATCTAACAAAAGATATAAAAAGATGCAGATTTGGTGTTGTTAAGTTTTGAGGGAAGAAGGACAAGAGGGCAAAAGTAGACATAGCATATGTGAAGAACAAGTTAGGGCACTTACCTCCGCAGTTACAAGAGTTAGCTGTAGAAGTTAAGACAGCAGCATATCCGTGAATGGATAGACAAATAGATCAGTGAAAGAAAAGAAGACCATAAGCACTGACTCTAGCATATATGGAACCTGGAGAAAGAGGCAACTAACAGTTGCCAACTTCAGTTGGCAAAGGAAGGACCTATAAAATAAATAATAATAGAACAATTGGATATTGTATGGAAAAATATTTAAATTAGATACCTCTCTTTTTCTATATCCCCAAGTAAGTTCATACTTGTATTAAATAGTTAAATAGGATAAACAAATTTATATTTTTTTAAAGAAGCAACATAGAGAGGCACCTGGGTGGCCCAGTGGATTAAGCCTCTGCCTTTGGCCTCAGGTCATGATCTCAGGGTTCTGGGATTGAGCCCGCATCTGGCTTTCTGCTCAGCAGGGAGCCTGTTTCCCTCCCCTCCTCCACTCCCACCTGCCTCTCTGCCTACTTGTGATCTCTGTCTGTCAAATAAATAAATAAAATCTTAAAAAAAATAAAAAAAGCAACATAGAAACAAAATAATTAATGATCTTGTTTATGTCAAGACACAACATAAAAGAGCAAAAACAAAAGTCACAAATTAAGATGAGACATTTTCACTACAATTAACAAATTTCAAATTTGTATTCTAGGGGTTAATATAAAAATGGCAGAAAATCCAATAGAAAAATGATCATTGGCATAAAGAGAAAGTACAAATAGCTTGTAATTATATATATATATATATATATATATATAATTACAAGCTATTTGTAATTATATATATGTAATATATAATATATTATGTAATATATAATATATAATATATATACAAATATATATATATACACAAATATATATATTTGTAATATATATATATATGAAAAGATACTCAACATCGTGTCTTGTTTAAGAAATGTGTATACAAGTCAGAAGGAGATATTTCACCATCAGCCAATAAGCAAGGTAGAATAGACTTAACTAGGCTCAGATAGACTCAACTTGACTAGACTAACTAGACTAGACTAGACTAGATTAGAATAGAATAGAAATTTGGATATAGTCTGATGTTGGCTAGATTTGAAACAACAGGAAATCTTACTCACCATTGGCAGTAAAATGTCATTCCTACTCGTATACCATAAAAAAAATTTTGCTTGTGTGCTTTTGGAAATGTATATGAAAGTTCATGGTATTTTCCATTGCAATCAAAACATTAAAAGAATCCAAATGGCCATAATTAATAAAATGGATAAATAAGTTTTGGTGTAAACAACTATTCAATAGAGTATCATGCAGTAACCAAAATAAGGAATTACAAAAACATGAGTCATCATGGATAAACCTTACAGAAAAATAGTATTAAAGTAAATAACTCATGGAGAAATCTAAATACTAAGATTTTATTTATTTAATTATAGCAGTATTTTTCTAGGTATATCTCCCAATACAAGGGAAACAAAAGCAAAAATAAACTACTGGGACTACATCAAAATGCAAAGCTTCTGCACAGTGAAGAAGACAATCAACAAAAACTAAAAGGCAACCTACTGAATGAGAGAAGGTATTTATTTGCAAATCACATTATCTGATAAATGGTTAGTATCCAAAATATATAAAGAACTTATACAGTTCAACACCTAAAAGACAAATAAGCCAATTTAAAAATTGGGCAGAAGACATGAACAGATATTTCTCCAAAGATGACATCCAGATGGCCAACAGACACATGAAAATTTGCTTAACATCACTCATCAACAGGGAAATGCAAATTGAAATTACATTGAGATATCACCTCATACCTGTCAAAATACCTAAAGTCAAAAATACAAAAACCAAGTGTTGGCAAGGATGTGGAGAAAAAGGAACCATTTCACACTGCTGGTGGAAATGCAGACTGGTGCAGCCACTGCAGAAAATAGTGTGGAGTTTCCTCAGAAAGTTAAAAATAGATCTATCCTACAGTCCAGCAATCTCAGTACTGGGTATGTATCCAAAGAATACAAAAACACTAATTCAAAGGGATACAATGCACTGCTATGTTTATAGCAGTATTATTTAATAGCCAAGCTATGAAATAAGCTCATATACATATTGATTGATGAGCAGGTAAAGAAGATGATCTACAATGGAATATTATTCAGCCATAGAAAAGAATGAAATCTTGCCATTTGCAACAACATGGATGGAGCTAGAGAGTCTGATGCTAAGTGAAATCAGTCGGAGAAAGACAGATCTTATGATTTCACTCATATGTGAAATTTAAGAAACAAAACAAATGAGCCTAGGGAAAAAGGAGGAAAGAAGGAGAGAAATTAAGAAACAGACAACAAACTGATGGTTACCAGAGGGGAGTTGGGTGGGGAATGGGTTAAATGTGTGATGGAGATTAAGGATTGTACTTGTGATGAACACCGAATGATGTATCGAATTATTGAATCACTAGATTGTACACCTGAAATTAACATAATACTGTATGTTAACTAACTAGAGTTAAAAACTTCTTTTTTTAGAGACTTTGTTTATTTGTTTGACAGAGAGAGACATGGCGAGAGAGGGAACACAAACAGGGGGAGTGGGAGAGGGAGAAGCACACTTCTTTGCTGAGCTGAGAGCCTGATGCGGGGCTTGATCCCAGGACCCTGGGGTCATGACCTGAGCCAAAGGCAGACATTAATAACTGAGACACCCAGGTGCCCCTAAAATAAAAACTTAAAAATAAAAAAATGTTGTTTATTTATTTGTTTATTTATTTATTTATACATATAATGTATATATGTGTGTATAGTTTATAAACAGGGAAGAATGAACAAGTATAAGGTTATTTTCCGTTGATAATTGTCTGGTGAAACATATGTGGCTTTGATTTACACAAATTTCAGGGAAGTGATTATCTCTTTGGAGGAAGAAAAAAGGGGTATTGATCAGGGGGGAGCAGACAATACCCAGTAAGAGACTAGTGGTGTTAAGTTTCTTAAACTGGTCATATGCAGTTGTTAATTTTATGTATTTCATTAACTATAGGCTTATCCTTTATATATCTTCACATATATAATGCATTTCACAACAAAACATTTGAATAACCTGAAAAAAGGAGGAAAATGTCTAAATTACACAATTCCTTTTAGATTCAATGGGAGAAGAAAGGTTAAAATCCAAGCTGCTAAATGTACACATAAGCCCTTTTGTGTCAACATCTCCAGTTTTCTTTGTGCTCAGCAATAAGCTGATTTGGGCTCTCAGATTAATATGCCATTTTCCCCTTTGGGATTTTTCTCCTCTACATTCCACTTGAAACCCTCTAGCTTCTCTGCCACTTTTCATATCTTTTGTATTTGCGTTCAAGGCTCCATTCATTTATTACATCCCTTGGGAAAGATTCCTGAGGAGCCCTTCCCCTGGATTGCCACAACGGTTTCTCAGGCTCCATCAGTATTCTGACCTATTTCTATCATTGCATTTCCATATGGGATTGTTTCTAACATATGGATGTTGTTCCCACTTTACTGTGAACAATTTGAGGACAGGGAGCTATGTCATTTGTTTCTGGACTCCCAGCTCTGGGCACTATTCTCTTCCATCCCATGGGCATCAAATAAGTCTTTGTCCAATGAAGGAAGGCAGGCAGCTATTGACTTTCTTTGTTCCTGGGAAGCTTCATTGCGAAGACAGCATCAGCCTAAAAAGCTAAATAAGAGATTTTAATAATAGTTTAAAATAATTTGTGACAAGTATGGAAGGCAGTTCAGCATTGTAAAATTTCATTTCTCAAATGAATGCCGTAAAACTACAACTATGAATTTTTAGAGGACAAGGTGAGTGACAGCCAAGGTTTGCACTTCAGCTCTGTTATTTACTGGCTGGCTGAACTTCATTTCCTTATCTGAAAAGCACAGATAATTATTCTACTGTACCATGGGGATGTTGAGAGGATTAAATGTGATAATGCTGGTTAAGTGCTCAGCACAGTGCCTGACACATGGAAGTACTCCTGTGCTCCAAGGCTATTATTTTTCCAAGCTTGGGTATTAGTAGAAGGTTCTAAAGAGACTGAGTTTGAACCAGGTTTATGCTATGCGAACTATTTGGATAGGAAGCACTTTAGAACTTTGCAAGTATAGTTTACATGAGGGAGGGTAAGAAAGGAATGAGGCTGACATTTGCTGGACCTTTTCTTTCTTTCTTTCTTTCTTTCTTTCTTTCTTTCTTTCTTTCTTTCTTTCTTTCTTTCTTTCTTAGATTTCCTTTATTTATTTGAGAGAGAGCATAAGCTGGGGGAGGGGCAGAGGGAGAAGGATAAGCAGACTCCCTACTGAGCAGGGAGCTTGACACAAGCTCCATCCCAGGACCCAGAGATCATGAACTGAACTGAAATGAGATGATGACCTGAGCTGAAATCAGATGCTTAACCCACTGAGCACCCCCACCACCACCACTGACCCTCAGGCACCCCTTGCTGGACCTTTTCAACATACCAGTTGCTTGACCAGGTACTTTGCTGAGCTCTTAAAACGTAATACTCATAACCAGCCCCTAGTGAGGTCCTACCATCTCCCCTTTACAGACAAGAAAACCACCTTAGTATGAAGCACATGTTTAAGATCACATAGTTGGTGGGGCCAGGCTCTAGGCTGGAGTGGTCAGGGGTCTGTAGACACTTTCCTCTGCCTGACAAAAGATGAGACTGGGTTGTGGATGGATTTGCGAGTGCGCATCTTATTTTCCACAAAATGTCTGTTTACAGTTGTAGGATATCTAAAAGTAGATTTTAATGAGAGGAATGATGTTTTGATTTCCTACATAGAAATACATGTGAACTTTCATATACTTAAAATACATAGCAGAAAACAGCTGCTTTTCAAAAAATCAAAAAAAGTTAGTACCTCTAAATGTGGCTGGTAAGTCTGCTAAAAACCTCAAACTAGATTTAATGTCATGTTTTTACAACAAACTATATGGGTAGTAATCAGTATGGAAGGGTGTCTCTTTCTTCCCCCAAAGGATTGTAGCAGGAATGAAATTCATTAAGTTTGAGAAACCATTCCTGCTGGGAGCTGAGTCGGAGTCCTTGCCTCTGAGTGGCAAATGGAATCGCATTTTAAAGAAACCTGGAGTCTTTATTCTTCTTGGCACCAAGTCCCACACTCATGATTAGCAGGTGTCAGTCATCAGCTGAAATCATCCTGGTCCTTCACGGACTCTAGTTTGGTCCATTTCCCTCCATCTGCTCAGGCGAGATGAAATTTCCTTTAGTGAAGGGCAAATGCAAAGATCACCAGCTTGGGCAGTTTTTACCATCACAATGCACTGTTTACATCTTTGAAAAAGGACTTGATTAAAATGCAGCAAAATAGAGTCTTTAAAATGTGAGTAAATGTATACTTACATGAATGTGTCAGTGCTTATAGAAGAAGCGGCATGTGGAAGTTCTGAATATTTGCTTTAGAATTTTTAATTAGACTTGAGTTAAAAAGCTTTCAAGAAACAAATAGATGTTCTTAAACCATAATCTGATGCTTGAGAGAACTGAATAATTTTTGATACAAGTCAGCTTAAATGCTAAATGACATAAGATGGTTAAATGTCCAGATGACAGATAAAATATATTGCTCCATGACTGAATTCACAGCACTACACAAAAGATCCATCTGGACTCTAACTAGCAAGTTGCAGAAACAAACCTGAGGCTTCCTTGGTTCTGATCTCTTTATTTCTTGAATGAGTGGTGCTTTTAAGTAACTAAGTTGTCTCAATGTGTAAGGTAATGATAGAAATAATTCATTCTCTAATTTTAAGTGATACGGTGATTTAAAGTATGTTATTGATATTGTAATGATAGATTGTGGAGAATATTCCCTCAACACTTACTATGAAAAGGAAGATCCAGTAGAGGTTTTATAGCCCAGCAACCAAAGCCTCCTCCCTGGGCACAACAATTTAAAGGCTTCTAATCTTGTATGACAGACCCCTCTAGCGTTCTAAAGGGGAACCCAGAAGGGCCAGAGCGATCCTCAACCAATGAGAAATGATAATTGGTGGTCAGTACCCCAGCTTCTTGCCCTCCGTGGGACAATCCTGTGATGCGTTCCACAGTCTCTGCCCTGGAGGTCTGCAGTGCTAAACTACTTGTCAACTCCTCTGTACTTAGTTCCTCTTTTCCCTTTCTCACGTCTGCATGTCTTACAGTACTACTGGGACCAACTGTCAAATCCTTCTCTCAGAGTCCAGCTAAATCATAGAGCTAAGAGGGTGCACCTAACAGAGCTCATGTTTTTCTTGCAGGACCACCCTCCAGGTTTCAAGAAGCCCAGGATTCCCTATCCTGATGGTTTCAAGATGCTCAAACACATTTACAGCTGCTATTGTCCTAAGGAAACAAGATGAGAAGAGAAAAGAGGCAGGCTCCTGGCCTGGGGCCTCCATTGACATTCTTGTCTTAGAATTCCCAAATGTTAGAGGTGGTCCTGAATGAAAGGGGCCCTGAGGGAGTCGTAGGCCTGGAGTTTTATTCTGGATCTCACCAGTTGGATGCAGTTAGGTGCTCTAACTCTTCTGGTCTTTACTTTATGAGTGAAATGAGGGACATATATAAATTTACTTATACTATCTCTTCAAGATTGTAGGTTCTAACCATCAAAACCATTAGGAGAGCAATTCTCTCATAAGGGACATTTAAAGATCCCCTTTAATTTCTGGCTAGAAATTCTGAATGCTCACGCTGGATGGATCGGGGTTCTCATAACACCTACTAGGCCTCTTTCTGCTCCTGGTTTAAGGAGTACAGAGTCCAAAGGAGGATGGATGATGGTTCTTATAATTTAGGCAAAATACTAGTGATAATAACTGTACTTACAATGGGAGCACAACCATAAAAACAAAAACAAAATATATGACCGGGGAGAGAGAGTTAGAAGAAAATATATCAACATATAAATAGTGGTTTGATTGTAGAAATGTGGATGAATTTCTTTTCTCTGTTTTGCCTTTTTCCCACTTCTGCTTTTCTTAAGATCAATAGCTATGTCAGCATACATTCAGAAAGGGCATTCAAGAGTATTCAAAAATGAAATTGTCACTCTTAATAGCTATATGTACTAATTCAGAAGCTAGGATGGTACTTTTATTCTAAATGATACCCTCCGTCGTTGACAATGACTACATTTAAAGGTGTAAATGAAAATATCTGGGGAATTGTCTTTTTAAGTAGGCAAACTTCTGTGCATTTCAAAATATCTTCAAAAAAATTATCAGAGGATCTGAACAAATCAGACATACCCTCAGATCCTAACAGATAGGTCATTGCTCTAATAATATAGGGTGGAAGAGATTACTGAGGTTAGAGGAGGGTAAACTAAAGCTAATAGCATTGTGTATGAAGAACAACTTGATTATATCTATAGTATAACTTCTAATGACCAAAATAGCAATACTATTTTTATTAAATGCATACATACTTTATATTTGGCAAATAATTTTCTCAAATGTTATCCCATTTAATATGTCATTACTATACACATTATAAACATCTTAAAGATTATTAATTTTAGAATGCATGCTATAATCTCTTTGAAAATAAACATGGACTTCCTTTAACTGATATTATATAGATATGGAAGAAATAAAATCTAATCTCCAGCCAAATATAAATAACAATTATTAGTAAGACTATAATAAAAAGTACCAACACAAGATCAGATAATCTGTGAAGTCTTTTACATGCATTATTATCTCATTTTCTAATCACAGTAATCTTACAGGATTGCTATAATTATCTTCCATTTTACAAATGAAAAAATAAGACCTGAGACACTATACAACTTGCCCAGGGTCACTCAGATGATAACAGCAGAAAATCTAGTCATATCCTAAAGGTTAATGCCTTTAGGACAAGATGATGTGAGGGTTTTTCATTCTCTCTTATATAAAGACCACTTAACTTTCAGGCACTTTGATATGTCAGACATCTTTCATAATCTCCACAAAATATTGTACATTTATATGGCTTTATCTTTTATTTTTCAAACAAGTTTTAAATATTTAGAGTTACATAAAATTTGTATTTTTTTGTCCTTCGCATACTCCTCTAAAGGCTTTAAATCTGTGTGTGTGTGTGTGTGTGTGTGTGTGTGTGTGTGATGAGTTCACTATCATGCTGTCACTGCCAGCAACCATACCCTTTGGGATCAGTTCAGGCTCTCAGAACTGGGCCTCATTTTATCTTTTTTTTTTTTTTTTAAATACAGCTGATGCTAGAGCTGGGGAAGGATAAGGAAATGCGAAACTAGTTTTTGTGATGTGTGTATTTGTGTGCTTCTACTGGCCCTTGATCCAGTGTTTCTTAAATTTCTGAGCAGTGGAAAATATGGCTAGAATATGGGATGATGGGAGGCCAGAAAGATAGAAACTGAAAAGACAATTCACTAAAGATCCTGGAATCCTTCCTACACAAATGCCCAGAGGCCTCCTCATTTTCAGAAATGCCGACACTGCTCTCTCTATGATGAACCTTTCACCTCTACTCCTGCCGGGCACTTGGAGTGTTCCTCCAGAAGAATAATGGGACCTTTAATGATTCCCTGTGGCCGATAGTTAAACAGCAGCAGAATGATACCTACAGAACAGGTGAAACTTTCTTAAGCTCCAACAGTGAATTGAACACCGTGAGATAAGGTCAAATAAGACAGCAGATGGCTAAAATTATATGTGAAAGTCATGTATAATCTGAAGGCAGTTGGCTTTGGTACACATACCCACGTTTAAGTTATTCAGATACCTAATGTCAGTCCATCTAGTTTGGAGGACTTTGGAGTTCATGGTCAGTTTAGTAACCACTATTTTTTTAAAATAGTATTTATTTCTAATTTAGAGACACTGTCATAAAGATAACTCCTGATATGATTTAAAGTGGATGACTTTGTATCAGCTTTTTCTTTTCATTTTAGGTCCTAACATTTGTTAGTATAGTTGAATACATAGATGGATTGATATTGACCAAGACAGATAGAACCAACTGAAAGACATAGATGAGGCCAATTCTAGTAACATTATTCTGTTAGCATGTATATTTTATAATTCATGTGTATTGTTAATTATTTACAAAAGATGAGTTATACTTTATTATACTTTTTTTTTTTTTTTTTTGAGAGAGAGAGAGACAGAGAAAGAGAGTATGTGCCCAAGCAGGGGGTGGGCAAGGGCAGAGGCAGAGAGAGAATCTCAAGCAGGCTCCATGCCCAGCACAGAACTGATGTGGGGCTCTATCTCATAGCCCTGAAATCAAGATCTGAGCCAAAATCAAGAGTCAGAGGCTTAACCATTTGAGCCACCCAGGCACCCCTATACATTATTGTTTGGTAGATAGATAGAAAGATAGATAGATAGACAGACAGACATGATTTCAGACAAATAGACTGGGATCTATAGTCACATATTTGGTAGCTTTGGTTTCTGCACATATCTTGCCACCCATATTCCACTCAAGTTTGCCATTTTACATTGTCTGCTTGTGTTTTAACTACTTTCTTTTCCACATGCAAAGCAGAATTTCTGGAATTCCAGCCATGATCGAACAGATGGTAGCATGGTGATCACAGCTCCTCTTTCCTGTGTCATGGATGCTCGTTAATCATTCAACACAGAAGGTGGCTGCCCTCCCTAAACTAGGACACAGAGGATGAGTAACTTTTAAATGTGAAAGAAAGGGAGCAGGTTTCATGAGAAAGGGAGCAGATTTCATGTGAAAAGCATCCAACTGATACTCTGGAGGTAGGAAGGTATGCTGCAACAGTGTTCTTTAATCATTTTTTCATCAAGGAAACATAGAAAACAGTTTTTGTAAAGTGTGAAGGGACACACTGAAGATTAGTAGAGGAATATGAATAGGATTTTGTAATAGTATTCTTTATACCATCTTTATAGTATATAATTATAATATAGTGAAACAAAGTATTAGGATATTAATTCTTTAGTTATATAAAACTTTTACATCCATGATTTTTAAAACATGTAATGAAAAACTTGGCCTTGCTACCATGAAAAATATTTTATATTGGACTTTATGATGGGCATGACTAGCCATAATTCCTCATAAATACTCCCTAATGTTAATCTCTTCAGAGTTTTGAATGCCACCAGAGACAGAGAAGTAGCACAAATTTAAACTCCTTTGACAACCATTCAAAAATTTACGATAGCTGGCAACTAGTGTTGGGAAACTAAAAGTCCTTTCCTTTTTGTCATTGACATATACAGTGTTGAAATTTCCTTGAACATAGAAATGGGTCTGTAACTCAGTAAAACTTTTCTATATGAACTATTCTTAATGATGAGACTCTCTTTTGTAGAATCATTGGGTTGTTAGACAATTACACAGTTAGTTTGAGTGCCACTAAACATGAGTATCAGCCACAAGCAGACATGTCCCCTATATGTGAAGCCAATATAGGCCATCACATGCTGCTTCCCTGAATTCCCACTCCCTCCACACCCCCATCCCCCAGTCTCACCGTGGTAGCACTTAGTGCTTCTTTTAACCTACATTATTAGCTCCTGAAGCCCTTTGCTATGATGGGCTTGTGGAACATCTGCTTCCATAAGCTCAGAAGCCACATGCTGCTTATCTTGCAGGCTCTCGCAGAGCCCACAGGCATGATAAGCCCTTCTGATTAGGCCTCTTTCCAAGGAATCTCTGGTAATTTTGCTCACCTCAAGGCTGGAGGTGATAGGTATGGGATATTTAAGCATCTCTCAAATCTCACACAGGACTTTCCTGTTCCTTAGGTGATCAGTACCTTTTGATTGGCCTATAACAATGGTTGAGAAGCTCTATGTTAGAGAATAAAATAAATGAATGAAAATGCTAGGAGATCAGAAAAGTAGATGATAAAATAATCTCAGAGAGAGTCAGTTATGATGATACTACTAATGAGAATATCTTACCTACTTTTCTCCTGAGGGGCCCAAAGTATTTCTTTTTTTTTTTTTTTTTTGCCCAAAGTATTTCTGATACATAATTCTAGGCATGGAAGGAACTGCTTGGGCATAGCCTAATTCTAACAGAAACAACAGCAAAAATATGAGAACTTGAACAGTTTAAATTTTTTTTGACAAAATTTTTCCTATTATGTGGAAGGATGATCTAAATTTACAGTATGCTTAATAAGCATGTGTTTTTCGTAATTCTCCAGAATACAGAAATTGCATTGTGTTTCAAGCCTGAATCCTTACTTTAACTGTCTTGAATTCATTAGTGAGTAACATTTTTAAAAGAAAATTAGGATATAGGTGTTTATTAAATTTGGAAATACCCTCCCATTTTTAAACTAAAATGTTTTTTGATATGCAAAATCTAGAAATGGTCTATACTGTGTGTTTATGTTCATTGCATTCATAACATTGATCACATTGACCTTGATCTTGTCACCTGTTCATCTATTACCTTAATCCATTCTCTTTCCTTTAATCCTTTGCTTATCCATTCTCTTTAATTTCTTAAAGTCTGCCTTTCTCCTTTACCCTGACAATAGTTCTTGAAAGCTTTTTCCTCGTTGCAACATAATGAATAAATTTGTTCAAAAGTTTGGCCTCTAAAATAAGCCTTAGGCACCTGGGTGGCTCAGTAGGTTAAGCGTCTGGCTTCAGCTCGGGTTATGACCCAGGATTCCTGGGATTAAGCCCTGCATCTGGCTCCCTGCTCAGCAAGAAGTCGGCTTCTCCTTCTGACCCTTCCCCCTCTTGTGTTCTCTCACTCTCTCAAATAAATAAAGAAAATCATTAAAAAAATAAGTCCGTTGGTCCCCAAATCTCCTTTTTATTTTATTTTTTTTTAATTTTTTAAAAGATTTTATTTATTTATTTGACAGACAGAGATCACAAGTAGGCAGAGAGGCAGGCCAAGAGAGAGAGAGAGGAGGAAGCAGGCTCCCTGCTGAGCAGAGAGCCCGATGCGGGACTTGATCCCAGGACCCTGGGATCATGACCTGAGCCAAAAGCAGAGGCTTTAACCCACTGAGCCACCCAGGTTCCCGCAAATCTCCTTTTTAAATGACACCTATGGTTGTATGTTTTATCTTTTCATTGTTTCAATTGTTTTGTTTTTATTGAAATATTATTCCTATTGAGTTCTTCTATAGTACAAATATCTTGGATATGTTGGGGAGAGTTTGCTTCTCTTCTTCTTCTTCTTCTTTTTTAGAGGTGGGGGCTGAGGGAAAAGGGCAGAAAGAGAGAGGGACAGAATCTTGAGCAGGCGCCATGGCCAGTTTGGACCCCGTGTGGAGCTCTATCTCACAACCCTGAGAGCGTGATCTGAGCCAAAATCAAGATGGAATCTCAACCAACTGAGCCCCCCATATACCCAGATATCCCTTCTCTTCTTCTTCTTCTTTTTTTTTTTAATTTTGTTTATTTATTTGACAGAGAGAGAGAAATCACAAGTCAAGTAGGCAGAGAGGCAGGCAGAGAGAGAGGGAGAACCATGCTCCCCGCCAAGCAGAAAGCCTGATGTGGGGCTCGATCCCAGGACCCTGAGATCATGACCTAAGCCAAAGGCAGAGGCTTAACCCACTGAGCCACCCAGGTGCCCCTCCTTCTCTTCTTTTGATTACATTTTCTTTCATAATTGGCTCTCACTTTACTTTCTGAATTTTGATTTCCCTCATTCCTCTGACACTATTCTCCTTTACTTTACTATATTTTCTCCATCGAATTTGAATAGTTGTTGTCTTAAGCTACTTGGGCTGCTGTAAAAAATACAACATACTCTGGGTGATTTAGATGACAAACATTTATTTCTTATAGTTATGTCAGCTAGGAAGCCCAAGATCAGAACACCAACAGGTTTGGGGTCTGGTGACAGCTCACTTCCTTGTTCATACATGGCCATCTTCAGTCTATATTCTTACATGGGAAAGGCACAAGGGAGTTTTCTGGGGTCTTTTTTATAGGGACACTAATCCCACTCATAAAGGTTATACCCCTTATGATCTATCTAATCACTTTGTGAAGGCCCCACTTACTAATACCATCGCATTTGGGGTTTGGATTTCACCACATTAATTTGAGGGGAACACAAATATTCAGTGCATAACAGTTGTCAAGTTATTGATTTTCATTTACACATTTAAAGAGCACCTCGGGGCACCTGGGTAGCTCAGTGGGTTAAACCTCTGCCTTCGGGTCAGGTCATGATCTCAGGGTTCTGGAATCAAGCCCCACATTGGGCTCTCTGCTCAGCAGGGAGGCTGATTCCCCCTCTCCCTCTGCCTGCCTCTCTGCTTACTTGTGATCTCTCTCTCTGTGAAATAAATAAATAAAATCTTTAAAAAAAAAAAAAAAAGAGCACCTATGTCTGAAACTTCTATTGTCTAAGGAAATTCTTTCCTGACCCCATCAAAGACAGCAGTAATATCTCTGCCTTTTCCATGAGCTGCATTTAGAGGCTAATTTTCTTGTATCTACATTCCTGTATTCCATTCCTGGGGGCAATGGAATTGAGTAGGGGGTAGCTTAACTGTGTGGCCTCTTATGGAGCAGTTGTTGGGAGTCAAGGCTAGACTATTGTTACCAGAATCTTATTAAAATTAACAATGGCATATAACACCAACCGTGTGCCTGTCCTACTCCTGTGGGTTTCACCTTCTTTCTCATACTCAGTATGTTTTTCTGGTAATTTCCACCTGTTTTGAGCTCCTCTATAGTAAGGTTTCTATTCTTAAGATCATTTTCTCAGATGTTCTCTTGAATACTTGAGTAGAGCAACTAGTACAAACCTTCAGATTTTTATTCTTTTCTATCATTAGTAGTGACTTTGAGGGGACAGCTTGGGTTTTGAAATGTCACACATTGTGCTATATTCTGTATTTCTTTTCTCGGCAGCAATATTTAAAAATCTTTTGACAGAAGACTTATTCTTTGCACAGTCCCTATTTCTTGTTCAGTTGCTCCCAGTAAACTTTTGATTTTTATTAAAATACTAATTTCAGTTGGTTTTGAAGAATGAGATTTACATGTGGGTTTTACTCAATCCTCTTTATCTAAAAATTCAGTGAATTTTAACATAGCCGAACATCTTGATATAAATGGAGCATCAGGATTTTAAACAGTAGAATAAATATATCACAGATTTTGTTTGTTTCTGTATTAGCAACCAGAATTTTGAAACCACAAGAAATTATAGAATTTAAAGTGAAACATACTCAGTAGGAAACATGGTTTTGTCATTTAGCATGATTAACATTCTTCTAATAGGCTTTCTCACATTTTTATACACAAGGCAAAGCATTAATCAAATAAAGCCCAAGTCTGCCCTTATCCTTAAATAGCTCTCTTCTAGAAAGGGTGAAGCCCTTAAAACCACCTTGTCATCAGAGGAAATAAGAAAGAAGCCTGCCAAAATAAAAAACTATGGGTTCTTGGGCTTTGTTCTTTCATAGAATTTTTGAAAGGCATGATGGTGATTATACACGTTAAAAAAAAAGAAAAAGGCAGGGAAAAAAAAGAATGACTTTATTACCTCTCCATCACAATACAGGAGAAAATAATATAAGTGAATACCCTCCATAGAAAGTTGTAAACTACAATCAATACAAAATAATCTGGGTTAACAATTCCATTATTATCAGTCATTTCAAGAACTAAGAAAACGTTCTTGATCCCATTACTGAAGAACAACAAGGAATCTTCTCTGTGGGTGTCCTCCACACGTCATGCCTCCAACACCACAGGGATTCTTTGTCTGCTTTGTGTTCCAGTCTGCTAAGAATTCTCAACATGATTTCTTCGAGGGTTTGAAGTAATACCTGTCTATATTTATATTACATTAAAAAGACAGATTTTGGAAAAATCTCCTTATGTAAAATTCATATTTTGTGGAGTTGGAGCTACATTCCAATTTCTCAATTTCTAGAACATTTAATTAAATCCCACTTTTTAACACTTTGAGATCATGGATTCTGTTATAGTTTTCTTCCTTCTGAAGTCAGTTCACATCTTGATAAATCTTGTATTAATCGAGATATATAATGTTGATGTAGTCTGTCTGAGGGCTATTAAGGAGCATTAATGGAATAAAAGATATTCATTTATTATGAATTATTTAAATTATGTCTCCAATACTTAAACCGAAGTCTGTGTTTTAATATAATGGGCCTCTGGAATCTTTGAAGTTGCTTTTGACTGGAAATTTATGTGATGTATATTATACAATATACAATATATAGTATGTGTGTGATTTATCGACTATTCATTTTTTTCAATGCAGAAGGTTTCCCACTTAATCGCACAAATATTGTATAAGCACTAACTGTATACACTTTATGTATATAAATACAAAGTAAGCAGGAACAGTAGCCCTTGCCTTAGAGGGCTCAGAGTCTAATGTGTGGATAAAATATGTAAACCTATAAAACCATTAAACATGTGTTGATCAAACTATGTGGATAATGTTTTACATGCAACTTTAAATCTTGGTCTGACTTCTGACATTTGTTAGACATGTACCTTTGGCAAGCCATAAGCCTTCCCTGAGCTAGATTTCTCATCCTTAATGGACTCATAAAAGGAGCTCCCTTCAGGAAGGCTGCAGATACAGTGTCTGCGTGGCTTCTGCTTTGGAGTAGCTTCTCAGTCACAGAAGTACCTATCCTCCTTCTTTCCTCAATCCTGCTAAAGCATTGCATAAGAAACTTTCAAATGTCTGTATATCTCCCGAGAAAGCTAACCCACTTTTTTGCAAGGTCAGAGGCAGAAGCTGCAGTGAGGAGGTTGTCTCCACTTGTCCTGAGGTAGGTAAGCTGTTCACAACACACTCAATAGGAACAAGTTGTCAAACGATGCAGGACCGAGTCTCAGTGATGACCAAGACATCAGCCTTTTAGGTCCACAAGGGTGCCCGTCTTTATGCCCATGATTCTTATCAAGGAGACTCGCATGTTTCCTCTGAGTAGACGTGCCCCCAGTCCCCTGCATCTTGCAGCACACTTGACCTGAAGGGAAGATAGACCGAGACCTGCCAAGTTCTAATTCATTGTATTCAATGGTAAGGCCGAGGAACTGGTGATTTATGCTGCAGATTATCATGTTGTTCATTAGTGGTAATTACTGCTCGACCCTGAAATAAAATGGTAATCAATGCACTCCAAAGAAGAAAACACCCACACTGGCGCCTTGCTGTTCACCCGCGAAACTTTCAGCCTGCCTCACTTTCCAGGGAAGAAGAAAAAGCCAGATGACTGTGCTGTGGAGAGAGGTGATGAACTTGCAGTCCTGCTGAACCATTTCCACACCTCCTGTCAGGCAGAGGAGGTCCGCTACAACTGAGACACTCTCTGTTCCCAAGGACATAAGAGGTCTGTGTTTGCCTGGACTCCTAGAATATTTAGATTGTTTTCAGGACGGGGACTGTGGCAGCCAAGAGAAGGAGTAAGCCAATGGAGGCAGCGTGGTGTGGCATGCCTTGAGGAGTGGAATCCCCAAGCCCCACACGTGGCCGAATTTCAGAAACAGGCCCATCGTCTGCCTTGCAAAACTTGACCTCACTTTGGAACGGATGGCCAGAATATTATGAAATTTCAGCTTCTCTGTTAAGGCCACACTAGATATCTAGGGAGTGCATACTGCCAGGCAAATGGATCTCCATTTCATTCTGTCTCAGCTGTTGCCTGTTAGAGACAACCTGTCATGCCCAGAAATGGATCCTTGACTTTGACGAAACGGCCTCTGGTACCATTTCACACAGGCATTCTGAAAACAGTAGCAGTAGTAGGTTTACTGGAGAGGTTTTTTGCGATGCCATGATCACTCAAGTGTTGGCGACAACGGTGACATTTCCTTCCCATTCCATCATGGAAAAAGAGAAAGAAACCCAACAAGAGTTTCAGTGCTTCCAGGACAGATGGGCTGACTTTAAAAATGCTCTTAGTGGCAGCAGAATTAAATCCTGTTACAGCAGTGATCGTCATTCTTTAGGTAGGATGCTGGATTTGCCTGCTCAATTTTCCATTTAGTATGGATAAGAGAGGTCAACCTAGATATATGCGTTATTGCTGTGGTGAAAGAGATCGCAGACAATTAAGATTTCTTTATTCCTGACCAATTTAGAGTTATGAATCTTTAAAGAGCTCTAATGCTTAGGAGATGGGCCCTTTTATTAATAGTCTTTGGTTTTTAGAGTAGGTTTAGGTTAACAGTAAAGCTGAACAGAAAGCACAGAGTTACCATATAATCCTCCCTACAAACACGTACACACACATACACACATATACACACATAGTTTCTCCTCTTAAAACATCTAGCATTGGTGTGGTACATTTGTTATAACTGATGAACCAGGATCAATACCTTATTATAAGTAGAGGTGCATTCTCTGGGTTATGCCAAATGCATAATGCATATCCACTATCCACGTATTATAATGTAATATAATATAATATAACATATCCACATATTATAATATAATATATAATATCCACAAATTATATTATAATATAATACATAAGTTGCTATAAACATCCACATGCAGACTTTTGTATGGACCTAAGTTTTTAACAAATTTGGGTACTACCTGGGAGCAAAATTTCTGCATCATACAGTTAAGTTATATTTAGCTATGTAAGCTGCCAAACTTTCTTCTAAAGTGGCTGTACAATATTGCATTCCTAAAAATGAATGAGAGCTCCTGTTGCTGTACATCCTTGCCAAACTTTTGGATTTTAGCCATTCTAATGGGAGTGTAGTGGTAGCTCATTGTTGTTTTAATATGCAGCTCCCTAATGACACATGATTTTGGGCACTTTTTCATATGCTTTTTGCTTAAATAAAAGCCTTTTTTTGACAAGATGTCTCTTCAGGGATTTTTGTTCATTTTTAAAATGGGGATGTTTTCTTACTGTTAAGTTTTGGCCTTTTAAAAAAATATTTTGAATACAACTCCTTTGTTAGGTGTTTTGCAAATCTCATTCTCTTTACAACGTCTTTCACAGAGCAGATATTTTTAATTTTAATAAGGTCAAAATTTTTTATGTTTTTCTGATGGACTGTGCTTTCAGTGTTACATCTAAAAACTAATTACCAAACATTAGGTCTCAGGGATTCTCTTTTGAAGAGCTGCTTAATATTGATTCAATCTCTTCAACAGGTGTAACTTACTCAGATTTTCTCCTTGTGAGAGTTTTTGTAGATTGTATCTTTCAAAGATTTGATCAATTTCTTATGAATTGTCAAATGTGTGGACAAAGAATTGTTTATAATATCCCTTCATTATCTTTTTAATATCCAGGGGATCTATAGTAATGGTCCTTTTCATTTTTTTTTATTAGTAATTTGTGTGATCTCTCTTTTTTTCTTAGCTAGCCCAGTGGAGGCTTATCAATTTTATTGATCTTTTCAAAGCACCAGCTTTTTATTTCATTGATTTTATGTACTGATTTCTTATTTTCAATTTTATTGATTTCTTCTCTGATTTTTGTTACTTCTTTTCTTCTACTTATGTTGGATTTAATTTGTTCTTGTTTTGCAGTTTTCTAGGGTGGAAGCTTAAGTTATTGATCTTTAGATTGTCTTTTCCAAAAAATGCAGTTTAATGCTATAAATTTTCCTCTAAAAACTCTTTTTCTGCACCCCACAAATTTTGATTGGTTGCATTTTCACTTTCCTTTAGTCAAAATTTTTTTAGAATTTCTCTTGATTCCTCTTCTTTGACCCATGTGTTATTTAAAAGTGTTCTTTAATCTCTAAATATGTTGGGATTTTCCATCTTTCTTTTATTGATTTATATTTTAATTCCATTTTGGTCTGAGAGCACAGTTTGTATGATTTTCATTATTTTAAATGTATTAGGATATGTTTTATGCCTCAGAATATGGCTTATCTTGATGATAATTTTATGTGAACTTGAGAAGAATGTATATTCTGCTGTTCTTAGATGAAGACTTCAATAAATGTCAGTTAGATCCAGTTGGTTCATGTGTTGTTCATCTAGTCTACTGACTTTCTGCCTGCTGGATCTGTCCATTTCTGATAAAGGGGTCCTCAAGTCTCCAAGTACAATAGTTGATTTATTTATTTCTCCTTACCGTTCTATCAATTTTTGTCTCGTGTATCTTCATGTTGTTTTAATAGGTACGTATATATTAAAAATTATTGTCTTTGTAGAGAATTGATCTCTTTATCATTATGCAATGCCCTTCTTTATTCCTAGACAGGCGCTTTAACCAGCTAAGCCACGGAGCCACGTCGACCCTTCTTTATTCCTGATATATTTTTTCTTGCACTCAAATCTGTTGATCTAAAATTAATTTTTTTTTTATTTTTAGGAGTGAAAGATGGGAGTAAACAAGGAGCAAAATCTATGCTAAGAATTGAAAGTTTATACTAAGAATTTTTAGGTAGTTGGACACCTGTGTAGGCAATAAACAATTCCATAGGACGTTTTGAGAAACCATATGGTTGAGAAGGCAGAACTATCCAACTACGAATTGAAAAGGAAGAACATTTATTCTGATTAACTCAGTTCCTTATTGTCAAGAATGGTCTCACTAACATTAAGTTCTTAGTTACACTAACTTCAAAGTTAGAAACTTTGTGTTGAGTGTGTAAGGAGTCCGAGAAGACCCTAGGCAGGAAGAAGATATAAGTGGCACAAGGGGAGGCAATGTCAGGCTGCACCTACATGAAACTGTTTGAAGCCTGGGCTGACCTCATTGGTATAGCAATAATCACAGTAAGAGGCTGGAATAGAAGGATGTAAAGTGTTATACAAGATGGATCCAGTGCAGTAAGAAATTATCCTACAGTTCTAAACAAATTTGTGACTATTGCCTGGATCCACTGTATTCCCAAAGACCTCAAAAGGGCTGTCCATGAAGCACGAGATAATTCCATAGACTTGCCTACACAGAGAAAAATCTTAGGGGCTCAAAGAAATACTTGTCATAAGAAAATAGTTTTTCTTTCTTTAGTTTATAACTTTGATCCCTGTGAACCACAGCAAATGAAACAACAACAACACACACACAATTAATAGCACTCACCATACCATATACAGTCCCCAATGTCCATCACCCAGCCACCGTATTCCTCCCACCATCCTGCCCTTCAGCAACCCTCTGTTTCCTGAGATGAAGAGTCGCCTATGGTTTGTCTCCCTCTCTGATTCATCTTTTTTCATTTTTCCCTCCCTTCCCCTATGATCCTCTGTTTTATTTCTCAAATTCCTCATATCTGTAAGATCTTATGATAATTGTCTTTCTCTGATTGACTTATTTCACTTAGCATAATACTCTCTAGTTCCATCGATGTCATTGCAAATGGCAAGATTTCGTTTTGTTTTGTTTTTCTGACTGCATAGTATTCTGTTGTAACTATATACCACATCTTCTTTATCCATTCCTCTGTTGATGGACATCTAGGCTCTTTCCATAGTCTGGCTATTTTGGATATTGCTGCTATAAACACTCAGGTGCATGTGCCACTTTGGATCACTACATTTATATCTTTAGGGTAAATACCCAGTAGTACAATTGCTGGGTAATAGGGTAGCTCTATTTTCAACTTATTGAGGAACCACCATATTGTTTTCAGGAGTGGCTGCACCAGCTTGCATTCCCACCAGCAGTGTAGAAGGGCTCCTCTTTCTCTGCATTCTTGCCAACACCTCTTGTTTCCTGAGTGGTTAATTTTAGCCATTCAGACTGGGATGAGGTGGTATCTCACTGTGGTTTTGATTTGTATTTCCCTGATGGCGAGTGATGTTGAGCACTTTTTCATGTGTCTGTTGGCCATTTGGATGTCTTCTTTGCAGAAATATCTGTTCATGTCTTCTGCCCATTCGTGATTGGATTATTTGTTCTTTGGCTGTTGAGTTTGGTAAGTTCATTATAGATTTTGGATACCAGTCCTTTATTTGGTATGTCATTTGTGAATATCTTCTCCCATTCTTTCAGTTGTCTTTTGGTTTTGTTGACTGTTTCCTTTGCTGTGCAAAAGCTTTTGATCTTGATGAAGTCCCAATACTTCACTTTTACCCTGGCTTCCCTTGCCCTTGGGGATGTTTCTAGGAAGAAGTTGCTGTGGCTGAGGCCAAAGAGTTTGCTGCCTGTGTTCTCCTCAAGGATTGGGATGGATTCCTGTATGACATTGAGGTCTTCCATCCATTTTTAGTCTATTTTTGTATGTGGTGTAAGGAAATGGTCCAGTTTCATTCTTCTATAAGAGGCTGTCCAATTTTCCCAACAGCGTTTGTTAAAGAGACTGTCTTTTTTTCCATTGGACAATCTTTCCTGCCTTGTTGGAGATTAGTTGACCACATAGCTGAAGGTCCATTTCTGGGCTCTCTATTCTGTTCCAATGATCCATGCGTCTGATTTTGTGCCAGTACCATACTGTCTTGATGATGACAGCTTTGTAATAGAGCTTAAAGTCTGGAATTGTGATGCCACCAACTTTGGTTTTCTTTTTCAACATTCCTCTGGCTATTTGGGATCTTTTCTGGTTACATATAAATTTTAGGATTATTTGTTCCATTTCTTTGAAGAAAGTTAATGATATTTTGATAGGGATTGCATTAAATGTGTAGTTTGCCATAGGTAGCATAGACATTTTCACAATATTTGTTTTTCCAATCCATGAGCATGGAATATTTTTCTATTTCTTTGTAAATTCTTCCTCGATTTCTTTCATAAGTACTCTATAGTTTCTGAGTACAGATTCTTTGTCTCTGGTTAGATTTATTTCTAGGTATCTTATGGTATTGGGTGCAAGTATAAATGGGATCAACTCCTTAATTTCTTTCTTCTGTCTTATTGTTGGTGTATAGAAATGCAGCTGATTTCTGTGCATTGATTTTATATCCTGACACTTTACTGAATTCCTATTTGAGTTCTAGCAGTTTTGGAGTGGAGTCTTTAGGATCTTCCATATAAAGTATCATATAATCTGTGAGACTTTGACTTCTTCTTTGCCAATTCAGATGTCTTTTATTTCTTTGTTGTCTGATTGCTGAGGCTAGGACTTCTAGTACTATGTTGAAAAGCAGTGCTGACAGTGAACAGCCCTGCTGTGATGTTGACCTTAGGGGAATAGCTAATTCGCTGTGGGTTTTTCATAGATGGCTTTGATGATATTGAAGTATGTAACCTCTATCCCTACACTTTGAAGAGTTTTGATCAAGAAAGGATGCTGTACTTTGTCAAATGCTTTTCCAGCATCTATTGATAGTATCCTATGGTTCTTGTTCTTTTATTAATGTATTGTATCACATTGATTGATTTGCAGTTGTTGAACCAAACTTGCAGCCCAGGAATAAATCCCATGTGGTCCTGGTGGATAATCGTTTTAATGTACTGTTGGATCCTACTGGCTAGTATTTTGGTGAGAATTTTTGCATCCATGTTCATCAGGGTTACTGTTCTGTAATTCTCCTTTTTGGTGGGGTCTTTGTCTGGTTTTTAAATCAAGGTAATGCTGGCCTCATAAAATGAGTTTGGAAGTTTTCTTTCCATTTCTATCTTTTGGAACAGTTTCAGGAGAATAGGTATTAATTCTTCTTTAAATGTATGGTAGAATTCCCATGGGAAGCCATCTGGGCCTGGGCTCTTGTTTGTTGGGAGATTTTTGATGACTGCTTTAATCTCCTTAGTGGTTATGGGTGTGTTCAGGTTTTCTATTTCTTCCTGGTTCCGTTTTGGTAGTTTATATGTCTTTAAGAATGCATCCATTTCTTCCAGATTTTCAAATTTGCTGGTGTATAGTTGCTCATCATATATTCTTCTAATTGTTTGTATTTCTTTGGTGTTGGTTGTGACCTCTCCTGTTTCATTCATGATTTTATTAAGTTGGGTCCTTTCTCTTTTCTTTTGGATAAGTCTGGCCAGGGGTTTATCAGTCTTATTAATTCTTTCAAAGAACCAGCTCCTAGTTTCGTTGATCTGTTCTTCTGTTCTTTTGGTTTCTATTTCATTGATTTCTGCTCTGGTCTTTATTATTTCTCTTCTCCTGCTGTGTTTAGGTTTTATTTGCTCTTCTTTCTCCAGATCCTTTAGGTTAGGGTTAGTTTGTGTACTTGAGACCTCTCTTGTTTCTTGAGAAAGGCTTGTATTGCTATATACTTTCCTCTCAGGACTGCCTTTACTATGTCCCAAAGATTTTGAACAGTTGTGTTTTCATTTTTATTTGTTTCCAGGAATTTTTAAAATTCTCCTTTTATTTTCTGGTTGACCCATTCATTCTTTAGTAGGATGCTCTTTAGCCTCCATGTATTTGAGTTCTTTCCAACTTTCCTCTTGTGGTTCAGTTCTAGCTTCAGAGCATTGTGGTCTGAAAGTATGCAGGGAATGATCCCAGTCTTTTGGTACTGGTTGAGACCTGATTCATGACCCAGGATGTGATCTATTCTGGAGAATGTTCCATGTGCACTAGAGAAGAATGTGTATTCTGTTGTTTTGGGATGGAATGTTCTGAATATATCTGTGATGTCCATCTGGTCCAGTGTGCCTTTGAAAGCCTTTATTCCCTTGTTGATCTTTTGCTTAGATGATCTATTTCAGTGAGGGGGGTGTTAAAGTCCCCTACTATTACTGTATTATTGTCAATGTGTTTCCTTTTGTTATTAATTGGTTTATATAATTGGCTGCTCCCGTTAGGGGCATAGAGATTTAAAATTGTTAGATCTTACTGTTGGACAGACCCTTTAAGTATGATATAGCATCCTTCCTCATCACTTATTATAGTCTTTGATTTAAAATCTAATTTGTCTGATATAAAGATTGCCACTCCAGCTTTCTTTTAGTGCCTATTAGGATAGTAAATTTTTCCAGCCCTCTCACTTTTAATCTGGAGGTGTCTTTCGGTCTTAAATGAGTTTCTTGTAGATAGCATATCGATGGGTTTTTTGGTTTTTTTTTAATCTATTCTGATATTCTGTGTCATTTGATTGGAGCATTTAGCCCATTTACATTCAGGGTAACTGTTGAAAGATATGAATTTAGTGCCATCATATTGCCTGTAAGGTGACTGTTACTGTATATTTTCTCTGTTCCTTTCTTAAAGGACCCCTTTCAATATTTCCTGTAGGGCTGATTTGGTGTTGCAAATTCTTTTAGTTTTTGTTTGTCCTGGAAGCTTTTTATCTCTCCTTCTATTTTCAATGACAGCCTATATTGGATGAGAGAACAAAATGCTAAAAGAGTAAAAACAACCCCAGAAAAATATACACTAACCAAATGAAAAGAGACCTGAAACTGGGGGAGAAGAAAGTTGAAAAAAAAATATATATATATATCACATATATTTTATATTATATATAATATTATATAGAACATATATATGTGAATAGGCTCTGTGACTAGAATAGAGCCACACGCTTGATTTTGGGTACATTTTGGTCTCTTAGAACAAACTGCTTCCCAATATTTTAAAGAAAGAAAAAAAAAATATATATATATGGGTAAACATGATGAAGGGATGGACTATGGCTGTAAGGGTGAAAATTAAAAATGATTTTCAAAAAGGAATTGTTAAAGTAAGAAGTTGATTAAAAAAAAGGAAACAAAACAAAAACAAAGGGGAGAATGTGATCAGGCTGGAGACTAGAATAAAGCCATACACTAGCTTTAGGGTATATTTGGTCTGTTTTATAAGAATCTCTGTCCCAAAATTTTAAAGAAAGAAAAGCTTATATGTATACAAAAAACAAGGTTAAATACAATGAAGGGATAGAATATGACTAAGAAAATGAAAATTTAAAGATTTTTAAAAAGGTATTGATAAAATAGTTAAAATAGGTTAAAATAAGAAAGAGGAAAAATTAAAAAAAAGGAAAAATGGAAAAAGAAATAATAATAAAAAATTTTTAAAAACTCAACTTTGCAAGACTTCACTTTGCAATCATGAGAAAAAAGCCACCAGTAGCACTGGTGTTTTGCAGTTCTCATTAATCAGTAAACTTGGTCTTGGCTGGATGTTTTTGCTGATCTTCTGGGGAAACAGCCTTTTGCAGTGATTCTTAAGCGTCTTTGCCTGAGGCGGAATTACACCGCCCTTGCCTGAGGCCAGGCTAAGTAATCTGCTGGGTTCGCTCAGGAGCTTTTGTTCCCTGAACGCTTTCCGTAGAGCTTTAAAGGATGAGAATAAGATGGCGGCCTCCCAATCCCCGGCCCCAGAGGAGGCAAAAGCTCTGGGTCCCACCCCTCAATGTGCCCTCAGAGAAAAGCAGTCAATCCCTCCCGTCTCCCTGGTCTCTAGCTGCACTCAGCTCACCCAGCCTATGACAGAGTGTTTCTGTCTCTGGCACACAGCCCCGTTTGGAGTCTCCAAACCTAGCAGATTCCTGCAGCAAGTCCTGCGCCACTCCCCCCAGGGAAAGAAGGTGAGTATCCCTGGATCTGCTGCTTGTGGGGTCCCTGCTCAAAGAGTAGTGGTCTCACTTTGCCTCAGATCACAGTTTAAGGTAACCCTGTGCTGAGAGCCCCTCCTCGGCTCCGTCTCTGCAGCTGGCTTCTCCGCTCCAATGTGGGAGCTCTGCCACACTCAGACACCCCCAGTCTTTCTGTGACCCCACAGGTCCTGAGACCACACTGTCCCCATGAGGATTCCACCCCTGCTTAGTCTCTGGAATAATGTCCCTCAGTGGAGCAGGCTTCTAAAAGTTCTGATTTTGTGTTCTACTGCTCTCTTACTTGTCAGGAGCCCACCCCTCCCCTCATGGTCTATTTTCCAGTGTATCACCTGGGATTCACTACTCTGCACGTCCTACCTTCCTGTAAGTGGTCGCTTTTCTGTTCCTAGAATTGCTGCTATTCATCTCTTAGATCTCCTGTTGAGTTTGTAAGTGTTCAGAATGGTTTCAGATATATATATATATATATATATATATATATATATATATATATGGCTGAATTCCTGGAATCAGATGAAATTTAGGTCTCCTATTCCTCGAACATCTTGCTCCTCCTCTCCATGTGCTTTCTATCGCATAGGATTCTAGGTCTGAAGGAATGAGGAGAGTGAAGAGTTTGCAGAACCCAGAAATAGTGTTGTGCTATAGGAAAGAGGCATCCGGAGCTGTGGCCTGTGGTAGAGAGATATAGCTAGACCATAGCCAGGCAAGGAGTGAGATCCAACACAATAAATTTTATTCTTTATGTTATCCACTTATCTAAACTGGGATTCTTTTCCCAGAATTTCCTTTTGTTTCTAAAATTAGAAGCACCCATTTGCCCAGCACAGCTGCAAACTTTGCTCAGAGGTTCTCAAAGTGTGGTCCCAAACCAACAATATCAGCATCACCAGGAAACTTGCCAGAAATCCAAATTCTCGTGCCCCTGCCCAGACTTCTTGAATCAGAAACTCTGGAGGTGAGGCCCCACCATAAGGTTTTTTTTCCAGTTTATTGTGACATAATTGACATATAACATTATATTACTTTGAAGTGTACAACATAATGATTTGCTACATGTATATGTTGTGAAATAATTTCCGCTATAAGTTTAGTTAACATCCATCACCACATAGTCATAATTTGTTTTTCTCGTGATGAGAACTTTTAAGATCTACTCTCTGAGTAACTTGCAAATATGCAATACAGTGTTATTAACTCTAGTCACCATGCTGTGGCCATTTATTTATAACTGGAAGTTTGTACCTTTTGACCACCTTCACTCATTCCACCACCACCCACCCACCCACTGCCTCTGGCAACCACCAGTATATTCTTTGTATCTATGAGTTTGGCTTTTTTAAACAATCTTTAAAGATTGCACATATAAATGAGATCATAGAGTATTTGTTTTAGTCTCTCTGAGTTATCACTTAGCAAAATGTCCTCAAGTTCCACCCATGTTGTCACAAAGAGCTTTCCTTCTTTCTTGTGGCTGAATGATATATAGAGTAATGTGTGTGTGTGTGTGTGTGTGTGTGTGTGTGTGTGTGTCACATGTTTGTTTGTCCACCCATCCAGTAATGGACACTTAGGGTTTTTTCATGTCTTGGCTATTGGAGATAGTGCTGAAGTGAGCATGGAGGTGCAGATGTTTCTTCAAAATACTGATTTTGTTTCCTTCAGATATTTACCCAAAAGTGGACTTGTCGGATCACATGGTAGTTCTATTTTTAACTTTTTGACGAACCCCATGCTATTTCCCATAGCGATTACATTTCCAACCATGCAGAAGGGTTGCCTTTTCTCTACATCCTTCCCAATGTTTGTTATCTACTATAAAATCCATCCTCACAGGTGTGAGATAGTATCTCAGTGTGGTTTTCATCTGCATGCTCCTGATGATTAGTGACGTTGAACATCTTTTTATGAATCTGTTCACCATTTATATATCTTCTTTGGAAAATGCCTGTTCAGTTCCTCTGCCATCTTTTAATAGGATTTGTTGTTGTTGTTGTTGTTGTTGTTAAATTATATGAATTGTTTATATATTTTGGATATTGACTCCTTATCAGATACATGATTTGCAGATATTTTCTTCATAGGTTGCCTTTTCATTTTGCCAATGGTATGCCTTACTGTGCAGAAATATTTTAGTTTGAAACAGTACCACTTATTTATTTTTGCTTTTATTTTCTCTGCTTTTGGTGTCAAATCTCAAAATTTATTGCCAGGACTCAGAGTTTACAAGTTATATTTTCTTCCAAGGTCTTTATGGTTTCAAGTCTGACATTTAAGTCATTAGTCCATTTTGGGGTTATATTTTGTGTAGGGTGTAAGATAGTCCAGTTTCAGGCACCTCGGTGGCTCAGTGGTTTAAGCTGCTGCCTTCAGCTCAGGTCATGATCTCAGGGTCCTGAGAAGGAGTCCCACATCAGGCTTTCTGCTCGGTGGGGAGCTTGCTTCCCTCTCTCTCTGCCTGCCTCTCTGCCTACTTGTGATCTCTCTCTGTCAAATAAATAAATAAAATCTTAAAAAAAAAAAAAAAGATAGTCCAGTTTCATCTTCTGCCTGTGGCTGTCCAGTTTTCCCAACTCCTTCATTGAAGAGATTGTCCCCCGCCCCATTCTGTCTTCTTTGTTCCTTTGTCATAAATTAATTCACTGTATATGCATGGGTTTATTTCTGAGCTTTCCATTCTGTTCCATTTATCTATGTGTCTGTTATGTTAGTACCATACTGTTTTGATTATGATAGCTTTGTAATAGGGCTTGAAATCAGGAAGTGTGATGCCTTCAGTTTTGTAATTTCTCAAGATTGCTTTGGGATTTGGGGTCCTCCTTGGTTCCATACAAATTTTAGATTTTTTTTTTCTGTTTCTGTGAAAAATGGCCCTGGAATTTTTATAAACATTGCATTGAATCTGTATATTACTTGGCATAGAGACTTTAAAATTAATTCTTCCAGTCTGTAAGCATGGAATACCTTTCCATTTATTTGTGTCTTCTTCAACTTCTTTCATCAGTGTCTTGCAGTTTTCAGGGTATAGAATTTTTACCTTGGCTAAATTTATTCTTAGGTATTTAATTCTTTTTGATGCAATTTTAAGTGGGTTTTTTTTTCATTCTTTTTTCTGATAGTTCATTGTTTATAGAAACAACTGCTTGTTGTATGTTGATTTTCTAACCTGAGACTTTAGAATTTGTTTCGTAATTCCAACAGTTTTTGCTAGGGTTTGGGGGGTTTTCTATATATCATATATTATCTGCGCAAAGAGACAGTTTTACTTTTTTAGTTTGAATTTGAATGCTTTTTGTGTTGTTTTGTTTTGGGGTGTGAGTTTTTTTTGTTTGTTTTTTGTTTCTTATTTCTTTGGCCTAACTGCTGTAGCTAGGACTTCCAGTACAATGTTGAATAAAACTGGTGAGACTGGGTATCCTTATCTTGTAAACAGATTTCTTTTGATTAGTGTTAACATGGTATATCTCATATACTTTATCACTTTACTTTTAAGCTGTGTTTTTATTTAAAGTGGATTTTTAAAATAAACTATACTTGCATCTTGTTTTTTGATATGTATACTCAGTTTCTTTATTTTAATAGATGTATTTACTCCATATTTAAAGAGATTTTTGACATTTGGGGATGAATATTTTTCTATTTCTAATTATTTTCTGTTTCTATTCATTGACCTTGTCTTTTTTTTTTTTTTTTTTTTTTCCTTTCTACTTTACCTTCTTCCCCACCCCCCTTCTCTGGTTCTAATTAAGTATTTTATATGATAGCATTTTGTCTTCTCTCTCTCTCTCTCAGCACATTGATTATACTTCCTTGTTAATTTTGTTTGCAGTTGCTCTGGAGTGTAATATACTTTTAAAACTAATCTAAGTCCACATTCACATAGCACTTTACTGCTTCATGAGTAGTACAGTTAAGTTAGAGTGTTCCCAATTACTCCTTCCCATCTTTTATAATATTGCTGTCATTCCTTTCATTCATCCATAAGCTATAATCACTTAGTACATTGTTGCTATTCCTTTTCTGAACAGATTTCCATTAGTTCAATTAAGAAAAAAGACAAAATGTATTTTATCTTCATTTGTTCTTTCTCTAGAGCCTCTTCTTTTCCTTGTGTATATCCAATTTTCTGACTCCTATTCTTTTTCTCTGAAGAACTTTTTCTTAACATCTTATTTATTTATTTTTTTAATGCTATGTTAGTCACCATGCTGTACATCATTAGTTTTTGATGTAGTGTTCCATGATTCATTGTTTGTGTTTAACACCCTGTGCTCCATGTAGTCCGTGCCCTCCTTAATACCCGTCACCAGGGTCACCCATCTCCTTAACACCCTTCCTTCTAAAACCCTCAGTTTGTTTCTTGGAGTCCATAGTCTGTCATTATTCCTCTCCCACTCCGATTTTCCCCCCCTTTATTTTTCCCTTTCTTTTCCTAATGTCCTCCATGCTATTCCTTATGTTCCACAAATAAGTGAAGCCATATGATAATTGACTTTCTCCACTTGACTTATATCACTTAGCATAATCTCCTCCAGTCCTGTCCACATTGATGCAAACATTGGTCATTCATCCTTTCTGGTGGCTGAGTAATATTCCATCTTATATATATGAACTACATCTTCTTTATCCATTCATCTGTTGAAGGGCATCTCGACTCTTTCCACAGTTTGGCTATTGTGGACATTGCTTCTATGAACATTAGGTTGCATATGGCCCTACTTTTCACATATGGTTTCACTTTGGGGTAAATACCCATTAGTGCAATTGCCAGGTCATAGGGTATCTCTATTTTTAATCTTTTGATTAAAAAAACCTCCACACCGTTTTCCAAAGAGGCTGTACCAACTTGCATTCCCACCAACAGTGTAAGAGGGTTCCCCTTTCTCTACAACCTCACCAACATTTGCTGTTTCTTGCCTTGTCAATTTTTGTCACTCTGACTGGTATAAGGTGATATCTCAATGTGGTTTTGATTTGAATTTCCCTGATGGTTAATGATGATGAACATTTTTTTCATAGGTCTGTTAGCCATGTATGTCTTCTTTGGAGAAGTGTCTGTTCATGTCTTCTGCCCATTTTTTGACTTATTTGTTTTTTGTGGTGTTGAGTCTCTGAAGAACTTTTAACATTTCCTGCAAGGTATTTCCACTGACAATAAATTACCTTCATGCTTGTCTGAGAAAGAATTCTTGGTTGGTGGTGGTTTGGTTTGGTTTGGTTTGGTTTTTCTTCCACATTTAAATATTTGCTCCACTTACCTTTTGCTTTTATGGTTTCTGAAGAGAAGATTTTGAAGACATAGGATTCTTATCCTCATTTCTCTATAGATAAGGTGTTTCCTGTCCTTTCTTCAGACTTCTTTCAAGAGTTTTTCTTTGTCCTTGATTTTGTCTGATGGAAAAATGATATACCTACTGTAGATCTGTTTTTTGTGTCCGTCACTAATTTTGGAAAATTCTCAGTCATTGTGACTTCTAGTGTTTGGGGTAGCTTTCCCTCCCCTCTCTCCCTCCCTCTTTTCCTTCCTTCCTTCTTTCCTTCTTTCCTTCCTTTCTTTCTTCCTCCCCTCTCTCCCTCCCTTCTTCCCCTCCCTCCTTCCCTTCCTTCCTCCTGTCCTTCCTTCCTATATTCCCATTACATGCATTACACTTTTAAAAATTATCCCCCAGTTATTGGATAGTGTATTTTTAAAAATTCTTTCTCTCTCTGCCTTTCAGTTTGTGAAGTTCCTATTGCCAGTCTTCCAGCTTACTGATTTTTTCCTGGAACTGGATAAATTTAAGGTGTTTTTCATCTGTACTTCAATGTTTTTATTTTTTAAAGGATTTTATTTATTTATTAGAGAGAGAGAGAGAGAGAGAGAGAATATGAGCAGGGGGAAGGGCAGAGAGAGAGGGAGAAACAGATGCCTTGCTGAGCAGGGATCCAGATGCAGAACTGGATCCCAGGACCCTAGGATCGTGATCTGAGCCAAAGGCAGTCGCTTAACCAACTGAGCCACCCAGGTCCTCCTGCAGTATTTCTTCCTTTTGATTGCTTCTCAGAGTTTCCATCCTTCTGCCTACATTACCAATTTTTTTTGCCTATTGTCTATTTTTTTCATTATATTCCTTAGCATAATATCAAATAACAAATAGTCAGTTATTTTAAATTCCTGAATTTCAATATTTCTGGCAAATGTATATCTGGTTCTGATGCCTCCTTTGTCCCTTCAGGTTGTTGAGGGTTTTTTTTCCCTTTTAGCATAACCTATAATTTTTGTTGTTGTTGAAAGCTGTACCTGATGTATTAACTATTAGGAGCTGAGGTAAATAGGACTTCCGTGTGAGTTTTTATGTTGATCTGGGTAGGAGCTAGGCTGTGTTTAATGTTTGTTGCAATTGCAGATGTCAGAGGCTGAAAATTTCTTCTGGTTCCTTCATTTTTGTCTCCCCTTGACTTGGGCTTCCCTAGAGACTTCTTCCTAGAAAGTTCTGGCATATGTAGTACTTTTGGTGGTATTCCTCACTGTACAACAGCCCTGTTCATGAATGATAAAGTGTATGGGGAGGGGGGGGATAGTCTATAATTCTGTAATCAGATCCTAGGCTTTTAGTGGGCCTGTGCTTCTGGACCAAAGCCTTCATAAGTCCATTTTAACCTTTTCCTTGCCTCCCCTGCTTTTGTGAGACAGGAAGGCTAGAGGCATGTATAATTGAATGTTACCTTTCCCCATGTTAAAGGCTAGAGGGAACTGGAGTTGGGTATTTCTCATGGTGGTTAGGCCCTGGTACAATAGTTTCCTCTGAGGATTACCTGTTTTAAGGATAAGAGAACATTATGGGAATATTTTAAATGGTAACTTTTCCCTTCAGACACATGACAGGATTTTTCTCCAGTCTTCATCGTCAGAACCTAGAGGGGACCCTGGAGGGAAATCTCTACAAAGTTTTTGGGGAACCCTCTAAGGCTGTGTCCCCAGGAGTTTTCAATCTCTGGGGCTAGTCTACACTCAGTCTTCAGCTATTAATCAATTACTGCTTAAGTGTTCTTACAGTTTCTGGCCACAGCATGTGGTTTTTGATCCCAGTAAGCTGTGATTCTCTGCACTCACCCATCTCTCCTGTTTTTAAGACAGCCTCATGACCTCAGTTCTCTGATGGCTCTAAGAAGAGCTGTTCATTTTCATTTTGTTCAGTTTTTTTTTTTTTTTCCTGTTTGAGGATGAAAGCAATGACTTCCAAGTCTTTTACATATCAGAGAGGAAGCTGAATTTCTATGGACATGTTCCTGATATCAAATATTAATTGATAAAAAGTAGGAAAAATGTATTTGACAATGAGGAAGTGAAATGTCATTCACAGAATTTCAGGTTTTAGATAAATACAATGAAATTTAAAAAGCAAACTTCATGTCTTTTTTAGTAAACTATATTCCTAGCACAAAATGATGTTGCATTTGTATATTCTCTTAAGATTTAATTACTGTGATGAAACTTCTAATTCCTATGGTGATAAGGTAACTGAATGAATTTCTTTGCAGTTTAAATTTTTAAAAATAGATACAAAATTTCCCTGGTGGGATTTTGGCTAATGTGATAAACGCATATGTAAATATATGAACTGAACCTAAAATGGAAGAATAATAATTTTTTATCATAAATATGAGGAAACATATAAATACATTTCTAATTTTTCTCAGATTTCAATTTCTGTCATCTTCAATCTGTGATCAACAAACATTTATCTTATTGTTGTGAAATAGACATTTTTAGTAAAAAGATAGTCATAAAATTATTAACTATAATAAAGCTATTTCTAGTTCTAGGTTACAGTGGCCCCTTTTCTTTTTAAAAAAATAGATATAAAGAAGCAAAGGAATATATAATCTTGATTCCATTTGCATAAGTCTTTACAATGGATAAAAGAACATCACTAATACCTAAATAGATCTGTTATAGTTTGTTGTTATTCTCATTTTTTTTTTTTAAGAATAGAGCAAAAATTAGAGCGTCTGTGCAGCACTGTGGCAATGTTCCTATGGACCTTATGTCAAATCACCCACCTTTGTAGTCAGGAAAAATGTTCCCCCATTCAGAGGTATGAGTGAACAGATACATATTTAATAAATGTGCTTGAACAGCATAAGGATGTTAATAGTGACTTTTTAAAAAATGACTATTAAACCATAAAAACTAGCAATACAACTGTAAATTCTCCCCCTTAAATCACAGTTGGAATTTCTCCTGTTCAAAGATCCATTCTAACAGTAGAGCATACTGAGGAAATCTCCATTTCTACACAGCAATGATGCTTCTGTGTTCCTCAGGGATTGTAATCATATTGCCGAATTAATTGAGCTTTAAAGGACTTTGTCAGTAAGGAATTTGATAAGGTGGGAGAAAATTAAATGTGGGCCTAATATTAGCCCACTGAAGGAGAACTGAAATAATTACAGTGCAGCTCCTGATTTCATAATATAGGACTCAGGTGGCTGAACCAACTGACAAAGCTATCATTTCCTAACTCAGGCTAAGGTCTTAGCAACTCCCATGAGAATATGACATCTTGACCAAAACAGGTACCAGTGACTATGAAGACTGCTTCACAAAGAAGGTACACAAATTAAATAGAAGTGACAGTTTCAAGGAGGAATGCCACGTGTGCCAGGCTCTCATGAAGAAGAGTACTTTCCCACCCCTGTGCAAAGCCTGCTGTGTATCAGGGCTGGATGCCTGATGGCCCAGTTAATCTCCAAGTGGTACATCTAACTGCATCTATCATAATCATGCTATCTTTCTGGTACCTGTTCCTTGCCCCCTGCCTCCAATTCCTGTAATAGCACTGGAACCCCATCTTCTTTCCTGGTGCTTAGGGTCATGAAAGGCCATTCTGGTATGTTTCATAACATCTTAGATATCCCAGATTGACTTCCTAAATAACTTATTGCTGAAACCCCTGCTGCCTGGAAGTCTTGGAGCTGAGCCCTAAAACTCTCAAAGCAACATTCAGACATTGGTGTTGTCTCTGATTGAATTTAACAGACTGAATCCCCTGCTTCCGACTCTTGGCTAGGCTATAAACAGGGCTTAGAGTCATAGCCTTGACATTGAGCAGCTTAACACCTCTGTCTTGGGTTGAAATTAAAGAATATATACATACTTTTCTCCCTAAGTTTAAAAAAAGAGTCACAGTAAAGTAAGAAACTGCAAGTTGACATTCCCCCCACCCCGAAATATATTCTAATCACCAGTGACAGAGGCAAAAATAAATAGCTGAGCTACTTAACTTGCCAAGAGTACACACTCAAAAGAGGTTTCATAAATATTTAACTTTTCATTTCCATATGTTATACATGGCAGACATTCCCAGAAGCAGTGGAAAGAGCAGAGGCTTTGTGTTCAGACAGCCGTGAGTGTGAATCTCCGTTCAAAACCCTCCTCACCAGAAGACTGTCAGCGAGTATTTTCATCTTTCTGAGCCTTGTTTTCTGGTAAAGCGTGCAACAAATTCACAAACCACGAGGTTATTTTGAAGGTTAAATAAAATATCAAATAAATGCCGTTTATGACAGCTCCTGACATGTAAGGATTGCTGGGGAAATATGTTAGCTTCCTTTTTAAGAATATTCCAGATACTCTAAAGATCTTTCACATCATGAATGATGCTGAGATCCCAGCTCCACTGCTGGTGAGACCTGGGGCATGGAGATTTGCATGTTACCTTTTTCTCTCTGAGCTGAGGACCCTGTCTTTGAGGGGCCTGCCCCCCCTGCCTCAGTGCTCCCCATCCATGGTGGGGGAGGAGGGTTCTGTCTGACGGTCCAGGCCTCGATCTCTGTGTAAATGATTATACCCAACAGATCTCTGGGAAAGAAATGAACTCAAACATTTCAGCTATGAAGCTGTGTAATTACATGACTTTTCTTCACTGCTCCGAAGCTTCATTTCACAGTTGGAAAAGGGGATCGTGAGACGAATCTATTGCATTGTTGTGGCAATTAATTGGAGTACTACCATTTAAGCACTTAGTACAGTATTTGGCACATAGTCAGTTCTCAGCAAGAGGACGTTTATTTTCCACACCTCTAAAATGTTCTCCGAAGCCAGCCAATAGCAATATGAACATACTCCGCTAAGTCGCGTGGCAAGTTGATTAATGAATGTGAACATTGCGATCTGCTGTTAGAGAGGGACATGAGACTCATTTTCACTGTGACAGAAGCCTTCCCTGTGCCTTCATGGCCCTAAGGGAAAGTCCTGTGATGCATCAGCGATCTCTTTTCAACTCTTGAGATTCTTTTCCATGACGGGATTATTGTGACTTGATCTCTCTTTACCCCTCTCTCTCTCTTTAATGATTTTATTTATATGAGAGAGATACAGTGAAAGAGAGTGCAGAGGTGGGGAAGAGGGAGAAGCAGGCTTCCTGCTGAGTAGAGAGCCAGACACAGGGCTTTATCTCAGGACCCTGGGATCATGACCTGAGCCGAAGGCTGACGCTTAACCAACTGAGCCACACAGGTACTCCATGGCTTGATCTCTCTCTCTCTCTTTTTAAATGTTCATTTAGCCACTGTATAGCACATAATTAGTTTTTGATGTAGTGGTCAGTGATTCATTAGTTAAGTATAACACCCAGTGCTCATCACAGCACGTGCCCTCGTCAGTACCCATCACCCCGTTACTCCATCTCCCTACCCTCCTCCCCTCTGAAACACCCAGATTGTTTCTCAGGGTCCATAGTCTCTCATGGTTCACCTCCCTCTCTGATTTGTTCCCTTTTGGATTTCCATTCCTTCCCCTATGGTCCTCCGTGCTACTGCTTATGTTCCACATATGAATGAAACCATATGATAATTGTCTTTCTTTGCTTGGCTTACTTCGCTTAACATGTCGATGCAAATGGCTCCATCCATGTTGATGCAAATGGTGTGTATTCATCATTTCTGATGGCTGAGTAATCTTCCACTGTGTATATGGACCACATCTTCTTTATCCATTCATCTGCTAAAGGTCGTCTTGGCTCCATCCACAGTTTGGCTGTTGTGGACATTGCTGCTACTACTAGGTATTTACCCCAAAGATACAGATATAGTGACTTGATATCTTGATATGGCAAGGAAAGCTGAATTCTTCAAGAGGAAAACCCTAGACTCTCAGCTGGAATAATGAGGGGGCAATTAGATTTGGCAAACTTACACTAAAAAATGTTCACTGTTTATTTGTAATTCAAATTTCACTGGACACTCTGCATTTTATTTAGCAGCCCTGACTGTTCTCAGTCTCTGAAGTCATTGCATTCATAAAGGCAGGAACCCATTCAACCACTCACTAGGTTACAGTAAGCTTTTTCTCACTGGGCCCCAGAAAAGCCTCATGTAGTATATGTGTGTGTTTGTGTCTGTTCCTGTCAAGAGGGAAAAATAAGAACGGTATCTTCGTTTACTTAATGCAACATCAAGACTTAGGATGGGAAGCTAGCTAATGGGCATAAACTACCACAGTCCTACAGGCCCAGGTTATATGCACCAGTGTGCTGGATTGCAACGACCCCTGAGACTGGTCCCCCTCAGAGACTGTCTCCAGGACAACAAATCAGTTTCTTCTTAAGGCTACTTCTCATCTGGTCTTCAAGCTGTCCATTAATGTTCTTCTTAATTTTTTAACTGAGTGACATGAGAGTAAAATAAAACAATGATTTCATATAGGGAATGAAGAGCATATGGGAAACACGGGAGTGATGATGGAGACCACTCCTCCCAGGCACAGTCACTGAATTGTCATTGTATACAAACAAAATTTCTAAGATGTCCTCTCTTAACTTTTAAAATATGGTTTTCAGGCTGTCTTTAGGAAAACATGTCTAGAGGCACAAGCCATTATGAAATCTTCATTATTATGTACATGTAGGAAAGAAAAGGCACAGTCAGTATATTTGATGCTGATGCATTGCTAGTACTGAATGACTTTGAAATAAAGTGCAGAATATCATAATTTGTATTAATACCCATTCTAGCATATATGACTACACCTCGGCTAGTTGAGAATCTCTTGATGTTTGCTCAGTTAGAAATGAAATTAACTTCTGGGAAATTCTAAAGTTGGCAGAATGCAAACACAAATTTCTACAATTGCTGCCTTGAGATATTGGGATGAAAAAAAAAAATGTGCAGATAAGTCCTAAAGCCAAAGATGGATCTGAATAGAGAATATAAAATATCTTTGAAAGTGGAAATAGGGAAGTTTCTCATTTCAGATTCAATATGTAAAGAACTTGGAAGTTGTTCTAACAAGTAAAAACTAGGCAAACTGCAACTTAGTGACTTTTCAGGAATTTACTAGCCAAAAGAGTGTACAGGGTTATCACACTAAGGGCTGAGGAGATTGTTAAATCCAGAGACTCACAGCTGAGGTGTGCTGTTTAGAACAGAAGCCACCAGGGCCTTAAGCTGGGAGGGTAGTTTCAATGGTAAGTTTGACCAGTCCTGGAGGCTGTGTAGATTAGCATGAGAATGAGGAAACTCTTGGGGGGCTTGTAGTCTTACGGAGGTCTTCAATACTGTCCTGGGCTTTACTTCCAGAAAACTAAAGATCTACTTTACTACACATATCTTTACTCCATCATTTGAAAAAGCCTAGAAGCAATGATGCCCCAGTAACTGTAAGCATACCCAGAAGCCAGATCATGGTTTCTGATACTCTTCTCCAACATTTATTGGAAATGGCTCCTTGGGAAAAAGACTGATTCTAGATATGAGAGAGAAAACACACCAGATGGGTCTGAAGCATCTTGTAGTATCAGGAAGTAAGGAAAGATTGGCGGCGGCGGGGGGGACCCACAACAATATGGGTATATCAAAGCATTCCAGAAACCATCAGAAAGAGTCCCCAATTGCCAAGGCTGGAACAATTATATAAACAAAATAAAGTTGTCCTGGACTATAATTCAATGTATAAAATAAAGATCTATGCTTCTATAATGGTCTAAAAAATAACTAAGTAAATAAATATCGAGAATAGGCAACTATCCCTGGCAGAAAATTTCCAAATAATTTATGCAGTCTTTAAAGAGGTGGGGAAAAACTTCCTACTACTTAAATGTTAGCTGCACATAACTTTCTTCTGAAGATAACTGTAAAAAAGAAGAAAAAAGAGAGTAACTTTAAAGTTGAGAAACCTGTTGAACTACTTCAGGTCAGGTGATCAAGGTTAGTATTAACAGTAGTAAGTCATTTGATGTGACATGATTATAATGGTAACTTTAGTGCTGTGGTTTCCTCCCAGGAATAAATTTCCCCAGTGTAATCATAACAAAACCATCAGACAAATCCCAATCGAAGAGCATTCTACAAAATACCTGACAAATCATCCTCAAAACTGTCAGTCATCAAAAATGGGAAAATCTGAAAAAACTGTCATCCCCATAGAGAACCTGAGGAAACATAACTACAGAATGTCACATGTCCTCCTGGATGAGATCTTGGTAGAGAAGAAGAGAATTAGTCAAAAAAAAAAAAAAAAGAGGAAATCTGAGAGAAGTATAGTCTTTAGTTAATAAGATGGTATCAATAATAGCTCACTAATTATTGACAAATGCTATATTAATATAAGATAATAGGTAAAACTGGGTGTGGAGAATACATGAACTCTGCACTATCTTCATATAATCCTATACTAAAATAAAATATTTATTTAAAAATTATAATTAGGATTAAAAAAACCTGAGTCATTATTTCATCAGCTTGTTTGGTCAAGAATTCAATGTGTTTCCTTCTTCTCCTGAATTTTATTAAAAATAAGTAAAGAAAATTTACCAGTAGTACTCTACCAGTTCATATGGGAAGATATTTACACTGCATCTTCTTTGGCTCTCAGTAGAAGAGATAATTTAGTTTTAGAGAATGTGGTTTAGTTGAGGCAAAAGTTATTTTGAATGTCGGTAAGTTGATTGCCCATTTATATGGTATTCCCTAACATTTTCCCAAATGATCTGAAAAGTAGCAAGTACTTTTGGAGTTCTATGATTCAAAGATTTTAAGTAATTTCATGGGCATGGATGTATTTTTTAAACTATGGATTTCAGTACAAATGTAAAACATTTTCACTGTTGTGGACCCATTGACTTATTCATTAAACTTTCTGTATATTAACCAAGTTCCTACTATGCATTGACTAAAACTATACTTTCAGTTTTGAAATTGTCATGCTAAACTATTTTACTATTCATCCTCAGGCAGCCTCATAGGGATTTTACTATGTAATTTTTACATGATATTTTCCCAAATAGATAGCCTGAGAATATAGAGTGACTTTGAAATATCATAGCCTTTAAAACCATCTGAATTGATCAGCTATTTCAATTCTTTGGACTCTTTCAGTATCTCTTATACTAAGGCTATCTCTGTGACTCTGCCTGTATCTCAGGAGCAGGTTCTAGCATCAGATGGGTTTTGAGAAAGTGTTTCTGTGTAAAATGGATATAGGTCCTGTGTGTTAAGTTCCTCCTGGAAGTATGAAATCCACCCTAAGCTTGATGACCAGGTCCTGCAGATTTAGATCCAGGTGACAGAGGTCATGTAGTTGTGCAGACAGAGTATGTTGTCTGAAGGACACAATCATAAACAAATGTGACCCACGTGTGTACTTGGTGTCTTGGCGGAATGTTGAAGGTCAGGAGTTCCTGGAATGTCACCATAGTAAAAGAGTGCCAAGCATAGGGCATGTATATGGGTGTGTCCTCAAACTCACTGTGAACAAACTCAACTCAGTTTCCCTTCCCCTCTTGTCCCCATTCCCACCCATCCTTAGTGAATGGCACCACCATCCATGTAACTGCTCAAATGACAATCCAAATCCACAATTTACCTTTGACTCCTCCCTCTCTCTTCCATCCAACTTGTAAATCCAGGTGATTCAGTTGTTCTTAAGCCTCTATCAGAGTCTCCATTCTGGTTTATCTTGAAACCACTTGTCTATACAGAAAAATGTCACTTAGCAACAGTTGCAGGTTACTAAATTTGTCTCCAGCCCCTTTCCAATCCATTCTTCACAGAACAAAATTATTCTAAAATACAAATATGGTCTTTTCACTTCCTTCAGACTCTAGCCATGCTCTTTGTATGCCTGCTGTGCTGAATGACTTTCAATTCTTTAAATATTGCATGTTCTCCTTCTCACTGTGGGCTTTACCCATGCTGTTTCCTACATCTAGAACACCCCACTGTTCCCTTCTCCATCTACCAGCTGCCCCTTTCATCCTTCATCCTCCACCTAATCTCCACTGTCCTTTCAGAATCATCTGATGATTATTACTTATAGAAAGTTTTCCCAACCTTCCAAACTCTATCTCCAAAGTCTGAATTGTATACTTATTGCAAGTCTTCACATTACACCGAATATTTTGTCTCTTATCTCCTACTAGCTTGGAAAGATCTGTGAAAGCAAGGACTCTAATCATGTTACATTTACCACTTATGCATAATACAATGCTTAGCATGTAGTAGGTGCCCCAAAATAATTTTTGAATAAATTAATGCATGAATGAATGAATGAGAAATATGTAAATGAATATATATAAGAATGGGGAAGAAAGTAAAGATTCTTTGATCCAGAAGATCAGATAGTCAGCATCCAAAAAAAGTCTTTAATTTTTTTTTCTTTAGTTTAAGTGGTTTTTAACAGGCCTTAAAAGGCAAAAATGGATTGAGGATTAGGATCTCTCTCTCTCTCTCTCTCTCCATTCCCTCCCTTCACACACACCTCTGTGTGTGTGTGTGTGTTTGTGCACACACGTGTGCTCACATGCACATGCATGCTTATTAATGGTATGGAGAGATGGATGGTGAGGAAAAATCATTGGAAAAATCTTTTTCTTTTGGCTGGACATTAGAAAGTGATGAATAAATATCAGGCAGGGACCCTATTAACCAAACTGGAGAGGAACAACTGAACTTTGTCATTAACATCTCAGTGGCATGGTCCAACACCAGTGCTGGACTATTAACATTCTGGCTCCATATTTAATGAATTAATAACTTGAGTGCTCCCTAAATGCTCCATTGTGCCCTCTAAGTTTAATTGGCATTGGCTCCCAACCCTAGGTCAGAATTGACTATCACTTTGTGTGGTGGCATTGGGTAGGTGAGGGGGACCTTGGGATCCAACAAGTTCACTATAAGCAAAAGACAAAAGATAGGGAAGATCAGGCACATGTAATGGTATTCTTTTTTTTTTTTTTTCTTTTAAATTCATTTGACAGAGACAGAGATCACAAGTAGGCAGAGAGGCAGGCAGAGAGAGAGGGGGAAGCAGGCTCCCTGCCAAGCAGAGTCTGAGGCGGGGCTTGATCCCAGGACCCTGAGATCATGACCTGAGCTGAAGGCAGAGACTTAACCCACTGAACCACCCAGGCGCCCCCACATGTAATGGTATTCTATGTTCATTAGACTCATATTCAGTTTTTGAAGTCTTCTATGTACTGAAAGAAAATATCTCAGACTTAAAAAAAATAGCTATTAAAAATTCTAGGTTGACACTTCATAGAATATTCCTTCCTTCTTCCAGGTCACTAGTATTCAAAGCTGCCTTACCGTACCATAATTAAGATTTTAAATATTTTAAGCTTCTTCACTTTAACGCAAGACAGTGTGGAAGATAGGATTATGCTTCCTGAAAATAATCTCCATCTTGGTGGGTCCAAGCTGCTTCTGTGGTCATGAGCACCTCAGGTTTTCAAGAGGGAATTCTTAGCTGTATAGAATGAGATTGTTTTGTTCGGTGTGAGATAACAGAAAAGGTCTTCTATAAGCATGCAGTTAAAAGAGCTCCATCAGAGCAGAAATGAAGAAGAAAGGAATTACTTTTTGAGTGATTGCTCATTATGTATCGGACACTATTTTGGGGGACTTTGCATCCTTTATTTTATTGTGTTCACAGAAATCATGTGTTGAAGTCCTTAGAATCCCTATTTTACAGATGAGGGCTTGGGACTAGGAGAAGACAAAGGATTTCTTTAGTATTACCTTGCCTAATCCAAGATATGATTTGTATTTAGACCCAGGTTTGCCTGACTCCAGAGTATGACCTCTTTTACCATCCACACTACTGTTACATCGTTATTTTGGTCTGATTAAAGACTTATGTACTAATTACAGTGGTATAGGGCAAGGATGTTCCTTCTCCCTCTAGACAGTAGCATGAGGAGCTTAAAAGCATGGGCTCTAGAGCCAGACTATGATCACTTATTTTTTATTTGAACCTGAATGCATAATTTAGTTTCTCTATGCTTCAATTCCTTCAGCTGCCAATAGGGTTAATAATGTTCCCAGAACTGTGAAGAGGGCTAAAATAATTTGTACCTATAAAGGGCTTTGTATTATAAGTGCTCGATAAACATGCATGTTACAGTGGTCATTGCTATTGTTGTCAGGAAGCCTTTTCACAGAGGCACAGCTAGACATAAAATAGGGACAATGCACAAGCAAGCTTTGAAGCCACCTCCTAACCTCCTACATTCCAATAATGGAGAAATGAGAAGATTCCTGAGCCAAAAGTTGTTATTTCTTGCCATTCTAAATAGGGTTCAGCCCCAGCCGATGACTGGGAAAGGGAAGTACAGTTATTCACAGTCTGTGACTCATTAGGAAAATGAAATCATACCTTGCTTGGTCAGAGCAGTAAGAATGCACCTATGTGCAACTCCATGGGGGCAGAACCAGCAGCTTGAAATGGGAATATGTTCTATCGCCTTGGGCTTTCTCAGGGAGAGGGCTGCTATGTGCCCCCTTTTGGAGTCACTCCAGGCCAACAAAAATATTGAGGGTGGCAGGACACGCAAGAGCATGCTGCTAGAGCATTTCAAGGGATTCAAGCATTCGGGCAGAAATTTTTTAAAAAATTCTAACTAAAAGCCATTCATCCATTTATATTTCAAGTATAGTATTCACTCTAATGTACTATAATGCAACCAAATTGCACCAGCTAGCTTTGTAGCTGAGGTCTATGGGCTCTAAACACCTAATGGAACATTCTGGTAAACAAAGAAACAAAAGCTTGTTAAAAAGTGATAGGAGCTTATGTGGCCATGAAGTAGCGCACCCCCGAAATCGTTCTCTGCTTTCCTTTATATATTTTAGGGCAAACCATTTTGCCCTGAATACAGTTTGTGAGTCCAGTAATTATTTCCTGATACAAAGTTGTTCCCATTTCAATCTCCGTGTGTCAAGCTCTTTTGATTAACACAAACAAAGAGACAGAAAAGCAAATGAAAATAAAGAAAACCCCTAGGAGGGGCGCCTGGGTGGCTCAGTCAGGTAAGTGTCACATTCTTGATCTCAGCTCAGGTCTTGATCTCGGGGTGTGAGTTCAGGCCCTGAGTTGGGCTCTGTGCTGGGTGTGGAGCCTACTTAAAAATTTTAAAAATTGCAGGGGCATCGATTAGTGCAATAAGTGAGAAATAAGAAACGAATATTCACAAGGATTTTGCCTGGAGAGTTTTCTTTCATAGAGTCTGGGATAACATTAAGGTATGGCTCTAGTGGTCAGAAAATACTTCTCTCATAACTTGTGAAGAATTCTAGGTAGCTCTCCCTTTGAACTGGACCTCCATTTAACATGACTCAGCTGTCCTTTGTCTCTTTTGCCCTTACTTTCTGTCTTTTCTATTTTGCCCCCACTTCCAACTGACCTCCATTCTCCTTCTGGTTTCTGAGTTTTCTGGAAAAAACCTTAGTTTCTGAATGCCTCAGCACCTGAATAGCTCACGATATCTCCAGCTGCTGCTGTTCACATGCCTTCCCTGGACCTCAAGGTTCTTGCCTTAGACACTGAGTCCCTGAGCTTTAGTCACAGAAGCCATATTGGCCTTGTCGGTTAGCAGACGCTGAAGAAGTTGGCTTCTGTGGGCTGGCAGCCTCCGTGTTGACCCAGCACAGTAAATGAACTAAAATTATTCTTGTGGCAATTTATGGGGCTGTTTGAGAAATTTTAAAGCAACCTTACACATACTCATTTAAAACATTATTTAAATTTTTATGGTACCTCTCATGACAAAGTAATTTTTATTCACTGAATTTCTTTTTGCTTCTCCAGGGATCAGCACATTTTTCCTATAAAAGGTCAAAGAGTAAATATTTGGGCTTAGCATTCTATGCTGTAGCCATGCAACTCTGCCATTTTAGTACAAAAGGAGCCACAGACAATACATCAACCAACGGACATGGCTTTGTTCCCGTAATCTATTTTTACAAAAACAAACTGGTCAGGTGTATTTGGTCTGTGGGCTATATTTTGCTGACCCCTGATTTTTCCCAGTGCATCCCTGCAGTGCCACAGCCCCCTCATACCCCTGCTCACTTCACACTTCTACATTTCCTTGTCAGCCGTATCACAGAGCTCAGGAGTCCTGAGAATGACTTATTTCACGGAATTGCATGGGGGTTCCTCTGTTGCGAAGCTTCACAGGGTCTCTTAAGTGGAGACAAAACATACATTGCCTAAAAGAGAATTGATGCCTCAGAATCATCAACAAATGCATGCATTTGGGGGAAATTTTTAGCATTATAAAATGGAGTGTTTTCTCCTAGAAATGATGAGAATGGCACTTCTGTCACACAAGCATGCATATCTGCTTAGGCAGAGACATTTTGCTGAAAATCAGAATTATAATATTCTCTCCTGCCAACCCTGTAAGATGCTTGAATGATGATGGCAGGAGTAGGGTGTGGGAATATAGGAAATATAGTACATTCTCCTATTGACAGCTCTCTTAACTCTGTTCTCTCCAAAAAGGGAGTTGTTTCTTAAGCCACTCTATCTAAAACCTGGCTGTCATTTCTAGATACTGGGGGGATGCTAGTACCCTTTTACCTTTCAGAAAACAAACCTTAAAACAATCCCGAGGTCTGAGATTTTTCTTCCCAGGTGGTAGGTCTGTGCACAGTGCCTCTGGGGTTGTTTACTGGATGAATTTTATTCCAGCTACTATCTACTTACTCTAAGTCTTCCAAAAATTATTCTTCTTTACAAGTTTGCCTTTCTTCTTTGGTGACTGTACACTTGCTGTCATAAATGATGAGTGCAGTATTTGATTCTAACAGAAATGGATCTTTGCTGGGCATAAGATAAGGAGAAGATTTTGATGTATTTCAGCAGGTGTGGACCTCCTCTCTGAGCTGGCTCAACCCATAGATAGCAACAGGAGATACGTAATTGCTACACATCTTTTCCTCGGGAGCATGAGCTTCCCAGTAGTCTGAGATTTTTCCTAATTGCTGGTTTCATCCCGAAATATCACGGTGTGAACAGTTTCTGAAGGTAGTCAACTGTGTGAGTGGCAGGGAAATTGAGGGAAAGAAGAAAGAAGAGAGTGTCCTTTTGTCCCTTCAGCATTATTTTTAGATTCTGTGTGTCTCTTTTTCTTTTGTTTCCTCATGTATAGCGATTTCCTTGCCATATTCCAGGTTAATGGTGGTTACATGGACTAGGCTAGGTCATGACACACCTACTGTGCTTACCACTGTTAACAAAGTTTAATAAGGAATATTTAATTAACAGAACATTTTAAACAGTCATCCATCCAAGAGTGAAGTTCAGGAATACTAAGAACTTCAGGGTAATCCTACTGTAAAGACACTGTGAGTGTGTTTGGATCTGACCACACCTAGTAATGGGGTGGGGTGACCTGCCTTTGCTGAGTCCTTCTAAGGAACTTGATTGAGAATGTTGCCTGTGGGTTCAAGAATACACAGTCCTGATTTCTTAGAAGTCATGACCGTCTGTTGTATGTGCCAGTTCAGAGTCCAAATTGGGTACGTTCGCATTATGTTATTTTTCCAGATTTTCTGGAACAACACAGAACAAAACAGGAGCAAAATAAAAATGAAACAATCAGGGGCACCTGGGTGGCTCAGTGGGTTAAAGCCTCTGCCTTCAGCTCGGGTCATGATCTCAGGGTCCTGGGATCGAGCCCTGCATCGGGCTCTCTGCTTGGCGGGGAGCCGGCTTCCTCCTCTCTCTCTGCCTGCCTCTCTGCCTACTTGTGATTTGTCTGTCAAATAAATAAATAAGATCTTTAAAAAAAAAAAAAGAAACAATCAGCAAAGTGCAAAGAGCTTGCAGATTAAAGTGAAGACAAATAACTACCAGTGGGATTGCAATGCAATGTGATAATGGACCCGGGGAGATTCCTACATTGCCTCACCCACAAAATTTGTCGGGGGTAGGAGGTAAGGGAAAGCTTCCTCCTTGTCAAAACCTGAGATCTAAATGATGTACTAGTTCATGGGTGACATGAGAGATGCAAAGAGGACATTCCAGGCAGAAGGAATAGTATTTTATAGTTACCTGGAGTTGAGGAGGATGGAGAACTGGAAGCAGACCTGGAGCAGTGTGTACAAGGTGAAGATCAAAGAAGAGACATTGGTTCATACAAGCCCAGACCATGACAGATGAGCACCTACCACCTTCACATCCCCTCCCCACACTGGTTTGTTTTTCTCCTCCTGGTATGGCAATCTCATCCCATTTTCATTCAGACTAAAAATTTTGAAGCTGTGCCTGATCTTCTGTTTCCCTTTCCTATCCCACATCTGTTCCATGGGTGGGGCTAGGAATCTTAGTGACTTGCCTTTATGTATTCATCCATCCTTTATTTTATAAAACAGACTTATTTTTGAGGTACTTACCATGCCTGACTTTGGGGGGAAATAAACGTGAATGGAACAGATAAGGAAGCAAGACATGCTTGAACTTTGGTGCCAGACACAATTGGGTTGGTTTCATGGTTCTACCTTTCACCATCTAGCTTCGTAACCTCGGGAAAGTCCCTTGCGTTCTCCAGACCTTTGAGCGTGGGCAGAAAGAAGCTAATTATGTGTTCCTCAGAGTGCCTGCCACAGGGTCATTAAACATTAAATAGAAGCTTTCTGTGTCCTCACTTTCCACAGCTAGTTTCCATTTCTCTTTTGAGACTTCTTTGAGTGCACTTTTAAACATACATTGCCTCTTCTATTTGATTTTGTGCTCCTTGTGGGCCAAGACTACATGTTAGGTTTTGGTTTTTGTTTTTTTCTTTCAGGGAAAGACATTCTTGGTTTACGTTTCTACTTTTGCTTCGTTTTGGTTCTCATAGGAGTCCTGTTCAGTGGGCTTTTGGGTGTGGAAGAGAGGATGCATGGTTTCCCCTTCAGCTTCCTGGAGAGTCGGGAAAGAGGAAATCAGGAATAGAGAGAGCATACATGACTGTTACTTTTAATTTGTTGCATTTGAACCTCAGATTCCTTATCTCTAAAGTGAAGATAAAAATGACTGTGTTTTATCCTGCTTGCAGGGTCTATCGCTGGACATTTGCCCCCATCTGTTTACAGTCTTAGCTCCCACTCTGCCCAGGGGCAGGACCACAGGGTTTCCCCAAAATCTCCTGTGGCTGCATCCCAGGTTTCACCTCCTGCCCTCTGTTCCTTCACCTGCCCTGCCACTGTTCCCATCCTGTGGCCACGATCTTGTTTTCCCTCTCTATAGCTGTCGTGTGGAATTGAGTTAGGAGGACAGCCTGCTTGCTTTGTAATCCCGACTTTGGCCCCATAAATCATGTTTCATAGTCCCCCTGCCATCCATGGAGAATAGTCCTGGAGTCAGTTTTGCCCTATTTCCACCCCCGTCTCCAGATTAAGTTCCCACACTCACGTCCTGTTCCAGAAGGACTAGCTTTTCTGGAAAGGAGTATATGTATTATTCAATTCCACCCGAATGATGTAAGCAATTATATATGTTTAAGAGAATATGAAATGAACACTTAGTATTGATAGCCTCCTGGAAATGATTTCAGATACTTCTTTGTGCCGTGACAATAGCTTGAGTTGAAATACCTATGTTGTCTATCTTCTGTATAACTTTATCTCATAAATGTCTCTGGCAACAACAATGAAAATAGGATTCTTTCTCTATTTGTGTAAAAAATGCCATTGGATTTTTGATAGGGATTACATCAAATCTGTAGATTGCTTTGGGTAGTGTGGACTACTCATCTTGATGATGTCACTCTGCCCATCGCTATGAAACACCACAGTTTCATATTTATTTTTATATGTCCATCTCACCTGCTAGATTAAAGGATTTGTGGAATTCTACCTTGCTTATCTTTATAGCCAAAGTATAAATCTAGAGCAGTGTCTGATGTGGGATACAGGAGAAAATCCAATAAACATAGATGGTAACTTTCTTTCAATCTTAAATTTTAATCCTGTTTAGACATGATGTTTTTCTGAGTTATTTAAATGGGTAGTGGTCACTCTATTAGATGCATCTAAGCAGCACTTTTTTTTTATTTAGAAAAGCAAAGTTTCAATATTTTTAAAATGTTTATAATTTCTTCACATGATACATGATCCTTTTAGAACACTGATCTAAATAGCCACTGTCTAAAATAGTGTATTAATAGAAAATGTGAGATATTGTAAGGCCAGCAGATTATGAAACAACTCATTAGAAAGATAGTTTGTTACAGTTCTCAAGAAGCGGGTGCACACCGTGCTATGGGAGGCCCCAAGGGGGAATATCAACGTTGGTCAGGAGGCAAAAGAGAAAGAGAACCTGTGAGGAAGAGCATTTATGGTGGTCTTCACAGGAAGCAATGGGTGAAATAGTATAAGCAGACCTAGAACTGGCTAGTTTGAATAATTTTAGGAGGCTCTGGGTAGAGGGGCTGTTCCTATTTGCTGGTCCCTGGCCCTGGGATGATGAAGGCGGGTGGACAGTGGTCCAAATTATGAGAGGCCAATAAAGGTAGTGGTTTGGGGGTGTGAGCTCTGGTTTGGCTAATTTGTATTTGAAAATCATGTTCATGAGTGAGCTGCTTACTATCTCCAAAATTGACTAACACTAGGAGTAAACTCTGTCAGCATCAGCAAGGTTCAGATGTCACAGCATCAGAAATAGAAGACAAAAGACATGGTCATTACAGTGACTGATGCTGAACATGAATGGGCATGTGGGAGAGACAGACAAGCACTGTTATAAGACAAGAACTGCCCCTATGGTATGGCTATAGGACATAGAATAAGTCTAAATGCTCCACATACTTTTATTGAAGATTATATGCACAATCATCACAGAGACTGGTGGATTCTCTAGAGACCTTAAAATTCCATTTAATTCAGCTATAATCAGATGCTAGAATCACTTCCCATATGGGTCATGTGTGGTTTATTTTGCTTCTGGATATATCGTTCAGAGGTTCTTTGCTTGTACTAATTCTTTTTTTTTTTTTTTAAACATGGCTACTATAACTGATTATGAGGCTTTAATTGATATTTATGGCTTTTCTACCAAACGTTCCAGGTTCTTTTTTTTTTTTTTAAGATTTTATTTATTTATTTGGCAGACAGAGATCACAAGTAGGCAGAGAGGCAGGCAGAGAGAGAGGGGGAAGCAGGCTCCCCGCTGAGCAGAGAGCCCGATGTGGGGCTCGATCCCAGGACCCTGGGATCATGACGTAGGCTGAAGGCAGAGGCTTTAATCCACTGAGCCACTCAGGCGCCCCAACTTGTACTAATTCTTAAAGTGGAAGTATCCTCTGAGGCATATGCCCCAGTTAAACCATCATTGTTCTTATCTCTTAGTACCTACCCTATCCTCTCCTTGGATCCTGCATCTCACACCTCCTAAGTACACTTGTCACTAAATCCCCATTGGTATCACTACCAAGTTGGAAACAAATTTCCTTCATTGCTGGATGGTAACTTGTTTCTCTTGTCTGGGAAGAAAAGAATTTACTAACTGCAGTGTAAGGTTATCATGTATTAATAATTACCCCTTCTGCCCTTGGTTTAGATAAAAGAAATGAGATGAAAAGTTCACATTTTGAAATGATGAAAAGCTCACCTGACCCAAGTCTTTCTTAGATTAGAGCTTAAGAACTTTTTAGTGCACTGCGGTTTCCAATATTAAATGCTGGAAATCACAGTGGGTCTATAAAACCAGTCAGTGTTGTTTTTTGTTTTTTTGTTTGTGTGTGTGTGTGTGTGTGTGTGTGTGTGTGTGTGTGTGTTTTAAGTACTTGTAATGTCTATCTTAAAGACTTAGTAATGTTAATACTTCATCTTCCACTCTGGGAATGTATCATTATGGTTTTGTTTTTGTTTTTGTTTTCTTTTTTTGGTAGGCCTTGGTGAGTCAGGATTTTCCATCCATATGTGTGAATTAAGGACATCCGAGGGTATCTGCTGTCACTGAATAAAGCAATATGTTTGTCAGTTAGACCTCTCCATTCCTTGAGAAAACTGACTGGCACTGTTTTGGTAGGTGAGGCTTATTGACAAGATTTGGAGAGTTGCCAGACTGAGGAACCCCAAATATTAGAATGGGGAAGAACAGCATCTGCTAGACACCCCAGTTATCCACAGGCATATTCTTTCACTTCTTTCCTCTGACTTTCCTTTCCTTCCTCACGATCCTCTCTGTACACCATAGAGTTGATCTATAGGCTCTTTCAAGCACAGTCACTAGGAGTACACAAGGCTGTTCATTATAGCATTGATTGTAATTAGACAAAATTGGAAAAAGTATAAATGTCCATAGGACTTCACCATAATATAGAACACCCCACAGCCACTAAAAAGGATGAGATAGACCTGTGGGCATGAACATGAAAAAAATGCCCATGATTTTGACTTTATTTTAAGTGTTTTTGTTTTTAAAGTGAGAGCATGAGCCGGGCAAGGGGAAGAGGGGGAGAGAGAATTTCAAGCAGACTGTGCTGACCCCGCCACGCAGCTCCATCTCACAATCCGGAGATCACGTTCTGAGCTGAAACCAAGAGTGAGATGCCCAACCTACTGAACCACTTAGGAGCCCCTACTGAAAATTTTCAAAAGCAGGTTAACAAATAATAATAGAGCCATCCCTGCATGCAAGGGCATGATTAAATCTCACTAACATAATAACTGAAAAACAAAAGGTAGATATAAAAAGAACACATAATATGACTCCACTCATATAAAGTCCAGAAACAAGTGCAGCGAACTTCGGTGTTAGAAATCAGGTTAGTGGTTACATTATAGACAAGGCAGTTGGTGATTAGGAAAGCATGTATGGGTTTCTTCTCCAGTACTTATCATGTTCCCTTTCTTGATCTGGGTGTTTATCTAGGCATGTTCATTTGTAAAACTTCCTCATGCTATAAATTTATGAATTATGCATTTTTAAAAATTTATTTATTTTAAAGACAGAGAGTGTGAGTGGGGGAGAGGGGCAGAGGGAGAGAAAGAATCTCAAGCAGACTCCCCACTGAGCACACAGCCTGGCGAGGGGCTCGAGCTCATGACCCTGAGATCATGACCTGAACTGAAATCACCAGTCCAACACTTAACTGACTGAGACACACAGGCACCCCAACTATGCATTTTTATATACGTGTTACACTTTGATGTGAATTTTATTTTAAAGGACTAGCATTTGAATTTTGCAAAAATAAAAGATGAGGTCACTTAGCAACAGGGTCAGAAAGTAAAAGGATATTCTTAGATGGAGTAAGAGCTGTTGCCAACCCAAGAGCATGAACAAGCTAGACTTCTAGGGTGCTAAAAACTGCAGGTAAATAGAGGAAGCCAGTTGATGATGGTAGGTTACCAAAGCAGGCAGTGGAGGGGTGGGAGTAGCAAAGTGTGGAAAGGGAAGGCTCAGCCATACTATTTTATTTCCAGCCCTAGTTTGTATATATCTACCCTTTCAATAAAATTTTCAGAATCCAAATTTAAAATTAATTAGATCAGTGGCATCTGGGTGACTCAGTGGGTTAAGCATCCAGCTCTTGGTTTGGCTCAGGTCATGATCTTAGGGTTGTGAGATCCAGCCCCACATGGTGCTCTGCACTGGGTGTGGAGCCTGCTTAAGACTCTCTCAGGCATCGGGGTAGCTCAGTTAGATAAGCGTCTGCCTTTGGCTCAGGTCATGAACCCAGGGTCCAGGGGTCAAGTCCCATACTGGGCTCCCTGCTCAGCAGGGAATCTGCCTCTCCCTCTGCCTCTGCCACTCTCCTCCCTGCTCATGCGTTCTCTCTTTCTCTCTCTCTTTCAAATAAATAAGTAAATAAAATCTTTCCTTTTTTAAAAGAATCTCTCTCCCTCTGCCCTTTTCCCCCTACCCCCACTCACACACACTCTCTCTTTAAAAAAATTAAAAAATAAAATGAAATAAATTGAATGTTATCACACAAATTTGATAAAAGATCAAGCACATTTATCATCATTATTTTAATTCAAGGAACTTCAATATATCTCTATTTCTGAAGCCAGTGAGCTTGACTACAACGACTATTTTAATTATCCTGTTTATTTTTCCACATGAGGATTTGGAGAAATCACTTGTTTTCAAATGGCTTAAATGCAACCTCTCAAACCCAGCTTTCTCTGTGGGTTTCATTAGTAATCTCTATCATAATATACTAAAATCATAGCAACAACATCAATATAATAATAATAGAAACCACATCAATTCTATAAGTACCTTCAGTGAGGCAGACACTGTGTTCAGTAAATACATTATACAAAGTATTTCCTTTAATTTTCCAGTACTCCAGTGAGGGAGGTATTATCATCATTGCCACTTTTTCACTTTAAAAACTGAGTCACAAATAGGTTCAATAAAATTACCCAAATTCACATAAATAATTAGGGAATGAGCTCGGGAACAGATCCCTGTTGTCTACCTCTTGACCTACACTGTTTGATGTAACCACTAGCTGCGTGAATCCGTTGAGCACCTGAAATGTGGCTAACCTAAAATGAGAGGAGCTGCAAGGGTCAAATACACACTGGATTTCAAAGACTTGGTACCAAAATATATATGTATATGTATACATATATGTAAGTATGTGTGTGTGTATGTACATATATGTGTGTGTGTATATATATATAATATCCATATTTTTATAAGGATTCCATGTTGAAATACTATTTTACATATGTTGGATGAAATAAAATAACAAACATCAATTTTGCCTTTGTGTGTGTATGTGTGTGTGTGTGTGTGTGTGCTCCTTTTCCTGTGTCTTGGCTGCCTTAGGTGGATTTGAACAGATATCAATCTAGAGTCTAAGTGCTAGAAATTCAGATCTCCTACTCTGAGGTGGAGCTCAGTTGTAGGTGTGCATGAAAGGATTCCCAGGTGTTTCTACTGTACAGCCAGAGCAGAGGACCACCGCCTCGAGTCCAGAAACCTGTGCTGTCTGATACCCAGCCTACCTCAGGACAGCCCCAATGGGACGGTTTCAACAGGGGCGTGAGTTGTGCCAATGCTACAAAACAATCAGCCTGAATAGCTCTGCGAACAGCTGACTTTGTAGATGATGCTTATAGATCATGGTGGGATACCCCTAAAATCTAGGGCAAAGGAGTTAGTTTCCTTTAACGTACATCGTACCTGACTGGGGAAGGTGGAGATCTGTTAGACCAACCTGGGGAGGGTTGGGTATCACATTGGACCTGGATGTGCATGTGGGGGGCAAGTTCCAAATGGTTCCAGAGGATTAGACTTCCCACGCTATCAAAACAGGTCAAACCTCAAAGATTCCTATAAACCGCGGGGTCAGATTCTCCCCATTGCCAAGGAAATAACGTTTTATCATTTCGAGTCACATGTCTTGCTGGTAGAACGTGACTTTGCCAATGAACAGTGAATCCTAAGTGATAAAAACTGGGGCTAAAGGTAAGGATTAGGGGACAGTTATTACAAGTTCAGGAAAAATGGAGTTCACAGACCCTGTAACAGGGAAGTCAGAAGCCAAAGACTGGTTTTACCTTAGCATTGAAAACTCACCAATAGATTTATTTTGATGCAATTTGCTTTTGCTTATAATTTATTTGTGGGAGAAATAGCACTCGGAAAGCCACTGCATGTTAGAGATATCCATGAGAAGACCCAGGGCCTTTCATTTTTTTCAAAATGTGTTTTATAGCATTCACTTATCTATAGTCAGCCAGAGCGGACTGTTTGGGAAAGGAGAGAGAGAGATAAGGGATTATTACAGGGAAGGTTTATTTGGTGGAGAGCACGGGGGAAGAAAAGGAAATTACAGGTTGAGAATGATTGTGTTTATGAATTTAAACTGTTATTTTCCCTTAAATATCAAATTTTATGGATAATGCACATCTAAAAGCATTTTGCATGGAAATAAGATAAAATATAATTTTGAATATCAACATTTTGTTATAAAGCAATTATTTTACTTTTTCAAAGTATTTTAAAAGGTGCCCTTCCACAGTGGACTGCAGAGAGCCACAGAATAAATCTTTCGGGTAAAAGGACCTCCCTCCAAGAAAACATAGCCCCTTTATTACCCCACCAGGCAAAGAGCCCAGCTGGTAAAATGCTATGAGACATCCAGCCCAGAAGCTATTGACTTTAACAAAGGCCTGTTGAGGGCCCACCCCTGTGCAGTGTAAGCATGAGCCAGGGACAGGGATCCAAGAATGGAGATGGCATTCCTGCCCTTGAGCGGCTCACAGTCTAGGCTTTAAGGAAACAAATACATGCATTTTTGGTAAAAGACAGTCAGTTATGGAGAAGATACAAAAGAGATATAAGAGGGAATTCTTGAAAAGAATTTTCAGACCTAATAGTATGTATTCTGAGTTTCTATGGATCAGTCACTACATTAGTTCGTTAGGGCTGCCAGCAGCAAAGTAGCCCAAACTGGCAGTTTAACAACAGAAATGGTATGGTCTCACAGTTCTGCAGGCTAGAAGTATAAAGGAAGTTTGCAGGGTTGGTTCCTTCTGAAGACCTTGGGAAGAATGTGGGAGAATGTGTGCCTGTGCCTTGCTTTTCTCTTAGCTTCTAGCAGTTTTCTGTCTGTCTTTGGCCTTCTGTGACTTGGGAAGGCAATGCCCCAGTCTGCTTTCCTCTTCAAGTGGCATTACCCCTGTGTGTGTGTGTGTGTGTGTGTGTGTGTGTGTCTGTCTGTCTGTCTGTCTCTGTGCCCAAACCTCTTCTTTTGATAAGGACACAGTAAAATTGGGTTGGGGAACATCCTAATGACTTCATCCTAATTTGATCATCTGCAAAAGCCCTATATCCAAAGATCATACTCACAGGTATGCTGGTTAGTACTTCAACATCTTTTGGAGGACACAATTCAACCCTTAATGGGGGTGGGGCTTTTCAAGAGAAGGAAGGGGGCTTCCAAGTAGAAATAACACAGTGTTGCAGAAAGCAAGCATTTCAGTACCTCCTGATCATTTCACTCCCCTGCATGCAGGTGGGTGGCCTGGAAGCCCCCAAACAGCATTCTTGAGGTTCCTTGCAGCAAGGCTCTGGGAGTTTGTATGATCTTCCTGATATTCTCATAATATATACTCTCCTGGTGGCCCCGCCCTGCCAGTGTGTGTTTGATTTCATTGATCTCCCCGTGAGTATCCATTTCATTCTCCTTCAGGACCCCTTTTACCTTAATGAAATCATTCTTTTTTTCTTCAGTAGTGTAGTTATCAGCCTTTTAAATCTTTGTTCATTTTTGTCTTCAAGTTAAAAAAGTGCAAATCCCCGTTTCCAACATTTAAATATTCTTCCTTTCTTGATTAAGGTTCATTTGCCATTTCTTGTAAGCCCCTAATATTTTAATCTTTCCTCAGCATTTATTGATTTTTAAGAACAGAATTCAGGAAACCCTCTTGTTTCAAGAATAATTAATACTGGAATAAATCCATTTAAACTTAATCCGGTTAAAATAGGGACCAAAAATGTCCTAGGCCTACACTCAAGAGACTGACCTACCCAGATTATGAGGTTGACTTGATAAATAGGAATAAATACTAGAATTAGGCAAGGACTAAGCTCATAAATGGTGGGATCATTAGTGAATGTTGTTGTATGGTGTTGACTTTTCCTCTTCTATGTAGGCTATTAACCACAGGACCTCTGATAATGAATACTTAGATAAGAGGAGCACTAAGGGTATTGTTACATAAACTTTTAGAATGGACTGTCAGAGCAATCATGCTTGCGTTTGACACTTGGTAGCAGTACCACGTAGTGTCTGATTTGCATATGCTGAATATGAGGTGGTCTATGTAAAAAAAGCTTTTTCTCTTATATATATGACTTATAGGTGTCTGTGTGTCTGTGTGTGTCTGTGTCCGTGTTTAAGCCTCACATTATTTGGATGCCCATACATTTAGGGAAATCATGCTTAAGTTTGGTGTCTTACAGACTTAATTTAAATTGGTGATACAAATGAAAAAAAAAAAAAAATCCTAAGAGGCAGAAGAATCCTAGAGCCCCCTACCTGAAGGGGACATGAAGCCACCTTTTAGAACATTTTCCATTCCCAACATATACAGAGACAGTTCTTCAAGGTCATCCACTCCTCTATCCTTCATATAGAGTCCTCCAAAGGGAAATGGTACAAGAAAGCTTCAGCTGTGATTTTCTTCTGGTATCCTTTCTTTTTTTTTCCCCCTATGTAGTAAAGCTCAGTAAGTTTTTGTGAAGGGACTTCTAGAATGCTAAAGACTATTAACAATTTCTGAAAGTATTGTAGCAAGCAGTTTCACACACACTGGGACCTCAACTCTGAGCTGTCTAGTTTAGCAGACAATGCTGTACCCTACACGTTTTCCAAGGATCCTTTGTCTCTGGGAACAAAGAGCACACTTTTCTTCTCAAAGGGTATATGTGAGGGAGACCGTGAAAGACAGCCATGCCCCAAGGAGGATCGCTTACATTACATCCTCTAAAACATCTAGGTAGGAAATTCAGCAACACCAGTTGAAAAATTCAGTTACCAAGAGTAAAAGTATAAGGCACCATGAGTAAAGAAATGACATAAAAGTAAATTCCTTTAGTACAGGTCCCAGAGCATAGGCAGTGGGGACCAGAGACAGCACGTCACTGACTGCCTATAGATAAGGCTAGCTTTCCATAAGAGAAGCAGAGTATTTTAAAGGCCTATTTTTAAGGTGAGCACTGGCTTTACAAAAAAAACCAGGGGAAGGGGAGAGTGTGGGGGGGGGCGCACTAGCATTTTGTGCATCAATTGTATGCCATCTATCTCCTAGACACTTTATCTGTGCTCTCCTATTGAATCCCTAAACCAATATGGGAGGTATGTAATGTTTTTCCTATTTTATTTGTAAAGACAATGGGTAAGAGAGAATAAAGACAGTTGTAGCTGTTTACACCCAGGAACACCCACCAGCCAATGATACGGTTCCCTGAGTGAGATGGGCTCCCACTGATCTTTCCAGAGTCTTGGGCAGGCTGCTTGCCAGCAAGATTTTTTCCACTGGGCCAATGTCAGTTTCTGCAGCTTCACCCTAATGTTACTTTCTCTAGTTTCACCTTTATAGCCTGAAACGTGATCCTATAAAAAGAGAAGAGTTGAGTTCTGTGCATCAGAGAAAAGGAAAAGGAACAGAGTTGGGAGCTGGAGAACAATGGGCACACCCTTTATCCATTCTTATTTAACCAAAGATTGGTTCTGCCCTCAACATGACTTTGTAATCCGGGTTTTTAAAAATGGAGTGCAGCAATGTTGACATCCCATAGAATAATAATAACAGTTACCATGTATTGGACAGAACCAAGTTAAACTGCTAGTTATTGCCCCCATCCACAGCAATTTTATATAGTTCAGCCTAATATTGAGTGAGCACTCAGAGTTAGGTATGGCAACACCCTGTATGTCTTAATTCACTTAATCCTCACAATGTCTCTATAATGAAGTTAGTGATAGCCTCAAGTTAACAAAGTAGGCATTCACTGCTTTCTGGAATTAGACTAGAATTCCAGCTTCTGCATCCAGGCTGAAGTGGTAGCAGACAGGGCAGGTTTGGTGAAGGGACATTTGTCTTTCAGTATGTGAAAGTTACATGATACATGGGACTGTCTTCATGATTCCACCAAAAGACCTCATGTAGTTGCTCAGTGACCTCTATGTCCCTAAATTAAAGGACATTATCTAAATTGGCGCCTCAGAAGCATTCAATAGCCTGAACTTTTAGAAAAACCCTTTATATTTTCTTCCATGCCACTATCATGGTTAGTTACTTTGGTTATTTGGAGGATATTCTTTTTCCTTATTTGCTTTGCCTGGTTGGCTGTCCTTTTCCATCTCCTTTATAGGATCCTTCTCTACCCTCCCATAAAATTTTGGAGTCCCTCAAAGCTCTAATTCAGACACTCTTCTCTTATTACTCTGCATTTTCTTGGACCATCTTATCAAAACACTTGGTTGCAGTTATATGCATAATCCATAACTTTATATCCAGAACCCTGTCACCTCCTCTTAGCCTAGATCTGCATGCTTAAATATGCAGATCTTAGATATTTTACAGGCTTTCAGGACTCACCAAGTCCAAAACTGAGTTTGTTATCTTTCCTTCCAAGTCTGAACCTCCTCCAGAATACACTACCTTAGTTAAGAACATGATTGTCTAGTCCCTTAAGTATTTTCAATTTGAGTGCTTTTTACTTCTGTTTACTCCTCTCTCCACCATGGTTGTTACTACTCTTTACAAACATCCATCATATCTTACCTGAGCTGATTTAATGTCCTCCTAACAGGACTCTGCACTTACTTTATTCCTTTTAATCTTCCCTGCATATTGCATATAAAAGGAGTGTAAATGTTATCGCATCACATTCCTCTCCTTTCAAATCCTTCAGCACCTTCCTGCTGTTGTGGCGACATGTTACACAGTTACATGTTACATGTACACAGCTTCTACATTGCCTCTGTGTTGTTCTGCTCAGCTGCTAAACAGAATAAATGACTTGTACAAAGGCCCTGTGGGAGTAGGTAACTTCTAGATTCCTGAACATGCCATTTTATCTCCTGTTCCAGGGCCTATGCACAAGCTGTTTCCTTAGCCTGGACCACTCTCCGCATCCCCATTACTCTTAGCTGATTGGCTTCTAATAGTATATCTGAGATGTCTGATCTCCGGCTTCTATGACTAGGTCAGTTTTCTGTACCACATGCTTTTGTAGCATTATCTAACCTCCTTCTTATAACATTTATTATTACACTCAGTATTTCATAACATTGTCTTTATTCAGAGAGGAAATTAAAGTTTATAAAGGCAAAGTAATAGATCTGTGGTTACTCATATTGAAAGTGACTAAAATTAAAGTCAAATCCAAAATTGCCAGACTCCCAACTCTTTGTTTCTTGTAACTCACCCATGCTAGCTCTCAAGTAACGCTCTATCACTCAAAGGCATTGATAGTGATATCACTGTAACTACACCTGGGTCTATAAATTCACTCACAGTCTTTAGAGTTTTAATTTCACTCTTGATTTAAACTCAGAATTGATTTTGTGCATTTCCCCAGGCTATATTTGACTAGCTTCAAATAAGAACAAAAACAGTACATAGATTTTATGAGGAAATCATTCAGTTTAGTAGATAGTCTTATTTTTTTGTTGTTTTAGTGGGTATTATTATCCATTATTTTCATAATTCTCTTTATTGGCAGAGGCAGGGTGAGGTAGGTTATCATATGCAATGATAGAAGTAGATTATCCTATGCAAGTCACATTTATTCCATTACAGTCATCAACTCACAACAATTAAGTGAAAAGAAATTCTCTATAGTTGGTACAACTACATATTTGTTTCCAAGTTCAACTGGAAAATTTAATGAGCTTATAAACGTGGGGTTGGAAAAGATGACTTCTTTAAGATGGCAATATGCCCAAACAAGGTCTCAGTAATACCTTTTTTATTCCTTTAATTTGAATTTTGCCATATTAAAAATAATCAACCAAGGCTTGCCAGAACCACATGATTGCGCCTCTCCATTTATGCAGAAATTAGGCTTAAATTCTGTTTTCTGATACTTCAGTCTGAATAAAATGGAAATAGAGCCTAAGATGGGAGTGAAGAGGGGATAGTTCTTCTAAATCACTGTTTCCTAGTATACTTCTGCAGGAAAAAGGACTACAAAATATACAGTCATATTTAACGAGAATGCAGTGCATGGTCTCAGGAAAGGGAAAAAAAAAAAAAAAGAAAGAAAGAAAAGGAAAGAAAGAAGGAAAAAAGAAAATAAGTCCCAGAAATCAGGCTCTGCACATAAAGGTTTTCATCCAGATCTGTTGCATCTGATATCTATTTGCCTAATTAAAGATGAATTACTGCAATTGACTTTGCTGTTAGAGGAACATCACAAGTCATGGACTCATTTCAGCTGGCTCTGGAAGCTTTCTGGGTCATGACCCAGAAAGTCATGGTATGGGGAATTGTGTCCATGAGCCAAACTTCAGCCTAGTTTTTCTAGTTACGAATTGGCATCAGCACTGAGTGAAACTAGGCCAGAATGTAAAACCAGGCAGTGTACCAGTGCAGGGATGGAAGAGTGTTGAGAACAATACTCAAATCCAACAAGCACAGTGTCTTCCTGGAGCTTGACCAGGCAACCTGAAAATCAACAAAAAAGCCAGGGGCTGGCAATTAGATGCTATGGAAAAGAAAAAGAGCCATAGGAGTATCTACCCCTCCATAGATCATGCTACAGTATCTTCTGAGGCCTGGAAACCCATGGCTTCACCACTTTTCCTTATGACACTTTGCCCTCTGAAAAGGACTTTGTGAGTACAGAGTCATAGTGAGGAGGCCAGGTTTGGATGGTAAACGCCACTGAAAGGAGCCAGGTCTAGATCTCAGGAATGGGTAGGGTTATTTGCAGGTGGTCACTCAGGGAAGGAGGATTTGTGGGAAGCCAGGGAGGACACAGTGCAAATAAAAGGGAAGAAATAAAGCAGAAGAATATCCCCAGGTGAGACTTGATGTATCATACATGGCTTAAAGCAGAAAATCCCTCCGAAGGCAGAAATATCTACTTATTCCCTAGGCAATAAGTCTGACAGTGTCAACTATGTAAGAAGCATTGCACTAGGTGATGGGGAAATAGTAGTGAATCAAACAAATAGATCAACAAAAACACAGTCCCTTGTACCAATGAAGTTTACAATGCAGTACAAGATTTTTTTTGATATAATGACGCTTAACTTGAGACCAAAGAGGTGAGTAGACATTTAAGGGAGAAATACAAGAATAAGATTCAAGAGAGAAAGAAAGGATATGTGTTGAGACTCTAAACAGTTGAATGTTAGACATGGTGGAAGAAAAACACACTGTTTAGTATGGGCGACAATGTTGTATCAAGCATGTATTTTTTTATATTATGTTATTTTTTATATTACTTCTATATTCCCTGTATTCTTTTGTCCCTCAGAATTAATATTTTGTTACTGTACTTGCTACTATTTTGCTACATAAAATAAAGCACTTATTTGAAATTTATCATTTCATACATTTTGACATAAGTATTTATCATGAGAACATCATCACATTTGAGACAATAAGCATATTTATGACTCTCCAACGTTTCTTCATGCCACTTTGTGGTCTCTTTCTTCCTCTCCTTCCTACTCCTGACCCCAAGTATCTACTCATGCTTTCTGCTACTATGGATTAGTTTCCATTTTCCAGGACTTTTAAAAAAGATTTTATTTATTTATTAGAGAGAGAGAAAGACAGAGATAGGAACAGAGAAAGTGAGAGATGGCATGAGTGGGGAGGAAAGGGATAAACAGGCTCCCTGATCAGCAGGGAGCTCCATCTGAGGACCCTGGGATCATGATCTGAGCCAAAGGCTTTTTTTCTTGTCTGACTTACTGAACTCAACCTAGTTAGTCTGAGATTCATGTGTAGAATTGCTTTTATCACTAGTTCTTTATATATATATATTTTTTTTTATTTTTTATAAACATATAATGTATTATTAGCCCCAGGGGACTAGTTCTTTCTTTTTTATTGCTAAGTGACATTCCATTGTATGGCTATACCACAGTTTGTTTATTCATTTACCTGCTAGTTGGCTTTTGGATTGTTCCAAGATATTTTTGGTTTGTTTGTTTTGTTTTTTGCTATTGCAAGTAAAGCTGTTACGAATATTTTTTTTTAAAGATTTATTTATTTATTTATTTGACAGACAGAGATTACAAGTAGGCAGAGAGGCAGGCAGAGAGAGAGAAGGAAGCAGGCTCCCTGCTGAGCAGAGAGCCCGATGCGGGGCTCGATCCCAGGACCCTGGGATCATGACCTGAGCCGAAGGCAGAGGCTTTAACCCACTGAGCCACCCAGGCGCCCCAGCTGTTACGAATATTTATGTACATAATGAATATATGCTTGCATTAGTCTTGGGCAAATACTTAGGGATAGAATGGCTGTGTCATAAGGTAGGTATATGCTTAACTTTCTATGAAACTATTTTTTAAGCGGTTATACCATTTTTCATTTCTACCAGAAGTACACGAGAATACAAATTGTTCACACCCTTGGTATGGTCAGCCTTTAATATTAGTGATTCTAGTAGTGATGCCATGTGTCTCATTATAGTTTAACTTTCAACTCTACAATGTTGAGCATCTTTATATATATATCTTCAAAGAACTGTTCATTCAGATATTTTGCCCATTTTTAAACTGGGTTGCTTGTCCTTCCTATTGTTGAATAAGAGATGCTTATATATTTTAGACACAAGTCTATTGTTGATTACATGTCTTGCAGATTTTTTCCCCAGAATGTGCTCTGTTTTGTTTTGTTTTGTTTTCATTTTCATGACAATCTTGAAGATTAAATATTATTAATTTGGAAAAAGCTCATTTTATTGATTTAAAAAATTTTATAGCTTCTATCTTTTGTGTTATAGTTAAGTAATTTTTGTCAATCCCATATTACTAAACCATATTACTTCTACATTTCCTAATAGTTTCATAGCATAAGATACTATATTAAGGTCTATTATTCCTCATGAACCTATATTTGAATAAGGTATGAAGTTAAGGTTAAGGTTCATTTTAGTGGATATGGCTATACTATTGTGACACGGTGCTTTTTGAAAATATCCTTTCCCCATTAAATGCCTTGACACCTGTATCAAAAATGAACTGACCACATATGTTTGCATATATTTCTGGACTCTTTTGTTTGTTCCATTGATTTATCTGTCTATAAATAGGCCAATACCATCTTCCCTTGATTACTATAGTTTTATATTAAGTCTTGGAATAAAGTATTTTAACTACTACAGTTTTGTTCTCTTGGTTATGAAAAAGTTATTTTGCTACTGTAGATCTTTTATATTTCCATATTACATTTAGAATCATCTTGTTGATTTCTACAATAGCAAAATGCCTCCTGAGATTTTAAATAGAATTGCACTCAATCTATCCATCAAATTGAAGAGAAGTGACATCTTAATAATATCGAGTCTTTTAATTCATAAGTGTGATATATCTCTCCATTGATTTAGGTCCTCTTTAAATTATCTCAGTAATGTATGGTAGATTTCAATGTATAGGCCATGCGTATCTTTTGTCAAATGTACCTCTTCAAACTGTATTTTGATGCTTCTGTGATACCTTCATCTCAATTTCTGATTATTTGTGGCTACTAAATAGACATGCATTTTTGATTTTTGTATTGTCTATCCTGCAACTTTGTATCCTGAAAACTTGCTAAGCTTACTTGTTAGTTACACTAGCTCTTTATAGATTCCATCTGCATTTTTGCATAGATGATCATATAGTCTGAGAACAAAGATGATTTTCCATCAACTTTCCTCAACCGAATGACTGTAATTTCTATTTTTTACTTATTCCATTGACCAAACCTACATTACAGTGTGGAATAGAAGTGGTAAAAGTAGATTTTTTTACTTCTGATCTTAGGGGAAAAACATCCTGTCTTTTACACCTAGTAGAGATTATTATATATACTCTTTATCAGGATGAGAAGGTTCCCTTTTATTCTTAGTTGTTGAGAGTCTTAATGAGGAATGAATGTTAGATTTTGTTAGTAATTTTTCCCTCTAATCTGATAATTAAATATTTTTTTCTTGACTGTTAAAATTGTGAATCACATAGATTAATTTTAAAAATCAAACCAACCTTGTATTCCTTGTATAAACCCCACCTGGTCATGATGTATTACTTTTAACATCTTATTGGATTTGATTTTCTAAAATTTTGTTAAGATTTTTTGCATGTCAATCCAGGGATATATGTCAACATGTCATTTCATTTTTATGCCTTTTTCTGGTTTTGGTATAATGGTAATGCTGGTATCATAGAATGAATTGTAATGTGTTTCCTTCCTTTCAATTTTAAGTGATGAGAAGACCCCAAGATGATAGAAGACAATGGCATCCAAAGGAATTAGTCTTTGACAAAAATATAACACTTTCCCCAATTGAATCATTCTCTAATTTTAGTGTGCATGCAATATATCTGAAACTTTCTTTTAAATAAATATTTTTACTTAGAAGGTCCAAAATGGATACTATACCATGTTGGCATAAATGACAACAAAAAACTTCCCCTATTCTTACATGGTTGATGCATGTTCTGAAGATTTTTAGTCTATTCAGTTGTTCTCAACTGGTCTTGTTTCACAGACCAGCAGCAACAAAATTACCTTGGAAACCTTGGAACTTAAAAAAAAAAATAAAATGCAGATATCCTATCCCCATTTCATACCTGCTAAATCAGTAACTCTAGTAGAGAATGTAGGTGGCAGTCTCCTTCGGTTCTCAAGGTACCTCCAATGCACCGTACAGTTTGAGAAATACTGCACTATGTTAAGAGAGAAACAAAATGAATAGCTACAGATGCAGTTGATTTTGTATATTTTGTGTTATAAGTAGAGACGATTTATACTATTCAGACTTCCTTTTCTTTATAACATATATGGGAGATCTGAAAGTGAGGAAGAATAAGTCAGATGTTTGAGTAATTTGGAGGAGGTATGGGTAACCATTAGAAAAATGGAGAAGCAGACTGATGAGGTCTTTAGTCACTATTAGATGTCTAGTTAAGTAATGCCATTGTCAACTTTTATTGATCCCATCTTCCTGATTGTATAATCTTCTCTCCCAATTCTGAGCTGCTCAAGGTAGAGATATGAAAAAGGCAGCTTCTTGGATTTGTATGCAGTTATTCTGCCAAATGGGTAAAAAGGGAGGAGAAAGTGATCAGTAGTTGATGGTATTTGCAAGAGAGTGAATGACTAATCATGGATCATAGTCTCCTTCCTGTGTAAAGAAAGAAAATGAAGACAAGAGGAGGATAATTAACAGATAGAAAGTTCTGAGATCTATAGATAAAAAGGTCTTGATGAGCTGGGAGAACTGTTTAAGTAGACATATTTCAGAAATGAGCTGGGAGTGTAAATGGTAATGGCTAAAAAGTGACATCCTTATTTTGGAATTCTTATTTTTTTTGTGATAAGAGGTTATAAGATATGACCTTAGTAATAGAGGTTGAGATCACTGCCAGATCACTGATATTGAGGAAGTCAAGAATGGGTGAATAAATATTCACATACATATTGAAGTTCTCTTTCATTAGTAATATCAACCATAGTAGGGAATGGATGAATGGGAGACAGATAGCTGAGGACCAAATTAGAAAATACAGTGGCATCAGTATCATATAAAATAAATTGGAAGTCATCACTGGCACAGGAAAATTCTGGAGGACACATATTTGTTTCTCTAGAAGTTTATTTTGGGCCCACCATAATTTCAAAAACATATGTCCCAGTATGTGCTAAATTTATGGAATGTCTTTTGTAATAAGACTCATAATTGTGATATCTGTATATAAGTGTGTTTTAACTGTGCATGTACAAAAAATAACAACCAGCTAGCCGGTAGATGATTGCAAAGAAATTGAATCGTAATAACTTCCTCGTTTTTTCCTATTCATGACAGGAACAAAAAAGTTTTCTTTGAAAAGCTCCTACAACTCAGAAATAAAAGGTTGGAAATTGTGCCCTGCTAACATCCATTCTAATTCTGTTTTTCAAATTCACAGAGAGTGAAGAAGTTTATCAAAGGCAGGTGCTGTCAATTTCATGTATCATCTTTGGAATTGTCATCGTGGGCATGTTCTGTGCAGCATTCTACTTCAAAAGCAAGTAAGACCATCTCTCTCAAGTGTTAAAAGTTTACTTCTCAGTGAAAGCACTTTGTCTTTCTTTAATTTCACCATCTGTGTTCCAGGCAGAGGGATCTTGTGCAAATGGGTCCATCAAACATCTACGAATGACTTAGAATCTCTTAGAGACTGTGGGGAATATATGCAGCATGTGCATACGTGTGTGTATGTGTGTGTGTGGTTTCTCTTTGGTACACATAGTGATCATTCCACTCTGTGATCATGAACATTCTATGTTCTTTGCAATTTTTGATTACCTGCCAAAAGTAAAGCCTCAGTGTCTGCCTGTCCCTAGGGGTTAACACTTCTGAACAGAAAAGTCATTGCTGTAGATCTAAGTATTATCAACAAATATCTAGGCTTTTCTGGGAAAAAAAAATATTTTTCCTTTCATAGTACTTTTACCTGATATCCATAAATGTTTCAGCCTAATATGAAATAGGAATACTGCAAGATCTACTTTGGTTTATCAGTCGATAAACACATGTCAAATATACTTCGCCTGCTAAGGAATAGAAACTTCTGGGGTACCTGGTTGCTCAGTCAAGAGTATGTGGCTCTTGATCTTAGGGTCGTGAGTTCAAGCCCAATGTTGGGTATAGAAATTACTTAAACAAATCAATACATAAATGTAAAAAAAGAAACCAAAACTTCTGCTGATAAAGGTACTAATTTTGACTAATAATGTGTAATAAATTATATACATACCTATATATACATACAAATATATTTATTCCAAATGAACTTTGATAAAGGTATTTTATTTATGGAAATTTTATTTAAGTCATGCAAGCCTTAAGAAGTTGGTACAGATTCTATTCTTACAACTTGTCTGAAATGCAAGCCAATGTGTAATTGCTTTTCATGGGACCTATATTTGTCTCCCCATTTGCTCTTCTAAAAATGGATCCATTTCCAGATATAGTCTATGACACCTGTCTGCATGTTGTATATGTTGATCTTTAAAAAGAACAGCAATTATTATTTTAAAAAAGAGTGGAAAATTGGGCATGGATCCATAATTAGTAACTATTACTTTTTAATGAACTATTTCAGAGTAGGTTTAGATATTCAGAGTTACTGTGAAAATGGTACAGATAGATCCTGCATAGCCCAGACACAGTTTCCCCTAACACTAATGTCTTATGTTAGTATGTTGCATTTGTCACAATGACTAATATTCATACTGTATTACTAACTGAAGTTCATACTTCCAGATATCCTTAGTTTTTACCCGATATGCTTTGTTCCAGGCCCCATCTAGGATGCTACATCATATTTAATTGTCATGTCTCCTAGGCAACTCTTGGCTGTGACAGTTATTAGTGTTCATTTTTGAGAACTTAACTCTTTGTCAGGGACACTGGGCTTTGCATTATCCCCCAATCCTCACAACAATTTGAATTGTTCATTATTGCTGCATTTTTCAAATAATAACAGAATTTAATTTTAAAATATTAATTTGTCAAAGCCACACAGATGGGGTCTTTGAATTTCCACAGCCCTAGTTGAAATTGCATGCTTGAAAACTACCCTCCCACATCGGCTCCCACAGTCCTCTGGCTAGATGCTGGAAGCTGAAACTTTGTAGGGTGAATCAGGAATACCGTGCACTCGTGGCACCCATAGCACTTGGTGTATCCTCTTAGGGAGCTTATGTGGCATCTGGTCAGGATTGTACCTGCCTCACTCATACCTGCATTCAAATCTCCAGGCTGACCCTTGCTTGTTATGTATTATTAGGCAAATTGCATCCAGTCCCTCAGCCTCAGTTTCCTTTTTGGTAAAATACGGCCGAAAATAATATTTACCTTATAGAATTTGTTAGGGATTAATGGGATAACAGTGTAGAGAGCACAGCGTAGTGTTCCAGAGAGTAAATAATGAAAGCCTGCTATGGTTAACACCTGCGGGTTTCCACACTGGAACTTAGAGGTTGCGTAACGGCAGAGTGAGGAGCATGCACCGGGACATGAGGGGGTAATCACACGCCGCAGGGCGTTGGAAGGGTCTCCCCGCAAGTGCTGTGTACAGGAGAGAAATTGTGTATTTAACAATAAGCAAATTATCATCGAGTGGTGGCTAATCACTTATTTTTAGAGTATAATTTGTAGTTGTACCACATGTAAAGGAAAGACTGATTATGACAATCACACAAGTGGAGAACAGCTGGGTAACTCAAGGACTGGCATCTTCATAGCTGCCAATCTTTCCCTCTCTAGGCAGGATGTGGGCTCTGAGATGAACACCACCTCCTGGGGCTCAGTGAGGTGTCGGGGTTTAATGGAAACACTGTGCAACATCATTCATTATGGGGGACTCCAAGAACTGAGCCAAGGGAGGAACAGTAATCAGGATGTTGTCTTTCTGCCTGCCCAGCTGGGACATATTTTTATTAAAAAATTAAATAACTTTAAAAAGTGAGAATAACAAAGAATAATAAAAAATTGAAGCCTTTTCCAAGTGGAGTTATATTTCTCATTAGAGACATAGAGTGTATTTCCTTCTAGCACAATTTCCGGGGAAGGTCTTCCTTTATTTTTCTTTGCCTGAGAGGAGTGCTATACCTCACACAAACACCTAATCCATATAGTTGAAAGCAGTGTAAACTTTTATAGCACACTGGCACATGTGTCTTTCCACTCATTCCCAGAATTCTAATTCCCATCCCCATATCTCAGGGATAATAGCACAGACAGACTCTACCTTGAACTTTCCTTACTTTCACACATACCATAATGTTGTAATAACGTGTATCATTTGTTTGACTTCATCTTGGAAGTGCCAAGTCTTATAGGATTCTAGGAACTCTCCACCAGTGGTTTTTAAATAAATTCACTTGAACCAGCATTCTATATACTGGGATACATAGTTCCTAGCCAGATAAAGTCAGGAGTTACACAAAAGCTCACATTTCCCTGGATCATTTATATTTTAGTCCCCATAATCCCTCAGGTCCTGCCACTCTGGTCCTTTGCCCATCGTCTTGTGACCCTTGGGAAGGCATGGCCTTGCTACATGGAATATTACAGTAAATTGTTAGCAGATGAAAGTTTGAAGGGAAATAACATGATGAGATAGAAGCAATCAATACCTTCTTGGATTTAGAGGATTTTCTGAGTTCATTGAATCTCCACAACTCTAAAGGACACAGTGAAAGAAATTATCTTCTCATCACTTCCAATAAGCCCATATATTCCCATAAGTTGTTATTGGAAATATTAGTTGAGCTATTCAAATCTGGCTGATGAGCAACTGTAAATTTTTTTTTTTGTTTCTTTTTGCTTTCAACTCATATGGGTAAAAAGTGTAAGGCTGCCTGTAGAAGTCCTTAGTAGACTTGGGAAGTGCAAGACACGATTCAACTCTAAAAAATGGAATTGAGATAGGAGAGATGTTCCAGGAGACAGAAGCTAGGATGAATATTGATCATGACTGGGAAAAACAGAAGGAAAAAGGAAAAAATGGTGCTCCCAGTAAAAACCAGCCCTGACCATAGATTACCATCCTCTGAAGTCAAAGATTTTAGCCCAAGAAAAGCCCGTTAAAGATAGGCAGTGGTTGCTCTGATGTGCAGCTTTGATTCTCTTGAGCAACGAAGATCTTAGTCCTCCAGTTGCTAAAACAAGTATGATAAAACTTGCCTTCCTCTGTCCTGAGATAGCCCACCTCCAATGACAGGTCAATGTGACACTCCAAAGGCTTAGATCTTTGCCCCAATTTAGGATGCAAGGCCATGCTGGTTTCAGAGCATCCCAAGGGATTGGGATCTCCATCACTGAGACTGCATTACATTCCAATTTTTTCCCTTAGCCCTGTCCTGCTTCCCTTCCTTTGATTCTACAGCTGTTGATCCAAAGAGCCTCCCCTAATAAAAATCCTTCATGCTGTCTCCGTCTAAGTGCCTGCTTCCCCAGGAACCCATCCCACAACATTACCAACAGTGCCTACCAGTCGACTTGTAATGCCTGATATTCCACAATTTATATATCATTTCTTTTCTGATGAACTGGACCAGAGAAACTTAAAACTCAACAAACTACAAATTGTTAATGTCGACATTGTTAGGCTAGTAGGGTTCTAGTGTGGAAAGCCCTTATCTTGTCTTTCCCAGAGCATTGACTCTTGTGAGAGAGGTAATGGTATTTTAATCAGACACCTCTCATGTCCTGGTTCCCATTTGCTGGATGAAGGAAGAAAGAGCAAAAGTATGTGTGTTTGGGACAGGGTAGGTATGCATAGAGAAGGAGGCTGGTTCAGTAAGGAAAGCCTGCTTATTCTGGAATATTACTGAGTCAGGACGTGAGTGAGAAGCCAGTAAAGGAAAGCAAAATATAAAAGGATTTAGGAAACTACAATCACACATTTGTATGAGGAAAATTACTTTAGAAGCTGGCATTTCCCAGACACTGAATTACAGAATTACTGGAAAGATAGTTAATGTTTCTACTACTTAATCCTTCAGAGAGTAACTGGGTCCTTACTCTGTGCCAAACCCCTTTTCGAGTAGAACCTCCTGATCTCCTGTTTCCTTCATCAGTGAATCCCTGGTGGAATTTTGTGGCTATAATGTGTTTCGTATAATGCCGATATGATAGATTTATTTTTAACAATAGGCTACAGACTATCTCTTAGGAAATAGATTATTACAGCTGGACTAAAGCAACTAAAAGTACTATAGATAAAAACTCCCCAAACAATTGAAAATTTAAAAGTAATTTTTAAACAAACAGAGCTACATCACTGTTGTTGTAAATTCAAAAGAGTTAATGATTCTCAGAGCTTCCAAATCCGGTAGCAAACACTGTCATTTGCCTGTGAGAGATGCAATTAATACAATCTTTTCCTTTATCTTTGAGCCAATGTTATAATTTCTCTATAGGATCTTCCCATACAACTAAGCTTACTAAATGATGAGAAGGGGAAGCAGATCAACACTTTGCAGATGTTCTCACATTTCATTTCCACAGTATCCGTGGAAGTTAGCTTTTATGACACCATGCACAGATGAGGAAACTGAGGCTCAAAGAAGTTTAGGAAAACTGTCATTTTGATTTAGTAAATCAAAGCAAAAATGGTGGGTGGCAGAGCTGGGACTCAAATCACAGTCTGTCTGATACCCAAGCCCATTCTCAGGAAAAGCTCTCTGCAGGAGACCATGTACATATTCCACCAAAGGCTCTATCCTTGACGGGGATCTTGGAAAGAGTTAAAAGTTTGGCGTGGGCTGGACAATTCTGCAGTGTGTGTGCGCATATGTGTTTCTGGGTACTGAGTCTTCTGCTGATAGATAATTAATGTAAAGCCCTTGGAAGAGAGCAGTTAATAAGGGAGTAATTTGTTGCATCCTTGTGGTTAGCAGCAGTCACCCACATATGCAGGCAAGAGTACTTTGGTGAGAATCTGAAACTTGAGAATAGTCTCAGTGTTCCCACTGAGAGGCTGTAGGAATATAGGCAAGTGGTTTGACAGTCTGAAGTGGTGATTGAGAGTAATTCACTCCCACCACTTACTAGCAATGTGACTCTGGAAAAATTATTTAGTTTCTCTGTGCCTCTGTTTCCTCATATATTAAATGAGTATAGGTTAATGCTCCATCACACAGAATTATCACAAATAATAAGTGAGTTGATACATGGAAAACACTTAAAATGACTCTTGGCATCATTTTTAAGATGTTCTTTCAAGAGTTAATTATTTTTTTAATTGTTATTTATAAAGGAGAAATAAAAATCTTCACATTCAGATCTAATGATAATAATAAATGAGCTATTTCTAAATTGTAGAAGAGGAAATACACTTACGGTATATATGCAGGCTATGTGATCAAGCTATACATGTTTGGAAATGTAAATGAAACAAATAGAGATATAACTTTGTTACTATGTTATATGTGGCTGTTAGGTCCAAGCTTCAAATTTTTCCACTGGTTACTTCGGAGCATTTCTAATTCTTTACCACTGAGCACTAAGGGTTAGGGACCTCTTGCATCCCTGGGGGCCAGGACAATGTATTATGTATTATGTCTTCCTTTGGCACACCATTGGGTGTGAATCCCAGGATGTTGATGGATAAAACCAGCTTCTCTCCAGATTAGAAGTTATCTGATGGGGAAGGCAGCTTGAAAATGAGGGAAGGATGTTCTTTGTTAACTGAGTTTTCCAGGTTTCACAAATGACAAATATAGATGTTGGGAATGAATGAATCCCCCAAATATGAATAGAATAAAGTGATGTAAGTATTTATGTGTTTATTTAAACCTGCAGGAAACAAGCTAAACAAATTCAAGAGCAGCTGAAAGAACCACAAAGTGGTAAAAACTACAGCCTCAAAGCATCCAGCACAATGGCAAAGTCAGAGAACTTGGCGAAAAATCATGTCCAGCTGCAAAGTGTAAGTTACCTGTCTGTATATCTCTTCCCCAGCCCACCTCAGTGCTTCCAGTTCAGAAGAGATGGGGAGCTTGGGATCAGACTTGTAGATTTTTTTTTTCAGTACTTTATAGATTTTTCCTTAAATCATCTTGCAGTTCTGGGTGTGTGCACATACACATGTACAAGTTGAAACAGAAAAATTAAATCTCAGCTTTAGATTACACTGTGCAATATAAATTAATCTCTGGAAGCAAAAAAAGCTGTGGTTGGTTGTTCCATAATGACTTACTACATTCTTACTCTGTGTCAGAAAATGGTGCTGGGCACCAGGGATCCAATGTTCTCTACCTTATGGGAACTTAACTGTAGTAAGAGATAAAGACACCAGAACCAGAGGGGTTCGTGGGCCGAGATGGTTGACACTGCAGTAGATTGGAGAGGAAACCAAAAGGAGGTAGATGGGTGAAAGGTTCATCAGCTAGTCAAAGAGCAAAGGAAAAGAGACTAGGAGAAACAGAAAAAATGAAGCCATGGAATCCTGAGAATGTGTACTATATTCCAGCAACTACAATTTAAGGGATTTGAGAGATGTCAAAGGTAAGACAGGTGGGAAGGGAGAGTGATATTCTCAGAGTCAGTATGTCCTAATACCAAACCTTAAATAGGTAGCAGAACTTGAAATATGAGCTCTTTGAATCCTACATTCTTTCTACAGTTGTTTTAATCATTTCTGCAATAGATCGTGAAACACTTAATTAAAGACAAGCAAATATCATCCAAGACATACAGAAATATTCCTCTCAGGTTAGCAAATTCTTTGCCCCCATATAAGATTGCATTTCCAGATTCTGAGAAACAAAAGGAAGGAACAAAGGCCCTGGTATAAACCTAGTATTTGAGTATAATAGGCAATCACCCAGGACATATTCATGCCCCTCCAAATGCATAAATCACTGGGAATTTGTACATCATTTGTAATTCTAAAAAATCATTACCCAGAAAGTCACCATTTTCTATGCATAACAGATGTACTTAGATGTTTAGTGTGAATTCATAAATCAGAATTGCTTCCCAGCAAAGTTTTGTTAAACTTGTAATCATAGTTATGTGGGGACTGTTCTTTCCTGTAATAGAAGGGATGTTTTTGCTAATGATTTCTGGGTATTATCTCGCTACCTCGCCACACAAATGCAGTGATGGAGGGTTTCAATTCCTTAGTAACTGGACCTGCTGAAGATAAACAAAGGCAGCCACTAGTTAAAACAGTAAGCACAGATTTTAATCAGTAACGTATTATTCCATTATGGAAGAAGCTCCAGCATGAGCTGAACTCAACTTCAATTTGCATAGAGGGGACCGGTTGTCTTAAAGGGAAAATGAGGGAATAGGGAGAGGAGTCGGCAGGGTCTTGACAGAGTCGGGGAAGTGAAAAATCAGTGTATTTGCCAGGTGGGTGTTAGCTGGCAACTAATGGAGTTTAGGATTCTGTACTTCCACAGAGATGGGGAGACAGAGGTCCTGTCCTTCCTAATTACATTTCAAACATTTGGCTTTCAGGTCCTTGAGAAAGAAACGCCTGAGCTGGGGGAGACACATATATGTCTCAAAATGACAAAGGGCAGCTTAGAGTTAGTTGTAAGCCTTTTTCAAGTAAGTGTTCCCAGAAAGGCAGGTGGGGGCTATTCCTCAGATGTTGGCTAGAACAAACAGTACACGCTTTTGGAGGCTTTAGAGTTTTTGGTTTTGGTTTTGGTTTAGGTTTTCAAGCAGGCATTTTAAGGAAGGTCAGGGTCATTCTAGGGGTGAAGGCTATGAGAGGCTATGAAAAAACAGAGAGAGAGAGAGAGACTATATTAAAGTTTACTCAAGTATTTTAGTGCGGATATGAGTGAATGAAATCATTTGTGCTGGGAATCTGCAGTTCTTAGAGGCTGAAGTTAAGGCACAGTAGAAAAGAGGGCTCAGAGGAGGCTCTCTAGAGTTCGGTTGGGAAGAGTCTCTGTCAGTCCCTATATATTTTACAGGGTTGCAGCTAAAATACACATAAAATTTTGTATCCTTCATTTTCACCAAACAGATGATCAATAGCATTTTCTGTCTCTGCTTTATGCTCCCCATGAACTCATTTGGGAGCTAGTGTACTTGTCCACAAAGTGGCCACTTCGCAGTGTCCTCATCCTTCCCTCCTTGTGGACATTCCTGTCCTTTCCTATTGTTTACTATTAAAGGAAAACGAAAATAAACTCCTCACTCATATGTTTCCCCACCCCTCATTTGATTGGGATGATTAGAATTAGAATAGCAAGAAATTACAAATTTTAAGGGTTCCAACACTTGAAAGATTTGGGGGCACAGTGGATTTCCTTTTCTTTTTCTTTCCCTCTCCTCCACTCTGGCCCACCCATACCCACATTTTGTATGTTAGCCAGGGAAGTGGAGGGTGGCCTCAACTGGATCATTCCCACAGGGCCCAAGATAAGATGTGGGAAAGTGGCTTTTTATATTTCTCCCATTTTGGGTACAAAGAATATATATAGGACATTTTTTTTTCCCTCTGAGTTGGGGTGTGGGCAGCTAGGACAATACATTTCAAGGAATCATCAGTTTTAGGCTGGGCTGGGAGTGCAGGCACAGAATAGATAGGAAAGGAAGGCTTGTAAGGACCCTGAAGAAGGGGAGTGAGGTGCATTGAGGAGACACAGGCATGCTGGTCATAGCATCCTACATTTTGCCTGCTTGGGCCCAAGGGACTGGCCTGAGCAGTCCCTTTAACCAGACTGGACTGGAATAAATAAGTTGCTTTCCCAGAGGCACATATCAATTTCAGTGCTAGAAAGCAGTGTGGGTGACTACCAGCTTTGTTATACCTTTGTCAACATTTCTTTTGCTAATTTAATAGGAGAACATAATATTTTTTTTAAATTTACATTTAACTATTTGACTGTGTGGTACAATCTCAGTCCATATTATTTTGAGTCAAGTATTCCATCTGGTGAGCTTTGTCCCTGCTGATACTCTTGCTTCTCTTTTTGTTATAAGAACCAAATAACAATTGGACTGTAGTTTTTAGTGTTGTATATAATGGGAGAAAATAGTAAGGGAGAATATATATCAGTAATACATTGAAAAGGAATAGAAACTTTTTTTTAAAGATTTTATTTATTTATTTGACAGAGAGATCACAAGTAGGCAGAGAAGCAGGCACAGAGAGAGGGGGATGCAGGCTCCCCACTGAGCAGAGAGCCCGATGCGGGGCTCCATCCCAGGACCCTGAGACCATGACCTGAACCGAAGGCAGAGGCTTTAACCCACTGAGCCACCCAGGCACCTCAGGAACAGAAACTTTTAAAAAGTTTGCTCTCCTTCCATATTATGCTGAAGATATGCAAGGATGAGTATAGGTGACATCTGTGCTGCTGGAAGCCTGGTAGCCCTGGTCTCAGGGCAAGCAGCAATCTGATGTGTGGTTCAATTTTTCTCTGTGAATATTGGAGCAAATGTATTGAAGAAAATCCAGTAAAGCAGTTTTTCTTCGTAGGTCTACAATTTTTTCTTCTACATCAATGTTAAAAGCTAACAATAACGAATGAAGTCGTAATCATCGTAATAGCAAATACCATAGACTGAGTACATACACGGAATCATGCTAAATGATATAAATACATCGCCTCATTTTGTCCTAACAACGACGACTTAATTTACACCCACTACGTGCAGAAGAGGGAAATGGGACTCAAAGCTTGAGAAAGTTTCTCTCTGACAGACTGCTTATGAGTAGCAGAAAGCCAAACTCACATCTTTATATCGCAATGCTTCAACAGGGGGCACTGTTGCCCCAGAGAACTTTTGGCAAAGTCTGGGGACTTCAGATGTTTTAACTGGAGAGGCATCCATGAGCAGAGGAGGGCAGAAGTGCTGGTACATATTTCACAATGTGCAGGCTAGCCCTCCCCCACAACAGAAAATTATCCTTCCCAAATGTCCAGAGTAGTGAGGAAATCCAGAGTCCAAGCTCAAGTTGCATAGTGCGTCCATTAGGAAACTCTGAATGCCCAGCCTAGGAGTTCTATCATTATTTCTACTACACAGAGGGTGATGGGTTATCCACTTAACATCCTAATCTTTGGGAGGGAAAATTTCCTGCTCGACACCGTATCAGGCAAATCTGTCTTTACTTTATCTTGAAGCCCAGGTTAGCTACTTGAAATTCTTTGCAAATTGCAGTGTTTAACAAATGAATTGTCTGCGTCCGGCATTCCCTTAAGTCCATTAAACATTCATGGGGAAGGGTTTCACTTTACAGTCATTTAACAAGATGTGAAACACCTAGTCCAGCGAAGCAACATGATACCCTGGAAATACATGACTGGGAGGCAGCAGAACTAGACCTTGCATTGCTGTGGAAGCATCTAGTGCTTTGCCGTCATTTACAGGTGACCCGTTTGTGACTCAGAGAGATGAACTGACCTCATTTACTGTGTCCCAGGTGAGAGAGAGAGCTGGAGCGAGCATTATCACCTCTAGACTGAATGACACTTCTCAGCCTGATTCAGGGATCAGAAAGAGAAGGTGTTAAAAGAGAGATGATCCCTTGTCTCTTAAAATCGAAAGAAATTACACCTAAGTGAGAAGTAAGGGAATAAAATTATACATCCCTTCCCACCCTTTTTTTCAAGAGCCCTCTCAGGAAAGATGTTTATGGGGGTTAACGTTCAATGAGGAAGAACTAGAAGATAATATTTGCATGCATTAGGAGAGTCCGAAGAATTTAGTGCCTAACGCAACCTTGATAACTGGTAGAGAGAGGCATCCATTTATTCTGTAATACTTACTGAACACTTCTCTATGCTGGGCACTGTGAGAAGATCTGACAAAGTACAAACAGAAGATATGGAGCCTGACCTTGGGGCGCTCACAGGCTCATGGTGGAAACAAGTATGGAAGCCTATACAGCACTTGTTCTCTAATGTAGATACATGAACTCATAGAGCTATCTGGGAATGGAAAAGGACATCTAGGATGGTCTGGGGGATTACTGATCCTGCCCAAAGTCGGTAACAGACAAACTGAGTCTTGGGAACGGGTCGAAGCTCGCCAGATAGTTGTAAGGGGGTTGGTCAGAAGAGGTAATTTCTTTATAGCATGAATCAGTGTTAACTTTGAATAGTTCTAGTTTAAAACTTGACCTCTTGTTTTATATATATCAAGTTCTAACTTACTGATTCACTATAGATTCATAGATTCATCTATTCAAATAGATACTAAATATGTGGTAAGGACCAGACACAGCAATAAGGATCAGGGATATATTGATGAACCAAAATGACAGTGTCCTTACTTACAAGGAGCTTACTGATTACTGTAGGTGAGAGAGATTAATCAATGACCCCACAAACAAATCTGCCAAGGCCTCCAGTCAATAGTGAACAGTTCTGTTAGAGCTTATAGAAGGCAGGTCTGGAAGCTGACCTGACAATATAAGAAGAGCAAAGAATTCTCTCAGAAGAGGGAATGATGGCATGTGCCCAGTCGCCCTAGCTGAAAGGGGCACATGGTTGAGGTGAGAACGTGGATCATACGGGTTGGGATTCAGGAGGAGAGCTCGCTATAGCCCATGCATAGAAAGGGTATCTTGCTTCCATGGAAATGGGCTGATGTTTGACTGCAAATGGCATAGCTCTTCCTGTGTGGAATGTGGTATAGAATTTCCTAACAGCAGCAGTGGTCAAATTGTTTTTAATTACTTACGTCAGAAATCATGCTTTAAAATATGCCATAACCACTCATTTTCACCACACTATGGGCTCCTAAGTCAGACATCCAGTAAAGAACATTTTGACACAGACACAGAGGAGCTGGGAGCAATGCAGAGAGACATACATTTAAAACCCTTTAAAAATATCCTCCTTCCTGCCTTTATTGCCTGGGGTTCCAGACCAGGTGATTATCAGCTCTGCCATCATTGTTTTCCAACACAGACATGCTTTCATTTAACCCTCTGACTCCTGCTGCGTGCATCGGGCAGACCTGGACACAGCATCAGCGCTCTACTTCCAGCATGAGCCTGCTTCATTTGACAGGTCTTTTGATTTCGGTGCACCATCAACAATGTGTTAGGAGCAAGGCAGGTGATGGTGCAAACAACAGTGGAGGTCCTCAGCACCCAGGAGCACCCCCATAAGGCGGGCTTTCAGGAAAACCAGTTGTGATGAGGGCTTCCTCAAGAGATAACGGTACTGACCAGGGCCTCTGTGGGTGTTAAATAGGAAATCAGCTCAGCTCATGTTGGAAGGACCAGTGAATGGCCCGTGACATCTCCTTAGTAAGTATTAAAGTGACATTTTGTACATTATACTAAATGAGGTTTTAACAAAACATGTACATACACAAAAAGTCAAGATCTGTATGAGTACAAGCAAAGAACATGGAGTCAGCTACCATACTTTGTAGCAGTGTACAGAAATGTTCGTGGAAAGGGCCAGACGAGCAGCTTTCCTAGAGACATTATCTCATGGATAAAATTATGCAGACTGTCACTCCTCCCAGGGATGGAAGTGTATACATTTTTGAAGGAACCATAAGAAATGCTTTCAGCAGGGGCTCCTGGGTAGCTCAGTGGGTTAAAGCCTCTGCCTTTGGCTGGGGTCCTGATCTCAGGGTCCTGGGGATCGAGCCCCACATCGGGCTCTCTACTCAGCAGGGAGCCTGCTTCCTCCTCTCTCTCTCTGCCTCTCTGCCTACTTGTGACCTTTTTTTTTTTTTTTAAAGATTTTATTTATTTATTTGACAGACAGATCACAAGTAGGCAGAGAGGCAGACAGAGAGAGAAGGGAGGAAGCAGGCTCCCTGCTGAGCAGAGAGCCCAATGCGGGGCTCGATCCCAGAACGCCGGGATCATGACCTGAGCCGAAGGCAGCGGCTTTAACCCACTGAGCCACCAGGCGCCCCGACTTGTGACCTTTTAAAAAAAAAAAAAAAAAAAAAAAGAAATGCTTTCAGCATAGAGCATAAACATGTACAAAGGCTGTAATCGTGGTCAGTTAAGCTACCTTCAAGGAGCTTTGTTGTGGACTGTTTGCTGAATGGATTCTACATCTTGAGACCTACAGCTGAAAATAAGAGACTGAATTCTATCGTTAGTCTCTAAATTCCTCTGCTCCTCCTCCCCTTCCTTCTGCTGCTTCTGCTGCTTTTTTTGGATTTGTATCTTTTCGCTTTTTCTTTTTTAATTTTTTTTTATTTTTTAAAGTAGACTTTATTTTTTAAGGCAGTTTTAGATTTACAGAAAAGTTGCAAAACTAATACAATGAATTCCCATATGCACTCAGTTTTTCCTAATACCGTCATATATTAACATGGTACATTTGTTAAAATTAATGAACCCATAGTGATGTCTTGTTACTAACTCAAATCCAGAGTTGATTCAGGTGTCCTCAGTTTCTACCTAATTGTTTCTTTTCCAGGATTCCCTCCAGGATACCACATTACATTTGGTTGTCGTGTGTCCTCTTGGCTGTGACAGATTTTCAGATTTTCCTTGTTTTAGTGGCTCTGACAGTTTTTAGGAGTAGTGGTCAAGTATCATATAGGATGTTCCTCTGCTGGAATTAGTCAGATGTTTTTCTCATGATTAGGCTGAGGTAATGGGGTTTGGGGAAAAAGAGAACGAAGAGAATCGTATCAATATGATTTAGAACTATTGATGATTACTTTGTCACCTGAGATAGAAATTGCTAGGTGTCTCCACTGTGACCTTACTCTTCCCTTCCTTTCTATAGAGTTCTTTTGGAAGGAAGTGCCTCTGTATAGCCTACACTTAAGTAGTGGGGAGTTATGCTCCCCCTTTGTAAAGGCAGAGTATCTACTAAGTTATTTGGAATGCAACTGCAAAGAGTTTATCTCTTGTTCCTCATTTATTTATTAATTCCATCATTTAGGAGTATGAATTCATGGATACTTATTTTATACTTCAAGTTACAACTCAATAAATACTTTCTTCTTATTTTATAGCAACCTCTTTCAGCTATGGCCATTGGTAGCTCTTTCAGTTGGTCCGCTTGTCATTTTGACATACTTCGTCAGTTCAGGATAGGCTTCCTGGAGGTTTTTGTTGAGTCTGTCGTTGCTTTTAGGCCCTCTCAGCAGACAGATCAAAGATATATCTATCAGCCAATTAGTGTTTATGTGCAGTACTTTTGCCTTTAGTCCACAGATTGCGCTCATTTCCAAAGTTACGTAGGACAGCATGGTCTTGATCTGCACCTCCCACTAGTGTTCTTTCATATATTTATATTAGAGTCAGTTTCTTTTAGCAGAATTTGTTTTCCTTCCTACAATCTCCACATCTCCAAAATGATACTTATTCTGCCAATAGGTAGGTTTCTTTAATAGATATAGGGTGATTATATTTACCTAGTTCCTCTTGCATGAACTTTGATGACATGTGTCTTTCAAGAAACTGGTCCCTTTCACCTAATATATCAAATTTGAGGGCATACAGTTATTCAGTGTTCCTTTATTAATCATTTTCTGTCCATGGGAGTAGTAGCGATGGCCTCTTTCACTTCTGTTACTGATAATCTCTTTTTTTTTTTTTTTTTTAATTCTGGATTAGCCCGACCAGAGATTTTTCAATGTTATTGATTATTTCGAATCATCAGCTTTCCTTTTGTTGATTTTCTTTATTCTTTTCCTGTTTTCAATTTTATTAATTCTCTAAAGTTTATTATTTCTCTTTTGCTTATTTCAGGTTTAAATTACTCTTCTTTTTCTAGTTTCCTAAGGTGGAAATTTACATGATTGATTTTAGGTATTTCTTCTTTTCAAATATAAGAATTTAATGTTATTAATCGATCTCTAATCATTGCTTTGATTACCTAATGCAATTTTGTATTTAATTTTCTCACCATAGCACATACCCTCTCCAATGTCCAACACCCAGCCACCCTATCCCCTCCCACCCCTCCCCCATCCCGCAAACCTCAATATGTTTCCTGCAGTTAAGAGTCTCTTATGGTTTGTCTCCCTCTCTGGTTTTGTCTTGTTTCACTTTTCCCTCCCTTCCCATATGATCCTCTGTCCTGTTTCTCAAATTCCTCATATCAGTGAGATTTTATGATAATTGTCTTTGTCTGATTGACTTATTTCACTTAGCATAATACCCTCTAGTTCCATCCATGTCATTGCAAATGGCAAGATTTTGGGGTTTTGATGGCTGCATAGTATTCCATTGTGTGTAGGTATGTGTGCGTGTGCATGTGTGTGTATACATATATATATCTCTCTCACATCTTTTTTATCCGTTCATCTGTTGATGGACATCTAGGCTCTTTCGATAGTTTGGCTATTGTGGACATTGGTGCTATAAACACTCGGATACACTCCATTTCTATCTTTAGAGTAAATACCCAGTAATGCAATTGCTGGGTCATAGGGTAGCTCTATTTTCAACTTTTTGAGGAATCTCCATACCGTATTCCAGAGTGGCTAAACCAGCCAGCATTCCCACCAGCAGTATAGGAGAATTCCCCTTTTTCTGCATCTTCACAACACTGTCATTTCCTGGCTGGATAATGTTAGCTATTCTGACTGGTGTGAAGTGGTAACTCACAGTGGTTTTTGATTTGTATTTCCCTGATGCCAAGTGATGTGGAGCACTTTTTCCTGTGTCTTTTGGCCATTTGGATGTCTTCTTTGCAGAAATGTCTGTTCATGTACTCTGCCCATGTCTTGATGGGATTATTTGTTTTTTGGCTGTTGAGTTTGATAAGTTCTTTATAGATTTTGGATATTAGCCCTTTATCTGATATGTCATTTGCAAATATCTTCTCCCATTCTGTTGGCTCTCTTTTGGTTTTGTTGACTATTTCCTTTGCTGTGCAAAAGCTTTTGATCTTGATGAAGTCCCAATAGTTCCTTTTTGCCCTTGCTTCACTTGCCTCTGGCGATCTTTCTAGGAAGAATTTGCTGCGGCTGAGGTCAAAGAGGTTGCTGCCTGTGTTCTTCTCAAGGATTTTGATGGATTCCTGTCTCACATTGACGTCTTTCATCCATTTTGAGTCTATTTTTGTGTGTGGTGTAAGGAAATGGTCCAGTTTCATTCTTCTGCATGTGCCTGTCCAATTTTCCCAACACCATTTGTTGAAGAGACTTTTTTCCATTGGACGATCTTTCCTACTTTGTCAAAAATTTGTTGACCACAGAGCTGGGCTCTCTATTCTGTTCCATTGATCTATGTGTCTGTTTTTGTGCCAGTACCATACTGTCTTGATGATGACAGATTTGCAATGGAGCTTGAAGTGTGGAATTGTGATATTGCCAACTTTGGTTTTCTTTTTCAACATTCCTCTGGCTATTTGGGGTCTTTTCTGGTTCCATATAAATTTTAGGATTATTTGTTCCATTTCCTGAAAGAAAGTTGATGGTATTTTGATAAGGATTGCATTAAATGTATAGATTGCTGTAGGTAACATAGACATTTTCACAATATTTGTTCTTCCAATCCATGAGCATGGAATGTTTTTCCATTTCTTGGTAAAGTTTTCCTCAATTTCTTTCCTGTGTATTCTGTAGTTTTCTGAGTACAGATTCTTTGCCTCTTTGGTTGGATTTATTCCTAGGTATCTTATGGTCTGGGGTGCAATTATAAATGGGATCAACTCCTTAATTTCTCTTTCTTCTGTCTTGCTGTTGGTGTATAGAAATGCAACTGATTTCTGTGCATTGATTTTATATCCTGACATTCTACTGAATTCCTGTATGAGTTCTCACAGTTTTGGAGTGGAGTCTTTTGGGTTTCCCACATAAAGTATCATATCATCTGCAAAGAATAAAGAGTGACTTCTTCTTCACTGATTCGGATGCCTTTTATTTCTTTTTGTGGTCTGACTGTGGATTGCTAGGACTTCTAGTACTAGGTTGAATAACAGTGGTGATAGTGGACAGCCCTGCTGTGTTCTGGACCTTAGGGGAAAAGCTCTCTGTTTTTCCCTATTGAGAATGATATTTGCTGTAGGTTTTTCATAGATGGCTTTGATATATTGAGGTAGGTATCCCCTATCCCTACCCACTGTGAAGAGTTTTGATCAAGAAATGGTGCTGTATGTTGTCAAATGCTTTTCCAGCAGCTATTGAGAGTATCATATGGTTCTTGTTCTTTTATTAATGTATTGTATCACATTGATTGACTTGGATGTTGAACCAAACTTGTGTTACAGGAATAAATCCCGCTTGGTCCTGGTGAATAATCCTTTTAATGTACTGTTAGATCCTATTAGCTAGTGATGAGAATTTTTGCATCCATGTTCATCAAGGATATTAATCTGCAATTCTCCTTTTTGATGGGGGTCTTTGTCTGGTTTGGGGATCAAGGTAATGCTGGCCTCATAAAATGAGTTTGGAAGTTTTCCTTTCATTTCCATCTTTGGAATTGTTTCAGGAGAATAGGTATTAATTTTTCTTTAAATGTTTGGTAGAATTCTCTTAGGAAGCCATCTGGGCCTGGGCACTTCTTTGTTGGGCGATTTTGGATGACTGCTTCAGTCTCCTTAGTGGTTATGGGTGTGTTCAGGTTTTCTATTTCTTCCTGGTTCAGTTTTGGTAGTTTACCTCTAGGTAAACTATTCTCTAGGAATGCATCCATTTCTTCCAGATTGTCTAATTTGCTGGTGTATATTTGCTCACAATAAATTCTTCTAATTGTATTTCTTTGGTGTTGGTTGTGACCACTCCTCTTTCATTCATGATTTTATTAAGTTGGGTCCTTTCTCTTTTCTTTTGGATAAGTCTGGCCAGGGGCTTATCAATCTTATTAATTCTTTCAAAGAAGCATCTCCTATTTTCTTTGATCTGTTCTACTATTCTTTTGGTTTCTATTTCATTGACTTCTGCTCTGGTCTTTATTATTTCTCTTCTCCTGCTGGGTTTATTTGCTCTTTCTCCAGCTCCTTTAGGTGGAGGGTTAGTTTGTATATTTGAGACCTTTCTTATTTCTTGAGAAAGGCTTGTATCACTATATACTTTACTCTCAGGACTGCCTTTGCTGTGTCCCAAAGATTTTGAACAGTTGTGTTTTCATTTTCATTTGTTTCCAGGGATTTTTTTTAAATTCTTCTTTAATTTTCTGGCTGACCCATTCATTCTTCAGTAAGATGCTTTTTAGCCTCCCTGTATTTGAGTTCTTTCCAACTTTTCTCTTGTGATTGAGTTCTAGCTTCAGAGCATTGTGGTCTGAAAGTATGCAGGGAATGATTGCAGTCTCTTGGCACTGGTTGAGACCTGATTCATGACCCAGGATGTGATCTATTCTGGAGAATGTTCCATGTGCACTAGAGAAGAATGTGTATTCTGTTGTTTGGGGATGGAATGTTCTGAATATATCTGATATATCCATTTGGTCCAGTGTACCTTTGAAAGCCTTTATTTCCTTGTTGATCTTTTGCTTAGATGATCTATTTCAGTGAGGGGGGGGTGTTAAAGTCCCCTACTATTACTGTATTATTGTCAATGTGTTTCCTTTTGTTATTAATTGGTTTATATAATTGGCTACTCCCATTAGGGGCATAGAGATTTAAAATTGTTAGATCTTACTGTTGGACAGACCCTTTAAGTATGGTATAGGATCCTTCCTCATCACTTATTATAGTCTTTGGCTTAAAATCCAATTTATTTGATACAAGGATTGCCACCCCAGCTTTCTTCTGATGTCCATTAGCAATGTTAAGTTATTTTCCACCCCCTTTTAATCTGGAGGTATCTTTGGGTCTAAAATGAGTTTCTCATAGATAGCATATCAATAGGTCTTGTATTTTTATCCATTCTGATACCCTATGTCCTTTGATTAGGGCATTTAGCCCATTTATATTCAGGGTAACTACTGAAAGATATGAATTCCGTGCCATTGTATTGACTGTAAGGTAACTGTTACTGTATATTGTCTCTGTTCCTTTCTGGTCTGTTACTTTTAGGCTCCCTCTTTGCTTACAGGACCCCTTTCAATATGTCCTTCAGGACTGTTCTGGTGTTTGCAAATTCTTTTAGTTTTTGTTTGGCCTGGAAGCTTTTTATGTCTCCTTCTATTTTCAGTAACAGCCTAGCTGGATATAGTATTCTTGGCTGCATATTTTTCTTGTTTATTGCTCTGAATATATTATGCCACTCCTCCCTGGCCTGTCAGGTCTCTGTGGATAGATCTGCTGCCAATCTAATATTTCTACCATTCTATGTTACAGACCACTTGTCCTGAGCTGCTTTCAGGATTTTCTCTTTGTCACTGAGACTTGTAAGTTTTTCTATTAGATGATGGGGTGTTGACCTCAGTTTATTTTTTTTTATTTTTTTTTTTTTTAAATTTTGAGGGGGGTTGTCTGTGCCTCCTGAATTTTGATCCTTACTCACTTCACCAAATTAGGGAAGTTCTCTACTATAATTTGGTCCAGTATACCTTGTGCCCCTCTCTTTCTTCTTCTTCTGGGATCCCAATTCTAATGTTGTTTTGTATTATGTTGTCACTTATCTCTCGAATTCTCCCCTCGTTGTCCAGTAGTTGTTTATCTCTCTTTTTCTCAGCTTCTTTATTCTCCATCATTTGCTGTTTTTTTTTTTAAGATTTTTTTTTTAATTCATTTATTTGACAGACAGATCACAAGTAGGCAGAGAGGCAGGCAGAGAGAGAGAGAGGAAGCAGGCTCCCCGCTGAGCAGAGAGCCAGATGTGGGCCTCGATCCCAGGACCCTGAGATCATGACCCGAGCCGAAGACAGAGGCTTAACCCACTGAGCCACCCAGGCGCCCTCATTTGCTGTTCTTTATCACTAATTCTCTCTTCTGGTTCATTTATCCTTGCAGTAAGAGCCTCCATTTTTTATTGCACCTCATTAATAGCTTTTTTTATTTGAATTTTCTGGAGAAATAAAATCCCTTTCTGGAGAAATAAAGGAACTAAAAGTTTGTGTTTATTTTAAATTTTATGTCTATCACCCCAACTTTTCTGTGGTATCTGAGTCAGGTTTGGTGCTTACTTCATGTCTTCAAATATACACACACACACACACACACACACACACACACACATACACACACATATACATATACATATATATACACACACACACATATATATGTATATATAAGGCATTATATATGTATATATACATATATATATATATATTCTAGAATGCCTTATATTTTTTTAAAAGGTAGACATGATACATTGTGTAATCCTAAGGTAAACTGATGTTTAGTGTACATTTTATGTTAATCTGGTTAGCAATGGGTTTAATTTAATATTTGCTGTGACTATAGATGCCAAAGGCTTTAAAATCTACTAGTGTCTTTTGTTTGTCTGTTTTTTTCTCAGTCAATCCTGGATAGGAATACAGCAACTTAAACCTGAATCTCATGTTAAATACTGCCACTGAAATGAAAATGATTCTTATAAAGTCTATGAGAGAGAGGCAAAATCCAAAATAAGACAATTTGAAAATAAATTTGTGTTAATTGACCAAAACAGTAGAATTGAAAGCAACTGTATAACAACAATGAAAACATTTGAAAGAAAAGATTTAGAACATAGTATCTATTATAGACACTATGAATAACCAGAAAAAAAAAGAGGTTGATTTTACTCAAAATTTTTATCCAGGATTTTGTAGAAAATCTTTCAGCTTTCAGGATCAAAACTCTCATTTGAAGCAAAGTCTATATGCACCTCATATGTTATTGAAGCATTATTTACAATAACCAAATTATGGAAGCAGCCTAAGCATCCGTTGATAGATGAGTGGATAAAGAAGATATGGGAGATAGATAGATATGGAGATAGATATAGATATAGATACCTACATACACAGGATTATTATTCAGTCATAAGACAGAATTAACTCTTGTCATTTGCAACAACATGGATGGCGCTAGGGAGCATAATGCTAAATGAAATAAGTCACAGGAAGACAAATACCATATAATTTCACTCAAATGTGGCATTTAAGAAACAAAACAAATGAACAAAGGAAAAAAAAGAGAGAGATAAAGCAAACAACAGACTCTTAACTATAGAGAACAAACAGATGGTGACTAAAGAGGAGGTATATAAGGGAATAGGTGAAACAGTTGATGGGGATTAAGAGCACAATATCTTGATGCATGGAACAGTTGGATCATTATATTGCACATCTGAAACTAATATAACACTGTTTTAACTACACTAGAATTAAAATAAAATAAAAACTGATTGGTATCCCGCCCCCCACAAAAAAGCACAGATTCTGAACTAATGGCCCCAACACATAATTAGGCTGTTTGACATACATTGCTTAAAAAAAAATGGCTTATTGACTTTTAATGATTCAGTGATTTCTCTAGAAATTATAGATGGTCCAGAAAAACCTAGCTGATGTTGTCCCCATAGATCCCTCTGTAGGAGCAGATGCTTACCTCCTTCCATTTGCCACAGATGTCTCCAGATCATCTCACTTGCTTCTGTAGCTGAGCATTCCAGGCATCCAAGTTTGTCTTCTAAAACAATTTATTAGATTAAAAAACAAACAAATCCCTAGTTGGTCTTTTAATAGAATCTGAAGTTCAGATAGAAAGTTAGAATGTTGATTATGTTCCAGTTACATGTCTATTCAATGCACTTTTCCCATGGATGGGTTGTAATAATTTACTTTAATTAGTCAATAAAAAAGCACACATGAAGGTATTTACATCATTTTTTGGATCTTTGTAGTTTTGGATTATTAAAAATAGCCACTTTTTCCAAATCATGTCCTTATCTTCTTTTTCTTTATCTGTGTCAATTTACTCCATTTTTGCGAAAAGTCTGACCTGCTTCTTTGAGTCCATTTTGTAGAATTGAGATTGTGTTTGAAGACATGGTTATGACTGCCTCATGTGGTTTATTTTTTTTTTTTTAATTTTTTTATTTTAATAAACATATAATGTATTTTTATCCCCAGGGGTACAGGTCTGTGAATCGTCTGGTTTACACATTTCACAGCACTCATCATAGCACATACCCTCCCCAATGTCCATTTCCCCACCACCCTCTCCCATCCCCCTTCCCCCCCGCAACCCTCAGTCTGTTTCTTGAGATTGAGTCTTTTATGGTTTGTCTCCCTCCCAATCCCATCTTTTCATTTTTTCTTTTCCTACCTCCCCCCAAACCCCCCCACCTTGCATCTCCACTTCCTCATATCAAAGAGATCGTATGATAGTTGTCTTTCTCCGATTGACTTATTTCGCTAAGCATGATACCCTCTAGTTCCATCCACGTCGTCGCAAATGGCAAGATTTCATGTCTTTTGATGGCTGCATAGTATTCCATTGTGTATATATACCACATCTTCTTTATCCATTCATCTGTTGATGGACATCTAGGCGCTTTCCACAGTTTGGCTATTGTGGACATTGCTGCTATAAACATTCGGGTGCACGTGCCCCTTCGGAGCACCACGTTTGTATCTTTAGGATATATACCCAGGAGTGCAATTGCTGGGTCGTAGGGTAGCTCTATTTTCAGTTTTTTGAGGAACCTCCACACTGTTTTCCAGAGTGGTTGCACCAGCTTGCATTCCCACCAACAGTGTAGGAGGGTTCCCCTCTCTCCGCATCCTCGCCAGCATCTGTCATTTCTTGACTTGTTAATTTTAGCCATTCTGACTGGTGTGAGGTGGTATCTCATTGTGGTTTTGATTTGTATTTCCCTGATGCCGAGTGATGTGGAGCATTTTTTCATGTGTCTGTTGGCCATCTGGATGTCTTCCTTGCAGAAATGTCTGTTCATGTCCTCTGCCCATTTCTTGACTGGATTATTTGTTCTTTGGGTATTGAGTTTGATAAGCTCTTTATAGATTTTGGATACGAGCCCTTTATCTGATATGTCGTTTGCAAATATCTTCTCCCATTCTGTCAGTTGTCTTTTGGTTTTGTTAACTGTTTCCTTTGCTGTGCAAAAGCTTTTGATCTTGATGAAATCCCAATAGTTCATTTTTGCCCTTGCTTCTGTTGCCTTTGGCGATGTTCCTAGGAAGAAGTTGCTGCGGTGGAGGTCAAAGAGGTTGCTGCCTGCATTGTCCTCAAGGATTTTGATAGATTCCTTTCGCACATTGAGGTCCTTCATCCACTTTGAGTCTATTTTCGTGTGTGGTGTAAGGAAATAGTCCAATTTCATTTTTCTGCATGTGGCTGTCCAATTTTCCCAGCACCATTTGTTGAAGAGGCTGTCTTTTTTCCATTGGATATTCTTTCCTGCTTTGTCGAAGATTAGTTGACCATAGAGTTGAGGGTCTATTTCTGGGCTCTCTATTCTGTTCCATTGGTCTATATGTCTGTTTTTGTGCCAGTACCATACTGTCTTGATGATGACAGCTTTGTAATAGAGCTTGAAGTCTGGAATTGTGATACCACCGACTTTGGCTTTCTTTTTCAATATTCCTTTGGCTATTCGAGGTCTTTTCTGGTTCCATATAAATTTTAGGATTATTTGTTCTATTTCTTTAAAAAAAATGGATGGGATTTTGATAGGGATTGCATTAAATGTGTAGATTGCTTTAGGTAAAATAGACATTTTCACAATATTTGTTCTTCCAATCCATGAGCATGGAATATTTTTCCATTTCTTTGTGTCTTCCTCAATTTCTTTCATGAGTACTTTATAGTTTTCTGAGTATAGATTCTTTGCCTCTTTGGTTAGATTTATTCCTAGGTATCTTATGGTTTTGGGTACGATTGTAAATGGGACTGACTCCTCAATTTCTCTTTCTTCTGTCTTGTTGTTAGTGTAAAGAAATGCGACTGATTTCTGTGCATTGACTTTATATCCTGACACTTTACTGAATTCCTGTATAAGTTCTAGCAGTTTTGGAGTGGAGCCTTTTGGGTTTTCCACATATAGTATCATATCATCTGCAAAGAGTGATAGTTTGACTTCTTCTTTGCCGATTTGAATGCCTTTAATTTCTTTTTGTTGTCTGATTGCTGAGGCTAGGACTTCTAGGACTATATTGAACAGCAGTGGTGATAACGGACATCCCTGCCGTGTTCCTGACCTTAGCGGAAAAGCTTTCAGTTTTTCTCCATTGAGAATGATATTTGCGGTGAGTTTTTCATAGATGGCTTTGATAATGTTGAGGTATGTGCCTTCTATCCCTACACTTTGAAGAGTTTTAATCAGGAAGGGATGCTGCACTTTGTCAAACGCTTTTTCAGCATCTATTGAGAGTATCATATGGTTCTTACTCTTTCTTTTATTAATGTATTGTATCACATTGATGGATTTGCGGATGTTGAACCAACCTTGCAGCCCTGGAATAAATCCCACTTGGTCGTGGTGAATAATCCTTTTAATGTACTGTTGGATCCTATTGGCCAGTATTTTGGTGAGAATTTTCGCATCTGTGTTCATCAAGGATATGGGTCTGTAATTCTCTTTTTTGGTGGGATCCTTGTCTGGTTTTGGGATCAAGGTGATGCTGGCCTCATAGAATGAGTTTGGAAGTTTTCCTTCCATTTCTATTTTTTGGAACAGTTTCAGGAGAATAGGAATTAATTCTTCTTTAAATGTTTGGTAGAATTCCCCTGGGAAGCCGTCTGGTCCTGGACTTTTGTTTGTTTGGAGATTTTTGATGACTGTTTCAATCTCCTTACTGGTTATGGGTCTGTTCAGGTTATCTATTTCTTCCTGGTTCAGTTGTGGTACTTTATACATCTCTAGAAATGTATCCATTTCTTCCAGGTTGTCAAATTTGTTGCCATAGAGTTGCTCGTAGTATGTTCTTATAATTGTTTGTATTTCTTTGGTGTTGGTTGTGATCTCTCCTCTTTCATTCATGATTTTATTTATTTGCGTCCTTTCTCTTTTCTTTTTGATAAGTCTGGCCAGGGGCTTATCAATCTTATTAATTCTTTCAAAGAACCAGCTCCTAGTTTTGTTGATTTGTTCTATTGTTTTTTTAGTTTCTATTTCATTGATTTCTGCTCTGATCTTTATGATTTCTCTTCTCCTGCTGGGTTTAGGCTTTCTTTGTTGTTCTCTCTCCAGCTCCTTTAGGTGTAGGGTTAGGTTGTGTATTTGAGACCTTTCTTGTTTCTTGAGAAAGGCTTGCACTGCTATATATTTTCCTCTCAGGACTGCCTTTGTTGTGTCCCACAGATTTTGAACTGTTGTGTTTTCATTATCATTTGTTTCCATGAATTTTTTCAATTCTTCTTTAATTTCCTGGTTGACCCATTCATTTTTTAGAAGGATGCTGTTTAGTCTCCATGTATTTGCGTTCTTTCCAAATTTCCTCTTGTGATTGAGTTCGAGCTTCAGAGCATTGTGGTCTGAAAATATGCAGGGAATGATCTCGATCTTTTGGTACCGATTGAGACCTGATTTATGACCCAGGATGTGGTCTATTCTGGAGAATGTTCCATGTGCACTAGAGAAGAATGTATATTCTGTTGCTTTGGGATGGAATGTTCTGAATAGATCTGTGATGTCCATCTGGTCCAGTGTGTCATTTAAGGCCTTTATTTCCTTGTTGATCTTTTGCTTAGATGATCTGTCCATTTCAGTGAGGGGAGTGTTAAAGTCCCCTGCTATTATTGTATTACTGTCGATGTATTTCTTTGATTTTGTTATTAATTGGTTTATATAGTTGGCTGCTCCCATGTTAGGGGCATAGATATTTAAGATTGTTAGATCTTCTTGTTGGACAGACCCTTTGAGTATGATATAGTGTCCTTCCTCATCTCTTATTATAGTCTTTGGCTTAAAATCTAATTGATCTGATATAAGGATTGCCACCCCAGCTTTCTTCTGATGTCCATTAGCATGGTACATTGTTTTCCACCCCCTCACTTTAAATCTGGAGGTGTCTTCGGGTCTAAAATGAGTTTCTTGGAGGCAGCATATGGATGGGTTTTGTTTTTTTATCCATTCTGATACCCTGTGTCTTTTGATTGGGGCATTTAGCCCATTAACATTCAGGGTAACTATTGAGAGATATGAATTTAGTGCCATTGTATTGCCTGTAAGATGATTGTTACTGTATATTGTTTCTGTTTCTTTCTGATCTACTACTTTTAGGGTCTCTCTTTGCTTAGAGGACCCCTTTCAATATTTCCTGTAGAGCTGGTTTAGTGTTTGCAAATTCTTTCAGCTTTTGTTTGTCCTGGAAGCTCTTTATCTCTCCTTTTATTTTCAATGATAGCCTAGCCGGATATAGTATTCTTGGCTGCATGTTTTTCTCGTTTAGTGCTCTGAATATATCATGCCAGTTCTTTCTGGCCTGCCAGGTCTCTGTGGATAGGTCCGCTGCCAATCTAATGTTTTTACCCTTGTATGTTACAGACTTCTTTTCCCGGGCTGCTTTCAGGATTTTCTCTTTGTCGCTAAGACTTGTAAATTTTACTATCAGGTGACGAGGTGTGGACCTATTTTTATTGATTTTGAGGGGCGTTCTTAGCATCTCCTGGATTTTGATGTTTGTTCCCTTTGCCATATTAGGGAAATTCTCTCCAATAATTGTCTCCAATATACCTTCTGCTCCCCTCTCTCTTTCTTCTTCTTCTGGAATCCCAATTATTCTAATGTTGTGTCGTCTTATGGTGTCACTTATCTCTCGAATCCTCTCCTCGTGTTCCAGTAGTTGTTTGTCTCTCTTTTGCTCAGCTTCTTTATTCTCTGTCATTTGGTCTTCTATGTCACTAATTCTTTCTTCTGCCTCATTTATCCTGGCAGTGAGAGCTTCCATTTTTGATTGCACCTCATGAATAGCTTTTTTGATTTCAACTTGGTTAGATTTTAGTTCTTTTATTTCTCCAGAAAGGGCTTTTATCTCTCCGGAGAGGGTTTCTCTAATATCTTCTATGCCTTTTTCGAGCCCGGCTAGAACCTTGAGAATTGTCATTCTGAACTCTAGATCTGTCATGCTACCTATGTCTGTATTGATTAGGTCTCCAGCCTTCGGTACGGCCTCTTGTTCTTTTTTTTGAGGTGAGTTTTTCCGCCTTGTCATTTTGTCCAGGTAGGATTTGCTTTCTCCTGCTGTGGAATTCCGCTGTTCTTGGTGACTGAAGTTGGTTTTGGATGGTTTCTTGTTGATCTTCTGGGGGAGGGGCCTGTTGTAGTGATTCTCAAGTGTCTTTGCCGCAGGCGGAATTGCACGGCCCTTGCCAGGGGCCGGGCTAAGTAATCCGCTCGGGTTCGCTTTCGGGAGCTTTTGTTCCCTGAGCGCTTTCCGTAGAGTTCCGGAGGACGGGAATGAAGATGGCGGTCTCCCAATCTCTCGGCCCAGAGGAGCCGAGAGCTTGGGGTTCCGCTCCTCAGTGCGCTCTCAGAGCAAAGCGCCCAATAGCCCCGCCTCCCTGGCTTGCGGTCGCGCCTCGAGGAAAGCAGGTAATTGTTGGAGCTGGAGAAAAGCGCCGGGTCGCTTTTGTCTCCGTGGCCTCCGGCCGCGCTCCGAACCCACCCAGCCTGCGACCGGCACAAGGTAACCCCGGGCTTAGAGCTCACTCCTCGGCTTTGTCGCTATAGCCGGCTTCCCCGCTCCAATACCTGCGAGCTCTGCGGCACTCAGACACCCCCAGTCCTTCTGTGACCCCGCGGGTCCTGGGGTTATGCTGACCCCGCCTGGGTTTCCCCCCAGTTTAGCCTCTGGAGCGATGTCTCCCAGTGGAGCCGACCTTTAAAAGTCCCGATTTTGTGCTCCGTCGCTCCGCCGCTTGCCGGGTGCCGGCCCCTCCCCCCGGGGTCTATCTTCCCGTCGCTTTGGATTCACTTCTCCGCAGGTCCTACCTTTCAGAAAGTGATCGATTTTCTGTTTCTGGGATTGTTGCTCTTCTTCTCTTCGATTTCCCGTTGGATTTCTCATGTGGTTTATTTTGAAAGTACTTAAGAAGAGTAGAGATTGCAACCTTAAGGTTAGTTACATAACCTTGACATTTTGCCTAATCTCAATAGCCTGTAACCATTGATACACTTTTCCCCAAAGATAACAACCAGTTAATAGTTTGTTTTTTTTTATTAACCTGCATCCTGTGGGGTTGCCTGGGAAACACACAACACAAGTGCACACACAGAAATGTGTAGGTACATGTACATACATAATCTATATATGTGTGTGTGTATATGCATACATAAAGCTAAATATATGTATATACACATATACACACTTGCAATATATGTATATCTGTTTATTCCGTTTTCCTTATTTATGCAATATTTATACTTCTTTTCAATGTTTGTGTAGTTTTTATTTGTGGATATTTCTATTGTGTCCAGTTGTTTTTGTTTTATCTTTATCTTCTGTTTTGTTATTAAAAATTGTAGCACTGGTACATTCTAGTGATGACATTATTTTGAATTTTTACAATCATATTGATGATGGTAAGTCCTAGAAGTAACATTCTGGATCAAAGAATGTGTATATTTAATATTTTGGAACATATTGGCAATTTATACCCCAAAATATTAGTACTAACTCTAATTTTCTTGTATCTGTAAATTTACTAGAGCTTCTTGAAACTTAATTTATTCTGATTTTTATCCCTTTACAATGAATGCAGTTGTATACCTTTTCACATGTATATTGCGTATCTGTCCTCATTGTTCTGTAAAATTCGTGTTCATACGTTAGTATGAATATCAATATTTCAAAATTTTCTCTGGCTTGGTTAGCATTCTAAAATTGTCATTTCTCAGGGTAGTTTTTAATCTGGAGTTTCTGGAAGAGAAACCTGCTAGCACTTGCTGCCTGTTCAAGAGCTGTGTGTCCCGGGAAGATGAAAGTGGACAACGTGCTGCCTGGTTGAGATGCCATGCGATATTTCCCTTGGGGCAAAGTTTTTCTTAATGTGTCATCTCTATAGACCTTTCCCAAAGGCTCCTGAGCCTTATAAGATACCACAGTCAAAGATGAAACCAAGACTTAGTAGGTATAAAGAGTGAAATGCCTACAAATTTCTCTTATTAAGTCCAGTAATTACTTGGCAAAGGCTGAAGGAGGTAATGATGGAGACCTGAGAGCAGGTACTCTGAATCAATATCCTTATAATTCTGAGAATGTTCTGAGGTTCATTCAGTCACTATTTATTGAACCCCTACTATTTGTAATCCAACTACTAATTAATTTTTTGTGTGTATAAAATGTATATCGAATAAAAAATACTTGTGTTTTTGCCTATCAGTCACAGTGTGCCATGGGTGTAGATTGAAATGAGAAGACATTCTTAAAATTCTAAAGTGAAGAATCCTCATGGATGGACCTTATCTAAGCAGAGAGTTGGGGGGGGGGGAGATGGAGACCATACTCACTGTGTGAAAAATGGGATGCCAATGATGTCTCTATCATTCTCCTGATCAGGTGACCATTGGACAAAATACTGGCAAGTTCAGTTCAGTAACTTCTGATATCTAGCTACAGTATTATAGGCCCTCCTCTCATAACTCATTCTCCAGCTCAACTCTGTGCATGTGGTTTTCCACAGTATTCAAAGGCGGAAAGGCATCCTGTGACTGCACTGGAGAAAATGATGGAGTCAAGTTTTGCCGGCCCTCAGTCATTCCCAGAGGTCCCTTCTCCTGACAGAGGAAGCCAGTCTGTCAAACACCACAGGTACAGGTAGCTACACATGGTGGGGATGGGCACGTTCATACTATGTCTAATGTTGGACAACACATGCCAATGAATGGCAACTTGATTCAGGAGAAATGATTGTTTTTGCTTCCCATGTATTTCTCCAAGGAGTGGATGCTCAAACAGCTCACAGCAAGTAAACCAAAGCTAACAGCAGGCAGCCATGCCCCTGTAAGAAACCTGAGGAACTATTAACAACACCCATCAAAGCTGCAGACACAGACCAGTGAATGAAACAATTGCATTCTGAAAAACCATTAAAAACATGATTTTTCCTAGCCTGCCTTATCACCGTCTGCAAATTTAATGACTAATTCTTCCCTAGGCAGCTGCTCTGACATGCTCCAGGTCTTCCAACATGGTTCTTACACAAAGAAAACTTTTCAGGGGGAGGAAGCTTCACAGGTCTTCTCCTTGGGTTTATAAGATCTGTTATGAATAGGGTGGCACTCTTTTGCAAGCTGACCATAGAAATTGGTTCTTTGGGGGAGAGAGACAAAAATTAAGGTTATCTTATAAATGTCCTAACATTCTGAGGCCAAGCAGGTTTTTTAGCATCTTCTAGTCACATGCTGCGTTTCATATACAAAAATCCGAAAATGCAGTCTTTTTTCTAAACCAAGTGCCAAAGTTTGGGACTGATGCTCTGTTTATGTGCATCTGATTGTAATATCCTCAGTCTTTGTGGAAGTTGTGCAGTGATTTAGGCCTCCTTTTCTTAGTGAAAAGTACCGTATTGTAAAATTAAATATATAAATATAAATATAAATAAATATATGTATATAAAAGGATTACAATTTCAAAAAAGAAGGTACAAAATAATAGTTGTCACTTATGTGGCGAGCATCATAGAATCATTATATTGTATCTCTGAAACTAATATAACATTGCATATCATCTATACTTAAAAAAAAAACCAAAAACTTAAAAAAACAGCCAGTTGTCCCCAACAATGACAGAGAAATATCATTGACCCTTGGTTTTCACATACCCAGGCAATGTTTTGAAAACCTTCCTGGACTCTCAATGAGTCCCCTAAAAAAGGATTTTCTTAATGCTGACCACGTTTACTGGGAGGTTTTCAGTCTCTCTTTATACTAATCCTCATTATGGCTTGGGGATTTTTTTTCCCTCATTCTACGTGAGTAGAGACTGAGATACCAAAGGTTTGATAAGTTTGTTTTTTTTTAATGGTTTAAATATTTTCAATTGGAATTGAAATATATTTGGCTGTTGGATTACTGCTTTAGTTATTAACTGCCAGTTTTGGGTTATATCATTTGAGGCATTTATAGATATTTCCTTGTTAAAAGAGCATTTGAGTTCACTGGATCTAATGGAAGTTCTTTAATTAGGGAAATAAGTCCAAAATTACCAGCCTTTTATAAGATGGATATTTTCTCCAAAACAGCATTTTTTCCTGCTGATTATAATACACGTTGAAGCGGTGTCCCATCCAGTCGAGTAAAATAATTATATATAATATTACTCTAGGACTATACCATCAATGTTTTAAAGTTAAAATAAAAAAGAATTACAGTTTCTAATGTATCTGAGCTGCAAATACCTTACCCTATTCCTTGTCCATTGAGATACCCCCCCTTAAACTTGGCTTCTCCTATGCTCCTGGGAACCACTCACAAATTAAATAAGAACATTTTTCAGAGATCTTCCCTTTTGTTTGGTTCAATGACACTGCAGTATTTGTTGGCATACATTGTGTCCTGATAGATAGGCAAGAGTTGATTTACAAAGTGCTTTTAGAACTTTGGAAATTATAGTTTAATATATCATGGCTTTTGTTTTGTAAAACATGCAGTAGACTTAAGCGTTTTCATGATTGATAACCTGGTTACTGATTTATATATCCTGCAAACTGCTCCATAACTTCCCGAATGCCACGGGGTTAGAAGGCTTGAATAGCTGATTGATCAGTAGGTGTAGAACTGTTTTTGCAGATGGGTCACTAGTTCATACTGGAAGACTCTGTTGTTGTGACAGTTTGGCTAGCTATGAATAATTAATTTCCTTTTTGTGCACTGCAAACATGACTTATTTGGGTAACCCATTACAACAAAGCTATTAATTCAAAGCCATTATTTCTCTTGTTTAGTTCAAAGGGAAAACAATCCTCTTGCTTTTTAAAGAAAAAATCTATTATGTTATGTCATACTTATTACATTTTAGCAATATAACTCTCTTAGAGACAGCACATATGGGAGATTTTTAGAATGAAATAAGACCAGGGTTTTCAGTGATTACCATGAGCCTTCAAGTTGTCAGCTGTGGAGGAGGAGTCAGGGGAACTCATTGCACTGAGCCCCTACTCCCGGCCAGGCTCCATGCATACTCTCTCTCTTTTAGCCCTAAAGTAGTCCTATGAAGATACTGAAGCATGATGCAAATACCTTCCTTTGGCACCTCTCCTCCCCATACTGTTTTTACTTTTTTCTACCTTGTCATCTACACTGCAAGAGCAGCAGGCTCTCTTGTCTGCTGTCAATCAAAGCACAGGCAGGAGATGGAAGGATGGGAGGAGACCGAAGTCCTAGACTTTCTGTGCCCTCCTCCCTGCTTGCCTCAGCTGTATCCCTCGTCCTACTTCCTGGGGCCACAGTGCCTGCCAGGTGGTCCTTTCCTTACAACGCCCCTTCTCTCTCCATTCTGATAATCTCCCCCACCCCTTGTCCCTTCAGTTGCAAGGATAGTAACAGCTTCCTCTTGTTACTTGCCCAGACATACAGTAGTACCCCATGTTGGCTTTTTTTCCCCTCTCAAACAATGAAGACACCTTCGTAAATAGTAAAATCTCCCCAGTGACCCAAATTAGAATATCATCTCTTTTGTTCAGGGCTCTGGTAGAAATACTTAACCCAGTATCATGCTGCAAGTAATGTACAGACCTGAGATGCACCCCCAGATGCAGCTACGTCTAGCACCAAAGCCTGAGTACCCCACAGACTCCATAATAGATCCTGGATAATATAGGTAGAAGCTAGAAGGGATGGAAAAAAACAGCTATTTGAACTCTTTAAACTTGTGTTCTTGGTGGCCTACCTAGAGGCCCCATATTGTCAACATACACGAAATATTATGATGAATGAAGGTATACTATGCTGCAAGGTATGACCTACTGTTTGAAGAAGGTAAAATCTGATCATTCACTTTGCCCAAACCAGGAAAGTGTCTACTCAAATGTCAGGTTCTCAAACTCTGATCTTAAATAATATTTGAGGTTTAGTCTTTGTTTTTGTTTTTGTTTTGTAACTACTAAGTAGAAATAACAGTAGCGTTGCCAGGAGGAAAAGTTCCAGAAGTCCAAATAATATAGTGACATGGGTTAAATTACTTTGGGAGACTGGTCCTTTTAGAACTTGGTAAGTTTGCTGAAATTTTGAAAATGGCTTCCATACTTCTCTATATGACTTTATTGGTATTTTTAGAGTAAAATGAAAATATAGCCAAAGAGTCTAACTTCATCTGAACACCGCAGAACAAGTTTGACCACATAAACTGGCATCGCATGGAATGTCTACATAGGAACAGAGTTTTTACCAGTCCTCATGGCTGCAGGGTACATTCAGTGAGGTGGAGATGGAAATGGATATGGAATGGGTAACAAGCCAAATTAGCAACTGATTTTTATAAAGAGCCCAGCTCTTTTGGTTAGCATGATCTATGTAGGAATCCCAGTCTCACCTAAGATACATCCCACATATGCCTTTTGCCGGTGATGGTGTCTAAACACATAAGGTTATTTGGGTATTTGGATGTATGAGTCAAGGAAAACATATAATCAGATGTTTATTAAAAGCAAATTCAAAAGAAAAACAATTTCGTTTCTCAAGATTGATGAAAATTTGAGGTAGTGAACTGGGAATTTAGCACATATGTTAGGGAGAGAATGCCAACTCAAATGAGGCTTATTTATTCTACCACTAACACATTGAACTTTTCCCCATGAATCCCTTCAGAGTTCCTGTGTTTAGTTTTTGTAAGTACCTAGTAACAAAGCCATTTTTATTTTTATTAGATAGCTACTGTATCCTGGATAATGAGGGTGGCTGAGAATCAGGAGGTTGAGAATTCCTTAAGCCCACCTCTTATCTTTGGCTGGAAAGCTGAGATTTTTTGGGTCCATTGTGCTGCAAACTAGGAAGCCAGAAATGTGAGAACTTCTCTTTGTCTCAGTTCCTGCGAGGGTGAATGGATTCAACAACTTCTGGTCTCCTCCTAGCAGTCATGGTTGGAGAGCCTAATCTAGACCTGTGAGTGCCTCATCTAGAACCGTGAGTGTCTGGAGTGAAAGGCAGCATTTGAGAAGGTTGAGCGGCCATATAGAGAGTTCTTGCTAGGATCCATCTGTTGGTTTTCTTTCATCCCAGCAGGAATCTCTCCTCTTGCTGCAGCCCAGGGCAAAGGAGTGGTATGCTCCATAGGAATGCCTTCAGGAGAACACCCCCCTCACCCAGAAGTAGGCTGGGCGGCATCGTGGGACCAGCATATCAGCAACTCGAGGAATCAAGGATCCCAGACCAGGATACGATACCTTGTCAAGGGTAGGTCTTAAAAGCAATGGAATTTAGGGAGGGTGTCATGAATGCTCAAACTTTAAACTGAGTTATTATGTTCCTTAGGGTTTTCTTCATTGATTTTTGTCATTAATAGTCTATTTATGCTTACTTCGATCTTTGTTCCACAAAAGATAAACTAAAAAGAATAGGTACGATGAAAACAGATATTAGGGAAATGTGAGACAGAAAAATAAAACTAGGGAGCAAGTTCAGTTATAGTTATCTAGGCAGTATATTATATAGTTGCTAAAAGAACTGGGGATGCATCTTTGGTTTAAAAGAAAAAGATTTCTTAGGAGGACTAACGTGTTCCTTCATTCTTAAGTTTGAAAAACAATTACCCAATTCTCTAATCAATATTGTGGGCACTACCCTCAACTGTAACCTGTAATGTATTTATATATAGTGTCTACTTCTGTCCAGAGTGTTCTTGAAACTATCTCAGTCAATGTAGACAGCATATTGTCAAAGTACAATTTGCTGAACTCAGATTTCTAGGTTCATTTGTGGTGTAGGTGTGGAAAGATGGGCTTTGCACACCGGGGCTGCAAAAGGTGCCCTTTCCTCTGAGTGGATGCAGACCCTCACGGGGCTCACGGCATGGTGAGTAGAGTAGGATGAATTTTAGCTCCTGTTCACCTAATTAGCATAAATCCCCCAAACATGGTAGCCCTTCCTTAAACTGACTGGAGTTTAAATCGCATCTTTGAAAAAAATTTTATCTTCTGAACTTAAGTTTTCTCATGTACAGATTGGGCAAAATAATACCAGCTTCCTTAGGGTTTGGGGGCAGATTTTTAAAAATTACATGTGTAAAAGGGCTTGTACCTGACACATAGTAAGCAGAGACGTAGTCTGGCACTTATTGTCATGGGAACTGTTAGAGAGCTATTAATTTCAAGAGCAATGCAATCAGGGTTTATTCCAGAAATTTCAGTGATCGGTTCCCTCAGTCAAGCCAGGTTCTTGTTGAATCTGGTTTTTATCACTTTGGGTAAGGCAGGCCAGGCTTTTATTCTGCATTGGCCTGGATGATCTTTCCAGACTGTCTGTATCAAACTGAGGTCCAAAGCAGGTAGGAGACATCCATCACAGAGCCTTACCTTTTCCTTTTGTTTCTGGCAAGACTTACATACAGCCACGCCCTGACAAAACCCAGCAACAGATTTCTTCAGAAAGACATTTGTAATTTTGAAGCAATTCCAAATGAACTGTAAAATACCTTCGGTATAGACCTGGGGTGACAGTTTGCAAATTCAACATTGGAGCCAAGTTGTCCAAAATGTATAATGCAAGTCAAGAAGCAGTTTGCATTTCTCTTTGCCTTAGATCTAGAAAAGAGGGTTCCACTTAGCCCCTAATTATAATTAATCTTGTTTCATCATGACTTTTCTTCTTTTTTTTTTCAAATTTTTTTTTATTTACTTAATTGACAGACAGATCACAAGTAGGCAGAGAGGCAGGCAGAGAGAGGAGGAAGCAGGCTCCCCGCTGAGCAGAGAGCCCGATGTGGGGCTCGATCCCAGGACGCTGGGATCATGACCCGAGCCGAAGGCAGAGGCTTAAACCACTGAGCCACCCAGGCGCCCCTCATGACTTTTCTTCTTAAATCACTAAGCACAGAGAGTGATTCTTAAATCACTAATAATGTCTGTTACTTGGGAACACATATATGGGTGAGAACGAGTGAGGGGAAATCAAGTTCAGAGATTTTGTGGATGGTTAGAGAACCAGCCTGTGCTGTCTTCTTTTCACTGGGTGCTGATATGGCTATCATCCCGTATGTCCCAGGTATAAGGATGCTCAGAGCCCTTGCCAGGCATATAGGCTTGAACCTACATAAACAAACCTTCAGAGGCTCAGAGATTTCCATGAATGTTCAGGCACTGTTTTGTCTTTTACCTCCTGGGAGACTTACACTTCTTGTCTGCATAGTGGTAGTTTTGTTTTGGTTCAATCATCACTGGGTTTGGAATATTCTCTCCAGCTGGCTGGCCACGTGTATTTTCCTGTGTGTGATATGCACCCGATGTTGATAAATGGTGACTCTAAGTCACTGTGTGCTCAGCACAATGAATCTCAAGGAGCAATCTCATTCTCAGTTCTTGAAAACAGCTATTTTCCACTCCTGGGGGACTGACCGTCTCTCCGGACTGGAAATGGGATTGGTAATAGAATTTCACAGCTAAAGGCCCTCTTCAAATCTGGCCCTAGCCCGGAGGGGGAGGGAATGAATTTACAAGAGCTATCAGCCATCTGCTGCTTGTTTATCTGGGGTGTGGGCGCGGTCTGCTAGTTAGGCTCCTGGTGTATGTGACTTCTCTCCTTGGCACTTACATTAGCCCAGCTTGAACCCGGCACATATCTTAGGGAGGTCTTGATGAAGGAATGAAATGGAGAGGAGATTCTTCAGGAGTTTTTCCCCCTGACTGAGGGACTTGGGACAACCATGGCAATGGCTCACAGAGCTCCAAACTAGGTTTTGTCAGGCAAATCAAACTAATGTATTCATGTGCTAGCCAGAAAGAAATGGAATCACAGAACTAGACGGCCACCTTCAAAGCAGAGGGGATCCTCTGAATACCTACTGAATACCTACCTCACTTACCTAGCAACTGTACAGGTGTAAGTGATCCTTTAGGAATTTAAAAAATGAACACACTAAGGATAGCAGAGTTGAAATGGCTAACTTGAGGTGGCATATGCCATGTAAAAGGACTGAGATTGAATACTGGCCTTTCTGACTAAATGAACCACTAAACCAGGAAAGAAACGTGAAGAAAATCACATTCATGGATGATGATATGTAAGTGAAATAGCTAAGTATATGGCTTCGGAGGGGAAAATGGCTCTCTTCAATTTAGTCAGTTAATTTCAATGCCACAAACACCAGGAACGGAGGCTTGGAGGCCCCTGCAGAGACACAAATTCCTTGGCTGTACCCCTGAATCCCTGGGAACCAAACCGAGAGACTTGGAATTTCTCCTCTTTAGAAGGATGCTTTGACTCCCCTGGTGACGTATGAGACACACTTGTGAGTTCTTTGGTGAGGGATCAGGGGAAGGGCAGTTCAAACTGGTATTTTGTAGTCAAGGAATGACAGTGTATGGATCAAGCTTGTGAGAAAGTTAGTGGCTCCTAAGGGACACAGAACTCTGAAGTGTCTTCTAATCTAGAACCACATTAGAAATTCAGCTCTCGCTTAAACTTCTGGAGAGTAGTATATAGCTTCTACTCAAATACCAGTGCTGGCTGGGACCCTCGTAGCAACCCTGAGAAGGAAGAGAGGACTCTGGTTGAACAACGGAGAGGCATGACTCCAGTCACTCCCCAGAGGAATCCCCCTCGATCAGTATTCCCACCTGTTTTAATTAATGAAAAAATGTAAGTGGGGCTGCCATTTGTCCAAGACTGCAGAACTTGTAATGGCATTGGGACTTAAAATCATGTCTGATATAAAACAAAAATCACATTTTCGGAGAGTTCTAATTGTTTGAAGTCCTCTCCATGTGATGGTAACATTCTAGATTTCTGTTACTGCCAGCCACATGTCCCATACCTGACTTGCAAGGTGACTCATAAGCTAAGTGGCATTCCTCTTTCTCACCCAAGTCCATTATTAAGAAGACTGCCCCAAGTTTGGTTTGAATTACCTTCGATTACTACATTGTCATGCCAATGTAGTCAGGAGGCTACAATTTACTAAGTCCTCTGAGATATTTATGCCTTTACCCAACAGTTTTACAAGGAATGTTTAGATGCTGCTTTAAGAATTTGCACCTGTCACCATCACATTTCAACCTGTTAGATTCTACCCACTGATACACCCAGAAGATATCTATGTGGAATACAATTTTATCCCAATTATATTTCTTGGCTCTGTGCCACTGGTGAATGTGATAAGCAGACATCTTCTGTCTTCATGCATATTAGTGATACTAACAGGATGACATCTGCCCCTTTTTTTCTTGTTGAAATTAAGTCAGTGATCAGAAACTATAGGGTCAGATTTTCAACCATATAACACTTAAGTGAAAGGCGTGTGATTCCCCCAGGGAATTTCCCTTTACATGACCATACAATTAGACTATAATTGTAAAAAAGATTATACATCCCTAAAAAGGTATTCTATTGCACCTTGGGATACCCACTCATTTCTGGCTTTAATAAGAAGAATTACAGTCAGACAATTTGGGGTTAACTTTTTTCTCTGCTGCTTACCAAAGGTATAATTTGAGGGAAGTCACTTGAGTGCCCCTTAATCTAGCTTATTTATCCACTGCATGGTAATAATAATAAATAAGCCACAGGTTTTTAAAAAATTAAATGAGGTAATTAGACATGAGCATGCTTTTAAAAAACATTTTGCAAATGTCAGCTGTTGTTATGTTTGAAATGGACATTAACTGGGATATAAAGGGAACACTTACCTTGAAGATTCGTTCCTGTATTCATGCATCCCCTTGATCAGGATTTATTGATTGCAACTCTGTACTAGGCACAGTAATAGAGGATGGAGCCACAGAGACACCTACACTGGATCCTCGTCTTTTCTCCTTGTGTGGTGGAAAGACAGACCCCTAAATTGATCTGATTGCATCCTCGCAATAAAGACTTCTATTTAGTATGCAAGACACTTCTCTGCAATTATTCTCTCCATTTATAAACATGATTGTTATTTACATCGTAATGCAAGACAAGGGGAATAAGACCTATTATATGGAGGGTGGCTATATTTAGATTATACTTAAATTTTAACGTTTCATTTCACATTTAAATTAAGGACAAATAACAGAGAATAGAGATTACTGTTCAGGACCCCAAGCCACATTTCTGTGAATCCACAACATACCTGCCCCACTCTCTGGCACTGGAAAATTCACCAGCTCTGAACAGGCAATAAGAGGGCTAGCCAGTTCCTGGCATATTCAAATGACTTGGAATGGCATGTTGGCATTCTTGACAAGCTACTGCCATGCACCAGTGAATTACCTTACTTGGCTCCAGAAACCATGTGAGGAAAGTTGCTATATTGGTAGAGGCCCAATGGACCTCACTTCACATTCAACCCCAGAAAGCAACTGTATGCCTCCGTTCCCATTTGTAGGCTCAGCTGTCTGCAGGTGAGGCAGTTTCTACAGAGTTGAGAGCCAATGATAATTGGACTTGGTTCCCCTAAACTCAATGTGAAGCAGAAACACGCAGGACAGTAGTACCTTGACGCTTCCATGCCGGGCTTCCTGATCGCCCCCAGCTAGTGTGGCCGCGAGTCTACAGACTAAACCCGGGCTGAGAGGGTGGTCACATGGATGGAGTGGAGTAATGCCATTATGGGTTTCCTGTTTGTCACTATGGAAAGGCCACACTTACCTGCTCAATCCCCATTTACTTTGTATTCTAGGATAGAGGTCAGGAAGACTATACCCCACCTGCCTATACAGCTGTGGTGTGTTGAAAGATCCCTGGACTTCAAGTAAGAAGATCTGGGTTTGAGTCTCAGTCTGTCACTTATTTTCTGTGTGACCTTGGGCAAGTCACTTCACCTCTCTGAGCTTCAGCTTACTTCTCTGTTTAACTGGGAGCATATTATCCGTCTCATGGGGTTGCTGTGAGAATTCAGTGAGATGGTGCATGTGGAAGTGCTTTGTTGACTGAATATTGCTCTAAGGAAGCACGGCGGAAAGCAGGATATGTAACACCGGGTTTCTCTTTCAGGTATTCCTCCAGTGGTTTAAAAACCCAACAAAATGCATCCATAAATATGCAACTGCCTTCAAGAGAGACAAATTCCTATTTTAATAGCTTGGATCAAAAGGACCTGATGGGATATTCATCCACGCGGGCCAGTTCCGTGCCCATCATCCCTTCAGTGGGTCTAGAGGAAACCTGCATGCAAATGCCAGGGATTTCTGAAGTCAAAAGCATCAAATGGTACAAAAACTCCTACTCTGCTGACATTGTCAATGTGAGTATTCCAGTCAGCGATTGTCTTATAGCAGAACAACAAGAAGTGAAAATATTGCTAGAAACTGTCCAGGAGCAGATCCGAATTCTGAGCGACGCCAGGCGGTCAGAGGACTACGAACTGGCCAGTGTAGAAACCGAGGACAGTGCAAGTGAAAACACAGCCTTTCTCCCCCTGAGTCCCACGGCCAAATCAGAACGAGAGGCACAGTTTGTCTTAAGAAATGAAATACAAAGAGACTCCGCGTTGACCAAGTGACTGGAGATGGAGGAATCGGTGTGTTCTATGCTTTGCTCAACAGGAAAAGAGAGGAAATTAAATACAAATTATTTATATGCATTAATTTAAGAGCATCTACTTAGAAGAAACCAAATAGTCTATCGCCCTCATATCATACTGTTTTTTAACAAAATATTTTTTTAAAGGGAAAGAAATGTTTCAGGAGGGATAAAGCTTACAACTAAAGCTTTGGGTAGAATTCTGAATACAATTTCAGTTAGTCCCAACACCGGGGCCTCTTTTGGCTCTTAGTAGATGTGGGTGATTCAGACCCTCAGCCCTACCACACCAGTGTCCTCATAAAAAAGCACTGGCAGTTACCCGGTTTCAAAGAGACAAGCTGTATCCTGAGGGCGGACGTGCCAATGAGCAGGTGGCCCTTGCATTTGGCTTGCAGGTCCCAACCCCTAAATTTCTCTTCACTCGACAGCCTCCTCACAGGTTATGTCATGTCAACCAATGTAGTGTTTTCTATTTCATTTTTGAAGAATGGCACAAAGACTCTGGAAGAGGGAGGGCGGGAGATAGAAGGCGTGATCTGGGGCAATCTTAGCTACTCTTACGTGCCGCTCCCTCTGAAATTTGAAGGCACAGAATCTCAGAGGGAGGTGTGAAGGAAATTATTATAGAAAAAGAGATGAGAAAAATCACAATGTCGTGTTACTAAAATCATGCGATTAGAAGTGTTTTTCTTTGAGATTGTGTAGGGGCTCCAAAGGAGCATTTCTCAGTGTGTGTGTGTGTGCCTGTGTGTGTGTGTATGTGTGTGTGCGTGCGCGCGCGCGCACAACCATGTGTGGGTACGGGTTTGCTCACTCGAGCACAGGTATGCTGTATGCACATGTGTTCATTGTGTGTATGTGTGTGCATGTGTGTGCATATTAAGCTTGCTAAAATTTGTTCTGAAACATCAGGGAATTTATTATTCAGAAAAAAAAAATTTCCCTCTCAGATCTGTTCACTTTAAATTTATCCATTAAGTATCAAGTTCAGTTAGTAAGTTCTTAAATCAAGGTCACTTGCATGGCGGGGTCCTATAAAACTCTTGACAATGTCAAGATCATTTTCTGGTGTGAATACTTTTGAGAGGAACAACTATTGGCTCATTAATGATATCAGTACCACAAGGCGAGTTGAGGATGTGTGTTTATTTTGAATTATGCATACTTAAATGATTTACACAAGCCAATTAGCAAATTGACAGTTACCCTTTGCTTTCTCGTCATCCTCATTACTATTTATTTTGTAGCAAGTCTACTATTTGTGGACCAAGACATTGGCTTCTGTGGTTAATATGGAAAGAATAAATTGTTGAAATCACAAAGCCCAGACTTTTCAGTTCACAGGAAGCCCCCCAAAGAACAGTAAATTGTGTTGTATGTTCATTTGGAATAAAGCAATATTTTTACCACTGCTAAGGTGAACTGAAACTTCTCCTGAAAATTTGTCTGTTTTATTTACCCTTATTTTCATGGGGCATTCAAGGAAATTAGTGTTCACATAACTAGTCTTTTTCCAGTTATTGGTGGTGTTGAGTTGTTATGTTTACACTGTTTAAATAAAAAGGCACAGTATTTGAAAGTATATAAAAGATTTCTTTTACTGCAGTCTGGGAAGACTTTGGTTAAAATTTCCTTGTGGAAGATTCACATTACAATGGAAGAAAATTTAACTATTTCTGAATCAAATATTTAATATACAATTCTTACTGAGGTTAAGTTTTTTCTTTTAAAAATATATTACAAATTGCTCTTTGAGAACATTCTTTAGTAGACATAATGTCACGCAGAGGAAGGCAAACACCCTGTTCTTACCAGCACTGTTTGGTGGAACTTAAGGTCTCAGATGTAGAAAACACTTCGGTAGAAATGCATTTTATATTTACCAAAAGGCTTTTGGTACTCATTAATTGTCCGATTATACTTACATTATTTTGAATATAGAGGTAAAGTTGTTAGACTCTTAAAAGATTATCACAAACTTTTAATGTCTAAACCATCTAGGCTCCCATTTAAAAATATTGTATCTTTGGGACAAGGATCCACGACCCCCGTGAGTTGCATATCCAGTATGTTACTGTGTTGAAATTTATCAGTATTATCCAACATTACCTGGAAGGCCTCACAGATCTGTTGAAGTCGACCTTGTTTCTTGGGTTTTTTCATCAAAAAGTTACCTGTGGCATACCTAAAGGATTCATACAGATTTCACCTAATTAGGAGGTGATAATTAGGTGACTCATAGCAATTACTTTAATACATAATTCACACTGAAAAGATTAAATATTATCAATCAAACAAGTCCTAATCCAATCCCCACTTTGTTTTTTTCTGAAGGTAGAACAATATATTATGTGATTATAAACACTCTGGTGCGTCATGAAGAGCCTTAATATCAGACATACCCACTGGCAGTCTGATGTAAAGTTTAGAGATACAGTTTGCACTTCCGAATCGATAATCAAGACAAAATCTTCCATAAAGAAAAAAATATTGGCCATTTTTCTCCTTTTGGAATATGAAGCTCTCCTCTGAAAAGGGCCCAAGCTCAAAAGGCACATGTTTGGGCACCAGCTGACAAGCGTTCCTAGTGTCAAGACTTTCAAAGTTGATCTAACATGGCAAACCCCAGAGCCATTGGTTCCTTGTCCTTCAAGCTCATGTGCCTAACAGAGAGGTGCTTATTTCTACAAGACACCTTTGATTTTGTTTCCTTTTCCTTGTCTTTATTATGGGAATAGATATTTGGAGATTTGTAACTAAGTAAGTTGCATATTAGTTATTTACGGAAGAATGAATGTCACTCATGAGTTTTTTACTCTGAATCATTTTCTAATTAGTTTTTTTTTATATACAAGGCATATATTATTCTAAGTGGCCATAGAACACTGTTGTTCAAAATATATGACAAATTCTATGCTACTGCAAAATAGAAATGATGTTGGAGAATTGGCATCCAAATTTTCTTTCTGGTTTTCCCATGTACCTTATTAAATGCTCTATGTTTTATACTCTAATCCAATACCTACCTTGCTATGAGCTAAATATTTCTAAATTTATCACATCTCCAATGTTTCACATCATTTCTAAGTAGCAATAGCAAGGACTTCTGGAGGAGGAAAAGTGCTGATTTTAAGACTTCACAATTAATCTCTTTTGATAATAAGATATCAGACCTACCAAAAAAGAGAAAAGTAGGGCCAAACTGACTTGGAGAGAATGCCCATTGACTTCCAGGTTGAATGACAGCTACAATGTAAGTGAGGCCTCTGGCAACCATGGCAAAGGCTGTCAATAACCAGGTCTCCACCAGAATACGCTTGATGTATGCGGCAGTCACGCACACCCATCTGCTCTATGGTGCTATAGGAAACCATGGCTCCCTAAGTGAGGGGAGATGCTGGTTCCTTTGATCCCAGCCCTGTAAGCCAGAAAATATCGCCCTGAGACAAGTGCTGTGAACCATTTCCCAAACAAGTATATACTATACTTAGGAACACAGCAAGAGGGGTGGGATTTTTATTTGATCTTTTGGTATCCGGGAAACATTTTATATATAAAGAATACTTTTTTATTATTATTATTCGATTGTATAGATTCAGTACAGTGTATTTGATGATAGCATATCTCTACTGTGTTTGTACCTTAGTCTTCAGAAATTCAGTCTTCATCCAGGAAAGATCAGCACAATGTTTCTGGGCGGGATGCGTCTAAAATTGAGAATAGAATGTTGTGGGAAATGATGCCTTTAAATAAGCTTTATCTCATCCTCTTTTATTTTTTTCTTTCCCTTTTAAAGAAATAGTGAGGGTAAAGGAAGAAATTCATTCCTTAAGATCCATTTTGTTTTCTTAAAATTACCTGTTTCCTACTGTGACTCCACACACACATACACATGTCTACATATCTAAACACACACACACATATATATGATGTGTATGTATATTAAATTTAGGGGTTTAATTATTTTGTTAGCTTTATTTTTGCTTAATTTGACAAAATTAAAGTGAATGCCAGTGAAATCAAATCATATACAGACCAGCCAAACTGACAATGTTTAGATAACACAAGGATTTTTTTTCAGTTCTTTCTTTTTCTTAGGTAAGCAGAAATATCCTTGGGTTGGAGAATTTACAACACCCTGGAATAAAATCTCTGCTAGATTATCTCTTAGAAGTAAAGGTTAAACTATGGGTGTATATGATTGCTGTCCCTATAGCGTATGATGGTCTCTAATATATTTTTTGCAAATATAGATACAAGTTTTCCCAAAGGTGCCTATAGAGGTACCTTTGGCTTCAAGTGCACATGGGCTCTTGTGAGGAATAGAGGTCAAGGCAGAGTGGGGAGGGGAGGATATTACATGTTAATATTTGATACCCCAGTGAAGATGTACAGATGATAGTAGAGGTGACCAGACACCATCCTGATAAAATATAGAACAGGCTTCTAGTATTTTGGAAACTTTCTGTCATAAACATTGATTGCATGGGTATTGTTGCCTATGAAATAATTAATTGTGTAATAGCAAACAATTCATGTTGAGAGTCATCTTTGTGAAAGCTCGTGACCTTCTGATACATATTAGTAGCTTCATGACCCCATCTGTCAAATAAGGAGGATGATCAAGTTCATCTTCTATTTCCTTCCAAACTGACTAATAAATAGCCTGTTATCTGATCATTCTAACTCAGACTTTACCTGGTCATTTGTCATCCAATCATTTCACGACCCCTTGGAAAGTTAGTAGCTATGTCTTGTAAAACTCAACAATTATTGGAACCTGTATATCAACCTATATATATATATATCTATATATTACACTTATGGTATTCCATTTCCATAGAGAAATAGGATCACTTTTGTCATTGTTAAAGTAAATTTACCTAGGACAGGTAATAAACAATAAAGGATAGCAAAGAAAATACTTAACTTCAAAGCTTGAGCATCAAAACTTGCCCCAGATTTTTGGATTAAAATTTGCTGTGGATTTTTTTTTTAAGTGTATCCTTTGTGAATCTTTATCAAAGCCAGAGTAGAGAGTTCTTCTGAGAAGGCATGATACCTTGAAGATGTTCTTCTCTCACAGAAGCAACCACATACTCTCACTGGATACATAGGATATTTCTTGATAGTCTCAATTATTTGCACATCAAACCCCTTAACACAATCCAACTAATAATGATTAAAGTCTCTGGGGACACTTTCACATTTTAGTTGGAAATAATCCTGTCCTGGGGGGGGGGGCACAATCAACAAAAAAAATGCAGAGTTCACTTACTTAATTTTGGTTTTAATTGCTGTTTCTGACAAGTCATATCAATTTGCTCTTCCAGTAGCATCCAGGGTAGCACTAATTCTTCCATATAATTTTTCTTCATCAAGAGCCCAAAGTCTGAAGTCTTTAGTCTTCAATATAACAATGCAGAATGTTAAAATAGGTGAATCAAAAAAGTAAATCTCATTAAGTTGTGTTGTGTTTTTAAAGCTATAAGGATTCCATGTAGTTGTTTACAAAGTCAAAACAGAAAAAATGCACATTTTTTAAAACTTTTTGTTGTATTTAGAGGTCTGATGAACCATTTACACAGTCTTGTTCCACTTTACATTGATATTCGATACTGTCCTTTCCGAAAGTTGAAGGTCTTAAACAATCACACACACACACACACACACACACACACACACACAGCATGTTAAGATTCAATGTTGTCCTCCTTTTTCTTAGAATTTTCTCTTATAGCTCACCCAAATGTGTCCAAAGTCTCATGATGTGGATGACCTTGGATTCAGATATGTTTCATACGAAATGCAGACAGCAGAAAATACAGTGATTCTCTTCTAAGGTTTGTTCTGTACAGCCTTCTTTTGAATCCTGTCTATGAAAAAAAAAAAAAGTCTGGAGAATAGACACATTCGTTCAAACTGGAATAAATGGAAAAGTATACTACTCACCTTAAAATCTCCACACATTTACCAGTGGCCACTATCTTAAAGATAATTCGAGGGAAATACCTTGATGCCCTCTTATTTTTCAAGTATGCAATTGTACACATTAAATCTAAGTGAAAAATGAATTCCCTAGTTCTTCATAATTCATATATGTTATTAACTCATTTGTCCATATTTTAAATAAAGAAAGGAAGTAACACAGAGAAGAATATATACAAAATGGTCAGCAGAATATCTTCAGTCATTTTAAAAAAATTTTTTTAAGATTTCATTTATTTAACACAGAGAGAGAGAGATCACAAGTAGGTAGAGAGGGAGGCAGAGAGTGGGGGGGGAAGCAGGCTCCCTGCTGAGCGGAGAGCCCGATGCGGGGCTTGATCCCAGGACCCTGAGATCATGACCCGAGCCGAAGGCAGAGGCTTAACCCACTGAGCCACCCAGGTGCCCCCCAAAATTTTTGTTTTAAAACAGAAACAATCTCTTGTACCTGTGATAGTAATTTTATCTTAAGGAGTGATATGTTTCCTCTTCCAAGAAAGTATTTCAAAATGCTGTTTTTTACTCTGTGGAGTACATATGAAGGCTATGGGAAATAATATTGTTTGTCCCTTGGCATCCCACTAAAGTTTGGTTACATTATGTGGCACTGCATTTCAGGGAAATATATCACACTTCTTATTAAAAATTACAATATTACTAATCAATTTAATGATAATACTGACTTTGTCATGTAAGTTTTCATCTGTGGAAGGAATCCTTGTCTATTTTCCTGGTGCATCTTCTCAGTAGTCTCTGATGAACCTGGACACTCAGATCCTTTAGGTTGGGTTCTTACTGAATGTTACTTTTATCTTCTTGTTTATTAAAGGGAATATTCAAACAAAATGAGAGACTAATGTGATTTTGTAGAGGAAAATAGCTTTGTTCTTTTGAGTTCTGGTAGTGGAGAATTAAACTTGTATTGTTTCCAATGTAAGTGATAATAAGGTTCATGACTTTAGCCAGTATTTTCTCATATACAGACATAACCTAGGGCTCTTTAATTTTCCAAATATTATTAACAGACTTTTCAACTTTCTTATTGTTTTTTTTACAACATTTTCTATTTTGTAAGAAATAAAGATAAAAATCAATATATGTAAAAGAACAAAACAATAAATAAAGTGATCATCTTTTAAACATGAATAAAAAATAAGACAATAGCAACATTTTTGAAGGCTTCACATAAAATACTAATAACTAAAAATAAAATCTAAGCTAAAATAATGTAAAGAATTATTAGGTAAATGGTTTTCAAAATAAGGTGGGGCTTTTTTAAAATAATTCTCTGTAGACCAAACTCGTTCCATAATAATAGTTCATACTTCAGAATTTCCATTGGGCATTAATTATGCCTACTGAGATCAAACACTTAAATATAGTAAAGTCTCCACTTTTGTAACTTCTTCCAACTTGACAAAAAATTTATGAAAATCTCTGTTTAAAATGGGAAAAATTATACAGATCTGTAGAACAAAATCATTATCTACTAATGCATTCTTATTTTCTTATTGACAGTTTTCACCAAATGCTCCATATTTTAAGCTGAACATTAATGAAGCTACTGAATTAAATATGGAGACAGATGTCAACACATTCTGAAAATTAAATGTGTGAAATAGATATATGGAACTGCAGTACAGGAGAGGACAAGCTCCCTAGGAATGCCTTAGGGAACTTAGAGAACCAGGTACTCCTAGCATCTGAGATGAGTGTGTGGCAGTAAGTTAGTAATTAACGCAAAGCCCCCTTACCCCCAAAACATTCCAGGTTCAATTACTATATGACCAGCTTTGTTTCTGTGGGTCATCTTCCACTTTTTTTTTCTTTGCAGTATTATTTTTGAAGCAAAATCCAGTCATTGTATAATTTCATTAGTAAAAACACAAGTAAGTTAAAAAAAAAAAAAAAAAAGAGGAAGAAGAAGAAGTTGCAGTGTTCCTTGGATCAAAAATCTAAACAACTGAAAAGTATAACATAGTAGCTTGACCTTCAGTAATAAGGTAGCTTGTCTTGCAAACTCCATTCATTCCAGCTGAAAAAATGAATGAAGCATTACCCTGAGGGCCTTTCTCCAATTAGAAAGTAGAGACAGATACCAGATGCCATGAACATTTGCACAACAGATAGATTAAATGGATTTTCTTTCTGCTTTGCTTTTTTTCATCTTTAAAATTAATGTCACTGAAAGTGTGAAAAATAAGAAAATGATCAGCATGAATTCAACAATGCTAAGACCATACTCAACAGTGTTTTTGTAAATTTTCTTCTCATTTTCCACATATGTGCATATTTCACTGTTATTTTCCTACTATATGTTGCATTATAATTTAAAAAATAATATATCATACTGTCCCATGGTAATACATTGTCTTTGTAAACATTTAATTTAAAGGCTACATAAATTCCAGTTTATTCCTACGTTATGACTTATTTAGACATTTTATTATTAATTGAAACTCAAATTGCTTCAATTTATTCACTACCATAAGTAACTCCACAATTAGTATCATAGAATACATATTACTTTTTCTTTCTTCTTGAAAGAGAAACTGAAGGTCCATGAACAAGTTTCACAGGGTCTATAAACACTCAGAAGTGTAAGCTGTGCTGGGGTATAGGTTAGTATGTGTGTATTTTTGGTAGGGCAGAAAGGTCTCTAACAAAAAATTTCACAAGGTTAGTAAAGAAACTTGTGAACTTCAATGGATATGAATAACTCCTTCAGTAATTTCCCAGTTATACACTGAAGAAGTTTATATGGTTGGGTCAATGAGTAAATTTTTAAAGTTACTTTATTATTTATTTTATGTTTTAAGTAAGACTTTTTTTTTTTTTTCAAAGAAGCTTTAGGTTCATAGCAAAATTGAGGGGAAAGTACAGAAATTTCCCATATACTCTCCACCCCCCCCCCACACACACACTAGCCTCCTCATGATCAACATCCCCCACCAGAGTGGTACATTTCTTTCAATTGAAGAACTTACCTGGACACAGCATAGTCACCAAAAATCCATAGCTATTACACTACAGTTCACTCTTGTTGTTATACATGTGATAAGTTTCAACAAATATATAATGACGTTTATTCATCATTATGGTATCATACAGAGCATTTTCACTGCCCTAAAAATCCTCTGTGCCCACCTACTCATTCTCCCTCTTCCTCAACCCTCAGCAACCGCTGGTCTTTTTACTGTCTCCATATGACCAATTTGGAAATTTATTTTAGATCTTACTCAATTAATTTCTAGAAGTGGCTAATATATACAATTTTAACGTTACTTGAACTTTTTTTCGTTACTTTGCATAGCAATATAACACATGGTAGTTACAATGGTGTAGGTCTCATCAGAAATGTATCATTTTAATGAAGCTTAATTTTAACTTGTAATTAGACAAATGTTACATGCTTACACATAAAATATGTAAGAAGAAAAATAAAAATCACCACGGGGAGATAACAACTATTAGTATTTGAGTATATTTCCTTCCAATGTTTTTAATTGAATAAATATATAGACACCATATATCATTTACAAAATTGGAGTCACCTTGTATTTAAAACCTTTTATACTGCTTTATTAAATTTACATATGCTCTCTGATAATTTCCTCAATTAGTAAAGTAGTACACATATTTTTAATGACAACATAAGTCATTAAAGTCATTATATGAAGCACATTCATATTTTCAAAGAGCTCTTTAAACATTTATCACATGTTATTCAAATGATTTTTAAATATTTACCTACATTTGACTTGTGTCAATGTTTAAATATTATATGTACACCTATACATTAATTTTTTTGGCATAAGCATATTTCTAAGTATAGGTAGACAAAGATAGTAGGTTCCCTCACAGTATTAATTGTCTTTTGGAGAAGCTCCCCTGAGGGATATTATCACCAAAATCACCATATTTGCTAATGTAGATAGGTGGGTAAAAAGACATAAGCCCTATAGAAACCTCTGTACAGCTTACTACATTGTCCTCTCCCAATCCGCATTAAAAAAACTGATTGTTGGGCCCCTGGGTGGCGCAGCTGGTTAAGCAACTGCCTTCAGCTCAGGTCATGATCCCAGAGTCCCAGGGTCAAATCTCACATCGGGCTCCCAGCTCCACAGGGAGTCTGCTTCTCCCTCTGACCTTCTCCCCTGTAGTGCTCTTATTCTCTCTCACTCTCGCTCTCAAATAAATAAATAAAATCTTTTAAAAAATAAACAAACAAATAAAAAAACCCTTAGTGTTAAAAAATAAGATGATGGTTTAAAAATTGCCATCAGCTTTGGAACTTGGGAGGAGTGACATTACCATGAAAGCAAACCATTGTAAAGAACTGAGAATATGTCCAGCACTCAATGTTTTACATATGTTAACTGACTTAGTCTTCATAATAACCCTATGAAGTAGGTATGCACATCACTCCTATTTTAAAGATAAGGAGAAGGAGACTGAGGCATAGAGAAGATAAGAAACTTGCCTGAGATTTCACAGATAACAAATTGTAAGGGGCTGGATTTCAAGCCAGAATTCATGCAGGCTTACCTTTATTTCCCAATCTTGTTCATTATCTTGAGGAATTTCTTATAATTCAGATGTCCATGATAGGGTAGAATCTCTAAGGCTAAGTGAAGATGATCCTTACTTCAGTTCACTAAATCCAGCAAATGAATATAACAAGTGCTAAAAATAAGGGCAGAGTACAGAATTAATGAGTGGGACTCTATACATCCAATTTTGTGGGTCATTTGAAATTCTCACATATGAAATATAGCTATCAGATAGTTACCAAAACTACTACTCCCCCTCCCAAATATGACAGGTGGAAGTGGCAGGAAGAAGACCAGAGGGACCATACCTATGGCCTTGGCTACCTCCAGTTTCCATTAAGTGTGGAATGAGTACACAACGGTGGTCCTCAGGTCATCTGTTTCAACAAAGCAAGAGTTGGTGCTTTGTTCATGACTCTACTTCCCTGTTCATTCACTGCAAGTTGCCACATCACTGAAATGTTAGTATAAATTGATACCAATCATCCCTCAAACCTAAAATCTGAAAGAAGGATATTGTATGTGCGTGCACATGGTCAATAGAAGAAATAAAGATTCACTCAGTCTCTTCTACATTCACCATTATTAGACAGACACAAGACCTAGAGCAATCTGCACAGTCAAGACAAAGAGATTATAAAATATCCCAACAGGAGAATAGTGAAGTCATTTGCAGGCAAGAACAAAGGCCAAACATACTGCTTTCAATATGTAGAAGTCATGACTCCTTTCAAAATGATATTTGCTCTACTGCTGCCCCTTAGAAATTATCAACTATTATATAAAGAAAACGATACTTCAGAAATGAAGTAAAAGACTAAGGGCAATGGGTAAGACTCACTAAAAAAGCAAACATTATATAAAGAATCAAAGTGAAGGAAATTTTTTTCTACAGAAGAAGAAATAATGAAAGCAGAACTAAAATCTGACAGAACTAGTAAACAGGAGAATTGGGTAAATGTAAATTTATGTTCCAATAGGATTAGAGTTAGAAACATAGGTGTTTAATTTCTTACTCTTCCTCCCTAAGATATGTTGTTTCAGAATTTAAAAATAATAATAGAACATTTTTTAAATGTTAAAAAGGCAAACAAAAATAATCCTATGGTTCTAAAGAGGAAATTAAAACTTCAGTTAAAGAAAACTTAGAAAATGAAAAGGAAGACATAAAAAATATTTAAACCAGCTAAATCTATAGTCAGTGGAACCCTGAGAGTCTTAAATAAATTTAACATTAAAAGAAGAGAGAAGTGTTGAATTGAGAATTCGACTGAGAAAGTTAGAGATAATATAATCCATTTTTTTAAAATAAGAGAAATGATGCAAAGGCAGAAAATTAGATATTTGGAATAAGAAAAAGAGTAGAAATAATAACACTTCGAAAAATAAATATGCAAAGTTAGGAAAAGAATAATTTTTAAATGAGAAATAAAAATAAATACAGAAAACATATAAATCACAAATATGGAAAATGTTTTTTTAAATTATTGTTGACCAGTATAACTCTGTTCATTGCTATGAAAATTAAGATTTTTCATGGAAAATAAAATGTACCAAATGACTTAAAAACAGAATATTTGAGTTATAGAAATATTCATGGGAAAATAAATAGATGATTTTTTTTCCTTCCAGGAATTCTACTTAACCACTTATAATGAGTTTCCAGATTCAGATAGATTTATATGTAAGTTATTCATATCTATATACTGATATCTATCTATCTATCTATATCACATATAAGTACATATAGACATATAAAATATGTGTTAATTACATGTTATGTAATTAGTATATGATTTATACACACACAAAAGATGCTAAAATGGGATTCTCTCTCTCCAAAGTTTGACTGAGAGACAAGTGCAGTAGGTGCCTAAGGCCTCTACTTCCTTCAGTAATCTTTAGATCACCTCAGAAGGATATGCCCCTAAATGTTAAAGCCATTTCTCTGTTAACCATCACACACTTCACCCATAAAAATGTGTGCTTTGAAAGAGAGATAATTCCTTCTGAGAGAATTGTCAGAAATCTGTGCTGTTCTAATTTTCAAAATGGAGAAAGGATGGATTCCCTTCACATCAAGCCAAGTGAGAGGGCATTCAGAGAGCCTCCTGTGATCTCATGGTATATGGCCCCTGGGAGTTCTAGTCTTAGTAACTAGAACAAAATTCTGGCTGAAGCTTACTGTTAATTGCTAGATTGAGGAGACACAGAGGCATGAGGAGAGACAATCGATTTGTTTGTCTCAAAGTAAAAATACATGCTTCCTCCAACTTGTGATGGTCTATAGCAAGAAGGCAGCAGTGTGACCCAACACAGTCTGTGGAGGTCATACAGGGCTAAGGAGAGGTCATAGCCAGGAGGAGCCATCAGCTCTTCAAGTGGAGGATCTCCAGCAACACCCAAAAAAGTGTTCCATGAAAGAAAACTTTTCATCTGCCTCATTCAAAGGGTGGAAACTATGCTTGATCATTTTCATCTTCTTTTTCTTATTTCCTCACCACCTGGTTTTAACCCTTGGGTCAGATACCATAAACAGAAAATGGGAAAGGTGAGGAAAGAAGAGGGAGTTCAGCCAATCTCTCCCTTTAGATCTCTAGCTCTATTTCTCATAAATATTTGGATCACAAAACCTTTTATCAATCAATAAACATTTATAGTATTCACTATTATTTGGCAAAACTGTCTTTGGGAAAAATCATCTTGTCCAAGGTCACTTATAATTATGTATGAAAACATCTAAGTGAAATATGTGCAAATGAATTATACTAGTATTAATAAAAAAGAAATCACCATGGCAACATAAGTTTTATCCCAGCAATTTAAAGGTATTTTAATATTAGTGTATTTAGTAACATGATTTATCTCCATAAATAGCAAAAATCAGATATGATTCAATTTCTAATCTGGAATAAACATTTAGTTAAACAGAGGAAAAAAATTTACTTCCTTAACAACATAAAGTCAATCATCAGCATTAGACCATAGCAATTAAACATTAGATTCATCTCTCTTTGAGTAAAGAACAAGGCCAGTCTTTCACTATTAATACTATTAACTAAATTAACAAAATGGGCAATATCTAGGGATAAGAAAAGAATGAGAAAATAGATAAAACTAAATCATAATGATCCAAAAGAGAATTCATGAGTCAACAGAATAGTACTGTAAATGATTTCAGCAGTAAGCCTATGAACAGAATAAATGGCTAGAAAACATGCTAAATATGATTTAATTTGCAGTATTATCATGCATTACCTTGAAATAAACCTAAGGAGAGGAAAATGAAATAAAATTAATGAAGATTTAAATAAATAAGAATATCATTTTCCTCATAGTGGTAAAATTCCATATTTTAAACTTGTCAAGGGTGTGTGGTTTCATTCATAAATATAATGCATCCAAATGAAAGACACACTAAGAATATTTCAGAGAATACATGGATAAGAACTGTCAAAACCAGTTTGAAAAATGAAACTATGGAAAAATGAGCGAGAGTTTAGTATATAATCAAAGATGTTATAATGTTAAAATTATTAAACCTTACTGAGTTGATGCAGGTATTGAAAGAAGATAAACATAAGTAAAAGCCCAGAAACACACTAGGAAACAACAACATAATAGAAATTCAAGACATTTTAAATTATAACTTAAAAAATAAATTATAATCTAAGCTCATACCTTATTTAAGAAAGGTATGAAATAAGTTCTGACCTTATGTAAGAAGGTTCTAGAAAATTGGCTAACTTAAAAAAGATAAATATAGGTTTCTACCTTATACCACATACTATGATAAAATATTGATGAACTAAAGAGTTAAATGTACTAGATAAAACCATAAATGATACCCAGAAAAAATATAGTTGGAAGAACTTTTTAGAAAAAGAAACAAAGAGAAAACTCAAAACTGGATTATATTTACAGGAATAAATTTTTAGTTTGATATTTATAAAAATATATATAATGAAATTGGATTAATGTTCATAAAATAGATCATTAAAATTTACTGTCCTAAGAGATCTTAAAAATAATACATAATAGTTATTTATGGCTGGAATATTTCATATAGAAAATCACAAGAATTCATGTATAAGAATGTCTATTATGCCTTTATTTATAAAGGAAAAAAGTCAAATGATTAAACAATTCATGATATTTTATATAATGATAAAATTCTATTAAGTCCTCTGAAGTTAAAATACTCTTAGATTTTGTTCTCAATATTACACTGAATTTAAGAGATAGGATAAAACTGAATTACAACTGTATAGCATAAATAATACATTTATATATCACATGTTCCTTCTCATCTTTTTCTTATGTGTATATATACATACATAATAAAAACAAACCTAATAACAGCAATTTAAAGATAGCCAAAAACACAACTACAGAGAAAAAAATTAAATTACAATATGGCAATAAGATGAACTAGTATTAAATTGTTAAATACCATGTTTTAAGAGAATATTGATTGCTTTAGAAAACGTTCTCAATATAAGCTATTGGAAGGAAATATGAAAGTATTAACAATGGTTATTTATGTGTAATAAGATGTTGAGAATTTTATAGAATTTTCAGCATGTTCTATTTTTTTATGATGGACATGTTTTACTTTTATATTAAGAAAATTTGTTAAATATAATTTTCAGCAGTCCAATTTGGGGAACCCATTTCGATAACCCATTAAAAGTAATGGCTTTGTTCCCATCCTTACAAATCCTAATTAGTACATTGTTTTATGGTGTTTTCTTTGAAGGGATTTGCCTTTTAGTTTTTGGCATGCCTCTTTGGTTTGATTAACTGGGGCTTCTGTTCCGCTCCTCTGCATTGCAATTGAGTATTTGTTACAGAGGAGGCAACAAGAAGCAGGACAATATTATATTCTCCCCCGAGGCTTCCTATTTTCCAGAGATTAGACATATTTGCTCAACAGCACCAAGTTGCTGTAACAATTTCTTTCTCATTTCCTTTATACCCAGGGGCAAATGGCAACTTTCTTCTCTGTCACTTTCCAACTCAGGAAGCTGATGCATATTTTGTCCATTATTTAATACTTAACAGATAGCCCCCAGCATCAACCCATCCATATGAAAACTGTTGGCCCCTGGCAAACGGAAGAGCTGTATACACTTTGACAATCTAGTAGCTAAGAATGGATTTGGGGTGGTTCAAAAAAATGCTTTAAAATCTTATGTGATACTGAGCTGGTTCACAGAATTCTATTCATCATCAATAAAATGACATTAATTATTACTACTCCCTGAAGCAAAGCTAAAATGTGTATTTATGCCTTTTGACAACGTGAAGTCTGACTCCAGAGAAGGCAAGGGGGTATCAGTCATCAAGTAGCAGAGCCCATGTGACAGGGGAGAAAAAATATTGTGCTGCTAACCATGGTGCTTTCTGTGCAGTGAGAAAGAGCACTGGCCTCACCATGAGCCTGCTCACTTCTCCCTTAAAGACTGTAGTGACCAAGTTTTTTCTGTGCAGAGACTGGGTAGACACAATAGATAACATAATCTTCCTCATAGGTCCCCTACCTGTAAACATGTTCACGTGTATTCTTCCTCCTTTGTCTCCCTCCCTTCCATAGGCATCTATTGCATGCTTACTATGTGTGAGATCAAGTTTTAAGAACAGTAGTTAGCAGTGGCAAACAAAACAGATGAGCTCCTTACTTTCCTTGGGCTGGAGGTCATTGAGGGAGACGGCCAATAAATGAATAAGCAATTAAATAATATAATTTCAGCTTGCTATTGAAAAACCTAAGGAAGTGGGGAGTAGCTGGGTGAGAATGGAGAGAAAGGAGCTATTTTAGGTAGGGTAATTGGAAAAGTCACCTCTAAGGAGTTCCACATGTGACAAAATAGGACCGAATAATGAAAAGAAGTCACACAGTCAAAGACCTGGTACAAGGACAACCCAGATGGAAGATATGGCAAGTGTGAGACCCTAAGGTGGGAGGAAGGCTGGCGCACTGGAATAAGAACCAGGAGGCCAGGATGTCTGCAAAAGTTAACCAGGATGGGTTGAAGGAGATGGTTATATAGGATAGGCTGACACAGCCAGGTCATCTAGGGTCTCATAAGGCATGGTATAAAGTTTTGATTTACATTTAAGTGCAATGAGGCATCATTCTAGTTTAAGGAGAGAGGAGGAATCTATTCACATTTTCTTCAAGAGATGACTCTAGCTTCTGTGTAGAAAATTGCTTCTGAAAAAAGGAAAAAAGAGAACATTGCTTCTAGGTGGTGAGAGTGGGTGACAGAGAACCTGATGAGAGGTGGATGGAGTAACACAGATGAGAGATGGTGGTTGGTGGGACTGGGGCACAGGAAAACAATTACACAATGACAGAGAAGAAAATGATTCATTTAGTAGGTTATGTTTACAGGGGAATTTATCATGTTTTACCTCAGACAATCTTTAAGGTCTCTTCCAACTCCCCAAATCTGGATGTTAATCATTTATGACCTTAGGGGGATTCAACAATAACTTTTCATTCTCCAAAATCATCATAACACATGTGATAGTAGAACTGCACTACCCATGTCTGTCCCAATATATATATATCTATTTTAAGACGTTGTTTTCAAATTTTAAATATCAGAAAATTGAAGCATATTATGCATTTTTGCTGTTTCACATGCTGAAGATCAATTTTTAGACTTGATTTCATTGGTTTTAACTTACAGTTCAAATTGTGTTTTCAGTCCCATACTCTCTGGAGCTAGAATGCATGGGTGGCTTGTTAGCCAGGATAACTCGAAAGTGATGATAATCAATGTATGATAGCTGACATGTTGTTATATGGGTAAAAAAGGTATTATTGAGGGGCAGAGTTTAAGAATTCCTCCCTTATTGTTCTAACAATTAATGCTTTGCAAGAATTATATGATGATCTTTGAAATTGTGACCAACATTTATTCATTCAACAACTTGGTAAGATATTGGTTAATAAAATAGAAATGGTCCCAACCTTCACTGCTTACAGTAAATTTCTAAGATAGCAAAATTAATAGAGAAACAAATGTGGATGTGTGTGTGTGTGTGTGTGTGTGTGTGTGTGTGTGTGATGATAAGTGTCATGAAGGATATGAATAGGTCACAATCACACAAAGCAGAGGTGACATGGCACCCACTCATGAAGATTGTTATGAAAAGTCCCCCAAGGGAAAACACATTTAAGCCCATGTGTGTTTCAAACATATGAAGAGTAGAGGGAGTATCATTCCAGGTAGAGAAATTTTCATACACAAAAGTTCTTAAATAGGAATGCACTTCAGAAGGTCAGGGAAGCGAAAGGAGGCCAGTAAGGCTGCAGACAAATAAATCAGTGAACCTGAAGAACAGGCAGGAGTTAGATCACGGTAGAGATCTACAGTTATGCTAAGGGGTTTGGATTGTAGTTCAAGGCATGAAAAAGACACAGAGGGCCTAAAGAAGCAAATACCATGACAAAGTTATGTGATGTTGCTGTTGTCGTTTTCCCCCAATTACTCTGGCTAGTATATAAGTAATAGGATGGAAGAAGACAAGAGTTGGAAAGGTGTAGACCAATAAAAAGACTATTTTGTGTTCTGAGGAGTAGTAATGGTTGTTTGACTCACACTAAACATGGAGTATATGAGAGAAGTTGATACATTGAAGATATGTTTTTCAGATAGAATTAACAAGACACTATTCTTTATTAATATGAAGTGATGGAAAGAGGAAATGTGGACAACTCTTGGGCTTCTTATTTTAGGAATGATAGATAAGAAGGTCACTTTAGAAGAAAATAAAACCTGAGATAAAAGATCTGTTAGGAAAACTCAACAGTGCTTTATTGTAAAAGAGCTTAGACCAATAATTCCAAAGTGTTAATGAATGCTATTAAGATAAAATGAAGTTCAACTTAAGGACCTCTTCTTGTTAGCTAAAGATGGTAAGAAGAGGGATCCAAGCAGGAAGAAAAAAATAACATATCCAATACTAAAACCTTAAATTTGAAGCATCAATCAAGAAAATAGACAGAGACTGCCATGGCTGAGGCAGGGAGAAGAGGCAAGGGAGACAAAAGGTAAAAGAGTGTACAAAGAAGAAAACAACAGAAAGAGGACATCGTGAAGAGGAGGATGTAGATGAGGATGAGGATGATGGAGATGATGATGATGGTGATGATATTGATGGTGATGATGGACATTGGCAGGGATGATGATGACAACTATAACAGCAACAATATCTAAAATATTTTTTAGCCATTTTGCACTAGTTGCATGTGCTGGTTGAGCACTAGTAATAAAGTCACCAAAATATCAATGGCTCAGAACAGCACTGAAGTATTTCTCACTCATGCTTTAGATCAACTAGGGGCTTCATTTGTTCTTGTCTCCTTCTGAGACCCTTGATGACAGAGCAGCAGCCATTTGGGGCATTGTCAGTCATCATAGCAGTGGACAAGAGGGTATGACAAATTGCACCCTAGTTCCTAAAACTTTTGTCAGAAAGTTAATACATATGACCTCAACTAATTTTATTGGCCTCATCAGGTCACATGGCCGCACATAATGATAGGGTACTGAGGAAGGGTATTCCAGTCACGTTCTCAGGAGAACTGAAAATGTTTGGTGAATAACATTAATGACTATTTGTCTACCCCCCATGTTTTAATTGGATTATCTTATTTAATCTTTTCATAATGCTGTGAGATTAGTACCCTTCATCCCCATCTTACAAGAAACTGAAATTTAGAGGTGTTAACGGATATCTGGTTTAGATAGGTTAAAGGACGCACATGTTAATAGGGAGGCCATCATTTAAACTCAGAGTTTATATGCTACACCCTTAGCTATACTACCTATGTTGGCCATGTCAGGAATCTGAACTGTGTTCCACAGGAATGAGAAAGCTTTAAAATATTCCAAAAGGTAGGGTTATTACATTTCCATTTTAAGAAATCGTAGGGAGATTTTTTAATTCAAACATCAGATATTCACAAAAATTTGTCTTATAAGTATTTCTGCCTTATAAACCAAATTTAATTTTTGGTATGAGCCACCTTTCCACTAGTAAAGTCAAAGGTGAAAATTTCATCTCAGTCAATTTTGAGTTCTTACGTTCATTGGTAAGAGATTGGTCATGGACAATTATTGGCCTGAAATGATTATAATCAATTGATGTTTGCATTTGCATATTCTTAATTTTGTTTGTTCTTCTCCAACAGTATAGACAGTTCCCAACAAGAATGCTCTTTTGAACCTGGGATTATCTCAGCTAACTTTAGAATATCCACTGGCTCAGTAGTTAGACATACTGCTATCAGAAAACACTGTGTCACAGTAATCTCTCATTTACATTTGTGCACCAGTCAGGAATTGCATGTAGATTTTCAAAACATGAGCAATGCACCCACCACCACCAAATATTGCCTACATCAGGGCTGTTTAAGGAGGATTCATAGTTTCAGCAAATCAGATGCCTTAGAACTTTCTTCTCTATAGTTAGGGTGAGACACTTATCCTCATGCTTCCTACTCTATGAAATAACTTTAAGTCACTTTTATTTTGGTATTGTGTTACCGAAGTCAAAAGTATGTTAACAATTTAGCTTGTATATGTGGATAAGAATTACCTGAGGATATTTGCTAGTGTAGAGAGAAGAGGCTTCAGAAAGAGAGAAGGTTGAAGAAGAAGGAAATAAAAGGGAAGTCTAATGCAAAGCAAAGTCCCAGAGGAGGTAAAAGGATGGGTTTATTGGATAGTGGGAGAATAAACACATCATCCTCCATGATAGATAAAAAAGAGAGAGAAGGGTTGTGAATGTAGATGTTAGAATGTGACGTGGTCTTAAATCACATTCATAGTGAATCTAAATGCATCAGTTTGTGGAAAGTAAGGTAGCTTGCTTGGGCAGAGGCCCAAATGAATGAAGGAAATGTTTCATTTAGAAATTGTGAGGAATGGTGGGAGATGCTGATCAACAAAAATGATTTAAAGGCAATTCTAGAAACCAAGCTGAGTTTGTAGACCACGAACATGGAGTGACTGTCAATCTGAATCTTCATGGGAGAGCAGTAGAAGGGAAACAAGGTCGTTGGAAAATACACCTTGTGTTTGAGTTTCCTCTCCTAATCAAGACAGAAGGAGTTGATGTTGAGAATATGAGTTGTGTGAACAAAACTGGTGCATCCACAATTGACTAGGGAAGGGAGAAAAACCAGGAAGACTGAAGAAAAATGGAGACAGCAATAACAACACTAGAATTGCATAGATGACATCTATGGAGTGTCTACAATGTACCAGGTGCTCTGCTGAATAAAGCATCATCTCACTGAATATGCTTTCCAAGCCCAGAGATTACTGGTATCATTCCCCTTGTTCAGCTAGATCAATGTAGCCTTAAAAGATTGAACAATTTTATTTCCAAAATCATTTCACTTACACCTAAGATTAAATCCCAGATCTGTCTGATTCCCATGTCTAAGACTTCTCAAGAGGCTGGAATTTTCTAAGAAATCAAAAGCTGTAGAAATGGGTGCAAAACATTTGGACAGGTAGGAGGTTGTGGTCTGAGGGTAAGACATTGGAGGTCAAAGATGCATAACTTAAGGTGTTGATGCTAATGCCTAGATTAAAGACTTGTATGACTAAAGTTGAAAAGAGGTGAAGGTTACTTGATAAGCAGTTATAGAGGTGCTAGTTCTCACTTCGCTGCAAAAGAGTTCTATGTACCAGGCAGGACTTTTTTGCTTTTAGCTTAACAGATTCTAACTCAAACATTGTTGAACAAATAAGAATTTCTTATAATCATGCAGAGATGTCTCATGAACCCAAGGGCATTAATGCAACTGGCTATAGGAAAGCCTAGAACAAGGGGCAGGAAAACCACCAGGGCTACCAAGCCATCTTTGAATGTTCCCCCTCCCTTTACTCTCTGCCAAAAACTTCCTCTGCTCTGAGGAGTACAACAGCAAAAAATGGTTTGCCTCCATTCCTGAAATTGTCCATCTGCTCCATGGGTACACTGCCCTCTCTTGAAATTGAATTTTCCAAATTCTTGGAAAAGGGAGTAACTGGGAGTTAGATGCTCACCATAAGACTATACTGTACAAAATGTTTGCTATAAAGGATGCAGTGGTGATGAGAGAAACAGTTTCTTCAGAAAAGAAAATGAACAGATAACTCTCAATTGCCCTTCTTACTGTGGGTCTATGCTTATTATCTTGAAGAAATATCCTTCTAATTTCTAAGATCTGATTTTAGTAAGAATTTGTCTCTCCATATTCCTAGTCTACTGCCTCTTATATTTCTGTGAGGGTGTTCTTGCAAAATAACTCAAAGACAGAAAATTAACAAAATAAACTGGCGTGTACCAGGAAACTAAAATGAACATACTTAAGAATCTCGGAAAAGTTAGAATTGATATTATAACTTTCTAGATCTTCTGTTTCTAGAATTCCTTTTGTAGTTCTCAATTATGACAACATCTCAACTACCTGGGAATTACAGGGTATTAGGAAGTGAAAATTTTCCTTTGAGTATTTACATGGAGATGGATTCTCAAACAGGAAATTGTTTATACACCATGTTAGAATGGGTGGTAAATTCAAATGGAATTGAAATTATTACATATCATCAGTACCATTAAGGTGACTAAAAATTTGTTCTCACTAATGGATATGTAGGGAACATTTTTCCTTTCCTAAGTATCTCCTCATTAGTCAGTTCTCAGAGGAAGCAGAAATAGTTCTGGATATGTTTTATGTGTAGGGTTTGGAAAGAAAAAGCTACTAAAATTGGGTTGAATATCTGCTTTATAACAGTACTAAAAGTAGAGGATAAATTATTCATAAATTATTAATTTGTGTCACTCTTGGGGGAGCTGCTGTAAACTCATCAGCAAAATATGTGTTTATAGCATACAAAATTGCCCTGTCAAGAGACCATCAGATATTTTGCCTTTGAGTTCCGGGCTTCCTTTTTCACTTGAGTAGAATTTTCAGAATCCTGGCTCCTGAAGGGATTAGGACAAATTCCAGCAGTGGGTAGGCAAGTGTTGAAAGCTTTGCTGTTGGATGGGGGGCGAAGGGGGCAGCCAAGGTGGTAAAAGGTTCTCTGAACAAGAAGGAGGACAGGATTTTGTGGGTGCCACAAGGGGCAGCAGGGTGCTTTTCTGCCACAGAACACCCCGCAGGAGCCAGGATCTTGGCTGGGTGATAGCTGCTTGGCTATCTATGAGGTTTCAACTCTTAACCTGGCTGTCCAGGACTTCACATAAGGTCAGCAAAGAGGTCCTTGGGGCTCAGTCTCTGAGAACACCCGAAGATCTGGTATGACATTCTCCATGAAATCATGTAACAAGAAGCAATTGTAATTTCAGAGGACTAAAGCCTAGCCCTTTCTCATGATTTCATAGATTCGATACACAGCAGATTTCACGTATAATCCAAACAAGGGAAGGAAAGCCCTGAAGAACTGGTATGGACAGACTTCTGTTTGACCTTGGCAGCAAATGATATGGGGTGGATTTGGTATATTAAATATATATACATACACATGTATATATATATATATATAGATAATAAAAGTACATATTATAAAAATTTTGTGTTCTGTGTGTTATATACTTAATAGCTAATATATACATATTATGTTAAGTATTTACTACAATCCTACAAAGAAACTATATAGAAAGGAAACCAAGGCTCAGATATAATTTATGATTTACCAAAGATTAAATATAAAGTGTCAAAGTGAGGACAGAAACTAAGATCATTCTCTCTTCTCTTTCCTCTTCTAAAAATATCTACATACACATAATCACCTATATAAATATATCCATAGAAAGATACATACATATAAGGGCACCTGGGTGCCTCAGTGTTAAAGTTTCTGCCTTCAGCTCGGGTCATATTCCCAAGGTCCTGGGATTGAGCCCCGCATTGGGGTCTGTGTTCTGTGGGGAGCCTGCTTCCTCCTCTCTCTCTCTGTCTGCCTCTCTGCCTACTTGTGATCTCTGTCAAATAAATAAATAAAATCTTTTAAAAAAAAGAAAGATACATAAATATAAACGTACAAACATCTGTGATCTTTACATATGTAGGACCCTTGCCCTCTCTCTCTATAATTCTCTCTCATCTTTTCCCTTTATCTTTCTCAATATATGGCTTTCTTCTTCTCTATCCATATACAAGGATAGATATCTCTGTTATTCTCTTAAGGCAAGTAAATAAATTTTGCTTAAAAGGATACACTATTAGGGTAATAAACTGTCAAAATTGCCCATGACTGTCCTAGTATTAGAACTGAAGCCCCATGTCCTAAGAAATCCCTCAGTCCTATGAAAATTAGGACAGTTGGTCACTCTAGTGAGCTTTTCCAGTATTATTCTCTTCCTGACATTTGATGATCCTGTATTTCTGGGCAAGGCTTCACCCAAGTTACATTCCCCCGGCATATTTGTAACACAAAGTGATTATGTATGGGTCACCTCTACTTATAGCTCGAGGGTAACAATGAACAATTATTACAACAAAGAGCAGAATGGAAATTTGAATTAGTCTCAGATATCTCTATTCTAAGAACATATTAAACTTCTGCTGCTACAAGAATGTCCCCAAGTGACTAAAACACTTCTTGGTTTCCACTCCCCTCACATACTGTCTCCTATTGTCTCACTTTCCCTGTTTCCCCTTTTTCTGTCTCTTTGTCAATTCTTCTCATACTTCTTTTTTTATGCTCTTTTACAAAAACTTCTCTTTCTCCAAGTCTGTCCCTTCAAAACTCAAAATTTTTGTTTCTTCATTATGCAGAGAAATTTAGCCCTCCCCTAGAGTCTTTACTTCCTATACCAAATAATATATTTTTCCCAAAACAATAAACCCACCTGACTTCAATATGAATTATTCCACTCTCCTAAAAGACCAAAGTTTAGTAGTCAATGTTTATATTAAGAAGCATTTTCCTTCCCACCACATTTTGGAATCATTGCGTTGATTATAGAGGATATTTCTTGGGTCCAATTGAAAAATACATGCCCAGAAGGAGAATATAATTTCCTCACTTAATGAAGATGTAGATTTTCTCAGGAAACTGAGATTTTTCTCAGTTTACAGAACAAGATCTGTGTACTTGTCCACTCTTCTGCAGGTGTCCAACAATAGCAAGTGAAAAGAGCATGAAGGACATTTTGGAACTTTACTACATTTCTTTTTCTTTTTTTCTTTTTTAAGATTTTATTTATTTATTTGACAGACAGAGATTACAAGTAGGCAGAGAGGCAGGCAGAGAGAGAGGGAGGAGGAAGCAGGCTCCCTGCTGAGCAGAGAGCCCAATGTAGGGCTTGATCCCAGGACCCTAAGATCACGACCTGAGCCAAAGGCAGAGGCTTTAACCCACTGAGCCACCCAGCGCCCCCTTTACTACATTTCTAGAATGGACACTATAGCATCTCCCTTATGGCAAGGGGGAATTTTTTCTTATTTGTGAATCATGCTAAAATCATATTAGATCAGGGAAGGAAAAAAAAATCATGTGAATCATCCCCTGCACTACTTCATCTTCTGACTGATGCCAAGCCATTAGGTCATTGGAATGTTTTAAGATGCCAGGTTCAGAGCCAAACACAGAAGTATGCTTTGAAATTCAAGGACAGACCAGGTATATGTGTCTTTGTTTCCTTTTCCTTGCCTCTGTGGCATGTTCCCATGACCCATTTTTTTATATTTTAATCCAGACTCAGTTACCCCATTGCCTCCTTCCCAGGCATTATGATTCCTGGTATTTACCCCATTTCTGACTTCCCCTCATTCAGAACTTCACTTTTACTTCATGTATATGTAGCTTTGATGACTTAAATTATGTCCTTGCACAAATCTGACTTGGAATTGCATCTTGTTTCTAGGTTTGCTTTGCTTTTGTCACTTTAAGATCTCTATCCCATAAAGCACCATTGGCAGAGGGGCCTGAACCTTAAGTTTCAAGACCCCTTACATACAAGGCCTCTAGTTAGGAAAGCCAGTTCCTAAGAGCAGTATAGTATTTGGGAAAAAAGAAGTTAGGTTGCATTTCTACAAATGTATTTCTGAAATATTGTTTAAAGAAATCCCAAAAAGAAAGAAATGTGGATATCTGAAAATCCAGTAAATGTTTGCGAGTCTTTTTTCTCATTGAAAATGAATTTCATTTAATACCAAATTATGTATTTACAATTTTATATTCTCTTTCTCAAAGAGATCCCCTTAAATTGCATAAGCTTCAGTATGGCTGCTGACAACAGATCTTCAGGGACTTGCATCCCTAGAACAGATTGGGTTCCTTTTTTTTAAGAGACTGTCTCCCAATAATATCAAAATTTATGAATACTGGTGAAATGTTAAGAGAAACAATATTTGCAGTTCTTGAAGAAGAACTTCAAGGTTCTTCTCCCATAATATTAATTAATTACTTTGGTGGCTTTATCATATTTTTAGACATTATTTGATACTCTTCCCTCTAGGAGGTAGAACTTAATTATCTTCTCTTTAGTGTGGGTGCTAGACATGGTGACACATTTCTAATGAATTGATTATAGAAAGGGGGAAATACTCATTTTAGAGTGAGACATCTGACAGATATTGCCTTAACAATCAGGGTCTATATCCTAAGTCATGTGCTCCCACCCCAAGAATGTGACAAGAAAGGTATTTCACCTCTATCGTATTCTTTCCCAAAACCAATAAGCTGGGAGGTGCGGCAGGTAGGGGAGGGGAGACAAAATGTCATGGATGAGTTGAGATTAAAGAGATATGTTGATGAAATAAAACCTAATGTTATGGGTTGAAATGCATCCCCACAAAATTCATATGTTGAATTCCTAATCCCCAGCACTTCAGAATGTGACCATTTCAGATGATAGGTCTTTAAAGAGGTAATTGAATTTAAATGAAGTCAGAGACAGGAAGATGGCAGTAGAATAGGAAGACCCTAGGCTCACCTCATCCCACAGATACACTTACATAACTATCAAATCATCCTCAGTACCCCAGAAATCAACCTGAAGATGGGCAAAACAAACACCACAACTAAAGGGAGAGAAGAGACCACCATGAAGAAGGTAGGAAGTGCAGAGAAGTGTTTGGGGGAGAAACAGATCCCAGGTGCTGGGGTAGGGGGGTGGGAGATGTGATTTCAGAGAAGCGTGTTTGAGAGAGAGGAGCACAGGGAAACACCACAGAAATACCAACAATTATAAGAGAATATTAGATCAAGTGGGATTGATTTTTGGTTTGCAAGGGTGGTTCAGTATTAGCAAAACAATCAACATGATACATCACATTAATAAAAAATAGGATAAATACCATATGATCATTTCAATAGGTGCAGAAAAAGCATTTGACAAAGTAGAACATTCATTCATGATAAAAACCCTCAACAAAGTAGGTTTAGAGGGAAAACACTGCAACATAGTAAAGACCATATATAAGACCAATAGCTAATATCCTAAATGGGGAAATACTGAGAGCTTTTCCTCTACAGTCAGGAACTAAACAGGGATGTCCACTCGCATGATTTTAAAAAAGATTTTATTTATTTATTTGAGAGAGAGAGTGTGAGCAGGAGGGAGGGGCCAAGGGAGAGGGAAAGAGAATTTTAAACAGACTCCACACTGAGTGCAGAGCCCAGGGCAGGCTTGATCTCATGATCTTGAGATCACAACCTGAGCCTGATGCTTAACAGATGGTGCCACCCAGGGGTCTCTCACCATTTTTATTTAAAATAGTACTATAAGTCCTAGCCAAAGCAATAGGACAATAGGAAGAAAGAAAAGGCATCCAAATCAGGAATGAAGAATTAAAACTTGTACTACTTACAGATGACATGATACTATATATAGAGAGAAAACCTGAGAAACCCCACCAAGAAACTTCTAGAACTGCTAATCCAATTTAGTAAAGTCACAGGATAAAAATATCAATGTACAAAAATCTGTGGCATTTTCAAACACCAATAACAAAGCAACAGAAAGAGAATTTAAGGAACCCATCCTATTTACAACTGCACCAAAAATAGTAAGATATCTAGGAATAAACCTAGCCAAAGATGTGCAAGATATGTACTCTGAAAGCTACAGAACACTGATGAAAGAAATTCACGATGACACAAAGAAATGGAAAAACATTCCACACTCATGATTTAGAAAAATAAATATTGTTAAAATGTCTATACTATCCAAAGCAATCTACACGTTTAATGAAATCCCTATCAAAACACCAAAAACATTTTTCACAGAGCTAGAAAAACCCTAAAATTTGTATGAGACCACAAAAGATCCCCAATAACCAAACCAATTCTGAAAAAGCAAAGCAAAGCAAGAGGATTCACAATTCTAGATTTCAAAGCTGTAGTAATCAAAACAGTATGGTGTGGACACAAAAACAGACACATAGATTAATAGAACAGGACAGAAAACCCAGAAATGAACCCACAATGATATGGTCAATTAATCTTCAACAAAGCAGGAAAGACTATCTGATGAGAAAAAGGACATCTTTTTAACAAATGGTGTCAGGAAAACTGAACAGCACCATGCAAAAGAATGAAACTGGACCACTTTCTGACACCATACAGAAAAATAAATTCAAAATTGATTAAAGACCTAAATGTAAGACATGAAATCATAAAAATCCTAGAAAAGAACACAGGTGGTAACTTCCTTGGCACTGGCTATATCAACTTCTTTCTAGATAGGTCTCCTGAGGCAAGGAAAACAAAACAAAACAAAACAAAAAACTACTGGGACTTCATCATAATGAAAGCCTTCAGCATAATGAAGGAAACAAGCAACAAAACTAAAAGGAAATCTGTGGAATGGGAGAAGATATTTGCAAACAACATATCCAGTAAAGGGTTAGTACCCAAAATATATAAAGAACTTACAAAACTCAACACCCAAGAACCAAATAATCCAATTAAAAATAGGCAGAAGACATGAATAGACATTCTTCCCAAAACATACAGATGGCTAAGAGACAAATGAAAAGATGCTCAACATCACTTTTGATTAGGGAAATGCAAATCAAAGCTACAATGAGATATCACCTCACAGCTGTCAGGATGGCTAAAATCAACAACATAAGAAATGACAGGTGTTGGGAAGGATGTGGAAAAAGGGGAAGCCTCTTGCACAGTTGATGGAAATGCAAACTGGGGCAGCCACTATGGAAAACTGTATGAGGTTTCCTCAAAAAGTTAAAAATAGAACTACCCTACAATCCAGCAATATATGCAAAAAATACAAAAATACTAATTCAAAAGGATACAAGCACTCTAATGTTTATAGCAGCATTATCTATAATAGCCAAAGTACGGAAACAACCCATGTCCATCGATTGACGAATGGATGAAGAGGTGGTACACACACACACACACACACACACACACACAGAGTGGACTATTACTCAGCAATAAAAAAAAAAATGAGGAGTCAAGATGGCGGAGAAGTAGCAGGCTGAGATGACATCAGGTAGCAGGAGATCAGCTAGATAGCTTATCAAACCATTGCGAACATTTACAAAACCAATGGGAAATCGAAGAGAAGAAGAGCAACAATTCTAGAAACAGAAAATCGATCACTTTCTTAAAGGTAGGACCTGCGGAGAAGTGAATCCAAAGCAACGGGAAGACAGACGCGGGGGGAGGGGCCGGCTCCCGGCAAGTGGGGGAGCAACAGAGCACAAAATCAGGACTTTTAAAAGTTTGCTCCAGAGAGGGACATCGCTCCGAAGGCTAAACCAGGGGGAAGCCCACGTGGGTCAGCGTAACCCCAGGTCCCGCGGGGTCACAGAAGGACCAGGGGTGTCTGAATGTCGCAGAGCTTGCAGATATTAGAGCGGGGAAGCCGGCTACAGCGACAGAGCCAAAGAATGAGCTCTCAGCTCAGGGTTACCTTGAGCCAGTCGCAGGCTGGATGGGCTCGGAGCGTGGCTGGAGGCCACAGAGAAGGAAGCGACTGGGCACTTTTCTCCAAGTGCGAGCAATTGAGTGCTTTCCTCCAGGCTCAACTGGAGGCCAGGTAGGCGGGGGCAGTTGGGCGCTTTTCTCTGAGGGTGCACTGAGGAGCGGGACCCTGAGCTCTCACCTCCGGGCTGGAGATTGGGAGGCCGCCATCTTCATTACCATCCTCCAGAACTCTACGGAAAGTGCTCAGGGAACAAAAGCTCCCGAAAGCAAACCGGAGCAGATTACTTAGCCTGGCCCCTAGTAAGGGTGGTGCAATTCCGCCTGGGGCAAAGACACTTGAGAATCACTACAACAGGCCCCTCCTCCAGAAGATCAACAAGAAACCCAGCCAAGACCAACTTCACTCACCAAGAACAGTGGAATTCCAGAGGAAGAGAAAGCAAATCTTATCTGGACAAAATGACAAGGCAGAAAAACTCACCACAAAAAAAAGAACAAGAGGCAGTACTGAAGACTAGGGACCTAATCACTTGATCATAGTCAAAAGGCTGAGAAACGATAGGCTAGGGACCTAATCAATACGGACATTGGTAATATGACAGATCTAGAGTTCAGAATGACGATTCTCAAGATTCTAGCCGGGCTTGAAAAGGGCATAAAAGATATTAGAGAAACCCTCTCCAGAGAGATAAAAGCCCTTTCTGGAGAAATAAAAGAACAAAAATCTAACCAAGTTGAAATAAAAAAAGCTATTAATGAGGTGCAATCAAAAATGGAAGCTCTTACTGCTAGGATAAATGAGGCAGAAGAAAGAATTAGTGACATAGAATACCAAATGACAGAGAATAAAGAAGCTGAGCAAAAGAGAGACAAACAAATACTGGACCACGAGGAGAGAATTCGAGAGATAAGCGACACCATAAGACAACACAACATTAGAATAATTGGGATTCCAGAAGAAGAAGAAAGAGAGAGGGGGAGCAGAAGGTATATTGGAGACAATTATTGTAGAGAATTTCCCAATATGGCAAAGGGAACAAACATCAAACTCCAGGAGATGCTAAGAACGCCCCTCAAAATCAATAAAAATAGGTCCACATCTCGTCACCTGATAGTAAAATTTACAAGTCTTAGCGACAAAGAGAAAATCCTGAAAGCAGCCTGGGACAAGAAGTCTGTAACATACAAGGGTAAAAACATGAGATTGGCAGCAGACCTATCCACAGAGACCTGGCAGGCCAGAAAGAACTGGCATGATATATTCAGAGCACTAAACGAGAAAAACATGCAGCCAAGAATACTATATCCGGCTAGGCTATCATTGAAAATAAAAGGAGAGATAAAGAGCTTCCAGGACAAACAAAAGCTGAAAGAATTTGCAAACACCACACCAACTCTACAGGAAATATTGAAAGGGGTCCTCTAAGCAAAGAGAGACCCTAAAAGGAGTAGATCAGAAAGAAACAGAGACAATATACAGTAACAATCACCTTACAGGCAATACAATGGCACTCAATTCATATATCTCAATAGTTACCCTGAAAGTTAATGGGCTAAATGCCCCAATCAAAAGACACAGGGTATCAGAACGGATAAAAAAACAAAACTCATCAATATGCTGCCTACAAGAAACTCATTTTACACCCAAAGACACCTCCAGATTTAAAGTGAGGGGGTGGAAAACAATGTACCATGCTAATGGACATCAGAAGAAAGCTGGGGTGGCAATCCTTATATCAGATCAATTAGATTTTAAGCCAAAGACTATAATAAGAGATGAGGAAGGACACTATATCATACTCAAAGGGTCTGTCCAACAAGAAGACCTAACAATCTTAAATATCTATGTCCCTAACATGGGAGCAGCCAACTATATAAACCAATTAATAATAAAACCAAAGAAATACATCGACAGTAATACAATAATAGCAGGGGACTTTAACACTCCCCTCACTGAAATGGACAGATCATCTAAGCAAAAGATCAACAAGGAAATAAAGGCCTTAAATGACACACTGGACCAGATGGACATCACAGATATTTTCAGAACATTCCATCCCAAAGCAATAGAATATACATTCTTCTCTAGTGCACATGGAACATTCTCCAGAATAGATCACATCCTGGGTCATAAATCAGGTCTCAACCGGTATCAAAAGATTGGGATCATTCCCTGTATATTTTCAGACCACAATGCTCTGAAGCTAGAACTCAATCACAAGAGGAAATTTGGAAAGAACACAAATACATGGAGACTAAACAGTATCCTTCTAAAGAATGAATGGGTCAACCAGGAAATTAAAGAAGAATTGAAAAAATTCATGGAAACAAATAATAATGAAAACACAACAGTTCAAAATCTGTGGGACACAACAAAAGCAGTCCTGAGAGGAAAATTTATAGCGGTACAAGCCTTTCACAAGAAACAGGAAAGGTCTCAAATACACAACCTAACCCTTCACCTAAAGGAGCTGGAGACAGAACAAAGAAAGCCGAAACCCAGCAGGAGAAGAGAAATCATAAAGATCAGAGCAGAAATCAATGAAATAGAAACTAAAAAAACAATAGAACAAATCAACAAAACTAGGAGCTGGTTCTTTGAAAAAATTAATAAGATTGACAAGCCCCTGGCCAGACTTATCAAAAAGAAAAGAGAAAGGATGCAAATAAATAAAATCATGAATGAAAGAGGAGGAGATCACAATCAACACCAAAGAAATACAAACAATTAGAAGAACATACTATGAGCAACTCTACGCCAACAAATTCGACAATCTGGAAGAAATGGATACATTTCTAGAGACATATAAACTACCACAACTGAATCAGGAAGAAATAGAAAACCTGAACAGACCCATAACCAGTAAGGAGATTGAAACAGTCATCAAAAATCTCCAAACAAAAAAATGTCCAGGACCAGACGGCTTCCTAGGGGAATTCTACCAAACATTTAAAGAAGAATTAATTCCTATTCTCCTGAAACTGTTCCAAAAAATAGAAATGGAAGGAAAACTTCCAAACTCATTTTATGAGGCCAGCATCTCCTTGATCCCAAAACCAGACAAGGATCCCACCAAAAAAGAGAATTACAGACCAATATCCTTGATGAACACAGATGCGAAAATTCTCACCAAAATACTGACCAATAGGATCCAACAGTACATTAAAAGGATTATTCACCACGACCAAGTGGGATTTATTCCAGGGCTGCAAGGTTGGTTCAACATCCACAAATCCATCAATGTAATACAATACATTAATAAAGGAAAGAATAAGAACCACATGATACTCTCAATAGATGCTGAAAAAGCATTTGACAAAGTTCAGCATCCCTTCCTGATTAAAACTCTTCAAAGTGTAGGGATAGAGTACACATACCTCAATATTTTCAAAGCCATCTATGAAAAACCCACTGCAAATATCATTCTCAATGGAGAAACACTGAAAGCTTTTCCACTAAGGTCAGGAACATGGCAAGGGTGTCCATTATCACCACGGCTGTTCAACATAGTTCTAGAAGTCCTAGCCTCAGCAATCAGACAACAAAAAGAAATTAAAGGCATCCAAATTGGCAAAGAAGAAGTCAAACTATCACTCTTTGCAGATGATATGATACTATATATGTGGAAAATCCAAAAGGCTCCACTCCAAAACTGCTAGAACTTGTACAGAAATTCAGTAAAGTGTCAGGATATAAATTCAATGCACAGAAATCAGCCACATTTCTTTACACTAACAACAAGACAGAAGAAAGAGAAATTGAGGAGTCAGTCCCATTTACAGTTGCACCCAAAACCATAAGATACCTAAGAATAAACCTAACCAAAGAGGCAAAGAACATATACTCAGAAAACTATAAAGTCCTCATGAAAGAAACTGAGGAAGACACAAAGAAATGGAAAAATGTTCCATGCTCATGGATTGGAAGAACAAATATTGTGAAAATGTCTATTCTACCTAAAGCAATCTACACATTTAATGCAATCTCTATCAAAATCCCATTCATTTTTTTCAAAGAAATAGAACAAATAATCCTAACATTTATACGGAACCAGAAAAGACCTCGAATAGCCAAAGGAATATTGAAAAAGAAAGCCAAAGTTGGTGGCATCACAATTCCAGACTTCAAGCTCTATTACAAAGCTGTCATCATCAAGACAGTATGGTACTGGCACAAAAAACAGACATATAGATCAATGGAACAGAATAGAGAGCCCAGAAATAGACCCTCAACTCTATGGTCAACTAATCTTCGACAAAGCAGGAAGGAATGTCCAATGGAAAAAAGACAGCCTCTTCAACAAATGGTGCTGGGAAAATTGGACAGCCACATGCAGAAAAATGAAATTGGACTATTTCCTTATACCACACACGAAAATAGACTCAAAATGGATGAAGGACCTCAATGTGAGAAAGGAATCCATCAAAATCCTTGATGAGAATGCAGGCAGCAACCTCTTTGACCTCAACCTCAGCGACTTCTTCCTAGGAACATCGCCAAAGGCAACAGAAGCAAGGGCAAAAATGAACTATTGGGATTTCATCAAGATCAAAAGCTTTTGCACAGCAAAGGAAACAATCAACAAAACCAAAAGACAACTGACAGAATGGGAGAAGATATTTGCAAATGACATATCAGATAAAGGGCTAGTATCCAAAATCTATAAAGAGCTTAACAAACTCAACACCCAAAGAACAAATAATCCAATCAAGAAATGGGCAGAGGGGGGCACCTGGGTGGCTCAGTGGGTTAAGCCTCTGCCTTCAGCTCAGGTCATGATCTCAGGGTCCTGGGATCGAGTCCCGCGTCGGGCTCTCTGCTCAGCATAGAGCTTGCTTCCTCCTCTCTCTCTCTCTGCCTGCCTCTCTGCCTACTTGTGATCTCTCTCTGTCAAATAAATAATTAAAATCGTAAAAAAAAAAAAAAAGAAAAGAAAAGAAATGGGCAGAGGACATAAACAGACATTTCTGCAAAGAAGACATCCAGATGGCCAACAGACACAGGAAAAAATGCTCCACATCACTCGGCATCAGGGAAATACAAATCAAAACCACAATGAGATACCACCTCACACCAGTCAGAATGGCTAAAATTAACAAGTCAAGAAATGACAGATGCTGGCGAGGATGCAGAGAGGGGGGAACCCTCCTACAGTGTTGGTGGGAATGCAAGCTGGTGCAACCACTCTGGAAAACAGTGTGGAGGTTCCTCAAAAAACTGAAAATAGAGCTACCCTATGACCCAGCAATTGCACTACTGGGTATATATCCTAAAGATACAAACGTGGTGCTCTGAAGGGGCACGTGCACTTGAATATTTATAGCAGCAATGTCCACAATAGCCAAACGATGGAAAGAACCTAGATGTCCATCAACAGATGAATGAATAAAGAAGAAGTGGTATATATCCACAATGGAATACTATGCAGCCATCAAAAAAATGAAATCTTGCCATTTGCAACGACGTGGATGGAACTAGAGGGTATTATGCTTAGCGAAATAAGTCAATCGGAGAAAGAAAACTATCATATGATCTCTTTGATATGAGGAAGTGGAGATGCAATGTGGGGGGGTTGGGGGGGTTTGGGGGGTAGGAAAAGAAAAGAATGAAAATGAAAGAAAAAATGAAAGAAGATGGGATTGAGAGGGAGACAAACCATAAAAGACTCAATCTCAAAAAACAGACTGAGGGTGGCTGGGGGGAGGGGGGATGGGAGAGGGTGGTGTGGATATGGACATTGGGGAGGGTATGTGCTAGGATGAATGCTGTGAAATGTGTAAACCTGGCGATTCACAGACCTGTACCCCTGGGGATAAAAATATATTATATGTTTATTAAAATAAATTAATTAATCTATAAAAAAATGAAATCTTGCCATTTTCAACAACACAGATGGAGCTAGAGAGTATTATGCTAAGCAAAAGAAGCCAGTCACAACAGACACATGAAAGAGTGCTCAACATCATTCGGCATCAGGGAAATACATATCAAAACCACAGTGAGATACCACCTCACACCACTCAGAATGGCTAAAATTAACAAGTCAGGAAACAACAGATGCTGGCAAGGATGTGGCGAAAGGGGAACCCTCCTACATAGTTGGTGGGAATGCAAGCCGGTGTGGCCACTCTGGAAAACAGTATGGAAATTCCTCGAAACATTGAAAATAGAGCTAGCTACCCTAGGACCCAGCAATCGCACTACTGGGTATTTATCCCAAAGATACAAATGTAGTGATCCGAAGGGGCAAATGCACCAGAATGTTTATAGCAGCAATATCCACAATAGCCAAACTATGGAAAGAACCTAGATGTCCAGCAACAGATGAATGGATAAAGAAGAAGCGGTGTATATATATACAATGGAATACTATGCAGCCATCAAAAAACCCCGAAATCTTTCCATTTGCAATGACGTGGATGGAACCAGAGGATATTAAGGTAAGTGAAATAAGTCAATCTCAGAAAGACAATTATCATATGATGTCTCTGATATGAGGAATTTGAGAGGCAGGGTGGGGGGTTTGGGGGGGAAGGGAGGGGGAAAAAATGAAACAAGATGGGACCAAGGAGGGAGACAAACCATAAGAGACTCTCAATCTCTGTAAGAAAAAAACCCAAAAAACAAAAAACTGAGGATTGCTGGGAGGTGGGATGGGAGGAATAGGGTAGCTGGGTGATGGACATTGGGGAGGGTATGTGCTATGGTGAGTGCTGTGCATTGTGTGAGACTGAGAATTCACAGACCTGTACCCCTGAAGCAAATAATACATTATATATCAATAAAATTTTTTAAAAAATGACAAAAGAGGGAGAAAATAAGCCAGTCAACGAAAGACAAATACCATATGATTTTACTTATATTTGGAACGTAAAAAAAAACAAAACAAAACAAATGAGCCAAGAAGGAAAAAAGAGAGAGAGAAGCAAACCAAGGAACAGATTCTTAACTGTAGTGAACAAACAGATGGTGACCAGAAGGGAGATGGGAGATGGGTGGACTAGGTGATGGGGATCAAGGGGGGGCCTCTGTCCAGATGAGCACAGGGTATTCTATGGAAGTGGTGAATCACTATATTGTACACCTGGAACTAATATTACACTGTATGTTAACTAAGTGGAATTTTTAAAAAAAGATTAAATAAAGTCATTGGGATGGGTCTTAATCCCATATGCCTGGTGTCTTTATGAAATGAGGAGATTAGGACACAGACACACAGAGTGGGAAGACCAGGTGAGGACACAGGGAGAAGATGGACATCTGCAAGTCAAGGAGAGAGGTCTCAGAAGAAATCAACCCTGTTTACACCTTGATCTTGGACTTCTTGCTTCCACGACTGTAAGAAAATAAAATATCTACTGTTTAAGCCACTCAGTCCATTGTACTTTGTTATGGCAGCCCTAGAAAATTAATACACTAAGTGTCCTGGATTGCATTTTAGAACCAAAAAGGTCATTAGTAGAAAAACTTAGTTAATAGTACCATGCACATGATAATTTCTTAGTTTTGATAAATGTACCAGGTACTAAGATGGAAGATGTTAACATTAGAGGAAACTAAGTGAAGAATATATGAGAGCTCTCTATAGCATCTTCAATTGTTTTGCAAAGCTGTAAGTATTTCAAAATTTTTTTAAAAAATTAAAAATCTAAGGACAGAGATTTTTATTTCTTTTAATTTTTTTAAAGATTGTATTTATTTATTTGAGAGAGAGTGTGTGAAAACAAGCATGAGAGAGAGTATGAGCAGGTGGAGAGGGAGAAGCAGATTCCCTATTGAGCAGGGCGCCTTATGTGGGGCTTCATACCAGGACCCTGAGATCATGACCTGAGCCAAAGGCAGAGGCTTAACCGACTGAACCACATGCCCCTTGTCTTATGTATTTTTAAAACTTTGTCCTGGGGTAGCTAAATACTTCTCTTGCACAAGTATTCCCCTTTCATATTGCTACCAAGATGGTGATGATGATGACATTGGATATAGTTTACCTCCAATGCAGGAGGCTCAAAAGGAATGTTCAGGCTTAAGATGTGAACTCACATGGTTGAAGAACACTAACAATGGTTTCCTAGCTCTGTTCTGTAATAATGGCTTCCATTGTACCACAGATAAGGAAAAGCACTCCATAATCTTGACAGGGCATGTAAGACTTTCAGACTAGACTCCTTGTCTGTTTCTCAAACCTCATCATGGGATAAACTTGTTCTCTTGTTTCTGCATCAAAATACATGCTCAATAGATACATATTAAACAAGTGAATAAATGAAAAAGTCATAAGAGAACATATTTGAATATACAACTTAAATTTCTACCATCATCTAATGAGATAGACAAGTGACAGATAAGCACAACATTCTGAGTGCTAGGAGAGGTGCGTGGTGAGAGTCAAAGGTGAGGTTTAACTGCAGAGATTAGGTAAGGAATGAAGAATTTATGACTTTGCATCTGAGTTTTGAAGGACATTTAGGAATTCATTTTTCATGCAAAGGGAAGGATAACATTTCAGACTCAGGAAGCAGCACACACAGATGTGCAGAGATGTAAAATAAACCAAGACTTCTAGAGAACTCTGAGCCTTTGCCCGTGTTTGCTGTGACCTAATCACACTGATCATTTGCAGGCTGACTCAGTATACGGTCTTGAATCTACTGTTACTTGAACACAATGTCTGTGTGTGTAAACTATAGTCTTCATACATAGCTCTGGACATTTCAGAATCTTAAAAGACACTTTAGTTTTATATATATAAAATAATTTGTGTTTGCAGTAACAGTAAATTTTAACTGTTATTTGTCAATATCAACTCTTAAATTCAGGTGACATTTATCTTTTACCAGAAATACGATTGTATAAATCTGTAGTCATAACTGCTATGAATAAAGCAAAACTCTGTATTTTGGAACTTGAACTCTAGAAGGAGAGATGGATAAAAAGTCTGATATATTTAACCGAGATCACATTTATAAGATTTTTTGCTAAATTATGAAGAGAGAACATTTAGATAGAACATTACTTTGAAAAAAAAAAAGGATATCTAAATAGATTAAAAATATCTGCTGGAGGGCATTCAGGAGGCTCAGTGGGGACCCTGAACTCATGTTACGGGGTGGGGGGGGGAGTAAAATTTGTTTTATATCTCCATTCTTAAATAGTGCAAGTGTCATTAATTGCCATAATTTAAATGTCCAATCTGACAGATATGTCCCAGGAAAAGCATGTATGTCTTAAATGTTTCAGAAATCTTCTCTGGTTCTGGGTTGATAACCACTCATCTCCATGAATAATTTTACCCTTCACAGAGTATGAATTCTGAATATTAGTAATCCTAGTGAGGATTTACATAACATTCTCTTTTGTAGAAATCCTTCCATAAGATGGCTTACAAGAATACATTTTATATGACCTTAGCCCCATTATGTAGATAGAGAACAAATCAATATTGAGTTGATTTAAGAAGTGGACTCTGAGGAATTAATTTGGACCCTCTAATATGCAGGCTGAAGAAACCCAGATCTGGGGAGCAGAGTGTAATGCAAGGGGCAAGCCCTTTGTTATCAGGCCAACCTGTCAATCAAAACTCTACCACAGATATACTGTAAGACCTTGGGAGTGCTGTCAGCTTTCTCCTTTATCAAATTAATACTATAAATTTCTATATTATAGGGTTGGTGTAAAGATTAAGCGATCTTAAAAATAGGTGGCAAAATATATCTTTAAATATTAGCAGCAGTTTTCCCCCCACCCCTAGTATTTTATTTTATCCATTGGCTTTCTATGGCAGACAACTAAGACATTCTACTTTTAATGAGTCTGAGAAGAATGACAGGGTAGAACATGATAAAGACACAAATACAGCCTTCCATCAGAGGGGATGTCAGCCATGGGAAAATACAGACGTTAGAAAAGGAGAATTTGTTCCACCGAAGTTTGAGAAGGTTCTCTTTATGGGGAGGAGAGAAAAGGGCCAGAAAGCAAAGAGTACTAATCCCCAAAGCATTTCTTTTATTTTTTCTTTCTTTTTTTTTTTTTTTAAGATTTTACTAATTTGACAGACAGAGAGCACAAGCAGGCAGAGAGGCAGACAGAGAGAGAGGGAAGCAGGCTCCCCACTAAGCAGAGAGCCCGATGCGGGGCTCGATCCCAGGACCCTGAGATCATGACCTGAGCCGAAGGCAGCAGCTTAACCCACTGAGCCACCCAGGCGCCCCTCCCCAAAGCATTTCTTAAGGGAATCCTGTGTCCTCCCACTTGGCCGGCTGCCCAGGTGTGGCCCTAGGAGGGGAGGTAGAGTGTGAGTGAGGTGCTGAGGGCCCTCCATAGAGGGGATAGAGAAGGGACCCCAGAGGAGGTAGGTGGAGCCCAGGAGTGGGCAGAAGGGCAACTCTATGTGAGGCGGTGTGGGAGTAACTCAGGGCACGGTGTCAGAGCCTGAGAGGTATGTGAGAGAAGACACTCAGCTGCTAACAGCAGACTCATTACGTACAAGGGGGACTGATTAAACAAGTAAAGATTTCAGGATACTGGGAGACGCATTCCTCACTGTTGGGGAGATGAGGTACAAACACAAAAACAAAGAAAACTAGAATCAATTCTATTGTGTAGAATAGAAAATCGAAGTATCTGTGTGAGCACCCAGTTTTCAATCTAAGTAGAAATAAAAATAAATTGAGCTGTGAGCCTGGGAGTAGCTGCGCCCCAGCAATGATGAGCACAATCACTGCCCAGGTCTCAGTTTCAGGGCAGTAAGAACTTGTGTGATTCTTCAAAGATACCAGAGCCTGCAGGCCTGAGGCAGGTGATTGCCTTAAAAATTTGGGGAAGTTGCTGCAAAGCCTCACGTGTGTACATGTCCAAGTCCATGTCTGGCAGTGACATTATAGGTATGCAGATTCTGCCACGTCCTACTTCCAAATCTCATGGCAGTTAACTCTCAATGATGGAATGCAAACTAGAAAGCACTGGCAATAAATTCCGGGAAATGTACTTCTCAGACTATCATACCAGTCACTGAAATACACACGCAAGGGGATAGAAGCAAACGGAGAACATTCCTGATATGAAATAGAAAATAAGTGTGTGCAGACATGCATGCATGTGTGACTGATACATAATTGTTTGTGGTTGCATTTTGGCTTTGGCTTCCAGGAAATTCAGAAATTTCTTTTGTCTCTTTATCTTATTTCTTATGTTCTATGATTATTAATAAAACTGTTTGAAAGAGGAGAATTTGTATTCTTTAAATTACTGTATAACTAAAATGCTATCTTTGTGATCCTATATCCTTGTTTGTCAGTATTTAAAATTCTCATCTGTAAAATGCAAAGATTCAATTTTCAGGTATCGTTTCATGGTTAGTCTGCATTGACAAAGTCCAATATATGCTAAAGAAAACCATTCCCTTTTCAAGGCAAGTCCTGATCCCCATATCTCTGACGTCAACGTTATAAAAACATAAATAGTAAATTAAATGCCTAATAAAATATTTATGACATTTGACTAGAGTTTATATTACCCTTATTCTGAACTTCTGTTTGATTTTTACTTATAATTAAAGTATTTTATGAGCAAGAAGTAATAGAATTTGGTTGTGAAAGTGATGAGGGAGCAGGAGGCTGGCTGAGGACAAAGCAAAAGCTGGCACCTTGCACCCCCTCTCCACCCACTCCCCTGGGAAATGTGTGTGACATTCCTCAGGCACCCCTGACTGCCATAAATGAGAAACAAATCGTTAACTTGCAGAGATCACAATCCTGCAAGGCAGGAGTCTCCCTTGGTTTACAAATGTCCTTGAGATTTACAACAAAGAAGTTACCTTATCAATAGCACAATTTCCAGAGGCAAATAACTCAGTTCCTCAAGCCCTAAATAAAGTTAAATTTCTTCTAAACCCAAATCTCACTAACAAGGACACTTGATAGGAGAAATGTGAAACCTTATCTCTAGATCTCAAGATAGTGTCGAATCATTCCCAAGCATATGGCCCACTGATATACATCTAAAGGGTCTCACAAGAAGATTTTTACTACTAGTAATAAATAACCTTTCTCCCAACAATAGCTAGCCCCTCAAAGTCCTGGAGACCTTGCTTCCAAAATTCCTTAGAGACTAACATCATCCCCTTTGTCCTCACCTACCTAACTCCTGTGTATATAACCAACCACTCCTCACATCCCCGGGGCAGCTGCAGCTCTTCCTGCCCACGGGTCCTGTCCCCGTGCTTTAATAAATCACCATTTTGCACCAAAGATGTCTCAAGAATTCTTTCTTGGTCATCGGCTCCGGACCGCAGCCCACCGAACCTCACCCAGGTTCTAGAACTTCATCAAAAGTAATAATCTTTCTATTGTTGAAATGTTACACTTTTATATTTGGAATTTTCTTGATCAATTAATATACAATATAACACTTATGAGGGGAAAAAAAGTAGTTCCCTTTATGTGGTAACCAAAAACATAAAATGATTGGGAATTCACTTACTAAAAATGCATTAAACCTATATGAAGGAAATTTTAACATGCCACTGGTCATAAAGAAAACTTACTTGGAAAGTTCTATGTTCATTTCTGTCTCTCTTTAAAGAAACAATAACTAACTAACTAAACAATAACAATGTAACAAAGCAAGTGGCAAACAGGCAGGTGGACAAGGGGAGCCAAAGGCTTGAATGCTTAATTGGAGCAAAGTAACATAACAAAGGAGGAGCTGGGGATTTAACAGGGAGCTTTGGCGGCTGAGATGGCCATAGTGGCTTGTCAAGCTCCAGTAGACACTCCAGGCTGACCGAGGGCAGTACGCATATGCAACAGAGATCAGACAGGGCCCAGGGCACCAACACATCCTTGCTGACAAAATCCACATTCCTATGTAGACAAAAAGTGAGAGAGACTGGTGGAAAGTAAAAGCTGGAGCACTCTTTCACATTTGCATTCACTTTCTAGCAAACACCACAGATCAATCAGCATAGATTGGAAACCTTACAGACTCAAGGTATTTGAGCACAACCTCTGCTCAGGTTTTGATTGACCAAAAGTTGTGAGGACCCATAGAAAAATAGGCTATGTTATACATAATAGACTGTATTACTACGCTTTATATATAAAATAGAATAGAATAGATACATACATACATACACACAAGCTACTGTAATACAGGAAAAGCAGTTGAGTCTCAGAAGCAGAATTCTAAGTAAAGACATCAAAGAATATATACTCTATGACCCCATTCCTACGAAATTAGAGAAATGGTAAAATTGTAGTGATGGGAATCAGATCTGTGGTTGCCAGGGACCAGAGGAAATGATAAGGGAATGACTGTGAAGTACACAAGGGAACTTTTGGGATGATAGAAATGAGCTATACCAAGACTGTGGCAGCGGTTACATGACAAAGTATATCTGTCAAAACTCACTCAATTGTGCACATTACACAGGGAATTTTATGGTATGTAAATAAAGCTGCCAATAGTAATGTGCTAGATATATTTACAAAAGTATGCTGAGTTATTGGAACATGGATTTTTCACTACAGTATTATTTATAGTAACAAAAACCTGAATAAAACCTAACTTTCCATAAATAGGAAACTATTTAAATTTAGCATGACACATTCTTATAATGGAATAATGCAAATATTATAAAGAAAGTAGGTTTGTATATCTTCATTCAGGAAGATAGCTCTTCAACATATTAAAAGAAAACAATTGCATAGATGAATGTATTAATAAGAATACACAAGAACCTCAGTTTTCTTATATATTCCCATATGTTCATAAAAAGGCTTACATTTTCACTCCATGCCTGTTTCTCTTCCAGATTTTTTCCACTTCAGTACTACTTCCTACCAATGGCTCATTGAGTTTGTTTTGCACATCATTAAGAGTTTACTGATTGTTGAAAAAGAGTAACTTTTCTCCTGGTCAAGGAAATACATTATAGTGAAATTGTCAAAGATCTGTATTTGAAAGGCAGGTTCTAGTCTACCTTTCTCCATAATTTTTTTAAAGGTTTTATTTATTTGACAGAAAGAGAGAAAGGGAGGGAACACAAGCAAGGGGAGAGGCATTGCGCTCAGCAGGGAGCCCAATGCAGGGCTCAATCCAGCATCACCATGACCCCAGCTGACGGCAGATACTTAACCAACTGAGCCACCCAGGCACCCCAAATTTTTTATAGTCTTAACAAATCATTTAATCTCTTGATTTTAGAATCTTGTCTATTGTTAAAGGGTTTAATGATTTGCGTTGTCTGAGAGTTGTTTTAACAAAGGAAACTCATATTCTGTTTGGATACTTCTTGAATTGTAAAACTGAATCAAAACAATTTTAAGTTCTAACTTCCTAGGAGGGCATTAGTGAGTTTTTGTGTCATTGTAAATGGCAGTCTTTGTATTACATCTTCAGTGTCTCTTGCACTGTCCAATTCCTTCAGTGTCTCTTGTCCTATCCATTCTATGAATATGTACATAGATGTATATATTTCCACATATATATGTATATGTATATACATATATATGTATATATATATTTCCACATATATATTTCCACATATATATGTACATATATATTTAATATGTGGTGTTGTAGCTAACAGAAATATGTCTATATGAAACTTACTTAATTTGGAGTCAATACATCTGAGAGTGATTCACAATTTTTCCATTGTAATGAAGTAATGTATTGCTTTCCCACTTGTAAATTGATCAAAGTAATAGTTGTGCTTCCCACTGTGCAGGAAGATTGTAAGCATCAAATGGAGAGGGAAATGCAGTCAGGGCAGAAGCACTTAGAAGCCTGAGAAACTGTGGGAATCACACCACAGCTGCTAGGACCACACACTCTAGAGTGCATAGTCTCATAAACACAGCTAGGCCCCAAATGTCCATTGACTGTAACCTGACTTTTTTTCTCATATATTTTGCTAATTGTGACTTTATTCAGACAGTAACCATGATACGAGCATGTTAAGTGACCACAAGGTGAAAATGATATATACTGTAACAACATCTGGAAATACTAAGGGGAGATAAATAAAGGTATACAGTGGGAAGGGGAAATTTTAGAGGAAAGAGGCAATGAAATAGCCAGGAGAGACTGAGGACAACTTGGAATTTACTGAAGGGGAAATGACATACCAATGTTTTTGCAGAAAACTGCCAGGTAGCACTACCAGGGAAGGGGAGAAGTGACATCATACGGATTACACTGCAAGGTGAAAGAGAAAAATAATTTATCCAGGTAAATTCATCAAGTCAGCTGGAGGTTTAAAAGAGATTAAATCAAAACATAAGCTCATAAAGAAAAATCTGTAAACTTCTTGCTTCCTGAGATTATTGTTGTTTTTTACTGACCTTTATATCGTCCCATACAAGTATACTTTAAGTACCCAATTTCTTGTATTAAATCCTTGAAATGTTTTCTTGAGCAAACCATGACTCATGAGTATTTGATCCCAGAATAGTCCAATAAGCAGCCACCAAAACTGGAACTGAAGATGAATTATGTGGCAGATACATTTACTGTTCAACTACTTCATGCGGTCCTACATAGCACATAGCTTCCTTTTTATTTTTTTTTTAAGGTTGTATTTATTTATTTGACACAGAGAAAAGAGAGATCACAAGTAGGCAGAGAAGAAGGTAGAGGGGAGGGGGGAAGCAGGCTCCCAGCTGAGCAGAGAGCCTGATGGGCTCGATCCCAGGACCCTGGGATCATGACCTGCACTGAAAGCAGAGGCTTAACCCACTGAGCACCCAGGTGCCCCCCTAGCTTCCTTTCAGCCTAGGGCCCTAATGGGCTCTGAGAAGAAGTCACTGATTAAACTGCTTTTGTATGGAAACCAGAATATTAAAGAGACATTAAATCATTTTTTCCCCCTAGTTCCTATGTATCCTCAAGATGTGAAGTTGAGACAGGCATTGTTCTGGATACATCAGTGCATGCCCACGTGCATTCGTTAGCTTGGGCTGCCATGACCCAGACTGAGTGGCTTAAACAACTGATTTTCTTCCTCTCACAGTTCTGAGCTTGCAGGGTCAAGATCTGGGTGTAAGCAAGGTTTGTTTCTGTGAAACCTTTCTTCTCAGCTTGCAGATAAGGCTTCTCACTGTGTCCTTTCACAATCTCTGTGCTTTCAGAAAGAGGAACTCTGGTGTTTCTTCCCCTTCTTAAAGGACACCCAATCCTATCAAATTAGGTCCCACCTATGATCTCACTTAATTATTAACACCTCCTTACAAGCCCGATCTCCAAATAGAGCACACT